>NC_064629.1:377062076-377792076 GCF_023864275.1 Schistocerca cancellata | reverse complement strand
TGCGGATTCTGGAAAGAACACTTTTCCCTGTGTAAAAACTTATGTTCTACCTTCAATTTGCTAATTCCTAAAAATCATTTCTCTGTTTCCAGCATATAACCAACTAAAAGCTGCAGAAGTCAGTATGGTCACTCTAGCTAATAAAGGTAATTTCTTGCGTCATTTATTGAATAGCAAGTTTTGATTTCTACAAATAACACATTTGCTAGTGTGCTATATTATGTTTTATCTGATGCTTGGTAGTTAAAAATGATTTTCTGATTCCAACGATAAAACCATTTGCAGTTACAGAAGATGGAAGGGCTGTCTATGGAGCATGGGGTATGTTCCACACTTAGTTTTATATAAATAGTTTAGAATGTTAGAAATAACTCACATTAATGTGTGAAAAGTTGTGTATCACCATATTTGTGCTAGTTCAAACAGAGTAACTTAATATCTTGGCAACCTATAATTAGTATTTACTGAGAGCTGGAAAACACCTAATCAATTTTTGGAGCAGCAAACTGCTTGAAGAAAGATTCTTCTAAAGAATGAAGAAATGTGCAGTTTCATTTACAGAAAGATTTCTAACCTGCCTCAAACCTAATATGAATCATCAGTTCCTTTTTACATGCTATTCAGCATATGAAAAATTGAAAGAATACAGTCCCAATAAGAATGTTTGTCACTGAATGAAAAATGTTGGTCTATTTTATGCTGTTAATATCACAGTAGTGCTCTCATAGGTAAAAATATGTTTATAGATTAGGGATTCTAATGGTTCAAATGGCTCTGAGCACTATGGGATTCAACATCTGTGGTCATCAGTCCCCTAACTAACCTAAAGACATCACACACATCCATGCCCGAGGTAGGATTCGAACCTGCGACCGTAGCCATCGCGCGGTTCCAGACTGAAGCACCTAGAACCACATGGCCACACCGGCCCGGGATTAGGGATTAGTTCTGCATTATGACGAAGGAATAATAGTGTAATCTGATGCACTTCTTGTGCTTGTAACTTATAAAATATGTATATAATTTATTTCGAGTTTTGTAGATCCATATGCGAATATATCTCTGGATATAGAACGAGTCAAATTTTTTACAAATTTTTGTTTAGTGCACAAGTACATTGTTCTTATCATACAAATAACAGGAACAGATTAGCTAACATGTAACTTTATGTATGAGTTATCATACTTGACTTCTGAATGAATATACAGTCATACATACAGATATACATATATTTCAATTTTTAAATTACACTGTAGATAGACAAATAAAGATGATTAAGGCCATAAAGGCCACAAAAATAGATCTAAGCATACTCAGGAGGTATTATGAATTTTTTAAGATATTTTTTTATTCAAATACATGAATATTGTACAATTCTAATGCAGACAGAGTTATGAGCTATAATTCTTGTGAAGAGATTCATCTATGGAGTAGAAAGTGTTGACCAACAGGAAGTTCTTTAATTCACTCTGAAACCAATCTGTAACACTTACAAGACCTTTGATATGCCCTTGTAAGTTGCTGACTGTATGAGTGCCCATGTATTTGACTCCTTTTCGAACTGATCTTAAGCTTTTATAGTCCTTACACAGATTGTTTTTGGTTTTAGTATTATAATCATGTTTTGCACTATTTTGTGTAAAAAGAGACATGTTGGAAATGACAAAGGATATCAATGTGTATATGTACTGAAAAGTAGTAGTCAGAATACCAAGTTTCTTAAAGAGGTCTCTGCATGATGCTCCAGGACTGACACCAGATATAATTCTAATGATTCGTTTCTGAATTTTGAAAATGTTCTCTTTGTGAGAGGACTTTCCCCAAAAGATGATTCCATAACTCATTAGTGAATGGAAGTAGGCCAAGTAAACTAACTTCTTCATTTTTAAATAACCTATTTCTGCTATCATGCGTACTGCAAATGTATCTGAACTAAGGCGTTTCATTAAGTCTAGAGTGTGCGTTTTCCAATTTAGGTTGTGGTCAATTTGTAGCCCTAAAAATTTGACACTGTCTACAGCTTTAATTTCATTGTTTGAATACATTATACTTATAGGGTCGGGTATTCTTTGTGATGTTCTAAACTGTATGTACTGGGTCTCGTCAAAATTCAGTGACAATCCATTTACTGTGAACCACAAATTGATACTTTGAAATATTTCATTAGCTGATTGCTCTGTGAGATCACGGGTACTTTTTTTTTTTAACCAATACTTATATCATCTGCAAATAAGACAAAATTTGCATTTTGTGACACTGCATATGGAAGGTCATTAACATATAATAGGAACAACAAGGGATCTAAAACAGAGCCCTGGGGCACCCCTTGTCTGATGGTTTCATATTTTGAATGACTACTGTTGTGTGGTAAGCCTGATACAGACACACATTGTTTTCTATTAAAAAGATAGGATGAGAACCATGAGCCTGCTACTTCTATTATCCCATAACTTTTGCATAAGGATATCATGCTTAACACAATCAAAAGCTGTAGCCAGATCACAGAATATTCAAAGTGGTAATAACTTTTGATTTATTGATTTTAATATATCATCTGTAAAAGTGAATATAGCTTGATCAGTTGACAAACCTTTCTGAAATCCAAACTGATTGTGAATGAGAATATTTTTCTGTACTAAGTGTTCATATAGTCTGTTGTACATAACCCTTTCAAACACTTTTGTAAATATTGCCAATAAAGAAATGGGATGGAAGTTTCCACTGATGATTTGTTCTACAGAAACATGCTAGGGAAGCAAATAGTGCGAAGAAGGCAACTAATGTAATATGGTTATAAACAATATACATTTGTTATCCAATTCTTGGATCAGTAAAACTAAACAATATCTGTGTTTGTGTGTTTCTAATGTGCACTATCAAATAAGGTAAGCTGAAAGTATTGAGTTTTCCTGCACTCAGAAAGATAAGAGTTAAAGATAAATGAACTGTCATACACTGTCTGTTGAAGCACACTAGGTTGCATGAGCATGTTACCACACTAAAAAGCAAATATAATGAACTCTCGGTCTTCTCTGTTTACATGCTGTGGATTCTCAAAGGAAGTTGATGTATTATGTTTGTCTAAGTACAATAGTAGGAATGCAAATGTTAAACATAGAGGACTATAAATTAGCTGACAATTCCTGTAGGTAAAATATTGAGAGCAGAGAAGTTGTTATGTATCATATTTAAATAAAGTATAACCACTATTTTCTGCTGAGGTCAACTATTGAAAGCATGTGCTTACTAATTATTGCAGCTGGTAAACTTATTTATGATTATCACAGTACATAGAATCCCATGGGGAAATTTTCTAGGAGAATAGAGTGTTAATTAGGTCCTCTAGCACAAAAAAGGCAAATGATAATCAGTGGGTATTTTAATATTTCATGCAAAATTCAAGTAAAAAACTTGTTCTTTTGTTGTTTTTCTCTCCAAAATTGCACAGGGATACAGAACTGTAATTGACAACATATTTGTAAATAAACACTTAATTGTTAATATTTATGTTTATCCATTCATGAGTGGCCTTTCTGATTATGACGCACAACTAGGCATGTTTAATAGCTTACCTTGACAACAGTAAAGTGGTATTAAGGAAAAGTTATTCATTAACCCATTCTCAGATGTTTTTTTTAAATATTTGTTGTAAGACTGAGATTATTTTGACTGTATATTTACAAAACGTGAAGAAATGTACTTGTTATAAGGTCTTGTAACATCATAACCATTCACACACAGCTCCATTGTTAATGTACCCCATGAATCATTCTTCATTTATCACAAATATTTACACATACTGTAGTACTGTATGGTATATTGTAAAGTGCATATGATGATGATGATGACACACTGGTCATGCATGTCAACTCCACTCGTCCTATGGCTGTAATTGAAAAAACAGTTTGGTCTTTAATTTTTTTTTTTTACATTCATTTGAAAGAATTGCGGTTCTTGGCTCAGGAGAGACCATTTTGCTTGCAAGAAATTCATTTAGAAGTAACCGAAGAACCTGAATTAAAGGAGTATAATCTTACTTGAGATAAGGGCTAATGGTGGGCTGCCTGTCTTTGTCGATGACAGATGCCACTTGTCCCCTGCCCGTCTTATGATGGCCATACAAGTTGTTGCAGTGGAGGTTACCACATTAGTTAAAATCACAGTATGATTTTTACATCTTCCACCCCATGATTCGTTGGATGCAGATCCACTGACAGAGCTCTTCTGGCCACTCCCACATGCATTCCTCCTCATGGTTAACTTCAGCGCACACAGTGTGGTGTGGGGCTTGGCTACCATTTGTTCCAGGGATCAAATTATCGAGCACTTTATCCATTTTGGGGTTATGTGCCTTTTGAACTTTGGTCAATTGACACACTGTGCTACAGCTATAGGGTCATCTACACATGTCGACCTTTGTTTTTGGATCCCAGCAATTGCAGACTCATTTTAGAGGGAATTGGCCACAGATTTGCAGTGATCACCTTGCAGTGAGGATTCATCTACTGACTAGGATGGGATCTCCTTTGCAGTCAGGAGGCCTTTTAAATGGTGTTTGTTTGTGAATGTTTTCACAATCTTCCACCTTACTGTGACCATTATAAAGCAACTACAGCAGACTGTGAGGAAGCTGGAAACATGGACCATTAAAACTGGTTTTAGGTTCTCACCAGAGAACACTAGGCACATTAATTTTAACCATACCCATTGAAGTTTTAACTAATCTGAGCTCACAATGGGGACAATATTTTACATTTTAAAGACACTGTGTGGTTTTGGACCTTCTATTTGCCTTGAAATTAACCTGGCTCTCACATCTGAAAGACCTTTATACAAAGGGCTTGAAAGCGTTGAATATTTTGAAATTCCTCAGTGGAAATGTGTAAGATAACAGATCCTGCTTCTTGCAGTTTAACAGGGCATTTGCCATATCACGGCTGGATTACAGCAACATGCTTTATGGATTAGCCTGTGTTTTCTACCCCAAAATGTTAGACGTTGTCCCCCATGAGGGCTTATCCACTGGAGCACATCACAGTGCAGTTCAGAGTCTGTGTGAAGAGGCTGGTGAAACACTACTCTGGGTTCTGCAGCACCTCTTCCTGACTTGACAGCCATTGATAATCGCAGTGTTGTCTCAGCCATTGACATTTAGTGTGGTGGTCCACCCCAGCTTTAAGCAGCTCTTCAGGAATTGACTCCATGTGACCAAATAAATCAGGATATATGCTACTAACTGATCTGGATATAGGAGGCCACTGAATACACAGCCAGAGATGGAACAAATTGCTGCCTTGGTGTCTTCAGATGCCCAAAGTGATTTTAAGCTTGACACCGTACAAGAAAACTTGTACCCCAGAGTATGTTTTTATGACACTGTTTTTTTTTTTTCAATTTTTAGTGAGTACCATAGTTTTATTGTTGTTTATACAGATGGCTCCCAGCAAGGGAATGTCCTCTGTTGTTAAACTGTTTTCCTTGGAATGATTTTCCAAGTGTGCCTTCTGGAACAATTTCACAGGCCTCACAAAACAAAGTTTCTCATCTATTCTGACTCATTCAGTGCACTAGTTACACCACCTCATTCAGCTCATCCATGACTCCTTAAAGCAGCTACAACACTGAGGCAAACTGGTAATGTTTTTCTGGGTACCTGGACACTTCAGAATATAGTGAAATGGGTTGGGATTGGGTTGTTTGGGGAAGGAGACCAGACAGTGAGGTCATCGGTCTCTTTGGATTAGGGAAGGATCGGGAAGGAAGTCGGCCGTGCCCTGTCAGAGGAACCATCCCGGCATTTGCCTGGAGTGATTTAGGGAAATCACGGAAAACCTAAATCAGGATGGCCAGACGCGGGATTGAACCGTCATCCTCCCAAATGCGAGTCCAGTGTCTAACCACTGCGCCACCTTGCTCGGTATATAGTGAAATGACATAGCACTCAAAGAAATATGTCAAGATGGTGTTTTATGTAGATGTGCCATTCCCTTGCATGCCATAATTTCATTATCTGACAGAAAAATCATGCATCATTATGAAACTGAATCGTTGGAGGTGGTGGAAAACAAACTTATCACTCAAATTGACCACACAGCCATGGTGGACTACATGCCAACCTCACTGACGACAGGAAGTGCTGCTCACCAGACTGCACATATGACATAGCCTTTTATCCCACAGTTTCTTCCTCCTGCCAGAGGATCAACCACTATTTGAGATTTGTGGTGTGCTACTTTTAGTTCAGCATATTTTGTCTACATGTGTCTTCCATACTGACATCAGGGCAGTCTTCAGTTTGGCTGGAGATGTGCCCACCATCCTCACTGACACTGACACCAATGTTACATAGGTTCTGAAATTTTGTGAAATTTTGGGCCTCATCTCTAAATTACTGAGAAAGGTAGGTAGACTTTAATGCATTATAAACTACTCTACATGTGGGGACAGCCTAGTTCCCATGTCCGCCCCCTCACACCATACCCCCATGTGAACGGCATGTTGACTTAATGCATTATAAACTACTCTACATGTGGGGACAGCCTAGTTCCCATGTCCGCCCCCTCACACCATACCCCCATGTGAACGGCATGTTGACTATTCGTCACCGTGCTGATGGACGTGATGCTGAGTGCCCCTCATCCAAAATCATCTGTCATGAAAGGTTGACAAGGAGTCAACATTTTTTCATCAGCCCATTTCATTGCAAGAATATTGTTTGATGATGTATATGTTAGTTTCCCTCTTCCTCAGGTTAGTTCCACCGAACATGGGTGACATACTTTTCCTTGTTGGTGACAGTTCTGCCAGCATGAGTGTTCCTGTTTAGCAGTTCCCTGAATAAGTTGAGAAAGCTGTACCAGTTGTCCATGTCAATAGTTCTCCACTCCCCAATTGCACAATTTGAGCACAATCGTTCCCTTTTTGGAAATTTGGTAGTCATGCCAACACTTTCTCTCTTCTTTCCAGTATATGTCTTTAGATTATAGTAGTACGTAATCTCTGTAGAATGTACTTCATTTTTCTTCATCTGGCTCTCTTTGATGTGTGCGCACACACACACACACACACACACACACACACACACACACACACACCTCCGAATTGTGTAGCAGCGGTGAATCTTCCTCAGTTTAGTGTGTGCATTTTGGCAAGTTAGTATGAAAGTGCAAATATCTAGAAGTCACCTTGAATCTTCTCAGTAACATAATTTAACAAAGATTGGAGCCTCAATAATTTTTCTTTTTGACCAGGTGTCATTTTTAAATCGTTTTGGTGTTAGTGAAATGAGGATGCAGAGAGCAAAATGTGCCTCAAATTCATGAACTGTTGCAGGAAACCAACATTCTTTGTCACTACTTGAATTGGTAGCCAGTGTTTTTAGTACATAAGAGTTTGATTCTCATCCAACAAAATCATGACTATTGTTAGAAATTCCTCTGTTAACAATTCACTGGTGACTTGAAGCTCTGTAGAATTTTATCGTAGATGCCATAGAACCATTGCTCCCATTTCGAATGTCACAGAGCAAACACTAATTTTAGATGGGTAACTAAATTGTTGCAGCCACAGTGAATTGCTTTTGCAAAGTCCATAGCATGTTTTGTTATCATATTGGCACCCGTTTCTTTTGTCACCCCACTGGTTTCCCAGTTGTCCAAAACGCTACCATTTTTCTCACTGTATGATGTATAGTTTGCAGTGGCGTAATCTGTATCACTGCTTGAATCACTTAAATCACTTCCTTCCAAAAAGCACCAAATTCTCACAGTTTCTGCTTTGTTGGGGTCCAGGATGCTGACATTCAGGTGGCACACAGATCGCAGACTAAATACATGTAGGCTCGAATTAATGCCTCAATTTCAAAAACATACCTCTAGTGCCATCTAGCATTGTGGCTGCAGAACTATTACAGAAAACAGCAAGGTACAGATGAGTCAGATGTTGCAGCTACAGCATGGTGTAGCTGTCATTGTATTGCAGTACATGGAACTGCTATGACGCCTGTACCCATCGTAATATGTGAATGAGTTAATGAACAACAGACACCATGTGTCATGCATGTAATGATTTTTTAGGTCAAACATCCCTTCATCCAGTCCAGAGAATAATAGCTAGGAGACTCTGAAGTATTAATGTAAGGTTCAAATAAATTCCCCCACAAGCGAAACTAATAAATTACCAATGATCAACTGCTGAAGAAATCACAAGTGCCAAGAGCTTATAACACTTCTATAATGTAGTGGATCTCACATAATCATAGGTACATAAAGTTTACTAAAACCTGAAATTGGTTCTTTTAGTGTAAATGTAAGTGTGTATTGGAGGTTTCACTAAAGGAAATTGAGGTGGTGTATTTGTTGCAGTAGATAAGAAACTTGAATCCAATTAAAGTTACATGTCGGAGTGTTTGGCCAAAGCTAGTATCAAGCAAGGGCATCAGGACCCTTCTATTGACCACCATACTCAACTCTAGGGATAACTGAAAACCTTAGAGAAAATCTCAACTTGCAAGTACATACTTCCCAATCACACTGTCATCGTGGGAGAGTTCAATCGTAATAGTTGTTTGGTATAATTGCAGTTTTTGGAGTAGGCAGCTCACAGGTCTATGCCATACATCTATATGTCCAACACTCCAGTACAGACAGACCTACTCTCATTACTGAGGACAGCTGAGCACCATTCCACTCTCCACATGACAACATTCTCTGCAGTAATACTACATTCTTCCTCCAGAACTACATACACTACAGGAAAAAATAAATGCACCCCCTCAATGAAAAGGTCATTTTACTAACAATTGAGGAGATAGGTAGTTCATCATTGTAGAAGTATATGTTAAGAAATTCAGCACATATGAGACACACTTCACAGTAAAGAATGCCCAAACAGTAACATCAATACAGTGTATACCTCTCTGGCAGCAATGCAGGAGTGTAATCTCCCATGCAAACGATCATCCTCTGATAGATTATCCCAAACATCTTGTACTTTTTCTTGCAATTTGGCAATGATTGTTGCAGGCCCTGGAGAATGAGTAAGTTCCCTCTTCATCGTATCCCATACATGTTAAATCAGTGAGAGATCTGGTGATCTTGCTGGCCAGGGCAACCATGTGTGTATGTGCTTTGTCCTGCTGGAAAAGCACATCACCATCCTTTTGAAGAAGTGGCAGTAGCATGGTGATGACAGGCTGCACAGTATAGTAGGCACTGATTACTTTACCCTTCTGAAACAAAAAATGTGACTGCAACTTGGAATGATGGTTCCCCACATCATGAAGTCTGTGATGGTACCTGTGTGTCATGGGCAAATGCACTCTGGATGAGCAAATGCACTCTGGAATAGGCAACTCACAGGTCTATGCCATACATGTGTATACCCAACAGTTCCATACATACAAACCTACTCTCATCACTGAAGTGCCATTCCAATCTGTGTTTAACTCTCACCAGAGTAGCCTTGCTTGGCAGTTTCCTTAATCATGCTGCAAGCGGATTATTCCTAACGGTCCCTGATGGTGCAGCATGTGCAACATGTGCTTGGATTTCATCCCTGGATGATGTTCAATGGCCACCACTGCTTGTGCAATGCATCGACCTTGATGTGTGTCTACACAATGTGGGCATTCAGAACCCGATCTGCAGATGTGGGAATTCTCAGCAGACCACTTCTGAAAGCAGCAACACACCACCAATACGCTGTGCCCTACATTTGTGGCAATCTGGTGATACGTCTGTCCAGCTTCCCACAGGCCTATAATGCAATACTGTTCAAATGGCAAGCTGTTCAGTGGGATTATGTACTCTTTGGTGGGGCATGATTGTACCCTATAATGAATGCTGCAAACATGTTTCACCTCTGAACTCAGCACAATTACTGCCTGGAGAGTCATCACAGAGAGTACACAGACAGATCTTCTTAACGTCATCTGATCACCAATGACCGTGACAAATGAATCACCAACTGAAACTGACTTCTTTGAGGATGTCAGTATGGAAACTGGTATCAGTGACCATTAGGCAGTTGTAGCAACAGTGAGTACCAAAGTGCAAAGGGCAATGAAAACAAGTAGAAAAAACTACATGTTCTGTAAATTAACAAAGAGGTATTATTGTCATATCTGGATTATGAACTTGAACCCCTTACTTCTGGGTGGGAGCATGTGGAGAAATCATGGCTGTACTTTAGAACAACAGTTGAGCAATCACCAGATACATATGTACTCAGTAGAACAGTAAGTGATAGGATATACCCTCCATGCTATCAGTCTCTGTAAAGAAATTTCAAGAGAATCTGTTACTATTGCATAATATGTTTAAAATAAGGTACAGACCTATGGATTGAAGATTGCTGAATTAAACCCATTAGACTGTCAAAAGGGCAACATCTGAAGCGTTCAGTGACTACTATACCAGAATACTGTGGAAAGATGCCCGACAAAACCCAAATAAAAGCCTGTCGTACATAATAGCTGTTAGTGGTACCAGAGTGTCCAGAAACTCATAGATGACACAGTAACTTGAAGTGGGAATGGCAAAGCAAAAGCAGAAATGCTTAACTCCATTTTAAAGTGTTCCTCTTTTTAAAGAAAATCTAGGAATATTGCTCCAGTTTAATTTGTGCAGAACTGCAAAGATGAGCGATTAACATATCAGCGTCAGTGAATTGAGAAGCAGCGAAAATCATTAAAATTGGCAAAAGCTACTGAGCTCAGTGTAATCCTAGTCAGATTATACATGGAATTTACCAATCATATAGTCCATTTGTTAATCATAATGCAATGTAGATCCCTCGAACAAATAACTGCACCGGTACGTGGAAGAGAAAAGGGGTCGCATCAATCTACAAGAATGGTTGCAGACATGATCCACAGAAACTGCATCCAATATGTTTGATATCCATCTATTGTAGAATATTAGAACATATTGGGAACTCAAACTAATGAAGTATCTCAAGCGGAATGTTCTGCACCATTCCAACCAGCACGGATTCAGAAACATTGGTCTTGCGAAACCTGACTTTTACTTTTCTCACGTGGCATTGTTAAAGTGATGGATCAGGTAGTCAGGTGGAAAAGAATTTCTTGACTTCTCAAAAGCATTTGAATTACACCACATTAATGCTTATTTTAAAAAGTATGATCACATGGATTATCAAAAAAAAAAATTGTGAGTGGATTGAGGATTTCTTGGTAGGTAGAATGCAGCATGTTATGTTGAATTGAGTGTCAACAGGTGGAGAAGTAACTTTAGGCAAGCACCAAGGAAGTGTTGCTGTTAACCCTTTAACTGCTGTTGTTGAGTTAACTTGTTATGTTTTGCCACTCACTAGGTGGTGAGGACATGTTTAAAAGGTGGCCTCCAGGTTTTCCTTAAGCACAGTCTTTCTATTTATGCAACCTGTTTTGCCAACTTCTAACTGCTGTGGACGAGTTACTTCCATACCTTGGTGGATACAAAAGATTAGACTATTTATCATACAAAATATGTTCCTCTTTGCATGCTATCATTTCCAAAAATCCCTGTTTTGATATTTTGATGCTTTTGCAAAATATGGCAATTGTAATGATGCATGATTTCCGATGGAGGGACAGAAATGAGCGTGTCATGCTCGACTGTTAACCGGATACAAAAACAAATCACTCGAGAACAAAATTAGATTTTGTTCTGCTCTCAGTTTTAAATAAAACTTCGAAATTTTACCTACATTTCAAGTGCAGCAAAGTTCATGCAATGTGTTTTTATCTCTGCAAACACTTTAAAATTTTGAGTAATGTTTTATTTGATTTGATGTGTCACAATAACTGTGACAAATAACTAAAAGAAATTGAGCCCTATATCGAGTGAAGGTATCAGACAGTAAGATGTGTAAAAATCAGATTTTTTTCACCAAATACTTTTCTTAAAATCGGATGATAATTATTTCATAGTGGCTGGAACACTGTTTCTGAGCACAGGTAGCACCATTTGGCAAGCATACAGCAACAAAAAAATACACTCAGCACAGAATGCAGTAACACATCTATAGCAGCAAAAGGTGTAATGTTTTATATTAATGATCTGGCAGGTCTTATATATTGTGTTGTGAGCAGTCAATTGCAGTTAGAAAACAATAACATTCAAAACTATAGTACTAGAGGGGCCACTAACCTTTGAGAGTGTGTGTGTGTGTGTGTGTGTGTGTGTGTGTGTGTGTGTGTGGGTGGGTGTGTGTGTGATTGAAAACTGATAAGTGTAAATTATTATATATGAAAAAATAAAGATAGCTGAACAGTGTCACGTAAAAGCAGCACGTTGCTATATTTTTCACTGAGTTAATGCCTTGGAACTGAAAACTGACTCATTTGATGGAGCAAGAGATCACAGATGTGGTTCATGGGACTTGAAAATGACTGTACTTTGTGTCAAAATATTTTGCCCTTTATGGTGAAAGTATTCTGTGACTAAATCAATATACTGGTTGTACTGGAATTACAACAATTGGTCCCTTGTTTTGGGAAAGCTTAATTTCATTAATCTATTTCTGGTTTCAAATAAGATTTATTGATGGTTGTAATTTGACATTGGCTGTTCCATGTAAGCATGTGTTTGATTTCCTTGCTAATACAAAAAATTATGATTTTGCTAAGTGAGCTCATACTGAAAAAATGGTGTGCACCATCATATGATGTACCTTCATTTTATGTAAACCTTCAGAAAATTGTCAAGCATCCATTGTAAAGAAAGAAAATCTTTTCAGCACCTGTGTCTGTTAGTTCTTGTTACTATACAACCTGAATTGGATATAAAATTTAAATCTTACATTCTCTGTGAAATGTACAATTTGCAGGACTGGGCTTTGGTAAGGTATTTCAAGTGATTATGAGCATGTAAATTGTAGTTAATCTGTATGTGGAGAGAGGGTAGTCTGCAAACAGAATGGCCATGAAAGTGGAAACAAAGTTGTGGCTTGATAAATGAAACACAACAATTTATAAATAGATTTGTTAACAGGGTTTTGCGGTTAAATGTGGTCAATGGGAGCATGGTTCATCTAAGTGCAAGTGCAGTAATGTATTATATAGAGAGAATTTCTGATGAAGTGATACCAAATGATTTGGGAAAACATGTTCCTATAAAACTTGTGGACAGTAAAGTGAAACAAACTTCCAACCGTGTTTCAAACAGACCCAAAAAATTACCAAAGAGAAATGAAGATTTTTTATGGTTTATCCCAAGGAAGTCCAACCGCCACCTAACATAGATTCCAGGGCTGAAAAAGCAATTAAATGTTCTCCATTGCCCCATAATACTGTACTCCTCCCCTCCTGTGACAGTAACTCTATCTTATTTCTGCACTTAAATGTCAGGTCTCTGAAAAATAAAGCTGATGAGCTTGGTATACTATTAAAAAGTAACAAAAGAATGATTTTATGTATAAACGAACACTGGTTAAAGGAAGAGGGTATAAAACTGTATGTACCATCAGGTTTCAGATTAGCTACATATTTCTACAGACCCAGTGAATCCTATGGGGTTTCATCCATATATATTAGCAATGATCTAGACGTAAAGTTTTCTGTTCTTGAAGTTAGTGACCTATGCATTAAAGGTGTTTTTCAAGCAGCTGCTTTTATTATACCTAGTATACAGCTCATAACTGTGTCTTTATATCACACTCCTGAAAGTAGTGTAGAACAATTTATAGAATGTTTAGAAAAACTTGTGATCAGTATACAAAAATATACTAAATACAAAATTTTAATCTTTGGGGATCTAAACATAGACATTAGGAAAATGACAGCCAGAAATGTTAATTTAGTAAACATGTTAAGATCCTATAATCTCTTTTGTGCTAATGAAAGTCCTACAAGGCACTCTTCCTGTCTTGACAATCTAATAACAAATGTATACAAATGTGATTTTGAGTTAGGCTTATTTAATGTCGATTACCTGTCAGACCAAAAAGGTATATGGGTGAAACTAATTACTAAAAAACCAAAAGAAGACGAGGAACAAACTCAGTGTGTCAAACTATTTACAGATACAAAAAAAAATGGTTCAAATGGCTCTGAGCACTATGGGACTTAACATCTGTGGTCATCAGTCCCCTAGAACTTAGAACTACTTAAACCTAACTAACCTAAGGACATCACACACATCCATGCCCGAGGCAGGATTCGAACCTGCAACCGTAGCAGTCGCGCGGTTCCGGACTGAGCGCCTAGAACCGCTAGACCACCGCAGCCGGCAACAGATACAAATATTAGCAAGTATAGAGAAGAATTTAAGTCCATAGATTGGAATACTGTTATACATTCCTCCAGAAATGTTGATGAAGCCTTCAGCACATTCCTCAAAATCATTTCTGAAATCTTCCACACATGCTGTCCACTGGTTAAAAAACAAAAAAACAAAAAAGTTAGGAAACCTAGCCACTCAACTTTACAGAAGTGGTTTTCACCCCAATTACAAAAACTGAGACTATTGGTAATTACTTGTCACGATAAGGTCAAAAAGGGAGCAGTAGATAAAGAA
Source organism: Schistocerca cancellata (assembly GCF_023864275.1). Classification (NCBI taxonomy): domain Eukaryota; kingdom Metazoa; phylum Arthropoda; class Insecta; order Orthoptera; family Acrididae; genus Schistocerca; species Schistocerca cancellata. The sequence goes on along the minus strand of NC_064629.1, from coordinate 377,777,557 downwards.
ACTTACAAAAACCTGAAAAGAAAATATAGATCTGAAATTAAAATAGCCAAGTGTAAGGCAAATGGTGATTTCATTAAAAAATCACACAATAAATGTAAGGCTGCATGGAAAGTAATAAAAGCAGAGCTAGGTATGGATATAAACTACAGAGTCAACACAAATGCTGCTAACGTCACTGCTGATGATTTCAATCACTTTTTTGTCAACTCTGCCAATCTTAGCCTTCCAAAACACAGCAACCAGAATTCCAATTCAACACATACACCTATCTCTCACCCCATATCTGGCAGAAATTTTCAACAAAACATTACAAACATAGTGTCAGCTTGTAAATGGAGAGAAGTACAAGTAACTGATATAATTAAAGCAACCTCTAAATTAGGATACTCTAGATCTGAAGATGTGTATGGCCTGTCAAACTATGTAATTAAAAAAGTTGTAGATCTCATAACATATCCTCTTTGCATACTGATAAACTGGATGCTCTCGAGTGGACACTTTCCAGAGAGTCTCAAAAAAACAGTTGTCATACCATTATACAAAAAGGGTGACAAGTCCTGTATCAATAATTATAGACCAATTTCACTTGTGCCTATTCTCTCAAAAATAATAGAACATTGCGTACTGCAGCAAATATGCATACACCTATCAGACAATAATATATTAAATGATTCTCAGTATGGATTCAGGTCAAACTTATCAACAGTCAAAGCAGTTGAAAACCTTATCTCTTTTGTACTAAGCGCATTTGAGTCAGAATTATCTGCTGAAGCCATTCTGATTGACTTGAGTAAGGCTTTCGACTCAGTTAACCACAAATAATTATTAGATAAACTGTGTTGCTATGGAATCAAACACTTGGAACTCTCACTAATTGAATCATACCTCAGCAATAGAAAACAAATAGTAAAGCATAATGACCAACAGTCACAGACTTTAAGTATAAAACGAGGTGTTCCTCAGGGCTCAGTGCTTGGCCCTCTACTATTTATATTGTTTGTAAATGACTTTCCGAATAACTTACCCTGTAAATCTATCCTCTATGCTGATGACACAACATTAGCTAATTCTGGAAAGGATATAAACATATTGAAGGAGGAAAGTGAAGAGAGTCTCAAAATATCTAATATCTGGTTTAAAGCTAATGACTTATCTATGAACCATGAAAAGACTGTCAAGATAATCTTCAGTTTATCAAACAGTAACATGGAGTTATCCTCTGTTAAACTACTAGGAATACACATTGACTCAAAATTAACTTGGGACACACATACAGATTATGTATGTCGAAAGCTATCACGAGTTATCTACCTACTAGCCAAACTACACACATGTGTTACACAAGATTTATTGCTTCAGTCATACTATGCCTTCTTTCATTGCCATCTACAATATGGCATTCTTTTATGGGGTAACTCTCCAGGAGCCAAAAAAATTTTCACTTGGCAGAAGAAAGCAATTAGACGTTTTTACGGAATCACTGACAACAATACCTCATGTAGACCTTATTTTAGAGACTTAAAAATTCTCACAGTCCCATCTCTTTACATATATTGTTGCCTATTAAACATAAAATAAAACTTAAACCACTACACTATAAGGAAATCAGTTCATCAACACAATACTCGACAAACAAATACAATTGATATACCCACAACCAGGCTTAAGAAAACCCAATCTAGCTATGAATACATAGGCATAAAATTATTCAACACTTTACCCGTACAGGCTCAATTGGTTTCAATGGATATTTTCAAAACTAAAACCAATGTGTGGATGAAGAAAAATACTATCTACAGTGTAGAAGAATTTCAGAATAGTTGTAAAGATGATCTAATTTATTGATAAACTAAGGCTTACTGTTATGTATAGTTATGGATGTAGAGGCAGCTACCTATAAGCTAATAGGGTACAACACTGGATTTTTTTCCCCTCTCCATGTAATATTTTTGTTATATGAAACATAATGTACAAATAGCTATAATACTTCTGACAACATTGATTGCATGTTAATGCTGATAAATTATGGCTTACTGTTATGTATGGATCTAGGTGTAGAGGCTGTTGTAAGCTAATAGTTTACAACATTGCTATATTTTTACTATGTAATATTTTGGTATGTAAAACATAATGTACAAATAGCTGTAACTCTTCTGACGACATCGATTGCATGTTAGTGCTGAAAGATGGATAAAATAAATAAATAAAATAAAATAAATTTCAATGCTGCAGCATTAAGACTTAATCAAAATGAGAAATTTTGAAGGTATTATTTGATGGCTGCAAAAGTGTGGGATGTGGATGTTAATGTGTAGGTATCTGGCACAAAATAGTGGCAGGAGGCTACATGCAAATGGTGTAGGCATGGTAGGGAGGGAAAGAAGGAAGTGGTTGATGGCTTGATATATTATGAAGTTAGACTGTGGACAGTAGGTGGAAAACTTTGGTTATGTAAATCAGAATGGATAAAATTAGGCAAAACTGATCTAGAATGTTGTGACTCGCCGATCATTCAAAGTGCCGCCGCACAGTTACGCGTGTGCTCTACATGCGGCGCTGTCTGCCAGCCACGCAGCAGCAGTGACACCTAAGCAGCCAGCCAGCCAGCAGTCGCTAGACTCAGACTCAGTTATGATTTGACTGTTATAGTATACACACGTTTTACTCTGTTTACTTGATCTGTGACTTTCATGTATTGCATCTTCCTTGAAATATATTTGTTCGACTTGAAGTTATAACAATTGGCGACGAGGTAGTGATTTTTCTTTTCCATCGTTGACCCACATGTTTCCATGGCTACTTTATAGCAACTATTGCAAGGTCTCATAGAACAGCAAATGCTTCTCACAAATGCGATTCGTGATTTCGACGCGACATCAAACGTGGGGCGTCTCTTGTCGTTGTCTCTACCTCCTTTTCCTCCTTACGATGAGAAGGCGGAAGACTGATCTGATTACGAAAAATATCTTAGACAGCACTTCTCGGTATTTCATGTCGCGGATGAACAAACATGTAAGTCTGTTTTTTTCATGAATTACACCTCAAATGTATCGGTCGTGGTCGCAATTGGCTCCTTTGAAAGATTGGCAAGTCACAACATAGAATTTTGTTTCTGTAAATAGTTTGAGTCTAGAAATAACACATTTCCTTGTGTGCAATTTTTTGTTCTGCTCTACCTCTGCTAGTTTCAAAAGATGGGTTTCTGATTGTAGGATCCCAGGAAGTAACAGCTGATGAAGACTCCATGGCATTAGTAAAGAAAAGTAAGCAGTACTAATTTTTTTTGTACCTGGTGTAGTTTCTAGTACTATCATGCATGCAATCACATATTTTACATTATGTTTACTAGTTTAAAAACATTAATTTTTCTGTTTTTTGTCTGTCTGTAGCACTTGTAGGAATTCTAGCAGTACTGGCAAGATCAAGTGTTCTGTCTGAAGCAGGTAAGATCTCAAGAGGTTTGTTTTGGAACTAGTTTGAAGTCTTGAAACAATACATTATCTGAATCAACTTTTAGGTGTAACCTTATGCTTCCTAGTTCCAAAAGATTATTTTCTGATTCCAGTGGAACAGTTTGCTGTGACAGCAGAAGCTTTCCTGGCTAGACGTAGAAGTCAGAGAATCACCAAGTCTGTAGAAATGGAGTAGTATTGGAATCGAACAATTATGTCACTACATCTGACAATCAAGCTTTTTTTTTTCACTGAAAACTTTTTAAAACTGATGACCAAGAAATACATGCCCGATGTTTAATACAATCAGTAATAATTTTGTTATGAATAATATTTTGTCTATAATATTCAGAGATTTGATGGGGATTATAGAGTGTTACATTACAAAGTGATAACCTAAGGACAGTGTTTAGACTTATCACTACACAGCTGTTCAATGTGTGTGTGTGTGTGTGTGTGTTTTGAGTAGAAGTGGACATTATGAATAAGCAGCTATCAGCAACATGTGCTCTTTCTTGATACAACAAGTTAAAATGCTGGTAATAAAAATGTACTTCTCATCTTTCCTTTCATTCCTAGTAATAAAGGCAATGACTGATGCGTGTAGTTCTAAATGTAAACATTTACTAACCTCTAATATCAAGAGTATCGCCCCATTCTTTATTTTAGTTGGTAAATTATACATTCTAGCAGTAAAAACATTAAAAAGTACTTTTTATAAATGTCCAGATTTTGGGCATTTAAAACCGCCTTGGGCAAATTCCCAGGCAAATGCCCACTTATAAATATCCTGCCAACTTAGCATTTGCCTAGCCCACATCACTAGGTAGAGTACTAGGGAAATGCTAACAGACTACACAGGAGACTCCATACAACACACTCTTACAACCCAAAAGTTTTGTTTAAGTGTGTGGGACCCATACAAATAGGAGTACTGGGGGATATTGAACAGATACAAACAAGGACAGCACGGATGGTCACAGATTTCTATGACCCATGGGAATGTATCACTAAGAAGCTGAATGAAATGAACTGGTATGCACTTCAATACATGCATGCATGTGCCTTTGCGCACGCGTGCGCTCACACACACACACACACACACACACACACACACACACACACACAGGATGTCCACAATGCTTTTGTTGATACATGTGTGGCAAGCACGGGACCCCGAGCTATTGCAGCTGTCTTTCCTTTCCTGGCTCCATTGCTTCCTTTACCACATCCCTCCCCATCCCCGATCCTCCCCCCCCCCCCCCTTCTCCCCAGTTGTCTTCTGTCTTCAAGACACAAAGCTACATGAAACTTAAAACTGTGTGCCAGACCGAGACTCAAACTCGGGACCCTTGCCTTTCGCTGGCAAGTGCTCTACCGTCTGAGCTACCCAAGCACGACTCACGACCCGTCTTCACAGCTTCAATTTTGTGACTACCTCGTGTCCTACCTTCCTTAGATGGTTGAGCACTCGCCTGCGAAAGACAAAGGTCCCGAGTTCGAGTCTCGGTCCGGCACACAGTTTTAGTCTGTCAGGAAGTTTCATATCAGCGCACAATCCGCTGCAGAGTGAAAATCTAATTCTGGGAACAAAGCTACATCCCCATGATCGCCTTTTCTTCCTTCATTTCCAATCGGTCTGGTTTGATCTCCCCTCTGTTGATGGCACTCTGGTACATGGGGTCTTATGATTATTCTCCATGATACTGTCTATTATCACCCAACCCCCTTAAATAGTTCCTTCCAAGTTGTCATTGTACATCTTTCCCTTTCCAGATACACCTTCTCTCTTTGTACCGTATACATTCCATCATCCACACAAATGCCGAGAGCCGATCTCCTTCCTCTCCTTGGTCAGCTCCTGTCCCCTATTTGCTGGTTGGGGACTTCAATGCCCACCACCCACTTTGGAATCTCCACGTCCTTGTCCACGAGGCTCCCTATTGATTGACCTCTTCCACCAAGCAGATTTTGTTTGCCTCAACACTGGGGAAGCTACATTTTTGTCTGCCTCCACGTCACACTTCTCTCATTTGGACCATTTGGTCGGTACTGTTCAGCTAGCTCGGCAGTTTGAATGGTTCGCTGCTCGGCACTTTGGATGGTTCGCTCTTGCTGATACACACTCGAAGACCATTTTCCATGTGTCCTTTGATTACAGCCACAACTGCCATCTATGCACTCAAGACGCTGGAAGTTTTCCCAAGCTGACTGGACATTTTTCTCCTCTCTAGCGACATTGAATGACCATCAATTTCCTGGCATCGATGATCAGGTCACTCATGTTACGGAAGTTATTCTTACAGTCGCAGAACGTTCAGTACCGCGTACCCCCTCTATGCTCCGGCACCCCCCCAGTTCCTTGGTGCAACGAGACGTGCTGTGATGCAATACGCAAGCAGTGATGGGCTCGTTGCGTTTTCCGTCACCATCCTGTGTTGGCCAACTGTGTCCACTATAAGCAGTTAACGTGTGTGATGCTGTCACATCATCTGCAATAACAAGAAGGCAAGCTGGGACTGGGACTTCTTTACCAGCTCCTTTAACACCTTCACTCCCTCCTCTGTAGTTTGGAGTCACATTCAATGGTTATCCGGCACATCTAGTTTCTCCCCAATCTCTGGGCTAACTGTCGCACATGATACCTTAGTGGACCCAGTTGCAATTTCTAGCTCATTGATTCAACACTTTTCTGAGATTTCGAGCTCTTCAAATTACTTGCCAGTCTTTCTCCCAAAGAAACGAGCAACGGAAGTGCGACCTCTTGCTTTCTCCTCTCAAAATAGCGAAAGCTATAATACTGTTTTCTCTATGTGGGAACTCGAACACGCACTCTCTTTTTCTCGTTCCTCCGCCCCTGGACTGGATTGCATCCATGTCCAAATGTTGCCGCATTTGTCATACTGTCGTCTCTATTACCTACTTCATCTTTATAATCCAATTTGGACCGACAGTACCTTTCTCAGAAGATCGTGGGAAGCTATTGTCATTCCTGTTCCAAAACCTGGAAAGGACAAACATCTCCCCTTTAGCTATCGCCCCATATCTCTCACAAATAGTGTATGTAAGGTTTTGGAGTGTATGGTGAATTGCCTTTTAGGCTGGTGGCTAGAATCCCAAAACCTTTTAACATCTGCCCAATGCGGTTTCAAAAAGCATCATTCTGCAGTTGACCATCTTGTTGCTCTCTCCACTTACATCATGAACAATCTTCTCAGGAAACGCCAAAAGGTAGTAATATTTTTTGATCTGGAGAGGGCATATGATACCTGTTGGCAGAAGGGCATCCTCTGCACACTGTTCTCTTGAGGCTTTTGAGGTCGGCTACCCATTTTTAGTCATGAATTTGTGACAGAGCGCACATTTAAGGTGCGGGTGAACACTACTCTCTCCCATACTTTCTCCCCAGAAAACAGAGTGCTGCAGGGCTCGGTGTTGTACTGTTTGCCATCGCCATAAATCCAATTTTGGATTGTCTCCTTCCCGATGTCTCGGGCACCCTTTTTGAGGACGATTTCACCATCTACTACAGCTCTCAACGAAGCAGGCTTCTTGAACGACGTCTTCAAGGATGTCTCGATCACCTCCACTCATGGAGCATCGAAACTGGCTTCCGCTTTTCTCCCGGTAAGACCTCCTGTGTAAATTTTTGCCGTCATATGAAGTTTCCTCCGCCTTACATACATCTATGCCCTGTTAACCTTCTGTTTGCAGACATCGCCAAATTCTTGGGCCATATGTTTGACAGAAAACTGTGCTGGTCTTCATATATTTCATATCTTTCGGCCCACTGTCTGCGATCTCTCAACACCCTCCGTGTTCTGAGTGGTACCTCCTGGGGAGCGGACTGAGTGGTCCTCCTCTGCCTATACGCGCCTTAGTGTGCTCAAAATTGGACTATGAGAGCATAGTTTACTCCTCTGCACAGCCGTCTATTCTTCGGCGTCTCGACTCTGTCCACCACTGTGGATTGCGTTTAGCGTCTGGAGCTTTTTGCACCAGCTCCGTGGAGAGCCTTTATGCTGAGACTGCTGAATCTCCACTGTGCAATCAGCGAGCAGTCCTACTGAGTTGTTACACTAGTCATCTGTCTTCCAAGCCTGCTCATGCGACCCATGTCCTTTTTTTTTGACTCCTCGTTGGATTTAGTACATGCAGGCCACCCTTCCTCTGTACTATCATCGGGAGTCCATTTCCGTCAACTGCTGCATTCTTTCCTTTCATTTTCCTAAAACTTACTTGACAAATATGGGTACGGTGCCACTTTGGCTTCATCCCCGGACCTGCCTGCTCTGTGACCTTTGTCAGCTTCCCAAGGATAGTACGTCCCCTATAGTGTATCATCATGCATTAGCTGCTCTGTGCACACAAATGGAAGATGCCACATTTACTTACACTGATGGCTCAAAAACCACATTTGGTGTTGGGAGTGCCTATATTGTTGGCGACACCCCTAATAGATTTCCACTTCCTGACCAGGGTTTGGTTTTTACTACGGAGCTTTACGCTGTTCTCCAGGCTGTCGAATACATCCATCGCCAGAAGCGGCTACAGTATATTATCTGCTCGGATTTGCTCAGTTCTCTCCTCAGCCTCCGAGCTCTTTATCCTGTCCACCCTCTGGTCCACTAGATTCATGACTGCCTACACTTGCTCCACTTGGGGGGGGGGGGGGCATCTCTGGCATTCCTCTGGATCCCAGGGCACGTTGGAAACTGCAAAAATGAGGCAGCCAATACAGCAGTCAAGGTTCCAATCTCTCTTCCTTGGTCTGCTGTTCGCATGGTTTCCTTAGCCGATCTACAGAGCGTTTTATGTCACTGTGTTGCTCTTTTATGGCACACAAATTGGTCTATGTTTCCCGATAATAAATTATGGGACATAAAACCTCTTCCTTGTGCTTGGACCTCTTCTTCCCGGCCTCGTCGTCAGGAGGAATTTTAACTAGAGTCCAGATGGGCACTGTCTGTTTAGCCATCTACATCCTTTAAGTCACAATCCTGACCCACTTTGTACCCACTGCTCTCAACCATGGATGATGAGACACCTTTTACTTCAATGCTCCTATTTTAATATGCCATACGCCCGGTTACAGCTGTCGTGTGATATATCTTCCCTTTTAGCAGATGACACACGCTCAGCCAATCGAGTCCTTGAGTTTATCAGTGTCAGTGAGATGACATCAGTCATTTGAAGCTTTTTTTTGGGGTGGGTGGGTGGGGTGGGGGGGTGGAACAACACCCGGCCCCCTCTTCAATAGTAGTTTCCCTCCTTTTGAGTTTTGCTCCCATTGCTACTGATTTAACATTCGATTTTTTACCCTTCCGTAAGCCACAGAATGGGTGCTTATGACTGTAGCAGTTTTGCCCCCTAAAACCGTAACAAAAAATTTAAAAAAAGGGCACACACACACACACACACACACACACACACACACACACACACACACACCTTCAAGTTTCATGTGCATTGCCATTGGCTAGTCCATAGACAAAAACCATATCTCATTGTTCTTCAAATGAATACTGTGCCGCCATGCTTACTGTATGACTAAATCGCAGGTGACGTGTGTGTGCTCTGTACCGAAGCTTACATCTGAATGCCTCTGATGTGAGGTGGAGACAAACAACAAGATCTATTCGACACATGTGCATATCACATTGGGGCAGAGACGGGTAGAGGGATGTTTGTATGTGTGAACCGACAACCATAGCGGTGCCCATCAACCGACGAATGGCAACAGGGCAATCCCACGGCCAATCGGAGCACGTAGCGCCAAGTTCATGTAGTTTAAAAATGCTGCATTGTCAACATTCACAACATCAGTAATTTTGGTTCCTACTGGCATCAGCTATCCAGTGTTAAAATTTCGTGACACAGTATATATATGTAAAAAAAATCAGCTTCAAGTCATGAATCTATGATAATGTTACAGCTTCCCACTTATCGCTACCACATAGGTTGTGAAGAGATAATTACAACATGCATGGAGGCATCTGAACTATGAATCTTCCCATGCTCCATACATGAGCAGACATTGGCAAACTATAGATGTAGATGTGATGAATCACTGGTAAATTACTATTTACATTCTGTCTGCATTTAAAATATATATGACATTGAGATATTTTGGACAGAACACATGGAAATGATAAAATGCAGCTATACTATAGGTGCTCTTGAGTGACACAAGCAGATGAACTAAGAAGATTCATTACAGTTGACAAGATTAACTGCACTGACTGTAAAGAGGGTGGAAGCACAAGGCGTAGTAAGTATGGATGGGCTCTATTCGGACAAAATACTATCTAGCTACCAAATTATTCAAACAATTACATCAATGAAACAAATTTGAGACTGGATGAATCACTGGTAAAGGGATTATTTATCTTTTTGAGTACAAATAATTATTTGATTTATTATTCATAAATTCAATAATGAGAAACATAGAATGCCACTGTATGATCTATGTTTACTTCTTGTTCAGAATTCTATAACTAGTTTTTGTTCCCTTGGATGACTGCATTTTTTACTTGATAAATAACTTACTAATGGTTTGAACAGAAATGTGCCTTGGTAGATCAGTGAGTTAAGCCCCAGATTACAAAGCTATAGGTTTGGAATTCTTTACAAAGCTATAGGTTTCGAATTCTGTATTCCATTGGGCCTACAGTCTTTTTTGCCACCCTTCTACAGCAACTACACTTAGCACAGAAATGCTTTAGCCATGATTAAAAAATAAGTTCATCTGTACTACTGACCATGACCAAAGGAAGTTTACAACAAACTACAGACATATAACAGCCAAAGAAATGTTCATAAAACTGAGACACAGGTTTCAAGTGGTATGAAGCAAAAAGAAAATTTACTTACGACTTGATTTTGGGGGTAGAACTAATATGAGATTATAATGAATTATTTACAAAAACTTATAGTGCAAGTGATGACATCTCAATGTTTGCTGAAGAAGATTGTGGCTTGAAAGTCTTATAATGTTATCCTGAAATAAAGTTGGTTTTAGGAGATACACTACACTGACACTGGTATTTTCTTTATACATGTAGATTATGTTTTCTTTAGTTGCAATGTTTTTGCTTTAGGGTGCAAAAACAACTGAGGTCAAAGTGCCCATAGCATAACCTTGGAATACCAATAAGTAAAGGAAGTTAAAAGTGATTATATACTAAGCCCAGTTGATGAAAGGAAAGAGAGTTAAGAACAAGGACTTCCATTGCACAAAGATCCACAATATGTGTGTACAGACAGCGGACACAGTTAACCAAAGATTAAATGCTCCTCGCCATATTGCTACCATAGATAAAAAATAAAAGGTGCTCGAAAGCTTGTGTGTCATCCACTAAAACACCAGATAACTCAGACAGCAAACATACACAGGAATGTAAGCAGTTGGGAAGAAGGGCATTAGGTCAGGAAATGTTGAACCGTCAAAGGTTGATGATGATGAGCACAAAGTGGTGGGGATCACCACTTAACAAATGGAGATGGCTAAACTGACAGTGCCCAATGCACAATCTAGCTGAAATGATCTCCTAGCAAAGAGAGGGCCAAGAAGAGGTTGACCAAGGCATTGGGAGAGGTTTAATTTCCCAGAAGTTCTTCCTGTGAAGAGAAGACCAGTGGTGATGTCCAAGTGATACCAGTTGCTGACAAATGGCAACATGGAGATCATCCAAAGATACAGAAGAGCTAGCAGGAAAGGGTAAGGGGAGTGCAGCCTTGTCAGCAGCCTCATTTCCTATCAGACTGACATGGCTAGAAACCCACATGAACATTATGGTGTCTCCCTCAACAACAAACAAGTGGAAAGTACCTTGGACACATTTCACTGAGGGATGGACTATATTCAACACACACAGGCACTGAGAGAATTGGTGCATACAACACAAATAAAAAGCCTGTGTTGCCAGATTTTTTGGGTTGCCTGATAGATGGTGAAGTGCTCTGCTGTAAAAATCAAGCACTGTTCTGGAAACTGATACTGGAAATGGTCTGTGCCAATGACAAAGGCACACCCAAAACCACAGTTGGTTTTAGAGCCATGCAAACAAAGAAGCTGTCACTATGTTGTCTGAAAAGTTTGAGAAACTTACATGATATATTGAATCTGGAATAGCACCCTTGGGAAGTGAAAAAAGTCCGAGAAGAACATATGTTGCCACACAAACCCAATGCAGTGGAGTTCACACCTATTGGGAATGTGGAAGGTAGTGTAAAGTTAAGCTCCCGTAGTAGACTCTCAACCGACCTTGTGTAAAAGGTACCAGTGTCCAAATGTATTCCTCAGTGGTGGTTTTTGTTAGGACAGCATAAGATGCAAAGATGTGCAGATGAGTAAACGAAATACCCATTGGCTAGTTTTGAATGGACAAGGGATTGGTATAAACAGAGGAGAGTCATCCTACCTGCTCGCCTACTGTTTAGGGCACATAGAACATTGAGGGACTGAGCACAGTATGTGGCTGGATTAGACATGAGAGGATTACGAAAGTTTCCTATCAAGCATGAGAACCAGGAATTTCGTAGTTTCAGTGAAAGGAAGAGCAACAGACCGAAGATGTAAAAATGGTGGAAGGTTCCCATTGCACTGCCAAATCTCACACAAATGCTTTTGTCAGAGCAAAAGCAAAAGCCACTGTTGATGCACCAAGAGTCAAGTCCATCGAGACATCACTGAAGATCCTGCTCGAGGAGACAATTCTATGGAGAACTGCAATAGATTGTAAAGTTGTCGAAGAAAATTGAGCCAGAGATATCTGGCAGAAGAGGGCCCATAATTGGGTTAATGGCTATAACTAAGAAGATGTTGCTCTGAATGGACACTTTGAGCCACCCCATTCTCCTAGATCAAAGTGTCCAATATGGCCAAACCCACACATACCTGAAAACTCGGTCTTATAAAAAGTCCTGAAGGAAATGGGGCAGGCAGCATGGTAAGTACCACATGTATGGAGTACGGAGAACATTAGTCCTCCAGCAGGTGTTGTAGGCTTCCTCCAAATAAAAAATAAAAAAGCCTCAGCCTGGTATTTCTGCAGAAAACTGTTCATTACATCGGTTGACAAAGTGACAAAAGTGTTAAATGCATCAAATCCACATTGTGGATTGGTTAGTAGAATGCATGACTTAAGCGACCATACAAGCAAGCCATGAATCACGTGTTCCATCACTCTGCAAACATAGCTGGGGAAGGAACAGGGTGGTAGTTAGAAGGAATGTGTTTGTCCTTACCGGGCTTAGGTATGGACATGACAATGGCTTCATGACAGCATCTGGGAAATGTGCTATCTGCCCAAATATTACCGTACATATGAAGGAAAAAGTGTTTGCCTGCAAGAGATGTATTGCAACATCTGAATGTGAATGTTGTTTGGCCCTGGGACGGAAGATTTGGATGAGGTGAGAGCATGGTCAAGCTTCCTTATAGTACAGGCAGCTTTGTAGCATTCATTATTTCTAAGAGAAAGGAATCACCGAAGCTTCCTCCACTTGTTTCTGAGGGGAGGAAGGTGTGGTAATAGTGGTTGGAGCTTGAAATCTCCACAAAGTAGTGGTTCAAGGTGTTGGAGATTGCAACAGTGTTCACAATTACATCATCTGCTACAGTCAGGCTGGAAATTGGGGGATGAACCTTGACCCCAGAGAGCCAATGGACGTTGCCCCACACGATGGATGAGGGAATGAAATCATTGAGAGAACTAGTATAAGAAATCCAGCTAGGTTTTTTGCTATCCCAAAGAATGCAAAAACACTGCACACACAACTGTTTATAAAGAAAACAGCTCACCATTGTAGGATGAAGGTCAAAAATGCAGAGAACACGTCTCTGTGTGTGAATTATCTCACGGCATACCCATACTGCCAGGGGACTGGGACATGGTGCAGTAAAGAAGACATGAGAGTCAGGTGGGGTAGAAGAAAGTGAAAGGATAGAGCACAGGGAATTGTTGCTCAGGTACGTGATTGAGAGGAAGGACTGCTTGAGAAAACGGGCAAGCTGAGCAGTGCAGAATGAGAGGTAGAAATGGGAATAGGTGTGTGTGGAGCCCAAAAGGAATGTGGATGCTCCAGTGTTAAGCCATATGTGTTTGAACTGACTGAGGTGGTCAGCCAAGAGGGAACCCCTTGGACAGGTTCTATAAGAGCCCCAAATGGGATGGTGGGCATTAAAGTTGCTGAGCAGGAAAAAGTGGTGAGGGAGGTGAGGAATAAGCTGGAGTAATTCTGCCCTGGTGACCGCGAATGAGGAAGGAATGTGGATGTTGCACAGAGAAAAGGTAAAACAAGGAAGGAAAATGAGGATTGAAATAGCTTGCAGCTTTGTGTTCAGTGAGATGGTTTGGTCGTGGATATCACCCTGAATGAGCAGTATGACTCCACTATGAGATGGAATCCTTCCTTGGGGTTGGGGGTAGGGATGGGGAGGGTGGGGAAGGTCACAGCAGACCAGAAGAAAACATGAGCCATAAAAGCAGTTACAAAAAGGCAATTTCATTTCATGGAGACAGATAACAACCAGATGCTGCAATTCCAAGAAAAGCCATAGTTCCTCATTGTTCGATCTAATGCCACAAGCATTCCATTGGAAGAGAGTCATAATGGAGAACAGAGAAGAGGAAGCAAATGAAGGGCACTCACCTTGTCGGCTACAGAGTGCCAGGTTTTGATGACTTACTGGTGCATGGCGCAGAGGCTGGAGGATCCTGTTCCGTGAAATCTACGGAGGCGTCGGCAGTCACCCTGGGTCATCCTGCAGACTCCAGAGCAGAAAAACAGTAGGCAGTGCACACTGGTGAAATGGTGGTTGGCCAGGTGAGGGGTATCTCACAGTGACACCATTGAAGAGGATCTGTTGCGATGTAAAGTCTTCACAGGAGTGTTCCTTTCATCCTTTCCAGCCTGCCATTTGTGTAGTAGGTGATTTTGCTGCTGTGTGTGAATATTTGGCGACTTGTTGCACAGCCCCAGGAGGAGGAGGAGGAGACATTAATACTATCATGATGCTTGATGATTTTACAACTGCAGTACTGAACTGTAGGTCGCAAGTCTGCATGGTCATGTACTTCTTGGGGTGAGGCGTAGCAAGAAAGGTATTGTTAGTGCTGAATGGTAAAAATGAAGGCTTTCAACTAGCCAACAACTTGTGAGCAATAGGGTGGGGTACTTTTTCCTTCACTCATCGAGATATGCAGGACACTCATGGGATGAGGCAGCATAAATGCCATTCCAACTGACACAGTGGGGAGAATGAGCCATGTAATCATGAGCACAATCTGCCATAAGTAAGACATTTGGCTGTGTTTTGACAGGAAACTGGTTGCAATGCATTTGGTTTGGTATGTGTGGTTGGACCATGATGGCTTCATAGCCTGCCTCAATCTTTGATGAAAGCACTACTTGATAAAATGTGAGAGAAATAGTGCATGTAGGCACTATGTTTGCATCAACCTTTTTCATTACCTGATGGACCCCAGTGATTTGATGAAAGCACTACTTGATCAAATATGAGAGAAATTGTGCATGTAGGCACTATGTTTGCATCAACCTTTTTCATTACCTGATGGACCCCAGTGATGCCCTAATCAGAGAGTGAGTGTTGGATTTCTCCCTTGATTAGACCATCAAGCAGCCAAGTGTAAATAACACCACACAAAGAATTCAACATATGATGGGCCTCAACATGAACACAATGTCCATGAAGGAATTAAACTGTAAGAAATTGTTGGGCTTGAAAATCACAATTGGTCCAATTACATAAGCAAGAACAGGATTTCACAGGGCGTGCCACTGCATCTACACCGTTCTGAATAATAAATGGATTAACTATGGAAAAGACTGACCTCCTTTGCTATGCCCCACCATGAGGGACCGTGGTGCAGCTCAGCTAGTCATTGAATCTTTAGCTTCATGCCATTTACATTTATTTGATATAGACTGAGATGAAGATGACTAGCTCATTGTGAAAAAATCCCCCATGGTTGTCAGGATCTCTGATGGTGTACTCCATCCAAATGAAATCCCCTTCAGAGGGGGCCCCACCCACCTTAGGTGGTTGTTCACACCTCAGGTTACACCTCTCAAACTCCAGACAGAGGGACTAATTGGCAATTGGGGAGGTTACCATCAGGCAATCACCCCTCCCTGGACCTGGCCTGTACCAGGGGGTACTAGTGAACCCTACCTGTGGATCAAAGGCTGGGAATTATGAATTACTCCGTCACCTTTATGCATCAAATGTGTGGGCTGGCCTTCAGGAGAGCACAGAGAGGAAGAAGAAACAGAGAGACCTGAAACGCTGTAGCAGAGGAAGGGGAGGAGGTAGAGATGAAGGAAATGGCAAAAAAGCAGACAAGGAACTATTCCAGTGAGTGGCTACCAAAACTTCAGAATGTAATCCCAAATATACCCTAAACGTGTACCCCCAGGGAAGGGAAGAAGAATATCAGGAGGACAGTCATACAGCATGGATAGGGAAGAGGTGCTGCACACACTGTGGCCCCGAGATAGCCAAGTACGAATTCACCAAAGAGTGGTGAGCCCCAGGGTCGGAGGAGGGGGGGGGGGGGGGGGAGGGTGTAGTCACAATGGCATATCTTTGAAAAACAAATAAACTTTCTATGAGATTTTTGAGAAAAAAAATTGTTCAGAAAATTTATTTAAAAGGAATGATAAGTACATTTATTTAATAAATGGCAATGAAATGGAGCTTTATCTTCTATCTGTAACCCTTTTTATAGACAGATGACAAGTAAACGTTTTTATTCATGTAAATGAACAAAGTTCCATATAAACATTTTTGTTATTCACTAATAATGGTTAACAATTTTATCTGCATTTCTTACTTGTCTTCCGAATAAATTTTCTTCAGCTTTGGTGGAACGGGAAGTGCATCGCACCGGACACTACAAATGCACAGCTTATGTGGAGAGGAATGCAAGTGGGGAGTTTGGATGTGAGGCACTCAACGGCTTGGTCATCGGCACCTTTATGAAGAACAGTCAACATGCCACTCTCATGTGGGTATGTGATGGAGGAAACCCTTTGTTAGCAGGCCTCTCAGGTGCAAAAGCCAGCTTAATTTCAAGTAAAATAGTACTCACAAAAGGTGCACAATCCATAAGATTTAAATAAGTCTCTCCCATTGTGAGGTCCAGTGGATGAAAAATATGCTAAGCAAAATTCAAGTAGATGCTTGCAGTCTTCTCAAGTGAACAAAGTTTATGGGCCCATTTCCAACCTTCTTACAGTCAGCTGAGGTTGCCTCATTGTCATAATAAGATCAGAGGAAGAGCACAAGATCATGAAGTCATCCACAAATGCAGAACTTTCAGCTGAGCTTCTGACTGCAGAGGAGATGCCACTGATAGCAACTGCAAACAGTGTGACACAGGATACACAGCACTGAGGAATCCCATTCTTCTGAACAAAGCAGTCACACAAGGAATCATCAACATGACAATCATAACACCTGTCTTCGAGGATGGACTTCATTCGTGACTTTGGCGAAGGATGTTGTACCTCAGTCACGTCGTATCCTTCTTCATGGTGAAAAAACACAAACTAAATTGTTGCAACATAAGAAAGGCCCATGTATCACCATCTCCAGCAGAATTAAGTCTCAAGAGTGAAATGGTAGAACCTCAAACTGCACCGACAGGGAACCCTTGAGTGTGATGTTGCAAGTTCTATCTTTAGTAAAGCACATTTGAAAGTGTTGTGCTAAAACTTAAGATAGGTAAAATATTCACTGCTAAGTACTCACCATGTGCATCAGGAGGGCAACAGAAAATGGCTGTATGGGAAATGCAGAGATCAACCTTCAATGGGATGTATGTATTACACTTCAAAAAAAAGAAATCAATACAAACCAATAAATCCCATTATAAATGGCAAATAAATGATGGTGTGCCATAATGATCACAAAGGTTCACACATCAAGATCAAAGGCGAACTACTTGGGAGTTACAAACACTGCAGAACGTTCAGCTAGGTATCCGCTCGTAAGAAATGCATATAGAATCAAATGTCTTTAATGGGGTGATAATGGATGGAATGTGATGGCATGTAACTGAATGTGAAACAGTATGTCGTGGAGCTTATCCTCAAACTGGCTACCCTTTCTGGTGTATCCCCAGATAGTGCAGTAATATACTTTATAGATGTGGAAAAAATAAACATCCCAAGGCTGAATTTATCTGTAGTTCCAAGTGGTACAAATCTCAACGTTGCACACTTTTCAGGAGTGATAGTTTGCACTAAAGGACTACGATTTTTATATGCAGACCATGAATCAAGAAAAAGCTAGTAATTTGGACCAGCTATTGGCCAAAAGCAGTGCTCATACCATAGTTGTAGTTGTCTCACTTGCTGTGGCGTAACTGTTCCCAACTCCCCTTGCAAGATCAGGGGCAGAACACCTCCAACTTTTCACACCACAATAAATATCTTTCCTGACAATTTACCATCCAGATTGTCAGCATAATTGTATAGGAATCCCCTTAAGGCGTTGATGCCAGTAGATCTTGATTGAAAGCTCTTGGTACCTTTAATCTCCATAGTTCTATTCATATGCATATCTTCCTCAAATCTCAGTTGTTCAGAACTGTAAACAAATTCCTGCTTAACGATGGGATAACTTTATCTTGTCTACAAATTATTGGGCAAATTCTGCAGTCTACTGTGCATCATCAAGTTGAAACTTTGTTTGAAATTTCGTTACCTTATGTCTTCCAAATCTGTAGAACTGTCTGAAGTTATGACTATTCACTGCTTACATTGAAATCAGTGTAGTCTATGTCACATGCAATTTGATCACTATTGTGCACATCCTGTAAATTGTATCGGGTGTCCTTGAAATGCATGAACACCAATTTTTGTGACAGGTACACTGTGACCAACCTTGAATACCCATAGTTTTTCTTATGCACCACATGGTCATATTGGTGGGGACTTATTCGAAATTTGTGCATAACTGTACTTTACTATGCTGCAGATGATCTTCCATGTATGTAATTATGTTTAGTGTACACTCCTTGGACAACAATTGTGCTTTACTGTGTTTCATTGGAGATGGGATATGTTGTGGCTTGGTGTCTGACAAGGATGATGAACTACATGGTTCAACACCTGTTTCAGTATCACTTTCACTCGGTATGCATGTATTGTTGTCATTTTACTCCTCATGTTGTACATTGTGAAGCATATACCGCACCACACTTTCCAGACTCATCTTGCAAAAATGCTAATATTTCATTTTCCACTTCTTTCTCACTTGCAAAATTCCTTGGGTTCCTTTCTGATGAACTATCAACTTCGGGAATTTTTGTTGTAGATGTAATGCGATGTTTGCTTTGTTTATTGTTTCCATTTCTTTGTTTCGTATCAACACAACTACCACCGTAGCACTGTTCCAAATTATTTGTCGACTAAGCAGTTAAAGTATGCTCTGTAGCCTCATGCTGTGCCCAGCATTGAATACCTCCAGCCCCACACCTGTTGCCATTAGCAGCCAATAATGTGGTTGCAAGGTAGACAATATGTGAGGTGTCGAATGCCATAAACAACAGTGGTCTTTTGCTGCTTCGCACTCATAGGGTTCCTTGGGAGAGCAGCACAGGTGACCGTAGGATATGAAGAGCCAGACGAGGCGGCAGTTGTCCATGCACTCGAGTCTTATCCATACAGCATATAAGGGCTACACCCCAGAACTATTGGGGCTGGCACAATCCCGTTTCCATAACGGAAAGGGGCGCTCTCCATCAAACCAAATCTGATTGAAACAACACAGGAGCTTGCCTTTGGCTTCAGGGCGCAGATGACAGAGAACAGTGTCTCTGACCAGACAGCTCATTCCAGTTTCTACATACAAAATGGAAAGAAGTAGCACAGTTCTATCGAATGACTGAAACTGAGGAGTCTGTCTGAGTGACAGAGTGCAAGTAAAAAAGCTCAGCTTAAATCTGAACCGTATCTTTAGGGTCATCCACGAAGATTCCACTGCTCTAGAAGAGCCATAAGGAGAGTTGTGATATCCTTGCCTGAAATCGGCCTTACCAATTCCCAAACTCGTTCAGTGGAAGTGGACCAATTAATGGAAGTCACAAATTCTTTCCAGGAGTTCGTCTTCCATTCTTTTATGACTTGCCTGCTAGTACTCTTATATACATCAAGGCACAAAGATTTTCTGCAGCTGGATGGTATTCGAAATGGAGCAGAGACGTGAGCCTGGCTGCGATTTCTGAACAACATCCTTCATTCCACTAAGGGACAGTCTGTTGCCTTTGATGGTTGCCTGACTTGGGAATGTAATCTGCAGCAGCTCATTGGATTTCACAGGTAGTGTCCACCATCCCTTGAGAACATTCCTGTTGTGTGAAGACGGCCTGCCGACTGTATCACAACCAATTTGCCCTAGGTCTCTTTGTCAAGGACTGTCCATTTGAGCTATTGATCCACAATAAAAGATGGTCACTGCAATGTAAATCTGCGATCATGTACCCACTGAAATGAGTCTACAATAGCTTGGAAGCAATAACAAAGATCAGTGGCTGAAGATGACCCTGTAGCTGTAGTAAAGTGTGTCATCTGACCTGAGTTCAAAAAGCAGATATTTTCTAAATGGTCAAAACTCCATGCGAACAGAGCTCAGAAGGCTCAGCAGTACCGACAGACAACTGTGTCATTCTCAGGCGATACGCATCACTGGATGTTTATATGGAGGGGCATGAGGTAAACACACTGCTCTCCTGCCTGTTGTCAGTTTTCATGACTGGAGCCACTGCTTCTCAGTCAAGTAGCTATTCAATTACCCCCACAAGGGCTGAATGCACCACACTTGCAACAGTCCTCGGCAGACCCGAACAGTCACCCATTCAAATACTAGCCAAGCTCGACAGTGCTTGACTTCAGTGATATGACAGAAATCGGTGTTACCACTGTGGCAAGACCATTGGCCTGTAACTGGTCAAAGTGCTTGCTAATTTGACCCTTGAAGCAAGTGTTAGCCAAGCCCTACAGCACATTGTGTGCACTAAAATTAACCATCAGGAGGAATGAGTGGAGCAGTGCACAGAAGACCTGTCAGTCCAACTGCATCCAATGGATTGTGAGATGGAAGATGTAAGAATTGCACTGTGATCATAACTAATGTTGGTTGGTTGGTTTAAAAGGGGGAAAAGGGACCAAACTGCGACGACATCAGTCCCTTGTTCCCAGTAGAACATTTACCGAAGGGAAAGAAGGAAACAAAGAAGACATACAGCACACTAACAGGAGAAAGGAAGAAGCAAGAACGACAGGAGGACAAAAAACACTACAATGGACAAAGCAGGACAAGAAAACAACAGAGACATGCAAGAAACAAGGAGAAGAGATTAAAAACAAGAAAGATTACAATGGCTGGCTGACCTTGAGAATAAGAAATGAGAAGCCGCTAAAACTCTGATCAAATGATAAAACGCACCCTCACGAATAAAACGTAAAACTAAAGCTGCTGTTGAGGCATTGTCAGTCAACACCGAAGGTAGGGTGCTAGGAAAGGTAAAAACCCGCCACAGAGAAACTAAAAGTGGGCAGTCCAACAAGAGTTGGAGCCTGCAGGGAACACTTCCACACATTCGCAGTCTTCTTAATGACGTGCAGTATGTTCTGCATACTGTTTTGCCACCCCATCTCCCAAAGCCGAAAAACCTAGCGGCATAAGATTGAATTCAGGTCAGTTTCAGATATGCCAATCTCCAGGAGCGGTTTCCACATAGTCTGTTTGGCCAGCCTGTCAGCAAGTTCGTTGCCTGGCATTCCGACATGTCCTGGCGACCCCACAAACACCACTGAACGACTGGACAGTTCCAGGGCAGAGATGGGCTCCTGGATGTTCGCTACCAAAGGATGACAAGGGTATCACTGGCTGACAGCTTGTAAGCTGGTCAGGGAGTCATAACAAAGAAGACACGACTCACCAGAACAGGAACGGATGTATTGAAGTGCAGGAGATATGGCCACGAGCTCTGCAGTGAATACACTACAGCCAGCGGTCAAGGAATGCTGTTCAATATGGCCTCTGTGGAAAAAGGCGAATTCAACATTACCATCAGCCATCCAGCTGTCGCACAGTGGTTCAGAACGGCCCAATCCTTGGCCAAAAGTCGAAAAGTGAGAATAATAATAATTCCAAAATTTCCAGTTCTAGGTTTTGGGGTCGCTGATTACGAATTTGATATCAAAATTATGAAACCCAAAATGGTGGACATTTTGGAAAAATAATCACCTTATCGGTCCGAAAATTTGCACCAATAGGTTTTTGAGGTCGCTGATTACGAATTTGATGTCAGAATTATGAAATTCAAAATGGCGGACATTTTGGAAAAATTATCATTTCATCGGTCTAAATATTTGCACCATTGGGTTTTTAGAGTTGCTGATTACGAATTTGACATTAGATTCATGACATTTGAAATTCCAAAATGAAAAACAATTTTGTAGAATATGTAAACTTCTATTTTATTTTACGTAAATAATTCAATACAATACTTTGGATTAATTAAAAATCATAATCTGGGTCAGGTGGATCCATCGTACATGTTTTGATTTCTACTGACGGTAAGCTGCTATTTGTGACATACTCTTCTGGTGTGTCCAGTAGAAGTTCTAGTACATCCGAAGGTAATGGTGTGCTATTTTTCATTTTTAATTTTTGAAAATTGATTATCAGTGGGTCCGAGGAAGCAAAAAGCAGACGAAAATCGTCAGACATTGTCTTCTCTCGCGTACATTTTCGAGAGAAATTTTGCGGTACCGACAAATGCCCATGTTCCTCGATTCTTGAGCGTCCCAGGAAAGTTGTCCGATTGACAAGACACTCATTTCAATTATTGCGTAGCCATGAATTAAAACGGTATGTACCATTGTTGGCTTCGGATACCAGGAATATAGCTCAACATATCGTTTCGAGACGTCTAAGCAATATACCCTGAACTTTTCGATATGCACAGCGAAATCGTTCGTCATTGTCTCCAAAATTACTTTGCAACTTGCCACGAATTTCTCGTCCAAATTCAAAATTTCTGCAGTTAAGGCAGCGCTCTCATAAAAACGTCGGTCTGTATTGCCGTGATTTGTACTGCCAAATCCTTGCTTAGGCGTATCGATATTTAAATCTAAAGCAGCTTTAAATTTCTTTTGTATTTGTTCCTTACGATCTTCAACTACTTACTTTTCATCCACTGATCGCGCCTGCAATTTAGTCGTTCCATCATTCAGTTTATATGCAATATGAAGCATCCATTCCATAAACCTTATCCACACGTGTAAGGAAGAAATTCCAAAAGTTAGTTTCAAGCTATCACATTCTGTTTCTTCCACCAATTGTAAATTGTTGAAATTTTTCAGCTACAAATTACATAAATAACATCTTTGCTAAGATTTAGTGTCAGTAATGGCATTTCTCACCTTTCCCTCTATCATTGTAAACGATATGTCATACTTTACTTCAACGTTAATACCCTCTAATACTGTAGCGAATGTGATGAGAGATGCTATCTGTTTATCAACGATATTTTTTCATCAACAATTGAATGCACGGTTTCTTTCAAAAACTGCAATTTCAACGGTCTGCAGTAACTGGATGAAGAAGGCCTTGGGTTCTTCCAAACGACAAGTTGCTGCTCAGATTTGTCGTCTGTAACAGAACCACGGAAGTAAAAAATACATGAGAACCAGAGGTGTCGCTTTCGTCAAATTTTTGTTTATACTGCTGCGATGACGAACTATCGCATCCCCACTTCAAAATTAACTTCATGTTATTCGTGAAGGAACTGTCGAGTGTTTTCATGACATCAGACTGTACTTGAAACAATCGAGCTGTAGTATGGTCTAGTAAAGCCTGCAATGATACTTCCGCACGTGTTCCCGTTATACGTATTGAACACTATGGTGGTAACTACGAGATTTAGCAGGTATTATTTTATGATAACCTGGATAAACCGACCTGTCGCTGTTTTCATTGGTTGATTCTTGGACCATATTGTACGTTTCTTTCGTCATTTTACCTCTTATTATCAAGTTTAAAGCAACACCTGAGCTAATGGTAACTGATGGTAACTGATATCGAGAGGCTCGCGTAGGAGAAGTGGTTGTAATATCCTTGAGCACCTTTGCTCCAGCGTGGGATCCAGAAGCACGAAGATTCATTTCCGTTGCGAATACCAGTGCCCTTGGACTTGTTGATCTCCTAACATCATCGACTTTTCGTCGTTTACTATGTTTGCTGGATGATGAAAAGTCCAATGAGAGTCATCCAAATTTGTGCTTTTATCCGATCCCGATGTATCAGAATTAGGAGCAGGTTTGTCCCTGTTTTTGAATTTCGCATTCTACAACAAATCGCAATAACGTTAGCTCGAAAGTGAAGAAAACGTGTAAATGAAAAAATTCAATGATACACTGGGACCTCGTTTACATTGACTCACGGGTAAGTGACTCGCGCTTATGTTCACTTCCCACCTCTCGTTTATGTTGACCTCTTTTTCCCCCACCTCAGTAATCAACACACTGCAAAGCATAGCCGAATGCATTTGTGTTGGTGCGCAGAGAGGAAATGTGGATGGAGAAAGTCGTAGTGGTGGGAACCCCTCTCGGGTGAACATAAACGCATGGTATACGTTTCGAGGCAGTCAACATAAACAAGGTTCCAGTGTATAAGAAATAGGAAAATAGACAGACCGCAATAGCCACGTCCTGGTCAATCCATTCTTCATGATTGGCGTAAAAGCGCTCCAGAATTTTGCGGCCATCCTGTCATTTTTTTCTTCATTGCAAATAGGAGATTCCTTAAACACTTCCTTTCATCAATTGAAATTGCGATAGGACATCCTTCCGATTCGGTAAAATATTTTTCCAGAACATGTAGTCGTTTGTCAAATTTTGAGCTCAATTCATCACGTATATATATAATGTATATACAGGGTGTTACAAAAAGGTACGGCCAAACTTTCAGGAAACATTCCTCACACACAAAGAAAGAAAATATGTTATGTGGACATGTGTCCGTAAACGCTTACTTTCCATATTAGAGCTCATTTTATTACTTCTCTTCAAATCACATTAATCATGGAATGGAAACACACAGCAACAGAACGTACCAGCGTGACTTCAAACACTTTGTTACAGGAAATGTTCAAAATGTCCTCCGTTAGCGAGGATACATGCATCCACCCTCCGTCGCATGGAATCCCTGATGCGCTGATGCAGCCCTGGAGAATGGCGTATTGTATCACAGCCGTCCACAATACGAGCACGAAGAGTTTCTACATTTGGTACCGGGGTTGCGTAGACAAGAGCTTTCAAATGCCCCCATAAATGAAAGTCAAGAGGGTTGAGGTCAGGAGAGCGTGGAGGCCATGGAATTGGTCCGCCTCTACCAATCCATCGGTCACCGAATCTGTTGTTGAGAAGCGTACGAACACTTCGACTGAAATGTGCAGGAGCTCCATCGTGCATGAACCACATGTTGTGTCGTACTTGTAAAGGCACATTTTCTAGCAGCACAGGTAGAGTATCCCGTATGAAATCATGATAACGTGCTCCATTGAGCGTAGGTGGAAGAACATGGGGCCCAATCAAGACATCACCAACAATGCCTGCCGAAACGTTCACAGAAAATCTGTGTTGGTGTGATTGCACAATTGCGTGCGGATTCTCGTCAGCCCACGCATGTTGATTATGAAAATTTACAATTTGATCACGTTGGAATGAAGCCTCACCCGTAAAGAGAACATTATCACTGAAATGAGGATTGACACATTGCTAGATGAACCATTCGCAGAAGTGTACCCGTGGAGGCCAATCAGCTGCTGATAGTGCCTGCACACGCTGTAAATGGTACGGAAACAACTGGTTCTCCCGTAGCACTCTCCATACAGTGACGTGGTCAACGTTACCTTGTACAGCAGCAACTTCTCTGACGCTGACATTAGGGTTATCGTCTACTGCACGAAGAATTGCCTCGTCCATTGTAGGTGTCCTCGTCGTTCTAGGTCTTCCCCAGTCGCGAGTCATAGGCTGGAATGTTCCGTACTCCCTAAAACGCCGATCAATTGCTTCGAACGTCTTCCTGTCGGGACACCTTCATTCTGGAAATCTGTCTCGATACAAACGTACCGCGCCACGGCTATTGCCCCGTGCTAATACATACATCAAATGGGCATCTGCCAACTCCGCATTTGTAAACATTGCACTGACTGCAAAACCACGTTCGTGATGAACACTAACCTGTTGATGCTACGTACTGATGTGCTTGATGCTAGTACTGTAGAGCAATGAGTCGCATGTCAACAGAAGCACCGAAGTCAACATTACCTTCCTTCAATTGGGCCAACTGGCGGTGAATCGAGGAAGTACAGTACATACTGACGAAACTAAAATGAGCTCTAACATGGAAATTAAGCGTTTCCGGACACATGTCCACATAACATCTTTTCTTTATTTGTGTGTGAGTAATGTTGCCTGAACGTTTGGGCGTACCTTTTTGTAACACCCTGTATATAGTACCGTATATATATTGTATATAACGTAAAAATATTATAAGCAATCCTACAGTCATGAACAATAGATTAAAAACTATATTATTATGTTTTACAAATTGTGTTTATTGTCCATGAACAATATTTGAAATAATATTTGTAAATATATTTCGACATTTCTACACTCCTGGAAATGGAAAAAAGAACACATTGACACCGGTGTGTCAGACCCACCATACTTGCTCCGGACACTGCGAGAGGGCTGTACAAGCAATGATCACACGCACGGCACAGCGGACACACCAGGAACCGCGGTGTTGGCCGTCGAATGGCGCTAGCTGCGCAGCATTTGTGCACCGCCGCCGTCAGTGTCAGCCAGTTTGCCGTGGCTCTGAGCACTATGGGACTCAACTGCTGTGGTCATAAGTCCCCTAGAACTTAGAACTACTTAAACCTAACTAACCTAAGGACAGCACACAACACCCAGCCATCACGAGGCAGAGAAAATCCCTGACCCCGCCGGGAATCGAACCCGGGAACCCGGGCGTGGGAAGCGAGAACGCTACCGCACGACCACGAGATGCGGGCTTTGCCGTGGCATACGGAGCTCCATCGCAGTCTTTAACACTGGTAGCATGCTGCGACAGCGTGGACGTGAACCGTATGTGCAGTTGACGGACTTTGAGCGAGGGCGTATAGTGGGCATGCGGGAGGCCGGGTGGACGTACCGCCGAATTGCTCAACACGTGGGGCGTGAGGTCTCCACAGTACATCGATGTTGTCGCCAGTGGTCGGCGGAAGGTGCACGTGCCCGTCGACCTGGGACCGGACCGCAGCGACGCACGGATGCACGCCAAGACCGTAGGATCCTACGCAGTGCCGTAGGGGACCGCACCGCCACTTCCCAGCAAATTAGGGACACTGTTGCTCCTGGGGTATCGGCGAGGACCATTCGCAACCGTCTCCATGAAGCTGGGCTATGGTCCCGCACACCGTTAGGCCGTCTTCCGCTCACGCCCCAACATCGTGCAGCCCGCCTCCAGTGGTGTCGCGACAGGCGTGAATGGAGGGACGAATGGAGACGTGTCGTCTTCAGTGATGAGAGTCGCTTCTGCCTTGGTGCCAATGATGGTCTTATGCGTGTTTGGCGCCGTGCAGGTGAGCGCCACAATCAGGACTGCATACGACCGAGGCACACAGGGCCAACACCCGGCATCATGGTGTGGGGAGCGATCTCCTACACTGGCCGTACACCACTGGTGATCGTCGAGGGGACACTGAATAGTGCACGGTACATCCAAACCGTCATCGAACCCATCGTTCTACCATTCCTAGACCGGCAAGGGAACTTGCTGTTCCAACAGGACAATGCACGTCATCATGTATCCCGTGCCACCCAACGTGCTCTAGAAGGTGTAAGTCAACTACCCTGGCCAGCAAGATCTCCGGATCTGTCCCCCATTGAGCATGTTTGGGACTGGATGAAGCGTCGTCTCACGCGGTCTGCACGTCCAGCACGAACGCTGGTCCAACTGAGGCGCCAGGTGGAAATGGCATGGCAAGCCGTTCCACAGGACTACATCCAGCATCTCTACGATCGTCTCCATGGGAGAATAGCAGCCTGCATTGCTGCGAAAGGTGGATATACACTGTACTAGTGCCGACATTGTGCATGCTCTGTTGCCTGTGTATATGTGCCTGTGGTTCTGTCAGTGTGATCATGTGATGTATCTGACCCCAGGAATGTGTCAATAAAGTTTCGCCTTCCTGGGACAATGAATTCACGGTGTTCTTATTTCAATTTCCAGGAGTGTATAAAAATTGTCATTATTGTTGGAGTTTTATTTAGAATCTTTATTCACAATGCTACACTGTTGCAGTAGTATACTGTACGTATCTCCACAATACTTTAGAAAGAGATAGAAAACATCTACGAAAAACCGTTCATACCTGGGTTCTTTCAAGGCTCAGGTATAGAACGTTGAGGGGAGAATATCGCCATTAGTCACAGTGTGTAATGCGCATGACAGTGTGCACGGCAACACTAAAATCGTTATTATTCAGAATGAGCAACTTTAGAGCAGCTAATTCTTGAAAATTTCACTAATAGATAGTTCAACAAACATGTCCCTGTCAATGCCAGCGTTAAAACGTCTCAATTTTTTTTTATATCGAAACAAATGTGTTTCTAAAGAAGCGAAACAATTTGATAATCACGACTACCTTCGGCATAACGTTTCATAAATAACAACAAACATTTTCAAAAATTGAAGTACATAAATTGTTTCTATATACCTTTATCAACATTTTCCATTTTGGAAAATAGGAATCGGACGTGTCGGTGTAAAATTCTGTATGATTTTCTGAAGCACTGTATAACGGCACTGAAGCATCGCGCGTTGTGTTTCTACGAGTGGCAACTTACGACTGTCGCAGGGAAGCAGGTATACAATATATATTGAGAGCTCTGCTTGTACGATCTGAATGCCCCATACCCCCTTCCACAAGAATCCATCGATCGTTCAACCTTCATTTCTCGTCTTTTGGCCAGGGAATCGGCCGTTCTGAACCACTGTGCGTCGGTGTAACTAACTTAAGAGACCTGGAACACGTCCAGAATCGAGAGGGGGTCATCCGCATACAGAGAAGGGGAAACCGACGGCCACCAACAATAAAGAGACACTCAAGACGGAGCCCTGCAGAATGAAAGGGGGTGGGGGGGGTGGGGGGGGGGTGGGGGGGGGGGGAACTATGGGAGCCACCAACTTGTACACGGAAAGTACGGAGTGACAGGAAATTTTGGATAAAAATCTGGAGTGGGCCCCGGAGATCCCACTCATACAATGTGGCAAGGATATGATATTGCCAGGTCATGTCGTATGCTTTACGTAAATAAAAAAATATGGCAACCAGGTGATGGCGTCTGGAAAAGGGTGTTCAGCTGGTAGACCCAAGGGACACAAGATTATCAGTGGTAGAGCGTCCCTGGCGGAAGCCGCCCTGACATGGAGTCAGTAGGCCACGTGACTCCAGGACCCAACCCAAGCGCCGACACATCATAGCCGGCCTGTGTGACCGAGTGGTTCTAGGCACTACAGTCTGGAACCGTGCGACCGCTACGGTCGCAGGTTCGAATCCTGCCTCGGGCATGGATGTGTGTGATGTCCTTAGGTTAGTTCGGTTTAAGTAGTTCTAAGTTCTAGGGGACTGATGACCTCAGAAGTTAAGTCACATAGTGCTCAGAGCCATTTTTGACACACCATACATTACAGCAGCTTACAGAGAACGTTGGTGAGGCTGATGGGCCGATAGCTATCCACGTCAGGCGGATTTTTACCAGGCTTTAGCACAGGAATGATGGTGCTCTCCCACCATTGCGATGGAAAGATGCCATCACACCGCATTTATTTGAAGATTGTAGTCAGACGAGAGTGGCTCAAGCATAGTGCTATGCAAAGTGCTCAGCAATCGCGTTTGCATCGGTAGAGAGCACGCCATTGATGTTAACGCCAGGGACACATGTATATAAAAGACGTCTGATCTTCGTCCAGACTTGGGAAGGTGACGTATGGCACCCATTGGTCGGCATGTACCTCTCCCAACACTCTTATTTCCCTCGTTTTATAAGCAGGCGAACGCAGGCACGGAGCCGCTTAAAGACTATTAGGTTCTCTAGGGAAGGGTGCTGCTTATGTCGCTGTAGAGCTCGCCGAAGCTCTTTAATTGCCTCAGTGACTTCTGGCGACCGCCAAGGGACTGTCTTTCACTGGGGGCACCCTATAAAACGAGGGATCCCGTTTTCCGCCGCAAAAATTATCGTTATAGTGACCTGCTCAATCACAACATCGATGCCACCACGTGGGAGTGATTCAGCGGTGACAGCATAGGTGAAGGCTTCCCCGTCTGCCTTATTTAAAGCGCATCTGGATAGGTATCTGTGGGCATGATGCCAGAGGAGTGACAGGAGGATGGGGAAGTGGTCACGACCACACAGGTCGTCATGTTCTCTCCAGTGGATAGATGGGAGAAATCCTGGACTGCAAATTGATAAATCAATAGTCGAGTAACTAGTATGAGCCACATTGAAATGTGTGCCAGTATTTAAGAGGCAGAGGTCGAGTTGGGACAGTAAATTTTCGACATCTCTACTGCGGCCAGTAAGCATGGTGCAACCCCATGAGGGGTTATGGGCGTTAAAATCTCCCAAAAGTAGGAAAGGCTTAGGGAGTTGATCACTCAGCGCAGCAAATACATTCAGGGGTACCGCACCATCTGGAGGGAGATATATGATGCAGACAGTTTTTTCCTGCATCGTCCATATCCTGACAGACACAGTTTCAAGGGGAGTTTGAAGGGGCACAGGTTCACTACATACCGAGTTCAGAACATAGATGCAAACTCCACCTGACACTCGATTGAATTCGCTAAGGTTCTTGTAATATCGGCTGTAGACATGGAGGGCAGGGGTCCGCATTGCTGGGACCCAGTTTCCTGGAGGGTAATGCAGTAAGCAGGTGTAAAGCTCAACACTTGTCATAGCTCAGCCAGGTGGTGGAAAAAACCGCCGCAGGTCCCTGGAAGATGACGTGATGGTGAGACTGAGAAGGTATGAAACACTCAATGAGGCAGTCTACGCTTCAGGGTCACCTGCTGACAGGCTATATCCATTGTGTCTGAGGGTCTGGCTAGATCTAGGTCCTCAGTGGACGCCAGAATCTTCACCTCATCCTCAGACGCAGAGCTTGTAGGCAGCGGTGGCGTGGGTGCCACCACAATTTCCTTGGTCTTTCGGTCTTCTTTCTGGATTTCTATCGCTGATCCTTGGGTTTCTCTGGCTGGGAGGGCTTTACTGATTCAGTCTCCAGGGATGAGGACGATCGTGATGACCTACAACCAGCTGCTTTTAGGCACTTCAGTCACTGGAAGCTGTCATCTTTCCCACTAGCAGAAACCTGGGAAGGGAGTGACCCAAGGGACCGTTCCTAGCAAGAGGAGCCAAAGAAGACTTACGCTTCTCTGGCTGAGAAATGGGTACTGGTGTCTCCGAGGGTTAGCAGCACAGTGCTTCCAAGGTAGGTGGTGTGGGAGCATCAGAGAGGAGGCATAGGAGGAGGTCATAGCCACAGGATGTAGGCAGTGTCTTAGCCTCAGTGTAGGTCAGTTGGGTCAGGGTCTTGTATTCCATAATTTTCCTTTCTCACTGTGAAATCCTGCAGTCTGGTGAGCAAGGGGAATAATGCTCTCCACAGTTGTCACAGATGGGAAGGGCGGCACATTGAATATTGGGATGGGATGGACGTCCACAATCTCAACGAGTGATGCTGGATGTACAGTGGGAAGACATATGGCCGAACTTGCAGCATCGAAGCACTGCATTGGGGGAGGGGATATATGGCTTGACATCTCAGCGGTAGACCATTACCTTGACCTTCTCGGGTAATGTCACCCTCAAAGGCCAAGATGAAGGCAACCTGATTATCCCTCAGACCCTGATGGGTGCGCCGGATTAAATGAACTCCTTGTCACTCTAAGTTGGCGTGCAGCTCGTCGTCAGACTTCAAAACAAGGTCCCTGTGAAATATAATACCCTGCACAATATTTAAGCTCTTATGAGGCGTGATGGTGATGCAAACATCCCCCAGCTTGTCACAAACAAGAAATGTCTGTGACTTGGCAGAGGATGCCGTTTTTATCAAGACTGACACTGAACGCGTTTTGGACAAGCCCTCCACCTCCCCAAACTTGTCCTCTAAATGCTCCACAAAAAACTGAGGCTTTATTAACATGAAAGATTCTCCATCAATTCCCGTACATACGAGGTACCGGGGCAAATAAGCTTTGCTGCCATCCTTAGTCTGGTGTTCGTCCCATGGTGTGGCTAGGGAGGGGAATGATTTAGGATCTTACTTCCTTGCATTGTACTGAGACTCCGAACATTTAGAGACTGCTGGTGTTTGATCACCAGCAAGTGATGATGTGATACATTTCATCGTGCATTATACGTCCTGATGCCACCCACTCCGACCAGGGGCCCTCCCCATGGACGCCACCCAGGGGCAGCAAAGACCACCTGGCACGATGGCTATTTCCGGGAGTCCTGATGCCCCAGGGTGACGGGCATCTACTCTTGGCATACATGGGGAATTAACGGGGTACATGGCGGTCCCACCACAATGAACTGGATACCATGCTGGATATGAGGTGCAAAGAATTCCATGGTCATCGTCGGCACAGAAAACGACAGTGCGTAGTGGGTTGAGGAAGACGCACCCAGGAAGGTGTCCTCGCCCAAAAGATGGAGGATGAGTGGGACTTCAATGCCACAATGAGAAAGTGGGCTAAAGATCTCAATGTATGATGGACACATTGCAGTGTAAGGCGCTCTTCCCCAATTGGCTCGCTCTTTGGGAAAATTTTGAAAAATGGTGGTCAATCCCTACAAGGGACCATCACATAAAGGTGAAAAGGTGTGAGACTCCAATTAGTCACTTCTAACGACAGGCAGGAATACCTCAGTTCTATTCTAACCCCTGGGCCTGCAGGGGGCGGATCTTAAATGGTGTGATAGCTTCTATGCAACTACTTGTATGGCCATCGTAAGAGAGACAGAAGGAAAGTGTCGTCTGTCATCAACAAAAACCCCCACTCTGCCCTGTCCCAAGTAAAATCGTCCTCCCTTAACTCAGGTGGGTCAGTGACTGAAATGAGATTCTTGCAAGTGGATGTAGAATGGTCTCTCCTGAGAGAGTGCTGTAATTCTTCCAAATGAGAGTAGTACCCATTTAAGTTCAACTTCAATACAGAAGTCCCTGTGGAAGCCATCGATTAACAAGGGTTGCAATTTACCCAAGAGGTCCGGGAAATATAACATGGTGCCAAGCTCTCCGGTCCCTCCATGTGGATATCAGTATCATAGACAGAGCCCCACAACCCTGAGCAGGTGTGATACAACCTGGAGGCAGCAGGTTTCCTGGAGGTTGTCCACTATGTATTCACGCCATCAGTGTGGAGCACCCGTTGAGGTTGAGGGTTTTTTATAGAGGTGAACTGTCCCCACACTCCAGGTGTTGAAGCCAAGGCCCCCGTTATCTAAAAACACACAGTATTCCACCACTACACTTACGGTCCCTGAACTATTCCCAGAATTTACGGGAGAAGAGGTTTGGCGGCACCCGTTCCAAGCCTGGGAAACCCTGGTTCACTGTGCCCATATCCAACCACTACAGGCAGAGCTCCCTAGGAAGAACACAGCCCTCCCTTCGCTAAGTTATGAGACATTCTTTGTTAGGCCCATCTGCTGACACCTGTCGAACTTGGGTCAAACTGCCAGTAGCTATGCTAACACTGGAATAGCGCTCAGTGTCAGAGAGGCACTCAAATCCTCATGGCCAGCAATGAAGGTGCCTATGATAAGCTGGCGTCCCCTAGGAGTGTCATTAGGCAAAGCACCATCAACAGAGATGAACATCCCTACAAATTTACCCATCTGAGCCCAACCATTTCCATTATGTAGCCTACACAACAAGCTGTCAATCTCAACTTTACCTGGGACATAGTGAGTTGCGGGGCACTGTCAATGCGTACAGCTCATTCAGATATTGGCCAAGTCATCATAGGGTCAATAGCTTTGAAGCACCAGGAAAACAGACGCCACTGGGAAGGTGGGAAAAACTGTGCAAAACTGAACAGACTAGCTTTCTAAATTATCAACTATCTTTTGAGAATTGTCAGGGTCTGATATGCTATGAGGAGAGCATTCTTGAACTTCTGAAAAAAAAACTCTTAGTACTTGTAAAATAATGGATATATAAAAACAGTGTGTAATACAGTTGTGAACACAGTACAACAATTTTTTCATTACCGTACAGTACTTTATACATTCCATCATTTCCTTTTTCTGTTTCATTCATGGACCTGCGCCATTTTGAGCTCTTTTCTGAAACTTTATCTCAAATTTTAGAGCTTGATTTTATTACATTTTGGTCTGCAATTGGAATATTGTCTAGGAATGTCTCAACCATCCCTTCACTTGCCCTGTTTTTTATATTGTTGTTCATTTAATGTTGCTGTGTCATTTTCCACACACTAAGCCTTTCACTATACAATTTTATAGGTTTCTTTCATGTGATCATTGGTCCAGCACTTTACCACACTGGAAACAAATAAAACTTGCTGTGACATAAAAACATCATAAAAACTCATTTTCAGAACATGGTCTGATCCATTGCACAAATCTGCATATGCATGCCCAGTTAATGAAGATGGCTCATCTGTTCTGAGAACTGCTATGGACGGACTCACGGTCATGTCCCGAGTAACACAAAGGCAGGACTGCATGTTTTCCAAAATCTGCCCAACACTTCAGCATCCCGTCACTAAAATCCACTCTTGTGCACTCAGCTAACACAGACAGTTCAGCACAAGACACTAAAGCAACCAGTGTAAGCAACTTGCAACTGTTTTTGTTTTCCAGATAACTGTTTTGTGTTACAGTTCATAATAATAATAATAATAATAATAATAATAATACTGCTACTAGTAGGTCTACTACTACTTTGGAAATACAAATCAAACAGCGAAGGTCCTCCCAGTTTTTAAGGATTAGAAAATGTGTGGAAGAGAAACAAGAAGCTGCCATGAAACTGGAAGAGGAAACCTACTCTAGTCTGAAGAAATCCAGATACAGCATGGTATGGCAAAATTTTACACAGGATGCAAATAATCTTATCAATACCTAGCTCATGACGTTGCTAAAAATAGGAGCACAGTACCCCACTGCAAGTGCAAGAGATATTCTTCATCACCCATACACAATCTCTTGCAATGTAACAAAAATAGCACATGAATACCATGTGATTATGGTGCCCCAAGTGCTGCAGGATATGGAAGATGATGGATGCACCTGCTCAGCTGACATGTGGATAGATACTTATGCTAAAAAAAAACATTATTTGACTCTTTCTAGGCATTCAATCTTGCGAGAATTGTAGTGGGAAAAAAATCAGGGACTGCTTGTTGCAGAGGTCCCATCTCATTTGAAGAAAAGTGCTACAAATATATGGAAGGAGATCCGTAAAATTATGATGTTAGGAATATTTATAAGTCACCTACTGAGGGGTTATGTTCATTGCCGATAAGGTGGCGAATTTGAAAAAAAGCACTTTGTCAACTTCCGTGCAATAACAAATGCCTTAACACTGTTCTACACCACCTGCTTAAGGAAAATGATTGCTGAAATACTGATAAAATACCCTCAAGCTTCCATGTGTGTAAAATGGTTTAAAATCCGCACACTCTTTTTGGTTGCTGATACCTTCTTTGTATAGTCTTCTGAGATGTCACTGGTGCTCGCTCCAGCACCACACAGTGTAATAGATTTGTTATGTGCATGACACGTCCACTTCAACCTTCCGGTGGCTGGGTCCCGAGCTATACTGCAGCACATCTTTACTGAAAGTGTTGTCACGGATTTTTATCTTGATCACTTCTTTCATGATGATACCCTAGAAATTATTAGATCAAGTAATAAGAGATGTCTTGTCAAATGTAATATGATGTCCATTTTCTAGAGCATGTTCTGCTACTGTTGATTTATCAGAGAACTGAGGGCAAAAGCACCTCTGTTTCCACACAGCACTGTTAAATTGTACACACCATCTGTCCAGTTAAAAACTGTCTACTCCAACGCAGTATTTTATATACTCTTGGCGTTCTGAGGCCTACATAGTCTTTCACAGGCCTCATGACTTGTCGAATTTTTGATGGAGCCCTGAAGACTGAATAGATTTGATATCTCCTTAGAAGCCCACTATTCTTTCCTGTTACTCGCCACAGAACGTCAAAAATGCAAGGTTCTCCATGTCCTTGAGGTACTCCTGTTTACGTATTTTCGGAAAGATGGCTTGTGAAATCTGGGGGTTGTACCCGTTTTCTTTAATACTATCCAGAAACAGCTAAGCTGCTTCAGCAGCTTTCCATCATCTGAGACAGCTTCCGCTTGATGCACCAAGGTCCTCAGAACAGAATGTTACTTCGACAAATTGTGATAGTCGTTAGTCTGTTTTTGAGCGGGTCTCCGATAAACAGTGTGGCTGCGACACTGATATGCTTTACAGAAGAAAAGAACGTCAAGGAACAGCAAGGCACCATCTGGCGCAGCTCCATCGTGAACTTAATTTTGTCTTGGGGTTAGTGGATTAGGTCCAAAAATTCTCCCAGCTTTTCAAATCTATGAGACCAGACAACTAATGTCTCGCCGACGTAATGATAAAAGTGACTAGGCTTTGCAGGAACTATGTCCAGGGTGATGCCCGCAAAGTACTTCATAAACAGGTTGGCTATAAATGGAGCTACTGGGCTTCCCATCATGATACCGTCGGCCTGGTTAAAATATTCTCCAGCATGCAAAAAATATAAAATCAGAGTATGCTTAAATAAATCTAAAACAATGTCACCAAATAACTGGAAGAGCAGATCTGTAGAACTATCAGTGGGAACAAGC
Organism: Schistocerca cancellata; assembly: GCF_023864275.1. Taxonomy (NCBI): domain Eukaryota; kingdom Metazoa; phylum Arthropoda; class Insecta; order Orthoptera; family Acrididae; genus Schistocerca; species Schistocerca cancellata. The sequence goes on along the minus strand of NC_064629.1, from coordinate 377,741,069 downwards.
GTGAATAATACCACCACCATAGTGTCTCCTCCTCCATGACACTGGCAATTAATTCGACTGAAGGATCTGTCATCTGTTGATGTGGAACACATAGTGAGCAACGTGCAGAGTTAGGAGGCTGGCCAAATGTTTCGTGAGTGTGTAAGTCGGCAGGCAAATGGTGTTCACGATGGGACATAAAAATGTGTTCTTCTTGTGAACCTCTGGAAGGCCATAATATGTAGGTGGTCGAGGTGCGTGAGAGAAGAGAATTTTAATGCCATTGTTTTCCAATGAAGACCTTTTTCAAAGCTCTAAAGTGTTCCTTATTATTCTAAATGTTGCCCTTTATAATTTTTGATAAGTCTACTTCTCCTCCTTCAACAGAATCTTCACTTCATAACTGTCATGTTCCATAATAATGGTTGCTTTGCACTTGTCAGTTGGCAGGACTAAGAGGAGAGGATCGTTGCAGGGTTTATTAAGACCGTTACACTCAGCTCTTGTCATGTTCAAAGCTGGTGGCTTGGATTTTGAAAGAATGAAGCTCGTTACATGACGAATTTTTTTCTGCAGTTTCACTGGGCATCTTGCGAACTGGTTGTTCCACACCACTTACTACGTCTGTGAAAAGGATACTCTGCAGCAAAGGTGCAAAATTAAGTACCTTCTTAAGTACTGACATAGCACCCATGTTGGTTGATGCTGGAACAGGGGATATATCACAGATTATCAAGAGACCCAACATCCAGAATAATGAGGAAGATGTTAGAGCATCTCAAGAGGTCATCATTCAAAGAGAATGTCACTAAAAATCTCCTAGCTTGGGCACCTCTACCAAATATATTGGGTGGCCTTCCAAAAGTTTACAAGAAGTGCACGCTTCTACCTCCCATCATGAGCAACACTAGCTTGCCGACTTACAGACTTGCTAGCCTCCTTACTCGCACACTGGGCATTGTGCACTACATCAAGAATACCGTTTCAGAAGAATCTGTGTAGCGCACCCACCGTCGTGTAGCGGTTATGACACTGAACTGTTGCATCGAGTGTCGTGAGATCAAAACTTACCTGAACTGTAAAATTTTAATTTCTATATTCAGTTCAAGTGCATTCTAGAAGTACCCACAAACGTCAAGAATCATAGTACGGGAATGTTCTGTAACTGTATATACAGGGTGGTCCATTGATCGTGACCGGGCCAAATATCTCACGAAATAAGCGTCAAACGAAAAACTGTAAAGAACATAACTTGTCTAGCATGAAGGGGGAAACCAGATGGCGCTACGGTTGGCCCGCTAGATGGCGTTGCCATAGGTCAAACGGTTATTAACTGGGTATTTTTAAATAGGAACCACAATTTTTATTACATATTCGTGTAGTACGTAAAGAAATATGAATGTTTTAGTTGGACCACTTTTTTCGCTTTGTGATAGATGGCGCTGTAATAGTCACAAACATATGGCTCACAATTTTAGACGAACAGTTGGTAACAGGTAGGTTTTGAAATTAAAATACAGCACGTAGGTATGTTTGAACATTTTATTTTTGGTTGTTCCAGTGTGATACATGTACCTTTGTGAACTTATCATTTCTGAGAACGCATGCTGTTACAGTGTGATTACCTGTAAATACCACATTAATGCAATAAATGCTCAAAATGATGTCCGTCAACCTCAACGGATTTGGCAATACATGTAACGACATTCCTCTCAACAGCGAGTAGTTTGCGTTTCATAATGTTCGCACATGCATTGACAATGCGCTGACGCATGTTGTCAGGCGTTGTCGGTGGATCACGATAGCAAATATCCTTCAACTTTCCCCACAGAAAGAAATCCGGGGATGTTAGATCCGGTGAACGTGCGGGCCATGGTATGGTGCTCCGACGACAAATCCACCTGTCATCAAATATGCTATTCAATACCGCTTCAACCGCACGCGAGCTATGTGCCGGACATCCATAATGTTGTAAGTACATCACCATTCTGTCATGCAGTGAAGCATCTTGTAGTAACATCGGTAGAACATTACGTAGGAAATCAGGATACATTGCACCATTTAGATTGCCATCTATAAAATGGGGGCCAATTATCCTTCCTCCCATAATGCCGCACCATACATTAACCCGCCAAGGTCGCTAGCCATCGTGGATTTTCCGTTGCCCAATAGTGCATATTGTGCCGGTTTACGTTACCACTGTTGGAGAATGACGCTTCGTCGCTAAATAGAATGCGTGCAAAAAATCTGTCATCGTCCCGTAATTTCTCTCGTGCCCAGTGGCAGAACTGTACACGACGTTCAAAGCCGTCGCCATGCAATTCCTGGTGCATAGAAATATGGTACGGGTGCAATTGATGTTGATGTAGCATTCTCAACACCGACGTATTTGAGATCCCCGATTCTCGCGCAATTTCTCTGCTACTGATGTGCAGATTAGCCACGTTAGCAGCTAAAACACCTACTTGGGCATCATCATTTGTTGCAGGTCGTGGTTGACGTTTCACATGTGGCTGAACACTTCCTGTTTCCTTAAATAACGTAACTATCCTGCGAACGGTCCGGACACTTGGATGATGTCGTATAGGATACCGAGCAGCATACATAGCACACGCCCGTTGGGCATTTTGATCGCAATAGCCATACATTAACACGATATCGGCCTTTTCCGCAATTGGTAAACGGTCCATATTAACACGGGTAATGTATGACGAAGCAAATACAGTCCGCACTGGCGGAATGTTACGTGATACCATTTACTTATACCTTTGTGACTATTACAGCGCCATCTATCACAAAGCGAAAAATGTGGTCCAACTAAAACATTCATATTTCTTTACATACTACACGAATATGTAATAAAAATGGGGGTTCCTATTTTAAAAATCGTAGTTGATATTCGTTTGACGTAAGGCAGCTCCATCTAGCGGGCCAACCATAGCGGCATCTGGTTTCCCCCTTCAAGCTAGACGAGTTTCGTTCTTTGTAGTATTTTCGTTTGATGCTTATTTCGTGAGATATTTGGCCCGGTGACTATCAATGGACCACCCTGTATACCGTATGTGTGCTGGCCGGAGGCAGTTCGCTCCGCGCTCTTGTATGTGCAAGTACTAAATAAACCTTCGTTAAGTGAAGTTAGTGTTCGTACTTCATCTAATTACACCTCCTTCTACGTGACATTATTCTGGTGGAGACGCTAGGTATTGGAACTTGTGATAGCGCACATTATCGACGACACAGTGGCTCCCATCAGGCTACGACAGAGCCGCAGTTTATGTGGCGAGAAACCCGACTTAGAGCCATAGTCAACAGAACATAGTCTATTGCAGACTGAAGAGGAAGAGGACGTTACGATGACAGCAAATCTGTGCCACCACATGAGACATCCTTCTGGGTTCTCTGGTGACGATGGCCAAGATCCAAACAAATGGCTGAAGGTAGACGAGTGTATGGCCAAATTTAACAAATCGGATGACACCGTGTGTTTGGCTAACGTATTTTTCTACTTGGAGGGCACTGCCAAGAAATGGTATGAGAACAACGAGGAGAAGTCCACAAGCTGGGAAGTATTCCAGGCAAAACTGCGCAAGTATTTCGGCGACACACGACAGAAGTGTAAGTCCGAAGATAAATTAAAGTGCAGGGCACAGCGTCCAGGAGAAACTACAGCATCCTACATCAAGACGTCTTGGAGTTGTGTAAAATAGTGGATCCTAGAATGAAGGAGGACGATAAGGTTGCACATCTCATGAAGAGCGTTGCTGAGGACATGTATCAAGCCCTAGTCCTGAAGGAGGTTACGACAGCAGACGACGTCATAAAATGGTGCCAGTATATCGAGACAAAGTATCAAAAAAGAATTACACGCAAGAAGTTTGAATGGCTTGCAAACGTCATATCGATGTCTGTGATGGAGGAAGGAACTGATTTCACAAGTGTTCTTCGTCAGATAGTGAGAGAGGAAGTTCATAAGGCACTTGGATTGCATGGCGAGCAAAAAACCGAGACGCTTCCAGAGGTCATAAGGGAGGAAGTGGAACAGACATTGAACCCAATCTCTCGTCCTTCAGTTCCCTTTAAAACGGTGAAAAAGTCGAGATGCAGGCGAAGTCACGTTCCTACAATGCCACGTGAGGAACCTGTTTGAACACCAAGGAAGACTGATGTCTGGAGGACCCAGGATAACCAACCAGTATGTTTCCACTACAGACGACCGGGACATGTGGTGAGCTATTGTCGAGGAAGGCTATGGATATTTGAAGATGCCCGCACCAGAAGACAGCGGACCGATCTTAGCCAACGCCAACTCTGGGACAACGAAGATGAGCAAGAAGATGTGGGTACAGGACGATGTAGGACATCATCGCCGCAAGCTAGCCACTGTAGAGGATGCTCCCTCACACGCCGATCAAAGTCTCCATACACCGTTGGAAGCTCCAGTCGATGGCCTAGCCACCGCAACCTGGGAAACTGAAGGAGCTACCTTCCTTGGAGGTGAGGCCGCCGAAGAGAAAAATCATACGCCGTCGATCAAAACAAAAATGATAGGAAACTCCGTCGATATACTCATGGATGACCGACCAGCCCAAGCTCTTGTGGACTCTGGAGCATCATATTCAGTCATTTCGGAGAAGTACCATCGCTAGTTGCAGAAAACCGTATTTGTCGATAGCAAAAAATCTCTGCTGAAGGTGGCTACTGGGAAATATGTAAAACCTACAGGAAGATGTGTCATTTGTGTGGGTATAAGTGGCTATACACAGCCCTTAGAATTCATTGTCTTACAAGAGTGTAGTCATGACGTCATTTTCGGATAGGACTTTTTGAAAGCTTCTCAGGCAATAATAGATTGTGGTCGCTCGAAGATTGCGCTAGACAAGATGAGATACTGTGGTCAGGAAGATGGGCATCTGAGTGTGTGGAGACTATGTGTGCTGGATGAAGTGATCATTCCTGCAGTCAGCACTAGAAAGGTAACTTTCATGTGTCATGCAATGCATCAACCCATGGATCTTGTAGTGGAATGTAAGAGAAGCATACCACTGAAGAATAACTTGGTCATCCCAGCCTCTGTCGTCTCGGTTAAGAACGGATTCGTTGAATTGTGGATAGTTAACTGTGGCCGAGAACTGGAGATCCTTCCAAGATGGGTCTGTGTAGCAAACACTGAGCTGTTAATTGCCAAACAGCTGAGCATCATAGAAACCTCCCATGCCCCGAGTCTGTGGGCGAAATTGGCGCTATCACTACGAGACAAGATCTTCTAGCTCGACTATCACCATATCTCACTACGGAACAATAGAAGAAGCTACTTGCCATTCTTCATGAGTTCTCTGAATGCTTCAATCCACAGGTGAAGAGCAAATTAGACAAATCTACAGTGAAGCATCGGATTAGCACTGGAGACCATCAACCAATAAGTCAGAGAACATACCGTGTGTCAGCAATGAAATGTCGAATAATTCACGACGAGGTAGAGAAAATGATGAAGAATGATGTCATTCAGCCTACGCAGAGCCCATGGTCGTCACCAGTGGTTCTCTTCAGGAAGAAGGATGGCAGTTGGCACTTTTGTGTTGATTACAGGAAGCTTAATAGGAAAACTAAAAAGGACTTTTACCCCCTTCCACGAATTGATGATACACTAGATTGTCTGAAGGGGGCTAAATTTTTCTCAACCATGGACATTTATTCGAGATACTGGCAAATTGAAGTAGATAAGACTGATCGTGAGAAAACTGAATTCATAACCCCTGAGGGCCCGCATGACTTTAAGGTAATGCCGTTTGGTTTATGTAATGCACCAGCAACTTTTGAATGGATGATGGATAATCTTCTAAGGCACCTGAAGTGGATGATGTGTCTTTGTTATGTAGATGTCATTATAGTGTTCTCAGAGACATTTTATGAAACATGTAAAAAGACTGAGGGCTGTTCTTAAGTGCCTCCAACAAGGCCGACTGAAATTTATTCCAAGAAAGTGTCTGTTTGGAGTAAAAGAAATCAAAATACTTGGACATCTTGTGTCAAACAAAGGTGTGTGGCCAGACCCAGAAAAGGTGAGATCTATAACGGAATTTCCTATTCCTAAAAGTATTAGAGATGTGAGAGGCTTCCTTGGATTATGTTCTTTTTACCGTCGTTTTATCAAAGACTTTTGTATCGAAGCCAGGCCACTCCAAGAGTTGTTAAAAGCTGATGCTAAATTTATCTGGGGTGGTGCTAAACGAGATTCTTTCGATGTGCTGCGAAAAGCTCTGATGACTGACCCTGTACTTGGTCTGTATGGTGAGAGAGCACCTACAGGACTACACATAGATGCCAGCGGCTATGGGATCAGTGCTGTTCTGGTGCAAATTTCGGATGGAAAAGAGAAGGTTATAGCCTATGCTCCTTGGACAGTTGCAAAAGCCGAGAGAAAGTACTCAACTACAGAAAGATAATGCCTTGCTGTGATCTATGCCATGTGCAGATTACGACAGTAACTTTATGGAAGGCCATTCACAGTTGTTGCAGAGCATCATTCACTTTGTTGGTTGACAGGTCTTAAGGATCCAACTGGACGACTCGCCAGGTGGGCACTACATCTTCAAGAGTATGACATTACCACAGTATACAAAAGTGGAAGAAAACACCAAGATGTCGACTGTCTCTCAAGAAACCCTGTGCAAGACTATCAAGACTTTGATGAAGATAGCGACTGTCTCGCTGCACTCCAGGATCTCTCTGCTGAGCAGAAGAAGGACGCCAAGATATCTCAAATTATGCTTGCTTTAAATCGGTCAGAGGATATGAAAGGACAATTTAAGGTAGTTAATAGATTACTTTGTGAGAAAAACTTTGTTCCGTTAGGAAAGAGGTGGCTAGCAGTGATTCCTAAACACATGCACTTAGATGTTCTACAGAAAGTCCACGACACACCTGAGGTCGGACATTTACGATTTATTAAGACATACGATAAGATCCGCAAGTGATTTTTCCTCCTTGGACGATTTCCAATGTCTGTTAGCGGCAATAGATAGACTATTGTTTGCACTGATTATCTGACACGCTATGCCATTACAAAAGCCGTGAAAACAGCCAAAGCATTCGAGGTAGCCAAATTCATAGTGGAAGACATTGTATTAAAACACAGTGCCCCAAGGTCGTTAATTACGCATGGAGGGAAAGTTTTTCAACCGAATCTTGTGACAAACTGTCGGTGCAACATTACTCATCACATGACGACAGCCTACCATACACAAACTAACGGATTTACTGAATGCCTTAATAAGACCTTGGCCGACATGCTGTCAATGTTTGTCAACGTTGAGCAGAGCAACTGGGATGAGGTGCTACCTTTCGTGATGTGTGCCTACAACACTGCCAAACAAGACACCACAGGATTTACGCCATTTTTCCTGGTGCATAGGCGTGAGGCGACTACGACGATGGACACTGTGTTTCCGTTACATCCTGATGATGTGGACGACGACTACATCGGCCAGGTGTTAACCAGAGCTGAGGAAGCTCGGCAGTTAGCACGACTTCGCATGTCGCAGGCTCAAGAAAACGATTGCCGAAGGTATGACGTGAGCCACCGCCCTGTTGTCTACCAGCCTGGTGACCTTATCTGGATCTTCACTCGTGTTTGGAAGGTTGGTCTGTCTGAGAAGCTCATCAGGCCCTAGTTTGGACCTTACGAGGTTGTAAATCAGTTGTCTGATGTTACTTACGAAATTGAAGATTTAGACCCGGACACAAGGCGACGAAAGATCAGAGATACGGTCCATATCCTTCGAATGAAGACCTATAAGGATTCTGCAACCCAGGGTAAATTCGAAGCTCCAGCGACAGGCAACAAGCAGAAAGGTGATGAAGAGTGTAGCGGCAAAAGAAGTTCTAAGAAGATCACCGCCAGGGCGAACATCAGTCATCGGGAGTCGGAGTATGCAGGGCCGATGACTCATTCCTGGACTAGGACCACGTAACACCAAGACGCTGTTCTCTTAACGAGGGAGCAATATCACAGAAGAAGCTGAGAAGCATAGTCACCGTGGTGTAGTGGTTGCGATACTGGACTGTTACATGGAAGGTCATACTTTCAAAACTCGCTTGAAGTGTAAAATTTTAATTTCTGTATTCGTTTAAAGTACATTCTAGAAGCAACCACAAATGTTAAGAGTCATTGTACTGGAGTGTTCTGTAACTGTATATATACCGTATGTGTTTTCGCTGGAGGCAGTTCGCTCTGCTCTTGTACATGTAAGTGCTGATTAAACCTTCATTTAGTGAAGTTAGTGTTCGTCATTCATCTAATTACACCATCTTCTACGTGACAGTATAACTGACTTCATCAGTCAAACTGAATGCCTGCGTCTTGGAGGAGGAAATATTATGGTCAGCTTTGATGCTGTGAATATTTACGCAGGTTCCCAGCAAAGGTTCTATAAATCTGCTTGCCTACATATTTGACAACATTGTTGTGGATTTAGTTAAGCACACTCTGACGTCACTGTATTTTTTGTATGATGGAGAAAATTTTAACCAGAGGTATGTCATTTTGATGGAGAGCCCATCAGCTCCAGTTAAAGGTTACCTGTTTATGTAGTGCTTTGAGGACATCACCCTGGACACAGCTCCTGCAAAGCGTAGTTGCTTTTATCATTACGTTGACGACATGTTCATTGTCTGGTACCATGGTTGTGAAAAGCTGAGAGAATTTTTGGACCACTTCAACAATATCCATGACATCAAGTTCACACTCGAAGTAGATGGTGCCTTGCTGTTCTTTGACGTCCTCGTCCGTCATAAAGCAAATGCATGTATCGGCCACAGCGGTTACCAGATACCCATCCACAAGGACTGGTATTGGCATGCTAAGAGCTAACACAATCTGTCGCAGAAATGTTCTGTTCTGACGACCCTGGTGCATTGAGCGGTTACCATCTCAGATAATGAAATCTTGCTGAAGGAACTGACCCACTTGTGAAAAGTATTAAAGGCAACCGGCTACAACTACTACCAGATTTCGCGAGCCATCTTTCTGAAAATAGATAAGCAGGAGGACCCCGACGAGTACATGAGGTAGCTTGCACATTTGCCATTCTGTGGCACAGTAACAGGAAAGATTAGCCAGCTCCTAAAGAAGCACAAAATCTGTTCAGTCTTCAGGCTTCCAGCAAAAATTTGACAAGTCATTAGGCTCTGAATAATGATGTAGGCCTCAGAATGCCAGGAGTACATAAAATGCTGCGTGAGTGTGGGCAGTTTGTATCGGGCAGACTGAGCATACTAATAGAAGAGCGCCATATCGAATATGAGAGATGTTTTCCTCTTCGGTACACTGAGAAATCAGTGGTGGCAGGGCATGCTCTAGAGAATGGACATAATGATTCCATTTATCATCATTAAAAATGCTTGGGTTAGGGTGCTATTCAGTTGAATAAAAGTCTGTAGATGTAATGACATGGATCTGTTGTCAGTAAAATTAGAGGGGAAAGCACACCCAGACAAAGAGAAAAAGTTGTATATGAAAGAAACCTTAAGCGCTCGTCGTCAGATGCCAGCAAAAAATACAGGAGGAAAATATTACCATCAAAGGTACGACTCATGCACGCACACGCTCACACACACACGCACACAGAGAGAGAGAGAGACACAGAGAAACACGAGCAAACTAAATAACAATAACATCCACCACTTAATTTTCTGCAGAAGTTGAAATGTTAACTCTCATTTCAAAGGAAACAAAAAATCAAACAGCAATTTCCCAAAAGAATGTGCAGAAGAAACAAACTACTTTTATCAATAAGACACCAGAACTACTGTAATTTAAACTAATTTTGTCATGTACAAGGGGAGGTAGCTTTCTTTTGGGTTCACTCATTTCCAAGACACTTTACAACATATGCATGACCTGTGAAAAAAAAATTAAATTAAAATGTTGTGATTCAAAATTAGAGCTACATCAGTGTCTGCCAACACTGATGTAATATCAGATTTTTTTTTTTTTAAATCACTGGGACCCCTAGTTCAGAATCAGAAGTTGAACAACTTACAGCCTCTAGTGTTTTGTGTTCACCCACTATCAAACCTAAAACCCTAGCAATAACAATACTGTATGTAGCACCGAAGTGACACGTAGGTAGTGAATGTCATGTCATGCTGTCAATTTTTGCAAATGAGTGACAAACTTTTTTTGGGTCCATCAGTGGTGACTGCTTGGAGGATGGGGCTGAGTAGGATTAGAGTAAGTATTGAAATGTGTATCCCGTCTTTCGTAGATGATCAGTACAAAGCACATGTATTGTACCAGCACTGCATAAGGAAAGCTGTGCTTTATTGTATATTCGTATATTAATAGTGAACCCAGAAATGCTTCGCAATCGCTAAATAGGTATGGGAACTGTACATTCTACATTATCTCCGTCGCCTCCTCCCCCCCCCCCCCCAAATCTTTCCCCATCTCCTCTTCACTCCTCTCTCTATCCAACTTTTCCTCTTCCTCTCTCTTCCACTCTTCCCAAAACAGATGGTGAAGGAGAAAACAAAACAGCACACTGCTGTGTACACAATTTTTGTTTAAAATTATAGAGAAGGAGAAAGAATATATGTGGAACACACAAGTTACGGATGGTGTGATGATATTCAGCAGATCTGAAATGCATGATACATCAGTTCTTCGATAGTTATGCAAATCATCAACTTACAGCTACTTAAGTAAAGGAACGGGAATTATTTCCTTCCTTGTAGTTGCCACTTCTTTCCCCACGGCTTTCTCTCAGCTTCTTGTGGCTTGTTACCTCTAAAACGGCAAAGGTAAACCCTCGTTTTTGTTTCTGTGTAAAACCAACGGGAATCTGGAAGAACATAAACTCAATGAATCGAAAATAAACAAATCACAACTTCTGGGGAACCTAAGGTAAAGAAATCACAACAATAGAGCGGCTCTGTAATCAACGACTGCAGTCGGTCGTGACGTGCGTAGGCTGCCACGGAATCGGTCGGTCGGTCAGCAGACAAATTGGTGCGTATATAGCGGCCTTAGTGGTACCTGTTTTTACTCGCAAATTCAAAAAATCAGACTTTTACTGTGCACTCGTTATTTCAGTTACTTTTCGTTCCATACGATGAAGTGTTTCCACTGTCTCTCTCTTCTTGTTGTCACAGTCACTATCTGTAATTTCGCCACACGTTTCGTTACAGGCTAGTTCACACTGACCGTAACGTCACGACCGCAGCGCATTTCGAAAGGCAGCATGCACACTGGCAACTTCAGGGATTATGAAATAAAGGTTTGATGGTTGACGTCATAGTCGGTTGTTGGTCACGTGACCCCCCACCCTCATTTAGTCCCGATAGCCGATACACAGCCTTGGGCTCATCTTCCATACTTCGTTTCGTCATTTTTTTCCTGGTTGATATCAGTTGTTATTCGTCATCTTTGTTATTTATTGTAAACTGTTTGGTTTCGTTATTTCTTAAGTTACGATTTGTAATTTTATAATGAATGACGAAAGGTTACTTGAAACAGTGAGGTAGCAGTGTGAATTGTATTGCATGACCGATTGGAGGTACATCATCTCACATTTGTGTTGTAATCACCGTATGCCGGACATGGATTTACATTTATCGTGTGCCAGACATGGATTTTCAATAGTAATTGTAAATTACATGCCCTGTACAATATTTATAAAGTGGATTTTTATACATATTTATATTTAACATTTTACAGTGAAATGGATTACAATGGGACTGCATATTAATATGTGGGTAAAGTCACATTGATTAGCAAGTCGAACTTATTTGTGTGTTTCCAGCCATTTGTAATGTTTGATAAAGAAATGGACTGAAAACTTAGACATTGTACCAGTGGCAAAATGCTTTTTTTTTGTGAAGTGTGCATAAAGTAACATATTAGGGTTGTTTGTTTGACTGTGTATTTGTTGCAGGCTTTTTTTATTGCTAAGCATCTCTGTGGATTGTGCGTGAAAAAGTTTTGTAAGCATCAGTTGTCTGTATTTATGTGATCTGACGAGCTAACCACAATATAAATAAGGCACCTGCACTATTGAAGGCCAAAAACAAACTGTAAAGAAAACCTGTAACTCTTAAAGGGAAAGGTATTGAGGGAGATACGATTATCACACTGGACTGGCACCTAAACTTAACCTTAAACAAACCAATGTTTAACAGGGTGTGATGGCATCTCGCAACACATATCCTTTTAGTAATTGTGGGTGCAATTTGACGTAATAAATGAATTCCAAAATATCAATAGAATGCAGATTACATTTTCTCGTGCTCCTTGTAATGTGTGTGTGAAATCCCACTTTCTGTATTGGCTCTAAGCACTATGGGATTAACCCACTTTCTGTACTATGTGATGACATTTTTTAGACCAACATTTTTTTGTGTTGTTTCGCACTTCTCTTTTTGTCCTGCAGTATACAAGATATCCTTGCAACCTGCAAACTATGAGTTCGATAAATGTCTTTTTCGTACAAATGTGGACTCCACCATCCACGCACACAAGCTATCGCACTTCGTATATGGACTTCCCGCGTAAAAACAATTGAGAATCTTTTGCGAATACCGCAGTTCCGCGAGAAAACAATCGAGAACAGCTATGCGAATTGAGATCACGTGATCTGAAGCGACCGGCTGTGACAGCGGGTTAACGGGCGTGACGTCTAAATAGTGCTCAGGTGCGATAATTCTCCCCCGAAAACCTCAACAAATGTATCATAATCGTATTTACTTGTGCTAATATGCCTCCAGTAGCTGCGCCTCCGCCGAATCTAGCTGAAAAGTGATTGTCGGAAATAGGCTATATCAAATGTTGATGTTTGCACTAGGTTTGGTATTCTCTTTCATTAACAGTGGGTCGTATGAATAAAACGGTGTTTATTCTCGGAAAGAAAATTCTCAGGTTCGCATGAACAAAGCGAGTCAGAGAATATTCCACAAGCGAAAATGTTTGCAGCTTGTGTAAAAGGGCCCGGGACGTTGCTCAGTGACAACATCATTCGCTGGTTTCGTATGAATTAAGCAAGAGAAGTTGCTTACAAGCAGAGAACATTCTCAGTTTTTTTTTTTTTTTTTTTTCTGAAGCGATCTCTGTAGCAGACTTAAGAGAGTCGAGTGAGCTGTGTTGAGGTTAAGTTTTATCCATTTTTTTTTTCTTAAGTAAAAATAGCAGAATTCATTTTGCTCGGAAGGCAAAACAAGATATACGTAGCCCGAAAAAAGAGGGGGAGAAACTGTGGAAGTTCATGTACGTTGAGCAACTAAAACATTATTCAGCTCGCAAACTTTCTTCCCAGAAATCATGAGAAGCTAGCGCGAGCTTTCGAACGAAGCGAAACGAAAACATTTTTGTGTTATTTAACAGACTCAGGTTTTCAGACTGATGTACTGGAGACAACTTAGGTACACACGAGACAATAGTGCCATTGATATTTTCAGATGTTCATCATCATGTTTGCTCACAGCACGAAACTTATATTTTGTTATGTTAGAAATAAGTAGATGGATCAGAAAAGTAAACAACTGGTTTTTTACAAACCTAGCGCTGTTTCTTGTACCGAAACCGGTCGGGCGACCGCTCAAGTACTTGCGGAGAGAAGTTATGCGTCATATTCAACCAAAATTATATCGCGTTAGAAAATTCTGGAGAGACTTCCGGTTTGGAGTAGATGAAAATGTGATGTGTTCGTAAGATATCGTTCGCATAATGTATTAACCAAATTTCAATAGCAAAAAAGTTTACCGCATGTCGAAAACTCGGTATCATCGACAGTATATGCATTTTCGCGAACTGCCCGTAATCGTCTTAATAATATGTTGCGTAACATAAAAGTAATATCAAATGTAATACAATTCTTTCAGAAGACACTGACGACAGTACCATATTTTTACAATGAAGAGTTTGTGTGTTTGAGCGAGTTAAGTGAAATGTAATATTACGCGTGGGTTCGGACTCGACACACACACACACACACACACACACACACACACACCATAAACCTTCTCAAGAAATTGAGGGGGGGGGGGGGGTAGACAGAAAGAACACCCTCGGCATACAATATGCGTCGAATTTTATATTCATATGAAGCTGAGAACTTTGTCAGAGAATGTTCTTTTGCTCTGAAAATCTTCTCCCGAGAATGTACTTTTTTATTCATACGACACAATGTTTTTTTGACTAGGAATGCTAATTACTCTGAAACTAAATGAGGGCAGAGATTGCTAACGTATTTTCAACATCGTACCATGATTGTTAGTGTACCATTTGATACTCAACACGATGAACTCGTATTCAGTTTGTCCTAACTTCGAGATCGACCGACATTGTATTTTAACAAGGTAAAAAAAAGATTGCATGCTTCTCATGCTGTCGTAACCTACGTCACTACAGATAGCATTTGCTGTTACCTTCGCTAGCACTCTCCCACTGAAAAAGTGTGGTCATGGCTTACAATGCGACTGGCACACCACCACTAGTCAGCCACTACAATTGATCAGCTCTGGTACAGAATTAAAAGACGGAATGTTAATCCACATGCCAATTGAGCTCAATTGAATGGCTTATTTCAATAGTGGTACAAGTCCATTTTTGTTCATTCTGAGATACAGAGTCCTAAAGTTAAATTAGCGCTGAAAAATCTGCAGTTGAGATACCAGAAATATTCAAGTATATATACTTGAATATTTCTGGTATCTCAACTGCAGATTTTTCAGCGCTCATTTAACTTTAGGACTCTGTATCTCGGAATGAACAAAAAAGGACTTGTACCACTACTGAAATAAGCCCTTCAATTCACCTTGATGCCCAACTGGGTTAGAGCCATTTTTTCTGCCAGAGATGGCAGTTCTATGTACTAAGTTTTACATCCTGTACACTCTCAAATCACAAATTCAGTTACTTATTCTTCATTCTGTACTGTGTACACAACATAAGGAAAATTACATCCAATAAGTAAAATTTTATTTGCTGTCCTTCCTGGTGTTGAAGTTACAATGGCCATTAGTGAAAATAACTGGATTCTTTATGAAAATCTTTATCCACAGTAAAATATAATAAATATAAATATAATAAATGTAACCCAACCAGATAAAGATAGTATTTTTCAGGAATTAAACTGTGGAATAGGAATTGTCACACAGAAATACTTCCAATTTGTTTTTAAAACTTTCATAGCTGCCAGTACACTTAATTCCAAAAGCAGTGGGTCAAATTTTTTTATGGTTGGATACTTTGCTGCTTTCTGTGCAAGAGAAAGCTTAAGTTGTGAACAGTTGAGGCCATTTCTGTTCATAGGGTTATGTTCACGAATTTAGGTGGTATTTTCAAATTATGGCTGAATGTTCATAATAAACGTCATAACAGAGTAAATGCATTTTCGGTATTTTGTTAGTAAGCGTAATGTCTTAAACAGATGCCTGCACAAAGTTCAAAGATGGGCAAGATATTATTCTTACAGCATGTTTCTGTGTAATGAATGCTTTGTGTCCATGTATGGAATTGTACCAGAAAATTATTCCATATGATACCAGTGAATGGAAGTGTGCAAAATAAGCTAATTTTCTAACACTTCCATCACCAATATTGACAATTACTTGGGGAGGAAATTTTGCTGAACTCAAACATTTGAGATCATCTACAATGGGCAGTTCTCAATTCATGTTATGATCAGTATACATACCCAGGGATTTTGAGCACTCAGTTTTCTGTGTTTCCTGCACCCAATGCTACATTACTTCTGATGTTATTTCTTGCCTTTTGCAGAACTGAAAGAACTGTGTTTTCTGCAAGTTAAGTGCTACATCAATTACCCAAAATTAATCAGTACCACTAGAAGGTATTTCATTTATTGCTCTTTCTGTTAGTTTGGGTCTGTTAGGCTTGATATAGATGCTTGAATCATAACTGAAGAGTAAGTTAAGTGCTAGATCATTTACCCAAAACTAATCAGTGAATGATGGAAGTTCATTTATATGTAGCAAGAACTGGAGTGGTCCCAGAATTGAATGTTGTGACACACAAGTAGAAATTTCTCCCCACTCAGTAGGAGATTAATCATGATAGCTAAATGTGCTGTGTAACATGGTCGTTTGCTTCCTGTCAGTTAAATGTGAAGTGAATCACTTACTCACTGTACCTAGAAAGCCATAAAATTTCAACTTTCTACTAGAGAATGTTGTGGTTTTCAGTCAGATTCCCTAGGCAGACCATAAAAACTCCCAGTAAGTGCAGTACTGTCATTCAGCTGTTTTAATAGATGGTCAGTGAAATAGAACAAGGCATTTCCAGTGGAGAGGCCCTTCTAGAATCCCTCTTGTGATTATTTCACAATATTAAATTTGAAAATATGCTTGGCCATTCTTAAACTCATTTTCAAAACTTTTGAGAAGAAGTTAATAGTGACACAGGTCAGTAGTTACTAACACCTGCCCTACTACTTTTCTAAAAAAAGGGGAATTTAACAATGGAAAACACACCTAGTGAATGTGATGCATTAAATCTAAGGCGGAGTACAGTAGCTATATCAGAAGACTATGACTTTAATGTTTTGCTTGAAATATTATCAACCCAGTGACAGTTTTTGGTTTGAGAAGTTATTTATTTTCTTGAGTTCCTTGGCAGAAGTTGTTGGGATCTCAAATTGATTGAATGCTTGTGGTACTGATTTCCTTTTACTGATTGTGAACCAAGTTTATCATTTATATTTAGATACTAATTGTTAAATACTAAATAGTAAAATACTGAATAAATAATAAAAATACCAAACACATAATTAATATATTTTTGGTAGTTGAACCATTTGGTCATTATCTTTAATTACTAGATCCATCATGTTTCTTTGTAGACTTTACCATTTTGCATCTATGTTTCATATTGTTTTAATTTTATTTTCAGAATTAATAAACTCTTGAAATGACATGCAAGCTTTTTGATTTTTTTTGTTATTCTTCTCTCTAAGTATTACCATATCATAACCAAAATAAAGTCCAAATCCAAAGGTAGGACCGTCAGTGAAATACAATACATATTACTGGAAGTATGTTCATTATGAACACCAGCGTACAGCCAGAAGAGAAAGGACCTCCTAGACAAAGAGTACAGCTATTTATACAAACACTGAATGTTACAAAATCCTGGTATTTATAGAAACTGTGAATATTGCAGGATATACAGACATAAGATATGTAAAGAATCTTTCAGAGATGATAAATACTAAACAACAAATAACTGCTAGTGATCAGAGTTGAACTGGTGACCCACAGCACACCAAGCAGCAACGCTAACCATTAGACTACACTGCGTGCACCGCAGCATTGCTCCTTCTCGTGGACAAACACTGACCCACTATTTCAGAATTTATCACTGGAACCAACTACATTGCCCCGGATCTAGGTCTTCTCAATACTCCTGTCTATGGTGGTGCTTGTGGATCCTTCTGGTGTTACATCCTCTTAACTATGAGTAGTTTCAAAGGTAGGCCACTCAGTTGAAGGTTCATGATTATAGAGTGGGTCTTCAATTTCCTTGAACCTCCCATTGGCAATCTGCCCCTCTGGACTGCAGTGGGGCTTCAGACAGAAGACATAGCTGAAGTCACTGCACTTTTGACTTGTTTATGAAGCATTTCTGCTATTTCAATGAATGGTGAGAGTTCATGTATATGTAGCAAGAACAGGAGTGGTCCCCAAACTGAATGCTGTGACACATGAGTATTATTTTCAGAATGAATAAACTCTTGATATGACATGCAAGCTTTTTGATTTTTTTTCTAATTCTTCTCTAATTCTTTGCCTCCAAGCGTGATGTCCGACAGAGGATACAGTATGGCCCAGGGTAGTGCTTTAGTAACCCTTTTGATAGTCCATCTTGTAGCATGGTTATAAAAATCCAAACCAAGTCTACTGGGCTGTATTTTACTGATGTTACTGTTGCTCTTTATGTTTCTCCTTGATGTCCAGAGTCCATATTCAAGGCAGTTGCATTGCTTCTTCAATCCTGGTGATGAGATGATTCACGTAATCATCCTGAGTATCGTTCAGTTGACATGGGAACAATATATCCATTGTTGTCTCATTTTCATGGCCATGCAGCAGAAAGAGTGACATGAAGCATATTAGATTTGACTTGATTGGATTCAGTTTTCGTTCCGTGGACCCAAAAATGAGATGATTCTCGTGGGTGTGGAACATGTCAGAAAGTATTAAAAAGAAAAACATAAAACTTTTGTATGTAATACTTACTACCCTGATCATTTATGAGAAGATTGTGAAAATAGGTGAATACATTAGGGTATACTGGAACTGCTAATATTTACTGAATTGTGGTGTCTTGCTTTGGCTTACATGTCATCATCCCAAATTCTGTTTCACAGCATATGTTGAGAACATAACTTCCAATGTCTTATTAAAGCATTCTGTGATCCATCAATGTATGGTAGCTAGTTGTTGTCTGTGGGTGAAATCGCTATGTGAAATTACCTCTATAATAGCATAGACAAAACTTTTCCAGGATCAGAGATCACCACATGGGGTGCACCATGTTTCAGACTATTGTCTTCTACAAGGAACTTCACAATTTCTGAAGCTTCAGCAGTTAACACAGCTTTATTGAACAGCATGGCAGGTGAGGTAGTCAGTGCAAACCATTGTTCATCAATTCCCATTTGTCGACAGCAGGAACCTCCCCGAGAAGTAGATTCCATTTAATTGGAGTGGAGCTGCTGCAGATGGCATTGGTACTAGATCATCCAGAGGTCATTTTGCCATGTACTTCCATCATTGGCATTCTTTACAGTGGCTCACAGAGTGTCTTAACGGATCAGTAGAGGCGTGGCCAGTGATAGCTGCATGTGATTCTGTCCAGATTAATGAATCCAAGGTGACAGATAAGCTGGTATGATGAGCAACCATTTCTGCCCCATCACATCTTATACAATGCTGCATTAAATAATTTGAATTCTCCTTTGGTCAGTTCCTCCTCCTTCAAGGCTTGTATGCTTTAAATAGTGCTGTTCAGCAGCTATATCATGTAATGCAGTGATAACTGCAATGCTGCAGTGCTATCTGCCAAAGGATTCCTTGGAAGGCAGTCTGTCTCCATGTGTTTATGTCATTTTTTGTATACCATTGTGACTTATTCCTGAAGCCTCAGTGGTCATTTTGCCAGATGACCCAACAGATCTGTCAGGCTCATCAGCAAGGATAGGGAATGGTGGTCCATCAAAAGAGTGAGTGGTTTGCCAAATGAATATGGCCAAGTTTGTTGATGACACAGACAGCTTCAAAGCTTTCTTTCTCAGTTGTAGAGTTGTTATCTGCCTTGGAGAGTATTCTGAAAGCATAAGCTATTACCTTTTCAATGCCTTCCATAATTTTCAGTAGAACTGCACCTATCCCATTAATGCTAGTGTCATTGTAAAATTCTGTCTCAGGATTCTTGTCACACAATTTTAGGACTGGAGAGGATGTTAACACTTCATTAAGGACAAAGAAAGACTTATATTTCTTTAGGATTCAGGTGGAGACCTAGACTCTGAATACAATTATATAGGGTTGTGTGATGGCCTTGGTTTTCTTCAACCGTCTTTGAAAAGATTACAGTGTCATCCACATTGCAAAGACACAGTATGCATTTGAGGTGTAGAAGTAAGTTGTCCAACTTATGCTCAGATGTGGCTGGAGGGTTTCATAATCCAAACTGTGTAACTTTGAACATTGATTTGCCAGTAGCCTCTCTGTGTGTCCATAGTTGAGAAATACTTCACACCTTTCAAGCAATCGATAGTGCCATCAATGTACGGCAATGGATGGAAATCTTTCTTCACGATTTTGTCCAGTCATTGGCAGTCGATGCGGAAATGGTATGTACTGTCCGTCATAAGGACCTCCAGAGAAGACGAAGGACTCCCAGAAGGTTCAGTGGTGTCACCTTGCAGCATTTTCTCCACTTCCTGCTGGTGACACACTGGATGATCCCCAGTGTTGATGTATTTTATGACAGGCTGCTTGGTCCAACTTTTCTTCACACCAGATTTGAAAGTATCCAAAAATTGGCACAGAATAGCTATCACATGCTGACTATCCTCTGTCAGGCCAGATTGTATTGGCAGTTTGATAGTAGCTTGCTTCCTTGCACTATCCGTAGTGGTAGCGGAGCACAGTTCTTCTCTGTGACATTGATACCTTTCATGGAGTGGTTTGGCTGTCCCCCTATGTACACACCTTCAGAGATAATGTGCTCTTGATAATTAGTTGCCCAAAGTTCTCCTTGACTACCTACAATCCTTATGATATCTCTGACTTGTAGATTTCTTTTGTGAGCCTGAGCAGATTTTTGCAAGTGACAAAAGCTTCACAATTTAACTGAGCATCTCAACTGACACTACAAACTAATCTTATCGATGATGGTGGGATTGCAAAATCTTAAATTGTGAACAACTGCCCAGAGCAATCTTTATGGGTGTCTATTTGAACAGCTTTGTCAATCTGGAGCACTGACCCTCCACTCTTCATGACTGCTTTTGATGCCTACAAAAAGTCCTATCCAAGACTGACATCACAACGATATTCTGTTAAAACAACAAATGCAAAGGACTGTGTTTTGTCATTGATAGTTATTTTTGCAATGTTACTGTTGTCTGGGTGTATTTCATATATGCAACCTTGAGCACAGTCGCATTAATATCATGGAGAATAGTCTTGTTTACCTGACAATGATAAGCATCTGACAATACAGGAAAGGAAGCCCTTGAGTCTACTTGGACTTGGACTTGATCATTGATGAATTGATGATCATGTAGAAGAGATTTCCTGTTCTCCATGAAGTATTTTCATCTGTGGCAGCCTCACATTCGTAGATGGTCACCTCGTTCAGCTTTTCGAAATTCAGCAGGCAGGTGAGCAGCTGGTACCACTATATGGCAAAGGAGAATGGCTACAGTGTGTTGGGAAGTGACCTCACTGAGGGCATGGTAATGATTTTTGGCACACACATCGACTATAGTTACCTGCAGTTGACTGATGTGAATAGGATTGTTCTGAAATTTGACATCTTGTGGAGTAATAATCGTCAAAAACTCACTTTCTTCCACAAAACTAGTGCACAATGTGCCCAGCTCATTCCATGAACCTAGTCTAGTGTGTAGTTTTTCATCCTTCAAATGTCTGTTCTGTGGCAGGGTGTTGTACTTATTGGGCGAGTTGGTTGTACCTGTATTGGTCAGACCCTGGTTTGCGATTTGATGGTGGCAACATAAGTCTGAGTTGCCACAATCTCTTTTCCAAGGTGCATTCGACTGACAATGGATATGGGTGCCAAAGATTGAGACACTTCCTCTTCAACATTCTCTTCCATCCTGACGTATGGGATTGACATGCGTGGCTGATCTCTCTCTTTCTGTATTCAGTCTGACTGTTATAGCTGTCATAAAATGCTGTATGTCTTCTTACAACCTGGTGAATGAGAAAAGCAAGGTCACAGTCTTCTTCCACAACTTCTATAGGGGCAGAATTTGGGAGACAATCATATGTCTCACATCAGACTTTGCAGAAGGCCAGAACATTCTGTATGTGTGACAGTCATTTTGCCATTACAATGGGTCCTGCTGTTCTGCTAAGTGGACTTGCTATTGATTGTCACCAGCTGTTTTCTTTAGTTCAGCTTGAATTTGTCCCAACTGTTAAGCTTCTCTTCATTGTTTTCGAATCCTGGGCTGTGCCATCTGAGTAAAAGTATGCACTTGCCAGCCACATCACATAATCCCACCTTTTATATTTGGTGACTTGGTCTAGTCCTTTCAGCCATTTTATCTGGTCCTGACCAGTGTCCACAGAAAACACCGAAGGATGCCTCATGTGCAGCTAACTTAATGCGGTACTGCTTGTATTTGGTTCCTGTTCATGTAAGCAGTGGCTTTCATGTTACTGAGTGGAGCCACTGTGATGTAGATGTCTGCAGTGTCCAGCATCTCCACCAAACAATGTCATATCAAAACCATGATAAGTCCAAATCTGAAGACAGGGTCATCAATTAAATACAACAAATTGTACTGGAAGCATGTTTATTATGAATGCAAACATGCAATCAGAAAAGAATTGACCTCCTGGATGTAGAGTGCAGCTGTTTATGCAAACACCAAATATTCTGGAATATACTAACATAAGATATTTAAAGAACATCCCATTACTGCTAAATAGCAAATAACAAATAATTGCTGTTGGTTGGATTTCAGATGGTGAACAGCAACATGCCAGGTAGTGAAAAAACCACTACAATACACGCACAATACATGCACTACAGATCATTGAGAATTATACCACACACAAGACTTGTAGTGCGTATTGATGGCAACTAGTGAAAATCATGTGCTTGAGAAATTTCCGTAAATGTCTCAGCAAATAAAGTGGAACATTGTAAATTTGTCTGATATTAGATTCAGTCAGCAAGATCCATCATTTGAAGAATCTAGAAATATTTCAAGGCATTCAGGTGTCAACTAGCAACTGTTCATTCTAAAATTTATTTTTCTTTTTTTGGGGGTTGAAAGTTTTGTATGTATGTTAGGGATATAATCTTTTAAATGTGTCGACATAAGTGTGGTACATGTGCACTAGATAAGTTTTCTTTGTTGTAGCCTTAAGTATTTACTTCCTCGCCTACTTTTGCTCACTCTTTGCATACACTAAATGTAAAAGTTGTTTGGATACCAACATATTTCAGCCTTTAAACTTGATTAGGAAACAAATCCTTGTGTTAACAAGGATGTTCCTTCCAGATTGTAGATGCTTTCACATATATTTTACAAATGAATAGGAAGCTGTGCATCAAATAAAATAAAATTTTAAGAAGTCATCTGTTTTACAAGCACAATAAATATTTAGACACATAGGATTTTCTTTCTCTGGTTGAAAAACCTCATGCTAACATCAGTTGAATATTTCAGGAAACTTAAAAGAAGTGTTCTGCCACAGAAGGCAAGTTGATGTTGACGGTTGTGTGGGAATGAATTACTGTGACAGTATCAATACACACGAGACTCAAAATTGAAGTTTTGATTTTTATTTACAAAAAGGGACAAACATTTTTTTAAAAAGGCATACGTTGTGCCTTACTAAGTGCAGTCGTAAAGAGAAGTCTTCGATTCTATCAGTATCAGTGTCTCTGCTGCTGATATTTTGCCCATCTTTGTGGAAATGGATCAATTGTTTTGCTTTTATTCACCATGTGATTGCTTGTAGTGGACTATTCTAATGTGTTACATGAATTCTTAGTGTTTGTAAAGCAGAAGACTGAAATGTCTTCAGCTTTTTCGGAGTGTTGTGCAGAAACCACCTTTTAGAATGCAGCACTATTCTCATTATCACTGGCCTGTAGGCAGATAAAATTCTTTTCATCTACATGTATACCCAGCAAGCCATCGAATGGCAGAGCAGGGAGGAGGGTACTTCCACTACTTTCCAATCCAAACCGAGTTCTATTCACATATCATGTATCTTTGCCTTCTGTACAGTAATGTGTGATGTTGCCCTTTATTCCTCAAATGAAATATAAGTTTTTCATGCTCTGCATCTCCAAACAAGCACTGAGCTAATATTTTTGGACTGCACCTAAAAAGGTGCTAGATGCAAAATTAGCGAACCATTAATATGTGAACATTATGATATTAATATTTGAATAAACTGTGTTCATATATTTTATCCTGATGACTGAGCTTTATTCAGTTGAAAGCAAAATTCATTTATTTCTGAATTCCATCTAAACTGGTTTTAGTTCTACTGCATTTAATCTTCAAAATAAACTGTTATTTCTGTGTTAACTTAGAACAGATATTCAAAGCAACCGAAAATGCAGCTGTTGAAAGCCATGTTTTGATAAGTGCAGCTGTTAATTTTGCGCGCATAACATCCTTGTTTGTAACCACAACAGTTGTGGCTAGTCATTTCAGAGGTAAGCTCAGTAACCACACTTGTAGATAAAAGTTCTGACATAATATTGCATTGATATGCATCCAAGTCAAGAGAGGGCAGCAGAGATTAATATTTCTCAATGTATTTTACAAGATTCTCCATATTTTGGAGGTTTTTCTCAAGTCTTTGGAATGAGATAAATTCTCATCCCTAAAAGTAGAAGCTAGGCAGGTAACTTGTATGTTCCCAGAGATTCATGTACAAAATGGGAGTTCATGCTGGCCTTCTGTAATGGGATGACCAGCGCAAGGTATGACAGTGGAAGAGTTCGACCTTTTGTGGAGACCTCCTACCAGGTAATTCATCACCACAGTGGTAGAGCTATTATTTGCTGGAAAGATGAACAGGTTAGCATATGCTTGAAGACTACAAGTTTTTTCTCTCTCTTCCATTGAGAGGTTGGCACTACTGTGAAAGGAGCCTATCAGAATGACTTGATGCAAATTTGAAATCTCTTAAGTTAATCTGAAGGTAGTTGAGAGTGAGTAGGAGAACATAATGGATGGATAGGCCCATAAACTACAAGGGGCAAGGTTCAGTGTTTCCTTTTGGTTAGTTTTGGCACAGAGGGTTGGTAGTGAAAATAGTTTTTGACTGTAGAGAGCAGATGGACAGTAAACCTTTGACGAGGGTATGATGACTGGATTTTTTAATAGTTAAGTTGTTTATTTCATATACTTTTATTCCAATTTTTCATGTCCTAATATTAGTGTCCATATATATCTGTATAAATTTGTAGGCAGTCAAATTAAAGCCCTTTTGTTCTGTATAGTTGTAGATTACTAATAATTTTTATTTTTTTGATTCATACAAGGGTTGAATGAAAAGTAATGCCTCCACCTTCATTAACTGGGTTTGAATGGGAATATTTTAATAAATCAAATGCAGAAATAATCCTTAGAAAATGATCTTTAATTACCAATATTCACTTTTTCACATAATCACCAGCCCAGTGGATACATTTCTGCCAACGATGAACAAGTTTTGTAAAGCTGTCATGGAAGAAGTCAACACTCTGTTTTGGCAACCACAGTATCACAGTTCTCTCATTGTTTTCATCAGAAGCACAGTGATGTCCCCGCAGATCACCTTTCATTATCGGGAACAGATGGAAGTCAGACAGTGCTAAATCTGGACTGTATGGAGGATGCCGTGCGCTTTCATTTCAGGAGTTAGCATCCGGGGTATCCATTGTACGGAGATCTTCTGATAGCCAAGCAAAGGATCTTTGGTGTGACATCACGTGTGCTGCACTGCTGTTGAAATAGCTCGCTAATATTTTATAAATTTTAGACTTCATTTACTTATTTTAAAGTTTATTTGTGTTAATATTGTGCCATAAAAGTAACTTATTAGTGGATTTTCATTAATCTCGGTCTTTCTTCCTGTGTTATTGACTCGAGTGGTCTATTATTTGTGAGTGTGCTTTAGTCGTTCGTCTAAGCCTTGCACCTCAGTAGTGTGTTTACATTTTACGGCGTGATAAGTACTGACAAACTTATTTGTGCTCTGTGGTACAGTTATTAAATTTAATAGATTTCAGCGGTGTTGCGTGCCGTTTATGGCGAAATAATGACTTAATAAACTTTTGTAATCGTTCACTCGCTGTGTTTTTTAGAGTTTTCAGTGTGTTGAAGTCATTTAGTAAATTTCGTGCTTTAGTTTTCAACTGACGATATTATTCTTCCTAGTGAAATATTTCAGTAAAATTTTCATTCAGTGTTTTAACTTCGCTTAGTGTTACAGTGGTCATTTTAACTTTTTGGTTTTAGCTAATAATTTTGTGAAGTTTTGCTGGTATTGGTATTGGCTGTGTCGTAGTAGTATTAATACAAGTAGCTGCTTTCTTAGTAGGTAGAGAATTTTGAGACCATTATTGTTAGTTCTTAAATAGTTCTACTGGTGTAACTGAACCTTGGTAACGTAGACGTATAGTTTTTTTATCAGTAACTGTAAAATTTTACCATGAGTGAAAAGTGTGGGCTCTGTTGTAGGTTTGTGAGTTGTGGATTACAGTGTGGGATTTGTTCAAAGTATTTTCATTGGGGGGGGGGGGGGGGATGCAGTGGGGAAGCCAGTGGTCATTTTAGGGAATCCTCTCCTGGGAATGTAGAATCTATAGTAGAAACAAGTTAATAGAGGAGAAGGAGCGTAAGATTTGTGCCCTTCAGGTGCAGTTACAATGTGCAAAGGAGGAACTAGATAGGTTGAGGAGGGTGAAGGGTGGGGGGAATGGGAACTGGCAGTTGGCAAGAAGGTAGCTAGGAAGAGGAGGTATTAAGACAGTTTTACTTTTCATACATGCAATAGATACGACCAACTGTCAGAGTTCAGTGGAGAGGAGCCTCGTGTAGCTGTAGATGTAGGGAATTTGCAGCAGTCCTCAGCAATTAGGAGGCCTAGGTTAGTTGCAAAGTCTAGCAGAAAGAAGGTTCTGCTGCTAGGTAGTTGCCACAGTAGAGGTGTGGGCCAGCAGTTGCAGGAAGTGTTGAGGAGTGAGTACCAGGTCACCAGCATTTATGAAGCCTAGTGCAGGGTTGGCTCAGGTGACTGAAAGTGTAGGGGAGTTATGTAAGAATTTTACAAAGGAGGATCAGGTAGTGATAGTGGGTGGAGCAGGGAACAGTCTTGATAGGGACAGGGAATATGATGTCAGTGGTGACTTGGTTAAGATAGCTACTCAAACTGGTGGCACTAATGTGCATTTCGTGCAACTGTTTCAGCATCGTGTTTGGCCTCACCTTAATGCGGCTGTTAGGCGCGTTAATGTGGGGATGAGGAGGGCACTGATGATGGAGGGCATGGATCACATCTCAGTGGTGCCAGTTGGGTCTATCGGTAGATGTGGTTTCACTAGGCATGGCCTGCACCTCAATAGGTATGAGAAGGGGAGGCTGGCTAAGCTTATAGGTGATAGTGTAGTGGGTGGTGGTGGTAGTGGTGTCACTCATGGAAAAATTCCTGTAGTAGTTGGTGTTAGAGCTGCACCTTTTTTTAGATTGAAGTCAGCTGATAGTTATACCTGCTTAAAGGAAGTCCCTCTAACTAAGGGCTCACCTTCAGAGGATGTGATGTTTCCAAGTAGAGAAGGAATTAGCATATTTCATCAAAATATAAGAGGTATTAGAGATAAAGTTAGTGAACTGCTAATAGATGTTAACTCTGAAATTATTGGTATATCAGAGCAACACTTAAATGATTAGATAATTCAGAGGCTTCCTTTACCAGGCTACAGATTAGCTGGCTGTTTCTCAAGGAGTTCCATGCGGGGTGGGGGAGTGGCTCTGCACGTAAAAAATAGTATTTCAGTTGAGTCCATAGACGTATCACGAGACTGCACTGAGCAGATATTTGAAAGTTGTGCAGCATTAGTTGAATTTAGTGAAACTAAACTTCTAATTGTTGTTGTTTATAGGCCCCCTAACTCCAACTTCAGAGCATTTTTGCTTAAGCTAGAGAGGGTTCTTGATTCACTTTGTAGGAAGTACCAGAAAGTAATTATATGTGGTGACTTCAATATTAATTTTGTATATGATTGTGCAAGAAAAAGGATGTTGGTAGATCTCCTAAATTCAGATGATCTGATGAAAACTGTGTTTTTTCCAACTAGGGTGCAGGGCAACAGTAGCACAGTCATAGACAATATTTTTATTCATTCTTCATTACTAGATGGGCATTATGTTAGTAAAAGGGTGAATGGTCTTTCAGACCATGATGCACAAATTTTAACACTAAAAGGCTTTTGTACTCAAACCAATGTCATATTTAATTACAAACTATGTAGGAAAGTTAATCCAACAGCAATAGAGAGTTTTTTAAAACTTGTCAAGGAACAAGAGTGGCAAGATGTTTATAGTGCCGATAATATAGATGTTAAATACAATGTGTTCCATAACACATTTCTCATGCTCTTTGAGAGTTGCTTTCCATTAGAACATTCTAAACGGGGTACTAGCAGTAATGGACAGCCCGGTGGGCTGACTAGTGGGATAAGGATATCATGTAGAACAAAGCGGGAATTATATCAAAATGTTAGTAGTCATAATCAAGCTACAGTAGCCCATTACATACAGTATTGTAAGGTGCTTAAAAATGTTATTAGCAAGGCAAAGAGTATGTGGTATGCAAATAGAATAGCCAATTCACAGGATAAAATGAAAGCCATATGGTCAGTTGTGAAGGAAGTGTCTGATCAGCAGCATAAGGTCGATGATATAAAGTCAGTTCGCAGTAATAATATTTATGTTACTGATAAATCAGATATATGTACAGTATTTAACAATCATTTTCTGAGCATTGCTGGTGAATTAAATAAAAATTTAGTTTCTACAGGAAATCATATAAATTTCTTAGCAACTGTCTTTCCGAGATTGATGTCTGAAATACTCCTCTGTGATACAGACAAGAGGGAGATTGAGTCAATAGTTAAATCACTGGAGACTAAAGACTCTCATGGTTATGATGGAGTGTCTAGCAGAATATTAAAGTACTGTGCTGCACATGTTAGCCCTGTATTTAGCCATATTTGTAATTTTTCCTTTAGGAATGGTCAGTAGTAAAGCCACTTTATAAAAAGGGAGAAAGGGATAATGTAGATAATTTTAGACATATTTCTATGCCATCAGTGTTTGCAAAAGTTATCGAAAAGGCTGTGTATGTAAGGTTAATTGATTATTTTATATCGCACGATTTGCTATCAAATGTACAGTTTGGCTTTAGAAGTCGTTTAACAACTGAAAATGCTATATTCTCTTTTCTCTGTGAGGTACTGGATGGGTTAAACAAAAAGTTTCGAATGCTTGGTGTATTTTTTGATTTAACTAGGACATTTTATTGTGTTGATCTCACAATATTGCTCCAGAAGTTGGACCATTACGGAATAAGGGGAGTAGCTCACAATTGGTTCACCTTTTACTTTAGCAACAGACAGCAAAAGGTCATTATTCACAATGTTGATAATGGCTGTGATGTGGGATCTGAGTGGGGTACTGTTGAGTGGAGGGTGCCCCAGGGATCAGTATTGGGGCCGCTCCTGTTCCTTATTTATATAAATGATATGCCCTCTAGTATTATGGGTAATTCTAAAATATTTCTGTTTGCTGATGACGCTAGCTTGGTAGTAAAGGATGTTGTGTGCAACATCGACTTGGTTTCAAATAGTGCAGTACATGACCTCAGTGCATGGCTTGTAGAAAATAAACTAACATTAAATCACAGTAAGACTCAGTTTTTACAGTTTCTAACACACAATTCAACAAAACCTGACATTTTAATCTCACAGAATGGGCATATGATTAGTGAAACTGAACAGTTCAAATTTCTAGGTGTTTAGATAGCTAGTAAGCTGTCATGGAAAACCCACGTTCAGGATCTTGTTCAAAGACTTAATACTGCCATTTTTACTATTCGAACGGTATCAAAAGTGAGTGAAACTTCGACAAGTAAATTAGTCTACGTTGCTTATTTTCATTCACTTATGTCATATGGTATTATGTTTTGGGGTAAATCTTCCCATTTTAGGAGGATATTTTTGGCTCAGAAACGGGCAGTTTGGGCAATAAGTGGTGTGAGTTCATGAACCTCTTTGTCGACCTCTGTTCACGAGTCTGGGTATTTTGACATTGGCCTCTCAATATGTATATTCCTTATTGTTGTTTCTTGTTACCAATATTAGTTTATTCCCAAGAATAAGCAGCTTTCACTCGGTTAATACTCGGCAGAAATCAAACCTCCATTTGGGTTGGACTTCCTTAACTCTTGTGCAAAAAGTTGTGCTGTATACTGCTGCATCCATTTTCAGTAAGCTGTCACCCGAATTAAAAAATCTTAGCAGTAATCCACGCGCTTTCAAATCAAAACTGAAGAGTTTCCTCATGGGTCACTCCTCCTATTCTGTCGAGGAGTTCCTTGAAAAATTAAGCTGATTCTTATTGTATTGCTGATAGTGTTCACTTAAACTCATGGACAGCCTTTTTTTTTCAGGTTCATGAACATTTATTTTTATGTGTTATTACTTTTATGTTGTAAGTTCATGTTCTGACACGTTCCATGGCCTTGGAGATTTGCTCCTCAATTTGGTCCTATGGAACTTGACGAGTAAATAAAAAATAAAAAAAATAATTCAACCTTGTGAAATGCCAATTGTGCTTGCAATTTCTCTCTGGGTGATACGATGATCATTTTGAATCAGTCTGTCAACATTTTGCCTGTGAAACTCTGTGATTGCTGTCACAGGACATCCAACTCTTTGTCTGTCACACAGGTCGGATGTTCCTGCCTCACCATCTTTAAATTTACTCCCCTATTGACACACAGTACTCACATCAACACAATCACCATAAACTGCTTTCATTCCCTGATGAATCTCCTTTGTGGTGACACCTTCTGCTGTCAATTCATTGAGTGAACGATGCTTAAGTAGCATTGACCGGCCATCTGCCCAGGGTTCCCTACTTTACACATTAACAACACAACTGTTCAATGCTACAGCTTCCCACGTACTGGAGCTGTGGTGAAGAGGCTATGGAACAGGCCAGTATTTGCTGCATACCAATGCTGCCAACTGTTGAAGAGTTATGAAGGTGGAGGCATTACTTTTCAGTCAACCCTCGTAACTGGCTATGTTGCGAACTGAAACAGAAGCCTCTATTTTGGCATGACTGAAACAGATTGTTGATTCTTTCATATTGCATAATATATTCTCTGGCATGTTGCTCTCCAAGAAATAGTGGGTTTGGGGTTGTGGGCTCCATTAATCCAAAGATGGATGTCTCAGGTTGCCTGTGTACAGGCTGTGTATTATTGGCTCCCCAGTAGTTTTGGAATTGGAATTGCTTGGTTAGCAACAACATTCTTTATTCAGTAAGATGCTTATAGAGGGTCGATGGTGACTGACTGGTGCACAAAGGCCCAGGCAGCAGCTGTTACCTTAGCATAGCATTTAGTGGTATGCTTGGCCATGGCTGGATGAGGATCTATCATCTCTTACTGCATCTATCTGCTTCTGTAAGTCCATGTTAACTGCTTACATTTGTGTCATCTACTCCAACAAACCCAGAACTGCCTTTTTAGTCATTACCCATATTGTCCTGGTTTGCTCAATGTAAAATATATGTATACACAGTAAGAGAAAAGTAGGAAAAGTGCCACAGGAAAGGTCTTAATACTAATACTGCCATCACACACTACTAAAACTACTCCTAGTTCTTATGCCAGAGTGCTCACCATGCATGTTCCTTACATTCTTTTGCATAATTCCCTGGCCTACTACAAGTGAAATAGGTTAACGTTTGAGACTGAGACATGGAGCTCTGTGCCCCAACAAATTACACTGCCCATACCTAACTGGGTGCAAAGCACTAGCAGTTTCTCTAGTGTTCCCCCTAAAGTCAATCATTTTGCAGACTGAATCTATTTTCACTAGCTGCACTTCAGCCAACCCTCCAATCCAGAGGGTTAATCATTGTTAAGACAATAGCATGGGAAAAAAAATACATTCCTACTCACAATGTTAAGATGAAGACTCTGAATGCTGTCCCACATCATTGCTCATTGTCATTGGCTTTCTCTTGACACCGAGTGTAATGAGTGTGTGGGGTGCAGACACCATTAATGCCAAAATGGTCATTTCAGGATGATGCATGCAGGTAATGGTTTGCAATTACCAGCTCCCCAGTGGCTGTGGAATCAGAAAAGCTCAATTATTAATAACATTCTTTATTCAGCAAGACATTTGTACAGAGGGTGATGGTGGTGATTTGGTGGTCTCTAGCCAGCAGCTGCTACCTTAGCGCAGCGTACAGTGGAATACATGACTGCGGTAGCCTAAGGACTCTGGCCAGGAGAGCTACCTCAATGAAGTGGCAGCAACTGGTGACCTTGCAGATGTGAGACTGACATCAGTATTAGGTTTGCAGTGTGCAGGTGTGCTAGCCAGCTGGTTGCTTTGATGGTTGGGCAGGTGTTTGGCTTGCTGGCACTTGGGCATCAAACCCATGACCTGTTGGAGATGCCCAGTGACTAGACAAAGAAGATGGTCCCCTCCTGGTGGCACTGGCTTGAGCCCCAGAATCATTATGTCTAACAGTGGCCCATAGACCAGCAGGTAGCAGGTAATGCAGCAAGGCATAGATTAAGCCAATTGGCCCACATGGGAGTGACACCTGGTGTGGAGTACATCAAAGACAATACACTGTTAGGGTCTGTGCTTCTGTTAATTGTATTGGCTCGTGATATGAATAAATTTGCGACTTGAATTGATCTTTGCCATTAGTGTGAGCACAATATTGAATGTGATGTGGTCTGGGCCAGTGTGTGCAGTAATATAAAGTTAAATTTATGATTTTTTTAAAAATCATAAACTCTTCAGTTTCCTCTAAAAAAGATATGTCCCTCAATAAATGTAAATTAACAAACTTCTCTCTGCATTTATTTTCACTATGCAATATTTCATCGGCACCATTTGTATGTATCTTGATGTAATTGTCTATATTTTTACTGCCATAAGATTACGTGAATGCAACAGTGTGTTGAAAATGAATCTGTTGCTCAGTAGCAAAGTGTGAGTTACTTGCTTTTGATAGCGTAATCTTGAACTAGTCTGGGACTGCATATGTAACCCTCATTTTATGGCCAACAAACTTTCATTGAACACAAAATTAGCATTATGTTACAAGAGATTACATTAATCATTAGTCCACAAAACCAGACAATAATAGTTCGTAATTGAAGTTAATATAAGTCTAAGCATGATTGCTTCATTGTGCATGTGTATTGTAATTATAATATTGACCCCATTTCCACGCAAATCCTATGCTAGTGGGAACCACATACTCACAAAATAAGAACTCTCTACAGAAATGTTACAGCTGCTCATGGAGTGCATATAATAGGTACATCACTCTAACCACTCAGTAATCAGAAAGCACAGCAATTACTATCCAAACGCAAGTCCAGTTCAGTCCTTTGGTGATGGTCATAGTTTACTTTATAGAGGTGGAGTTGGAGTTGGATAGTAGAAGTTAGTGAAGGAAAAACAGAGTAAACTAGCTACTGGGTGGCCTTATGTTGGTCCCCTATAGATTTTCACGTGACTCGCCTGTGATATTAGTGCCATCTCTGCCGGTGGAAACCTAATCGAACATGGTCAGTGTTTCTCATATCGGCACATCTTTATGTTCCTTCTGCATGTCTTGGGGGATTACTAAATCTGCAGCATGACATTTCCTTTTATTGGCAAGCAAACTACAGTAATGACCCTTCTTTTGAAAATGATAAGCTTATAGTGGTGTAGGGCTTTTAACAAGCTACCCCCCTCATCCCCTATTTTTATTTTGAAAGTGTAGTTGACAGTCTTGCAGTGACACCTTATATGTAACTATAGATGTTCATACTGCAGTTCATTTATATCAATACTTTTTGTATTTGTAAATTGTAAATTTACAATAATGACAACACGAAACATACTTATGTAGCTGAAATAGATTTAATACCAGAGATTAGTGTCATGACAACACACTAATTACCCTTGTCATGAATGCTGTAACATTGGCTGAACATTTTCCTGCCAAATAATTTAATGTAAAATTACCTAAGAACAAACTGTAGCATCTTCTGCTCTAAAACTTCTCTGATGTTGTGATTGCAATTAAAAGTGCCCTTAACTTGTAAAAGTTCAGACTGTGTATCATATCCAGTTGTGTGCATCATCATTTCACTCAGCATTTGCTCTCTGCTGATATCACTGATGGAATTACTGAAATAATACTTTTATGAACACAAATTTTGCACACTTAATGACAGTAAATAGAAATCTCATGGCCACTGTAGACTGGGGTGTTGTGGTTTCTTGACATTGGAAAGCTAAATAATAGTATGAATTAAAAGCAGAAATGCTATGCAGATCAAACCATTCACACAGAAAGGGCTTCACCTGTTGCATTTCTCCAGCATCAAATCAAAAATGCCGTAGGAGCTGTATGTTCAGCTGCAGCCGTGCTATCTAGATGAGTCGTATCACAATAGGGTAATATTGTATGGCATGGCATGGCATTAATTTTATAGCTTCATAAGACACTCTCATCCTCTGGTTTCACACCACTATTGTAGCAGCATGAGCTGTGCGATAAGAAATACCCCTGTATTAAAAGAAATCAACTATCCAGAAATTTTTCATTGTACCCTATTTGAACTTTCTCACATGCTGATATTATTCCACTCAGTGGCGAGAGTCATATTGTACGTTACTTTCAAATAACCATATTATTTGTCAATACAATAAATATTGATCTTGGTGGAACAGTGATCAACATAGAGTGGTGCTGGGATGTTGTGTGCAACACCTGCATTCAATCTTAATTTTTAGGCACTCCAGTTTACACTTTCAACTTGTTGTAATAATCAGTCATCATTATTTTCTGATACTTTACAAAATGCTTACATTTATACATTAAAAGTTTAAAGATTTTACTGTAATTCAAAATGTGACAATTACTAGCGCCACTGACCTTTCAAGAGTGTCCATTTTGCTATTGTAAACAGAAGTTAGTATTTTCTTGAATATAATGAAATTAAGACTGCAATTTTTTTACACATTGAAGATGTTATTTCTCACATTGTGTTGCTCACATCTAACTAATGCAAGATCTTATCTTTAATGCAGATCAAACAGGTGAACCAGCAGAGGGTAGATGGATACCACAACAGGACAAGGAGGTGAGGACTGAATAAATTCGTTACCCTAGCAATTTATAAACTTGTATTTAATGAAAAATAATAAATTTAAAACTGCACTATTTTTATATATTGATAGTGTTATTTATCACGCTGTGTTGTTCACATTCAACTAATGGAAGCTCATATCTTTCTTGCTGAACATATTGAAGAATCTGCAGTGGCTGGTGTGGATGCAATAGCAGTACAACGTGAGGGCTGGATAGTTTTTTGTTACTTCACTATATTAGTGCTTTAGAAACTTGTATTTTGTGAAAAATAATGAATTTAAAACTCCAGTATTTTTATACATTGATAGATGTTATTTCTCACGATGTGTTGCTTACATACAGTTAATGGATGCTGTTATCTTTCTTGTAGAACATCGTCAAGAAACAGCAGTGGCCAGTGCGGATGCACCAACATTACAAGGTGAGAGATAGATAGATTTGTGTCACTGAACTAGCTTAGGCACCTAGAAATTTGTATTTTGTAGAGTATAATGAATTTAAGACCAGTATTTTTACATAGTGATAGATATTATTTTGTATGCTCTACAGCACACATGCAACTAATGGAAGTCCATATCTCTCTTATAAAACAGAGTAAAAACCTCCAAAGGCTTTCTTCAAGATGTTGTAATGATCATGCATTACTATTGTTTGATACTCTGCAAAATGCCTATATTTACACATTATATGTTTAAAGATTTCACTGTAATTCAAAATGTGACAATTACTAGTCCTACTGACCTTTCAAGTTTGTTCAGTCTGCTATTGTAAACCAAAGTTAGTATTTTTCCGAATATAATGAATTTAAGACTGCAGTATTTTTATGCGTTGATAGATGTCATTTCTCTCACTGTGTAACTCACATTCAACTAATGGATGCTCTAATCTTTCTTGTAGAACAACATCAGAAAACAGCAGTGTCTAGTGTGAGTGCACCCACAGTACTAGGGGAGGGCTGGATAGATTTTGTTACTTAACTATATTAGCAATTTTAGAAACTTGTATTTTGTGAAAGGCAATGAATTAAAAAGTGCAACTTTTTTACTCATTGATAGATGTTATTTCTCACACTGATTTGCTCACATTCAACTAATGGAAGCTGTGATCTTTCTTGCAGAACAAAGTGAAGGACGTGCAGAAGGCAGTGCGGATGCCCCAACAGGACAAGGTGAGGGCTGGAGGGATTTGTGTTTCTTAAGTGTCTTACTTATATGTAAACTTGTATTTTGTGAAAAAGAATGAATTTAAAAATACAATATTTTTTAACTTTGATAGACGTTATTTCTCACCCAGTGTTGCTCACATTTAGCTAATGGATGCTCGTGTCTTTCTTGTAGAACATCAACGTAGTCATCTGTCATTTGCTTATTTCTTCCAAATAGTCTTTCTACGTTACTGACAGTACAGTTAGCCTTCTGCCGTCGAGCATTGTGTCAGCAGTGCGCAAGTATCAGCATTACTGCATTTACTAGGCAGTCTTGTATTTTAATAACCATTTAAATTTTGTGTCAAATTGTTTGTGCTCTCTGTAGATTAGTTCAGACGTTCTTTGAACAACGCTATTAGGCATGGATAGGGACTGCGACTGCTGTGTGGGCTGAGTTGGCATCCTTTCGCTCCCAGCTTCAGGCAGTGTTGGCTTCGGTCACACAGCCTGAGGCTGTTGCCAATGGGCATCACTGTTGGGGATGGCCAGCTCATCCCACACATTCCCCGATCATACTACGGCTGTCGCTGCCCGGGCTACTGTCCACATTGAGGCTGACCCCTCACCCCTGGTAGAGTGGGAGGTCGTCTCGAGGTGTGGCTGGGGGCGAAAGACATTCCGAAGGGCTGAACAGAAGGCCTCTCCAGTTTGTCTGACGAACCGGTTTCAGGCTGTCTCTCCGGCTTATACTGATCTTCGGCTGGACATGGCTGCTTGTCCTGTTTCAGAGGTTGCCCCTCAGTCTGCAAGATCTGGGAGGTCACAGAGGATGGGCTTACTGGTAGTTGGGAGCTCCAACCTCAGGCACGTAATGGGGCCCCTTAGGGATATGGCTGCAAGGGAGGGGAAGAAAACCAATGTGCACTCTGTGTGCATACCGGGGGGGGGGGGGGGGGGGTGTCATTCCAGATGTGGAAAGGGTCTTTCCGGATGCCATGAATGGTACAGGGCGCATCCATCTGCAGGTGGTCACTCATGTCGGCACCAATGATGTGTGTCACTGTGGAGCGGAGGAAATCCTCTCTGGCTTCTGGCGGCTACCTGATTTGGTGAAGACTGCCAGTCACGCTAGCGGGATGAAAGCAGAGCTCACCATCTGCAGCATCATTGACAGGACTGACTGCGGACCTTTGGTACAGAGCCGAGTGGAGGGTCCGAATCAGAGGCTGAGACGGATCTGCGACCATGTGGGCTGTAGATTCCTCGACTTGTACCTTAGGGTGGTGGGGTTACGGGTTCCACTGGATAAGTCAGGAGTCCACTACACGCAGCAGGCGGCTCCATGGTTAGCAGGGGTCGTGTGGTGTGGACTGGGCGGTTTTTTAGGTTAGATGGCCTCGGGCAAGTACAGAAAGGGCAACAGCCTCAAAGGGTGCGGGGCAAAGTCAGGACATGCGGAGACCAAGCAGCAATTGGTATTGTAATTGTAAACTGTCAAAGCTGCGTTGGTAAAGTACCGGAACTTCAAGCAGTGATAGAAAGCACCGAAGCTGAAATCATTATAGGTACGGAAAGCTGGCTGGAGCCAGAGATAAATTCTGCCGAAATTTTTACAAAGGCACAGACGGTGTTTAGAAAGGATAGATTGCATGCAACCGGTGGTGGCATGTTTGTCACTGTTAGTAGTAGTTTATCCTGTAGTGAAATAGAAGTGGATAGTTCCTGTGAATTATTATGGGTGGAGGCTATACTCAACAACTGAGCTAGGTTAAAAATTGGCTCCTTTTACCGACCTCCTGTCTCACCAGCATTAGTGGCAGAACAACTGAGAGAAAATCTGGAGTACATTTCACATAAATTTCGTCAGCATGTTATAGTCTTAGGTGGAGATTTCAATTTACCAGATATAGACTCGGACACTCAGATGTTTAGGACGGGTGGTAGGGACAGAGCATTGAGTGACATTATACCGAGTGCACTATCCCAAAATTACCTCGAGCAATCAAACAGAGAACTGACGCATGGAGATAACATCTTTGACCTGCTGATAACAAACAGACCCGAACTTTTTGACTCTGTAAGTGCAGAACAGGGAATCAGTGATCATAAGGCCATTGCAGCATCCCTGAAGATGGAAGTAAATAGGAGTATAAAAAAGGGAGGAAGGTTTATCTGTTTAGCAAGAGTAATAGGAGGCAGTTTTCTGACTACCTAACAGATCAAAACGAAAATTTCTGTTCCGACACTGACAATGTTGAGTGTTTATGGAAAAAGTTCAAGGCAATCATAAAATGCATTTTAGACAGGTACGTGGCGAGAAAACTGTGAGGGACAAGAAAAATCCACCGTGGTTCAACAACAAAGTTGGGAAACTACTGCGAAAGCAAAGAGAACTTCACTGCAAATTTAAACACAGCCAAAACCTCTCAGAGCAACAGAAGCTAAATGATGTCAAAGTTAGCGTAAGGAGGGCTATGCATGAAGCATTCCGTGAATTCGAAAGTAAAATTCTATGTACCGACTTGACAGAAAATCCTAGGAAGTTCTCGTCTTACGTTAAATCAGTAAGTGGCTCGAAACAGCATATCCAGACACTCCAGGATGATGATGGCATTGAAACAGAGAATGACATGCGTAACACTGAAATACTAAACACCTTTTTCCAAAGCTGTTTCATAGAGGAAGACCACACTGCAGTTCCTTCTCTAAATCCTTCTGCAAACGAAAGAATGGCTGACATCGAAATAAGTGTCCAAGGGATAGAAAAGCAACTGAAATCACTCAATAGAGGAAAGTCCACTGGAACTGACGGGATACCAATTCGATTCTACACAGAGTACACGAAAGAACTTGCCCCCCTTCTAACAGCCGTGTACCGCAAGTCTCTAGAGGAATGGAAGGTTCCAAATGATTGGAAAGGAGCACAGGTAGTTCCAGTTTTCATGAAGGGTCGTCGAGTAGATGCGCAAAACTATAGGCCTATATCTCTAATATTGATCTGTTGTAGAATTTTAGAACATGTTTTTGCTCACGTATCCTGTTATTTCTGGAAACCCAGAATCTACTCTGTGGGAATCAACATGGATTCTGGAAACAGCAATCATGTGAGACCCAACTTGCTTTTTTTGTTCATGAGACCAAGAAAATATTAGATACAGGCTCCCATGTAGATGCCATTTTCCTTGACTTCCGGAAGGCGTTCGATACAGTTCCGCACTGTCGCCTGATAAAGTAAGAGCCTACAGAATATCAGACCAGCTGTGTGGCTGGACTGAAAAGTTTTTAGCAAACAGAACACAGCATGTTGTTCTCAATGGAGAGACATCTACAGACGTTAAAGTAACCTCTGGCATGCCACAGGGAGTGTTAAGGGACCATTGCTTTTCACAATATATATAAATGACCTAGTAGATAGTGTCGGAAGATCCATGTGGCTTTTCATGGATGATGCTGTAGTATACAGAGAAGTTGCAGCTTTAGAAAATTGTAGTGAAATGCAGGAAGATCTGCAGCAGATAGGCACTTGGTGCAGGGGGTGGCAACTGACCGTTAACATAGACAAATGTAATGACATAGAAAGAAGGATCCTTTATTGTATGATTATATGATAGCAGAACAAACACTGGTAGTAGTTACTTCTGTAAAATATCTGGTAGTATATGTACGGAACAATTTCAAGTGGAATGATTATATAAAATTAATTGTTGATAAGGCGGGTGCCAAGTTGAGATTCATTGGGAGAGTCTTTAGAAAATGTAGTCCATCAACAAAGGAGGTGGCTTACAAAACACTCGTTCAACCTATACTTGAGTATTGCTCATCAGTGTGGGATCCGTACCAGGTCGGGTTGACAGAGGAGATAGAGAAGATCCAAAGAAGAGCAGCACGTTTCGTCAAGGGGTTATTTGGTAAGCGTGATAGCGTTACAGAGATGTTTAGCAAACTCAAGTGGCAGACTTTGCAAGAGAGGCGCTCTGTATCGCAGTGTAGCTTGCTGTCCAGGTTTCGAGAGGGTGCATTTTTGGATGAGGTATCGAATATATTGCTTCTCCCTACTTATACCTCCCCGGGAGGTCACAAATGTAAAATTAGAGAGATTCGAGCATGCATGGAGGCTTTCTAGCAGTCGTTCTTCCCGCGAACCATACGTGACTGGAACAGGAAAGGGAGGTAGCGACAGTGGCATGTAAAGTGCCCTCTGCCACACGCCGTTGGGTGGCTTGCGAAGTATAAATGTAGATGTAGATGTAGATGTAGATCAAGAAACAGCAGTGGCCAGTGTGAATGTACCAACTGTACAAGGTGAGGACTGGATAGATTTGTGTTACTAAACTTTATTAGCAAGTGAGAAACTTGTATTTTGCAAAATGTAATGAATTATAAATTACACTACTGGATTATTCTAAGTGATGTACCCATTTTCATATTTATTGAAGTACAATCCAAAATAACAAGCTTTGTACTAATGAAAAGAGGTAGTTTCAAAGTTTTTTTCATAAAGTTTGATATCAATTTAATAATTTGTAATTAATTACTTTGTAATAATTATTTAATAATTAGAAATGTGGTAAATATTATACATGTTCAGTGTGGCCACCATTGGCTTCATGACAAACATTGACGTAGTAGCCAAATTCGTCCCACACTCAGAAAGCATATCTACTGTTACTTAGTGCATGGCTTCATAGATACGGTTCTGCACATCATTCAGAGTGGTTGGTAGAGGCAGAATGTAGACAGCTTCCTTCACACAACCCCATAAGAAACAGTTCCAGGGTGTGAGATCAGGAGATCTCGGTGGCCAGAAGTGCAGAGCCAGGTCCTCAAGTCCCCTGCGACTGATCCAACGCTGAGGAAGGAAGTCATTTAAAAAGCCTTATACATCATGGTGCCAATGGGATGGAGCTCCATCCTGTTGGAAAATGGAGTCCTGGGAAACTTCCATAACTTGAGGGAACAGCCATTGATCCAACATGTCCAGGTATGTGATTCCCGTTACAGTTCTTCCTGCAAAGAGAAATGGTTCATAAACCTTTGTACGGATATGGCACAGAACACGTAGATTTTCAATGAGTCTCTTTTTTGTTGCAATGGTGAATGTAGATTTTCCAAACCCCATATGTGAACATTGTGTCTGTTGACTTTTCCACTAAGTTGGAACGTTGCTTCATCTCTAAAAATTACATGCTGTAGAAATGCGTCATCCTCCATCCTTCCTAGCATATAACCACAAAATGCGAGACACTTCCCTTTGTCATTCGGGTTGAGAGCCTGCAAAAGTTGTAACAGGTATGGCTTGTACAGTAAACACCATCTCAGAACTTTTCATACAGTTGGTTGGGGTATTCCAAGTTCTTGATTGGCTCTATTGGTAGACTTATTGGGACTGCACACTAAACTTTCCTGAATCAGTTGGACATCATGCTCTGACACATGTAGTTGGCCTGT
The DNA here is from genome assembly GCF_023864275.1 of Schistocerca cancellata. Classification (NCBI taxonomy): domain Eukaryota; kingdom Metazoa; phylum Arthropoda; class Insecta; order Orthoptera; family Acrididae; genus Schistocerca; species Schistocerca cancellata. Next base: position 377,699,801 of record NC_064629.1, on the reverse strand, counting down.
GTCTTTTCACTTGCACACAGTCCCAGTCTGTTTAAATTGCTTAAACCAAATGCTAATACTTTTGCGAGTTGGTGACTGAATACCAAATTTGGTACGAAATGCCTGCTGCACAGTAGTTTGCGACTCATTTCTTGCGAACTCATGAATGCAGAAAACCTTGTGCTCCACAGTCACCATCTCACTCACAACTGACAGTGAAATGGAATGACGGCCCAGTTGCCAAGCGAACTCTATTGACCATTTCTGAAACCATCACCCCCCCCCCCCCCCCGCACCCCCTCTCCCGCCCCCCGCTCCCCCCCCCCCCTCCCATCTGCTGCCGCCCATCAGAAACTTTGAAACTTCCTCTTTTCTTTGGTATAAAGCTTGTTCATTTTGGATTTGTAATTGAATACGTACGAATTTTTGAAAATGGGTCCATCATTTAGAATAACCCTGTATTTTTACTTAATGATCGATGTTATTTCTCACAATGTGTTGCTCAAATCTGACTAATGGAATCTCTTATCTTTCTTGCAGAACATATTGAAGAGCCTGCTGAGGCTAGTGCGGATGCAACAACAGAACAAGGTGAGGGCAGGGTAGATTTATGTTACAAACTTGTATTTTGTGAAAAATAATGAATTTAACACTGCAGTATTTTTACACATTGACAGATATTATTTCTCACACTGTGTTACTCACATTCAGTTAATGGGTGCTCTTCATCTTTCTTGTAGAAAAACATCAAGAAACAGCAGTGCCTACTGTGGATGCACCAACTGGACAATGTGAGGGTTGGATAGATTTGTATACTTAACAAGCTTAGGAACCTAGAAATAAGCGTTTTCTGTTTGAAATCTTTTACTTTCCCTTACCTGTGCCAGCACTAAAAGACAATTGCATTTTTTTAGATGCCCAGCGAGTAGAAACTTTTATTAACGAAGTGGCTGCTTTGGACCAAGGTACAGTGTCTCAATTTCATTTAAAGGAGAAAGTTTCATGTTGTAGAAATATTAAAATTTCACATTTTTGATCTTTTTGTTTGGCTTTTCTGTATTAGTTCAAAAAGATTATTTTTCTAATTCTAGCACTTTCCGATCTTCGAGCTTCACAACAGAAAGGTATGGCATTCATTTAGGTTTGTTATATAAGAATTCCTATATTCTAGAAATATCAAAATTCCCCTTGTGCAATCTTGGTTTCAAATGTAATATGTATTAATTCCAAATGATGTTTTTTATTCTAGTTAAAAGGTTGCTAGCAATTTCACAAGCTGGCATTACTGGGCTATTACTACCAGGTAAGATACATTTGGCATTTTGTTTTGAATATAGTTTTGAAATTCAAAAAATATCACACTTCTTTATTTCAATTCTGTGTTTCACCTTACCTGTTGTTTTTCCAAAAATAATTTTCTCATTCCAGTGGCTAACCCACGAGGAGTTGTAGGACGCCACATTGCTGCACTACCACATCGAAGTAAGTTGTGGAGAGAGTTATGATCTCCAACAAGTTGTAGGTTTTGGAAATAGCAGAATTCTCTGGATGGAGTCTTGTTTTTTAATGTTATCTGCACTAATTCCAAATGATGGTTTTTCTGATTGATTGTAGGGTCCCAGCAGTATCGAGTTGTAAAAGCCAAGTTCGATGCACTTAAAGAAGGTATGTACTACTTGCAGCTTTTTCCCCCTCCTTGTATAACTAGTTGCGGATTCTGGAAAGAACACTTTTCTCTGTGTACAAACTTATGTTCTACCTTCAGTGTGATAATTCCTAAAGCTGATTTCTCTGTTTCCAGCATATTACCAACTAAGAGCTGCAGAAGTGAATGGGGTTGCTCTAGCAGAAAAAGGTAGTTTCTTGAGTCATTTATTGAATAGAAAGTTTTGATTTCTACAAATAACACATCTGCTAGTGTGCTATATTATGTTTTATCTTATGCTTGCTAGTTAAAAATGATTTTCTGATTCCAATGTTAAAACAATTTGCAGTTACAGAAGATGGAAGGGCTGTCTATGGAGCATGGGGTATGTTCCACACTTAGTATTATATAAATAGTTTAGAATTTGGAAATAACTCAATATTAATGCGTGAAAAGTTGTGTATCACCATGTCTGTGCTAGTTCAAACAGAGTTTGTATTCAGTCAACTGCCCAAAATGGTCTAATGCTATTTTGTTACTATTCTGGTTGTTTGCTGTTCCAGTCTTTCATATAATACCATGTTAGTTAGTTTTCCTTAAATGTCTTTTGTTGCTTTGTAAAACTTAATATCTTGGCAGCATATCATTGGTATTTACAAGGAGCTGAAAAATGCCAGATGAATTTTTGGAGCAGCAAACTGCTTGAAGAAAGATTCTTCTAAATAATGGAGAAATGTGCACTTTCATTCACAGAAAGATTTTTAACCTACCTCAAATCAAATATGAATCATCAGTTCTTTTTTACATGCTATTTAACATGCGAAAAATTGAAAGAATACTGTCCTAATAAGAATGTCTGTCATTGAATGAAAGATGTTGGTCTATTTTATGTTGTTAATGTCACAGTAGTGCTGTCATGGCTAAAAATATGTTTATATATTAATAGATTAGGGATTAATTCTGCATTATGATGAAGGAATAATACCCCCCTGTGGGTCTGGGAGTTAAAATAGGCCCGAGGTATTCCTGCCTGTTGTAAGAGGCGACTAAAAGGAGTCTGACACATTTCGGCCTTTATGTGATGGTCCCCTGTAGGGTTTGACCTCCATTTTTCAAAATTTTCCTGAAGGCCGAGCCAATTGGTGAAGGGCGCATTAAATTATGCATAGTGTCCATCATGGGCTGAGACCTCTCGCATCCTCCATCAACGTGGAGCTGCACTTCCAGTCATTCTCCAGCCATTGTGCGAGGTCACCCTCCTGGGTGCGTTTTCCTCCATCCTCTGTGCAGTATCGCTTCCTGCACTGTCGACAATAATGGACTTCTTAGCTCATTTGTGTCTGATATCCAGCTCAGTAGCCAGTCTGTTGTGGTGAGGCCGCCATGTACCCTGTTGGTTGTAGCCCCCTGTCCATATAGGGATTGCTCTGCTGGTGCCTGCACCGTTAACTCCCCACATATGCCAATGAGTAGATGCCCATCACTCTGGGGCATCGGGACTCCCGGAAATGGCCATCCTGCCAGGTGGCCTTTGCTGCACCTGGGTAGAGCCCTTGGAGAGGGCCCCTTGTCGGAGTGGGTGACATCAGGGCAGATGACACGCCATGAAGCATAGTACGTCATCTCTTGCTGGTGGTCAAACACCAGCAGTCTCTAAGCTATCAAGGTCTAACTTAAATGCTAAGAAATACAACCCCAAATCATTCCCACCCCCTGGCTACACCATCGGAGGAACACCAGGCTAAGGATGGCAGCAAAGCTTATTCACCTCGGTACCTTGTATGTACGAGAGTTGATGGGGATTCTTTCTTATCAATGAAACCTCACTTTTTTGTGGAGCATTTAGAGGACAAGTTTATGGAGGTGGAGGGCTTGCCCAAAATGCGGTCAGGGTCGGTCTTGATCAGAACACCATCCTCTGCCCAGTCATGGGCACTACTGCCTGTGACAAGCGGGGGGATGTTTCTGTTTCCATCACACCCGATAAGAGCTTAAATATGTTCCAGGGTATCATATTTCACTGGGACCTTTTTTTGCAGTCTGACGATGAGCTGCACGCCAATTTAGAGCAGCAGGTTGTCCATTTCGTTCAGCACATCCACTGTGCTGGTTGCCACTGGTGCTTTCATCTTGACATTTGAGGGTGACACATTACCCGAGAAGAGCAAGGTGATGGTCTACCACTGTGATGTAAAGCCATATATCCCTCCCCAGATGTGGTGCTTTAAGTGCTGGAAGTTCAGCCATATGTCTTCCTGCTGTACTTCCAGCATCACCTCTCAGGATTGTGGACATCCTTCACATCTCAATACTCCCTGTCCCCGTCACCCATCTGTGTCAACTGCAGAGAGCACCATTCGCCTTGCTCGCCAGACTGCAGGATTCTCCAGAAAGAAAGAAAAATAATGGAATACAAGACCCTGGACTGACTGACCTACACTGAGCAAAGAGAAAATATGAGAGGCCACATACTGTGATTATGACGTCAACCTATGCCGCCACAACCTACTTTAGGAGCAGCATTCCCCCAACCATTGGGGACGTCAGACCCCACTTCCCAGCCAGAGAAGTGTAAGTCTTCTTCAGCTCCTCTCGCCAGGAAGGGATCCCTTGGGTCACTCCCTTCCCAGGTTCCTACCAGTGACAAAGCTAACACCCGCCAGTGGCTGAAGCAAATATAGGTAGCTGGTCATGGAGCTTCATCATCCTCCTCAGTCCCTGAGGCTGAATCAATGAAGCCCTCCCAGCCGGACAAACCTAACGAGCAGAAAGAGAAACCTAAAAAGAAAAAGACTCCAAACAAGTAGGGCACTGCGGTGACACCCACACCACCACTGCCTACAAGCTCTGTGTCATAGGATGAGGTGGAGATTCTGGTGTCCACTGAGGACTTAGATCTCGCTGGGCCTTGAGGCACAATGGATGTTGATCGCACAGGTACTCATCTGGTGGCAGCAGGTGACCCTGAGTCGTAGACTGCCTCATTGAGTGTTTCATACCTTCGCAGTCTCATGATCACGTAATCTTCCAGTGGAATTGAGTTGGCTTTCTCCACCACCTGGGTGAGCTACGGCAACTGTAAAGCTTTACACCTACTTTCTGCATTGCCCTGCAGGAAACCTGGTTTCCGGAAATGCAGACCCCTGCCCTCCCCAGCTGTAAGCGATATTACAGGAACCGTAGCGACTGTAATAGAGTGTCAGGTAGATTTTGCGTCTATGTCTTGAACTCAGTATGTAGTGAACCTGTGCCTCTTCAAACCCCTCTTGAAGCTGTGGCTGTCAAGATAAGGACAACACAGGAAATAACTGTCTGCAATGTATATCTTCCTCCAGATGGTGCAGTACCCCTGAATGTATTGGCTGCACTGAGTGGTCAACTCCCTAAACCTTTCCTACTTTTGGGTGATTTTAATGCGCATAACCCCTTGTGGGGTGGCACTATGCTTACTGGCCAAGGTAGGGAGGTCAAATATACTGTCACAACTCGACCTCTGCCTCTTAAATACAGGTGTCCCCACACATTTCAGTGTAGCACATGGCACGTATTCAGCCATCAATCCCTTGGTTTGCAGTCCTGGCCTTCTCCCATCTATCCACTGGAGAGCACATGATGACCTGTGTGGTAGTGACCACTTCCCCATCTTCCTGTCACTCCCCTGGCATCACGCCCATGAGTGCTTACCCAGATGGGCTTTAAACAAGGCAGACTGGGAAGTCTTCACCTCTGCTGTCACCGCTGAATCTCCCCCACATGGTGCCATCAGTGTTGAGCAGGTCACTACAATGATTGTTTGTATGGTGGAAAACTCAATCCCTCGTTCTTTAGGGTGCCTCCAGCAAAAGAAAGTCCCTTGGTGGTCGTCGGAAGTCACTGAGGCAATTAAAGAGCATCAGTGAGCCCTACAGTGACATAAGCAGCACCCTTCCCTCCAGTACTTAATAGCCTTTAAGCAGCTCCGTGCCTGCATTCGCCAGCTTATAAAATGACAGAAATAGGAGTGTTGGGAGAGGTACGTGTTGACCTTTGTGTGCCATACGTCACTTTCTCAAGTCTGGATGAAGATCATACATCATTTTGGGTATGAGACCGTAACAGGTGTCCCTAGCATTAACATAAATGGCGTGTTATCTACTGATGTAGACGCAATTGCCGAGCACTTTTCTGAGCACTATGCTCAAGCCTCTGTGTCGGGGAACTACCCCCCAGCCTTTTGCACCCTCAAATGGTGGATGGAAAGGAAAGTCCTCTCATTCACTGCATGCCACAGTGAACCCTATAACACCCCATTTACAGAGTGGGATCTCCTCAGTGCCCTTGCAAATTGCCCCAATGCAGCTCCTGGGCCACATGAGATCCACAGTCAGATGATTATACAGCTCTTGTCTGATTACAAGCGACATCTCATCGTCATCAATTGGATCTGATGTGATGGCATCTTTCCATCACAGTGGCAAGAGAGCACCATCATTCAGGTACTCAAACCCAGTAAAAACCTTCTTCATGTGGATAGCTACTGGCCCACCAGCCTCACCAACATTCTTTGTAAGCTCCTGGAATGTATGATGTGTCGACAGTTGGTTGGGTCCTGGAGTCACATGGCCTACTGGCTCCATGTCAGGGTGGCTTCCACCAGGGTCGCTCTACCACTGATAACCTTGTGTCCCTCAAGTCTGCCATCCGAACAGCCTTTTCCAGATGCCAACATAGAGTTGCCATCTTTTTTGACTTACGTAAAGCATACGATACGACCTGGCCTCATCATATCCTTGTCATATTGGATGAGTGTGGTCTCCATGCCCTGCATCTGATATTTATCCAAAACTTCCTGTCACTCTGTACTTTCCGTGTCCAAGTCAGTGCCTCCCATAGTTTCTCCCATATTCAGGACAATGGCATTTCACAGGGCTCTGTATTGAGTGTCTCTCTATAAATAAAATAATTCCACCGATGACCTAGCTGTTGGGTCCCCCCCCCCTCCACCCCTCGCCCCCCCCCTCTTTTTAAACCATCCAAAGAACAATAGCACAATCTGATGCACTCCTTTTGCTTGTAACTTCTAAGAAGTATAACTCTTACATTCTACAGAAATGTGCTAAGGAAGCAAGTAGTGTGAAGAAAGCCCCTAATTTAATTTTGTTATAAAAAATATAGTCTGTTATCCAATTCTTGGCTCAGTAAAACTAAACAATATCTCTCTCTCTCTCTCTCTCTCTCTCTCTCTCTCTCTCTCTCTAAAATGGTTCAAATGGCTCTGAGCACTATGGGACTTAACTTCTGAGGTCATCAGTCCCCTAGAACTTGGAACTACTTAAACCTAACTAACCTAAGGACATCACACACATCCATGCCCGAGGCAGGATTCGAACCTGCGACCGTAGCGGTCGCGCGGTTCCAGACTGTAGCGCCTAGAACCGCTCGGCCACCCCGGCCGGCTCTCTCTCTCTCTCTCTCCCTCTCTCTCTCTCTCTCTCTCTCTCTCTCTGTGTGTGTGTGTGTGTGTGTGTGTGTGTGTGTGTGTGTGTGTGTGTGTGTGTGTGTGTTTTCTGTCAAATAAGGCAAGCTGAAAGTATTGAGTTTTCCTGCACTCAGAAAGATAAGAGTTAAAGATAAATGAATTGCATACACTGTTGAAGCATACTAGGTTGCATGAGAATGTTACCACACTAAAAAGTGAATATAATGAAGTCTTGGTCTTCTCTGTTTACATGCTGTGAATTCTCAAAGGAAGTTGACATATTATGTTTGTCTAAGTACAATAGCAGGAATGCAAATGTTAAACATAGAGGACTATAAATTAGTGGACAATTCCTGTAGGTAAAATATTGAGAGCAGAGAAGTTGTTATGTATCACATTTAAACAAAGAAAAACCACTATTTTCTGCTGAGGTCAACTATTGAAAGTGTGTGCTTATGAATTGTTGCAGCTGGTAAACTTACTTATGATTATCACAGTACATAGAACCCCATGGGGAAATTTTCAAATATTCTAGAAGAATGGAGTGTTAATTAGGTCCTCTAGCACAAAAAAGGCAAATGATAATCAGTGAATTTTTTAATATTTCGTGAAAAATTCAAGTAAAAAATGGAAATTTGACTTAATATTTGTAAGTTTTTTGTTGTTTTTCTCACCAAAACTGCACAGACGTACTGAACTCTAATTGACAACATATTTGTAAATGAACACTTAATTGTTATTTAGTCATGAATGGCCTCTCTGATCATGATGCACAACTAGCCATGCTTAGTAGCTTACCTGGCCACAGTAAAATTTATTTTTACTGTATAGCTTTGTTTTATACAAAGACATAATTATATTTACAAAAAAAACATCATAACCATTCACCCACAGCTCCATTATTTATGTACACCATGAATCATTCTTCATTTGTCACAAATATTTACACATAGTGTAGTAGTGTATGGTATATTGTGAAGTGCATATGATAACCCAGTGGTAATGCATGTCAACTCAACTCGTTCTTTGGTTGTAATTGATAAAACAGTTTGGTCTTAGATGCTTTATCTACATCCATTTGAAAGAATTACAGTTCTTGGCTCAGGAGAGACCATTTTGCATCTGCTTACAAGAAATTCATTTAGAAGTCACTGATGAACCTGAATTAAAGGAGTATAATCTTACTTGAGATGAGGGCTAGGGGTGGGCTGCCTGTCTTTGTTGATGATAGATGCCACTCGACTCCTGCCCATCTTACAGTGGCCATACAAGTTGCTGCAGTAGAGGTTACCACATTGGTTAAAATCACAATATGGTTTTTACATCTTCCACCTCATGATTCATTGGATGCAGATCCGCTGACAGAGCTCTTCTGGCCACTCCCACATGCATTCCTCCTCATGGTTAACTTCAGTGCACACAGTGTGGTGCGGGGCTTGGCTACCACTTGCTCCAGGGATCAAATTATCGAGTACTTTATTCATTTTGGGGTTATGTGCCTTTTGAACTTCGGTTATTTGACACACTGTACTACAGCTACAGGGTCATCTACAGCTGCTGACCTTTGTTTTTGCATCCCAGAAATTGCAGACTCATTTTAGAGGGAAGTGGCCACAGATTTGCATTGCAGTGATCACCTTCCAGTGAGGATTCATCTACATCAGTAGTTCTCCATTCCCCAATTTCACAATTTGAGCACAATACTTTCACTTGTTGGAAATTTCCCAGTCATGCCACCATTTTCTCGCTTCTTTCCAGTATATGTCTTTAGATTATAATAGTACATAATCTCTGTAGAATGTACTTTATTTATCTTCATCTGGCTCTCTTTGATGCACACACACACACCTCTGAATTGTATAGCAGTGGTGAACTTCCCTCAGTTTATTGTGTGCGTTTTTGGCAAGTTAGTAGGAAAGTGCAAATATCTAGAGATCGCCTTGAATCTGCTCAGCAACATTGTTTTAGCAAAGATTGGAGTCTCAATAATTTTTCTTCTTGACCAGGTGTCATTTTTAAATGATTTTGGTGTTAGCAAAATGAGGATGCAGAGAGCAAAATGTGCCTCAAATTCATCAGCTGTTACAGGAAACCAACATTCTTTGTTGCTACTTGAATTGGTAGCCGCTGTTTTCAGTACATAAGAGTTTGTTCCTCTTCCAACAAAATTATGACTGTTGTTAGAAATTCCTTTGTTAACAATCCATTAGTGACTTGAATTTCTGTAGAATTTTGTCCTAGATGCCATAGAACCGTTGCTCCCATTTTGGGTGTCACCGAGCAAACACTAATTTTAGATGACTAACTACATTGTCCCAGCCCCAGTGAATTGCTTTTGAAAAGTCCATAGCATGTTTTGTTATCATATTGGCACCCGTTTCTTTTGTCACCCCACTGGTTTCCCAGTTGTCCAAAACGCTACCATTTTTCTCACTGTATGATGTATAGTTTGCAGTGGCGTAATCTGTATCACTGCTTGAATCACTTAAATCACTTCCTTCCAAAAAGCACCAAATTCTCACAGTTTCTGCTTTGTTGGGGTCCAGGATGCTGACATTCAGGTGGCACACAGATCGCAGACTAAATACATGTAGGCTCGAATTAATGCCTCAATTTCAAAAACATACCTCTAGTGACATCTAGCATTGTGGGTGCAGAACTATTACAGAAAACAGCAAGGTACAGATGAGTCAGATGTTGCATCTACAGCATGGTGTAGCTGTCATTGTATTGCAGTACGTGGAACTGCTATGATGCCTGTACCCATCGTAATATGTGAATGAGTTAATGAACAACAGACACCATGTGTCATGCATGTAATGATTTTTTAGGTCAAACATCCCTTCATCCAGTCCAGAGAATAATAGCTAGGAGACTATGAAGTATTAATGTAAGGTTCAAATAAATTTCCCCACAAGTGAAACTATTAAATTACCAATGATCAACTGCTGAAGAATTCACTACAAAGTGCCAAGAGCTTATAACACTTCTAAAAGTAGTGGAGCTCACATAATCATAGGTACATAAAGTTGGCTAAAACCTGAAATTGGTTCTTTTAGTGTAAATGTAAGTGTGTATTGAAGGTTGCACTAAAGGGAAATGGAGGTGGTGTATTTGTTGTAGTAGATAAGAAACTTGAATCCAATTAAAGCTACATGTCAGAGTGTTTGGCCAAAGCTAGTATCAAGCAAGGGCATCAGTGTATACTTGGACCCTTCTATTGACCACCATACTCAACTCTAGGGATAACTTAAAACCTTAGAGAAAAACTCAACTTGCAAGTACATATTTCCCAATTGTACTGTCATTGTGGGAGAGTTCAATCGTGACAGTTGTTTTGTATAATTGCAGTTTTTGGAGTAGGCAGCTCACAGGTCTATGCCATACATCTGTATACCCAACACCCCAGTACAGACGGACCTACTCTCATTACTGAGGACAGCTGAGCACCATTCCACTCTCCACATGACAACATTCTCAGCAGTAATACTACATTCTTTCTCCAGAACTACATACACTACAGGAAAAAAATAAATGCACCCCCTCAATGAAAAGGTCATTTTACTAACAATTGAGGAGATAGGTAGTTCATCATTGTAGAAGTATATGTTAAGAAATTCAGCACATATGAGACACACTTCACAGTAAAGAATGCCCAAACAGTAACATCAATACAGTGTATACCTCTCTGGCAGCAATGCAGGAGTGTAATCTCCCATGCAAACGATCATCCTGCGATAGATTATCCCAAACATCTTGTACTTTTTCTTGCAATTTGGCAATGATTGTTGCAGGCCCTGGAGAATGAGTAAGTTCCCTCTTCATCGTATCCCATACATGTTAAATCAGTGAGAGATCTGGTGATCTTGCTGGCCAGGGTAGTCATATGTGTATGTGCTTTGTCCTGCTGGAAAAGCACATCACCATCCTTTTGAAGAAGTGGCAGTAGCATGGTGATAACAGGCTGCACTTTGTAGTAGGCACTGATTACTTTACCCTTCTGAAACAAAAAATGCGACTGCAACTTGGAACTGATGGTTCCCCACACCATGAAGTCTGTGATGGTACCTGTGTGTCATGGGCAAATGCACTCTGGAATAGGTAACTCACAGGTCTATACCATACATGTGTATGTCTAACACTTCCATACACACAAACCTACTCTCATCACTGAAGCACCATTCCAATTTCCGTTTTAACTCTTTCACCAGAGTAGCCTTGCTTGCCTGGCCAGAGGCACTCGTGATCTTAATCCTGCTGCAAGTGGATGATTTCTAACAGTCCCTGATGATGCAGCATGGGCAACATGTTTTTGGATTTCATCCCTGGATGATGTTCGATTGGCCACCACCGCTTGTGCACTGCATCGATCTTGACGTGTGTCTACACAATGTGGACATTCAGAACCTGATCTGCAGATGTGGGAATTCTCGGCAGACCACTTCTGAAAGCAGAAACACACCACCAATATGCTGTGCCCAACATTTGCAGCCATCTGTTGATACATCTGTCCAGCTTCCCATAGACCCATAATGCAATACTGTTCAGATGGAAAGCTGTTCAGTGAGAATATGTACTTGTTGGTGGGGCATGATTGTACCCTAAATGAATGCTGTAAACTTGGTTCACCCCTAAACTCAGCACAATTTCTGCCTGCAGAGTCATCACAGAGGGTACACAAATTGATCTTCTAATTGCTGATGACTGTGATATGAATCACGAACACTACAACCCGTCAGTATCCACTATTATTCCCTGGTGCCACTGAACACAGTCCTTGAGTGTGTAGCCTATTTTTTCCCTGCAGTGTAGAATTAATTTTTCAGATGTCCACTCATGACAGAAATAGAGTAAATCTAATTGCAGAAAATAGAACTGACTTCTCTGAGGATGTCAGTATGGAAACTGGTATCAGTGACTGTTAGGCAGTTGTAGGAACAGTGAGTGCCAAAATGCAAAGAGCAATGAAAACAAGTAGAAAAATCTACATGTTCTGTAAATTAACAAAGAGGTAGTAGTGTCGTACATAGAGGAGGGACTTGAAACCATTAGTACTGGGTGGGAGCATGTGGAGAAACCATGGCTGCACTTTAGAACAACAGTTGACCAATCACCAGATACTTATGTCCCCAATAGAATAGTAAGTGATAGGATATACCCTCCATGCTGTCAGTCTCTGTAAGGAAATTTCAAGAGAATCTGTTACTATTGCATAACATGTGGAAAATAAAGTGCAGACTTATGGATTGTAGATTGCAAAATTCAACCCATTAGGCTGTCAAAAGGGCAACATCCAAAGGATGGATCAAGGTAGTCAGATAGAAAATAATTTCTTGACTTCTCAAAAGTATTTGACCTACACCACATTAATGCTTATTTAAAAAAGTGTGATCACATGGATTACACTGGGCAACAAGAAAAGATTTTTTTAAAAAAGCCTAGGGTTTTCCCGCTGAATTAGACTAATTTTGATGCCCTGAGTCCGAAAATGACCTTGGTTTTGTTCTATCAGGTCAGGATTTTTTGCTACAGAAATTTTTAAAAATCGATTTTTCATAAAAAAACACATTTCTTTGAATCATCTGCTGAGAAACCCCGGAAGATTTTTTCCGTTTTCCTCAAGAAATAAAAGTCAACGTATGCAAATTCATTAAGTTTTTATTTACTCCATCAAATTAAATAAGCATATTTATCATAATATTAGTATAACAATGAGCGTTACGTGACACAAAAGTTCAGAGTTCACGGCATGAATCGGCGTTTCTTCGATTCCCGTTTGTGAGCAGCTGCTGGGTTGTCTCTCTTCAGCATCCAGCAGTAGTCCGCCATCATGACTGCGTCCCACCTCCCCTGGTACCTATCCTCCATTTGGCGCATGTCCTGATGGAACCTTTCTCCCTGCTCATCGCCCCAAGGTTTTCAGGAAACTTCTCCATGTGTGAGTACAGGAAGTGCATCTTTATACTCATCAAACACCCGAGCTTTTGAAAGGCCTCTATCATGCTGCTGATGAGTCTGGCGTGGTTTGCTGCCTTCGTGTTCCCCAGGAAGTTGTTCACCACCTGCACAAATGATTTCCACGCGGCGCACTCTAACGTGTTCATGGAGTTTTCGAACTCTGTGTCCTTTATGAGCTGCCGTATCTGTGGCCCATCGAAAATGCCGGCCTTCAGCTTCTCAATGGTCAGTCGCGGAAAGGCTCGGCACAGGTAGTGGAAGCACCTCCCATCCTTGTCCAGAGCACGCGTGAACTGTTTCATTAACCCAAGCTTCATGTGTAGCGGTGGGATCAATATCTTCTCCCGGTCAACAAGAGGTTCGTTTATGATGTTTCTCGCACCAGGTACTAACTGCTCTCTTGGCGGCCACACTTTCTTTACATAGTGCTGGGCTCTGTCTCGACTGTCCCACATACATATAAAGCATGGGTATTTCGTGAACCCGGACTGCTGACCAAGTAGAAAGGTCACCATCTTGAAGTCGACGCAGATGATCCATTGGTGCTGCTCATATTGGATTTTGTCGAGCACGTACTTCACTGCTTCATATTTCTCTACGAGAGTTGTGGAGTGAGCAAGAGGGATTGAGGCGAACTCGTTCCCGTTGTGGAGGAGCACACACTTCAAAGAGCGCTTGCAGCTGTCAATAAAGAGTCGCCAATCTCTCGGATCGTATGTAGGAGCCCCGAGTTTAACAAGAAGACCGGCGACATCTCGGCAGTACACTAGGTCTTCCTCCTGGCAGAAGTAGCCCATGTAGTCCTCATGCCTTCTACGAAAGAAAGTGATACGCGCGTCCTCGCCAAGTAGATTTTTCTCTTGGAGTCTGGAGGCCAACAGCTCGGATGAAGTCTTCGACAAGCTGAGATCCCGAACAAGATCATTAAGCTCACATTGTGAAAAGAGCTGCCGACCATCTTGTGCTTCATACTACTCGTCTGCTATATATCCTTACTCGTCTGCAGTGGTGGCCTCGTCGTCGATGTTAGGAAGCTCTGTGAACGCTGGTACAGGAATTTCTTCGCAGTGAGCAACTGGACGGCGGGCAGATGGAAGGTCGGGGTACTGGAGGCTGTGCCGATTCTTCCGGTTGATGCCAGTAGTATTGATGGCGCAGAAGTAACAATCCGATGCATGGTCAAAGGGCTCCCTCCAAACCATCGGAATCCCAAACTTCAGTGAAGTTTTTGTGCCCTTCGTTCACCGCCGGAGGTATTCCACGCACTTCTTGCAGACCGTGTGCGGTGCCCAGGGCTTATCTTGGTCACCCAGCTTGACTTGAAAGTAAGTCTGGTAGGCGTTCTTCACAAATCCTGTGATGTTCTTCCTGTCCACTGAAAGCGGGTATTCTCCACAGATGTAGCAGAAAACGTCTGGATTATTCATGCATGAACGTCGCGCAGAAGCCATATCAATCTGAAATAGTAATAGAAATATCCAGTTGACTGTCAGACAATAAAAATTAGAATAAATTTTATACTATAGTAAGAAAAAAAGGCATCTATTGGAATGATTAACTGTTACAATCTTAAAGGCTTCTTTTGTTTTCATATGTCCTGAATAATCCCCTTAAAACCCCTAATATTAGCATATTGAAGCCTATAAAAAGGCTTACATTTCAGGGAAAAATGGTCATGTAGGCCTATGGCTGTATCTCAAAAAGTTGACCTGATAGAGCAAAATCAATGTGATATTCGGACTCAGAACACCAAAATTAGTCTAAATCAGCTGAGAAACCCATGACGTTTTTTTGGTTGTTGCCCAGTGTTATCAAACAAAATTTGTGAGTGGATTGAGGATTTCTTGGTAGGTAGAATTCAGCATGTTATCTTGGCTGTAGGGTCAACAGATGTAAAGTAACTTTAGGCAAGCATCAAGGAAGTGGTGCTGTTAACCCTTTGACTGCTGTGGTTGAGTTAACTCGTTATGTTTTGCTACTCACTAGATGGTGAGGACATGTTTAAAAGGTGGCCTCCAGGTTTTCCTTAAGCATGATCTATGTATTTATGCATCCTGTTTTGCCAACTTCTAACTGCTGTGGGTGGATTAATTCCATATCTTGGTGGACACAGAAGTTTAGTGTATTTATCATACGACATATGGTCCTGTTTGCAAGTTATAATTTCCAAAAATCCTCGTTTTGATCATTTGAAGCATTTGCGAAATATGGTGATTGTTACGATGGCATGATTTCCGATGTGGAGGGACGGAAATGAGCTTCTCATGCTCAACAGTTCACCAATTAAAATTGCCAATTGCTCGAGAACAAAATTAGATTTTGTTCTGCTCTCAGTTTTAAGTAAAATTTCGAAATCTTACGTACATTTCAAGTACAACGAAGTTCATACAGTGTGTTTTTACCTCCGCAAACTCTTTAAAATTTGAGCAATGTTTTATTGGATTTGATGCGCCCCAATAACTGTGACAAACAATAAAAAGAAATTGAACCCTATATTGAGGGAAGATATCAGACAGTAAGATGTGCAAAAATCAGATTTTTTCACCAAATAGTTTTCTCAAAATTGGATGATAAGTATTTCATGATGGCTGGAACACTGATTCTCAGCACAGGTAGCAGCATTTGACAAGCATATAGCAGCAAAAAAGCACACTCAGCACAGAATGCAGAAGAACACCTATAGCAACAAAAGGGTTAATGTTTTATATTAGTGACCTGGCAGATCTTACATAGTTTGTTGTGAGCAGTCAATTGCAATTTGAAAACAATAACATTCAAAAATATAATACTAGAGGGGCACAATTGGTCTCACATTTTAGGAAAGCTTAGTTTCATTAATCTATTTCTGGTTTCAAATAAGATTTATTGATGGTTGTCATTTGACATTGGCTGTTCCATGCAAGCATGTGTTTGATTTCCTTGCTAATGCAAAAAATTATGATTTTTGGTAAGTGAGCTCATATTGAAAATATGGCATGCACCACCCATATGATGTATCTCCATTTTATGTAAACCTTCAGAAAATTGTCAAGCAGCCATTGTAAAGGAAGAAAATCTTTTCAACGCCTTTGTCTATTAGCTCTTATTACTGTACAACCTGAATTGTATATACAGTTTGACCCTTTATAGGTTTCTGGTCGATTTTTTGACCACATCACATAGGGCACATTTTCTCATTGATTTACGTTGTGATGTAGTCGTTATGGCTCCAGCACATCAGTGAGAACGTTTTGTCGTTGGAAAAGTGGCCACAGTATAGTTAACTAAATTCTCAACAGATGGGAGGGGGACATTGTCATTGTGGTTGAAAAATCAAGCACAGAATGTTGCCAACTGCATCAAAGGCATTTATTACCTTTGTTACTTTGCAGGCAAGTGTATTGTTGTTGTTACATAAATTTTACCCATTTTCTCCTTCTCTGAAGTTTTATCTTTGGAAAAGTGTCAATAGTGTCTTGATATCGAAAGTTAGTAGTCTTGAAATAAATGTTTTGCAATTACACTGTTCAGCAAGCTCTTCATTTCTGCTATTCTGCCAAAATACAGGGCTGTCTGGTTTTGTAAACTGTGACCCAGGAAGGTGTGGTCATCATTCTCATACATGCTTTTTGGTAAGAGAAATGTTGAAAGAACATCACAGAACTTGACATGCAGCCAGTAACTTTGCTGCCGAGATGTTATTTTCAAGTTGTATGCACATTTGGCGCGCTGCAGTACAGAGTGGGACATCCTACATTTTCTTGTGCTTGGTGTTAAGATGATTTGCTTTGAAGTAATTCTTATTTATGAAATATCTATCATAGCTGCTTGTACTATGTACTATATGAGCGTTCAATGTTTTTTATGGTTATTAGTTTCTTTTGTGGTCAATAATGGATACATTAGTGTAATTTCTTTTGTAGTGAAATGGCTAGACAAAGACTGAACGAAGCAGAGATACTGGAAATTCTTGAATATTCATGTTCTGACATTTCTTTGGATGATTCTGAGTATTGGGGTGATACAGATGCAGAATATTCATGGATTCACCCTGAACCCAGGGCCAGCCAGTGCCTCCATGATACAGTTCATCCCATGTAGGGTGGCAGTTCGACAGAGGAATTAGACTTCAGTGACAGTACCTGTGATAAACGTGAAGATCCTGCAGTTATTACTCAGCCTCCACATTATTTGGCAAATTCCAATACTCATTCAGATAGTGACTCAGAGACTTACGGCACAGCAATAACACGGTGGCAACACCATTTCAAAAAAATGTGGAGTTGCACCAAGAAAATTCAATGGAAGAGCAGCTCTCAATCTGAACTTAGAGGAGCTGAAAGCTATTAATGGTATACCAATTATAATGGGATTCCATTCTCTTCTGAGCATTCACCAGTATTGGTCAACTGACCCCAACTTTCAGGTACCAAGAATTGTAAATATAATGTCATTCAAATGATTTCTCAAAATTGTTTGTTATTTGCATCTGAATGACAATGAAAAGATGCCCAGTAAAGGTCCTCCAGGCTATGACAAACTTTATAAAGTAAGACCACTTTTGAATCATGTGAATGAAGTTTTCAGAGCATCATTCAGTCCAAGTAGATTTCTTTCAGTAGATGAAAGTATGATAGCATTCAAAGGCAGGACACCTCTCAAGCAGTACATGCCACTCAAAGCAATAAAGTGTGGCTACAAAGTTTCTGCTATTGCTGCTCTGTAAAAGGATACATGTTGAACCTTCAGATTTATGAAGGAAAGACTGATAAATGTAATATACTCTGGGAGAGAAAGTTGTATTGTCACTTTCATCATCGTTCCAACATTATCGACACTGTTTGTTTTACGATCGTGTTTTCTCCAGCTTCCCTCTCCTATCTAAATTGTTGCAGAAAGGTATTTTTGGATGTGGGATGATTTTATCTTTGAGGAGGTATTTCCCAAAGGGAATTCTTTCAACCAATAAAGAACTCAGTATGGTGGAATCTGACTTCGCTATGTCAGGAGATGTGTCTATAACAAAATGGAAAGACAGGGGTACTAAGTCAGTCATTGTTGCAAGCAGTATGCACAATCCTACAGAGAAAGCATTTGTTACATGTCGTGACAAGAAGGGGAGGAAGAAAATGATCCCTTGCCCTCAAGCCATTGCTAATTACAACTGCTATGTGGGTGGTGTAGATAGATTTGACCAGCATCATACATCCTACAATGTAGCATGGAAGTCTAGGTGTGGCTGGATGAAAATTTTTATTACTTTACAGATGCAGCAATAGTGAATGCCTATGCTCCGTACAAAGAAACTAGCAGTCGCATTTAACCTTCTGGAGCATACTGACAAATGATCTAATTGGTAGTTTTTGTTCCAAATCTAAGACTGCAACTATACCTCACCCAAAAGTCATTATTAGTGAGAATAAATCACACATCATTTCCAAGGTAAGCTTGTCTCCTACTACTGCAGTACACAAGCCTGTGAAAGATACTTCAAGGAGGTGCGCAATGTGCAGTAAATGAGCAAAACCGAAAAGAAGTTCTCTTAATTGTTGTTCCTGCAAGGTAGCACTATGGAAGCAATGCTTTGCACCATTTTCGGTATGGAATGATTGAGTGTTATTGGATGCACTTTGCTTGGTTATCAAAATAATTTTGAAAGATGGATATACTTACACAATTTAGTTAGAAGGTAAAATTTTTATTTTCAACAGAAAAATTGTTTTGAAAATGTGAATTTTGTTCAAAGTTTAAATGTCAAACCCAGGAATAAAATTGTTTACCTCCTTCAAGAGATGACTTTTTATTAATATATGAGTTAAATATATGAGTCTAAAGATTGCGGTTGAAAAATCAACCACAAAATATTGTGGTCAATTTTTTGCCAAGCAAAAAAATTCGTAAAAATTCCATTTTTGTTTGTCAGTGTAAAAAGCCATATTTTCCTGTGTCCATGAGTAAATATAAACTTAGTAATGTTTGTGTCTGCTGCTTGGAAGGAAAAAATTCTCTGTCAAATGTACAATGTGCAGGGCCGGGCTTTGTTAAGGTATTTTTGTGATTATGAGCATGTAAACTGTAGTTACTCTGTATGTGGAGAGAGGGTAGTCTGCAAGTAGAATGACCATGAAAGTGAAAACAAAGTAAGTCTGATGTATCAAGTTCTGACTTATAAATGAAACATGACAACTCATCTAAGTGCAAGTGCAGTAATGTACTATATAGAGAGATTTTCAATGCTGCAGCATTAAGATATAATTGAAATGTTGAAGGTAGTATTTGATGGTTGCAAAATTGTGGATATATGGATGTTAATATATAGGTAGTTGGCATAAAATATGAGTGGCAGGGGGCCATATGCAAATGGTGTAGGTATGGTAGGGAGATAAAGAAAGAAATTGTTGGCGGCTTGATATATTATAAAGTTAGACTATGGGCAGTAGGTTGAAAACTTTGGTAATGTAGAGCAGAATGGATAAAATTAGGCAAGACTGATCTATAATTTTACTCCTGTAAATAGTTTGAGTCTAGAAATAACACATTTCCTTGTGTGCAATTTTTTGTTCCACACTACCTCTGCTAGTTTCAGAAGATGGGTTTCTGATTGTAGGATCCCAGGAAGTAACAGCTGAAGGAGACAGCATGACTTTAGTAAAGAATGGTAAGCAGTACTTAGTTTTTTTTATAACTGGCGTAGTTTCTAGTACTATCATGCATGCAGTCACATATTTTACATTATGTTTACTAGTTTACAAACATAATTTTTCTGTTTTTTTTTTTTTTTTTTTGTCTGTCTGTAGCAATTGAAGGACTATTAGCAGTACTGGCCAATTCAAACGCTCTCGTTCAAGCAGGTATGATCTCAAGAGATTTCTTTCAGAAGTAGTTTGAAGTCTTGAAATAACACATTATCTGAATCAAATTTTAGATGTAACCTTATGCTTCCTAGTTCCAAAATATGATTTTCTGATTCCAGTGGAGCAGTTTGCTGTGCCAGCAGGAGCTTTCCTGTCTAGACTTCGAAGGCAGAGTAAGTTCTGAACAAAATGTTATATGACAAGTTTTTAGATGTTGAGACAATATGCTTTATTGTCTAAAATATTGAGCTAGTTCCAAAATCTCATTTGTCCAAAATGATCTGCAGTTCTTGTGTTGCTCTTCTAACTGTGTACACTCTCATATAAAACTATGCAAAAATTAGTTTTCTTTAAATGTACTTTGGTGCCTTAAAAAGCTTAATGAGTTGGCAATCTCTTATTGACATGACATTGCACTGCCTTTGTTGTTCAGAAGCAAGATACAGTGTTCCTTCGGATATGCATTAATGCTTTCTACTGGGAAGTTTTGAAAAGACTGTGTAGCAGTGTGCTTCAGAAGTGGCCTGACTTGTAGCAGTTGGGTGGCTGGTTTTTCCATCATGACAGTGCCCCTGCTCACACAGCCATGTCTGTATGACAGCTCTTGACCAAAAATGGTATGACGCCTGATCCTAACCCCCCAATACTTATGTGACCTCGCCCCACATGACCTTTTTTTTCCTTCCTAGAATCAAAAGAGACATGAAAGGAAAGCATTTTACTGATGTTGATGTTGCTGAGGTGAGGAAAAAAAATGACGGAGGTGCTGTCAAGCACCACAAAAGATGAATTTAAACAATGTTTTATAGATAGAATAAGAGATTAGCCAAGTATACTAGTCCAACCATGCTTAGGAATGAGGTTGGTGTCATATCAAGTTGCAAATTTAAGGGTGTGTAATTGTAGGCAGTCATTTATCATTAGTACAGATATTGATGTTTTTTATGTCAGAATTAGTCAACAATGGGAACTGGTCAGTTTTTATAATACAATGCTGAATGTAACAGATGATTACCATGAAAAACTGTATAATTGTTAATGCACTGGACTCAAATTATGGAGACAGAGGATACAGATTCCTATCTGGCATCCAGATAAAATTTTTTATACAGTTTATGTAATTCAGTTAAGGTAAATGGCAAAATAGTTCCTTTCAAAGTTTCGTTAGTAATCCCTTGCTTCAACCTTGTCCAGTCTGGATTTGTGGTCTTTCTTTAATAACTTAGTTGTTATAAGGTATTAAACTCTTATTTACTTCTTCATTGTTGGAGTAGAGGAGTATGTCTATAAGATTGTGTTCTTTGAGAGAGATGTCAGGAGTTTCACATGTGTCAGTCCACTTTTAGTGTAGTTGTTATGTTTGTCAGGAAACCGCAAAAAAACAATCACTTAGGTGGCAGTTCTATTAAACAGACAAACAAATTTCATTAAAACCCTAATGAAAACTGCAAATACCAGCTATCAGTTGTTCTCTTAAACTATTGCAAAGGATTTCCATTTTAAACCAAGTACTACCTTGTAAAGCAAACTGAACACCTGGCAAGTATGGCAGCACCAGTTTACATCCAAGAAGCAGGGGGAGGGGGGGAGAGATTAGCACACAATCCTGCATTCTTAAAAATGGACTGCTGTCACTCACTACATGTCTGTACAATCCACAGAATGAGTGCCTATTTAGAACAATATCAAAAACAGGACATACAGGGTGTTTCAAAAATGACCGGTATATTTGAAATGGCAATAAAAACTAAACGAGCAGCGATAGAAATACACCGTTTGTTGCAATATGCTTGGGACAACAGTACATTTTCAGGCAGACAAACTTTCAAAATTACAGTAGTTACAATTTTCAACAACAGATGGCGCTGTGGTCTGGGAAACTCTATAGTATGATATTTTCCACATATCCACCATGCGTAGCAATAATATGGCGTAGTCTCTGAATGAAATTACCCGAAACCTTTGACAACGTGTCTGGCGGAATGGCTTCACATGCAGATGAGATGTACTGCTTCAGCTGTTCAATTGTTTCTGGATTCTGGCGGTACACCTGGTCTTTCAAGTGTCCCCACAGAAAGAAGTCACAGGGGTTCATGTCTGGCAAATAGGGAGGCCAATCCACGCCGCCTCCTGTATGTTTCGGATAGCCCAAAGCAATCACATGATCATTGAAATATTCATTCAGGAAATTAAAGACGTCGGCCGTGCGATGTGGCCGGGCACCATCTTGCATAAACCACGAGGTGTTCGCAGTGTCGTCTAAGGCAGTTTGTACCGCCACAAATTCACGAAGAATGTCCAGATAGCGTGATGCAGTAATCGTTTCGGATCTGAAAAATGGGCCAATGATTCCTTCGCAAGAAATGGCGGCCCAGACCAGTACTTTTTGAGGATTCAGGGACGATGGGACTGCAACATGGGGCTTTTCGGTTCCCCATATGCGCCAGTTCTGTTTATTGACGAAGCTGTCCAGGTAAAAATAAGCTTCGTCAGTAAACCAAATGCTGCCCACATGCATATCGCCGTCATCAATCCTGTGCACTATATCGTTAGCGAATGTCTCTCGTGCAGCAATGGTAGCGGCGCTGAGGGGTTGCCGCGTTTGAATTTTGTATGGATAGAGGTGTAAACTCTGGCGCATGAGACGATATGTGGACGTTGGCGTCATTTGGACCGCAGCTGCAACATGGTGAACGGAAACCCGAGGCCGCTGTTGGATCACCTGCTGCACTAGCTGCGCGTTGCCCTCTGTGGTTGCCGTACGCGGTCGCCCTACCTTTCCAGCACGTTCATCCGTCACACCAGTCCATTGAAATTTTTCAAACAGATCCTTTATTGTATCGCTTTTCATTCTGTTCTAGGCGGTGGAATTCCAACACCAGAAAAATCCTCTGTTCTAAGGAATAAACCATGTTGTCTACAGCACACTTGCACGTTGTGAACAGCACACGCTTACAGCAGAAAGACGACGTACAGAATGGTGCACCCACAGACTGCGTTGTCTTCTATATCTTTCACATCACTTGCAGCGCCATCTGTTGTTGAAAATTGTAACTACTGTAATT
The DNA here is from genome assembly GCF_023864275.1 of Schistocerca cancellata. Classification (NCBI taxonomy): domain Eukaryota; kingdom Metazoa; phylum Arthropoda; class Insecta; order Orthoptera; family Acrididae; genus Schistocerca; species Schistocerca cancellata. The sequence goes on along the minus strand of NC_064629.1, from coordinate 377,676,863 downwards.
TCGAAAGTTTGTCCGCCTGAAAATGTACTGTTGTCCCAAGCATATTGCAACAAACGGTGTATTTCTATCGCTGCTCGTTTAGTTTTTATTGCCGTTTCAAATATACCGGTCATTTTTGAAACACCCTGTACATTGTATCTCACCTTAGGTGCCCAAGATATATACTGGCATTATCCATAAAACTACCATACCTGGCAATGTTGCTATCCTTCTCAGCCGTATCTATTGGTTCACAGCCTGCTTTTGTCATGGACAATAACGCCAACTGTTTGTTCAAATCTTAGCTGATCGATTTTATTATATTTTCAGTTTCCCATATGTCAAAGTCTCTCTTCTCCAGTAATCATCACTCACTTATTTGATGTGATACATGGTCTTTATAGTCTTTTAATGTCACAGTATGAGAAACTAGTGTCACAGCAGCCTAATCAAACTGACCACTTAGTCTAATGATTAGTGTTTTTTGTTTGCAATTAGGAGCTTCGGGTTTATTACTAATGACATAAAATTTTTATCTGATTGAAAGATCTGAGAGGAGTTCCACTCAGTCTTGTGAGGCCAAATGAAAAGCTACTTGAATATAAAAACTAGAAAAATTGGTATGCAGGTCACCAAAGTGGTGTTATATTGAAAAACTTGCACTAGGTTGGATAACAGCAACAGCATCAGCTGTTATTTTTTATTCTTTCTTCCAGGAGTGTTAGTTGCAGGTAACACAGGAAAACTTCTGTGTAGTTTGGAGGTAGGAGATGAGGTACTGGTGGAAGTAGAGCTGTGAGTGTGAGGATGGGTTGTTGGTGGCACACAGTTGTAATCTGCCAATCTGCAGTGAAGTTTCATTTTTTTCTGGTGTGTGTGTGTGTGTGTGTGTGTGTGTGTGTGTGTGTGAGAGAGAGAGAGAGAGAGAGAGAGAGAGAGAGAGAGAGAGAGAGAGACATTACAAGTACAAATCTTATTCTGTGCAAGATCCCAGACTGGTTCTATGAGATTTAGCTCTAGGTGGTAACAGTGTCTGGAGGGGAACAATAACAATTTTCTTCCAGAATATTGATAATGGATTAAACAGGATAAAATTGGTGCTCCTTAATTAAAGCCAAAAGTTTTTCTTGCCTTGTCTGTGTGTATCAGGTGCATCAAAAAGGACTTCACAGCTTTGAAAATTCATGCTGATTTTTTCATTTAACTTACATATGGTTTTTGGTATCATTTTATAACGATATACATTGATTTGTTTTGTAACTAAAGCGATTCAGTGTGCTTCCATTCGTTATGCAGCAATCAGAAGTCAATTTCTTGGCAAACTCGCTGCAGGACATCAGAGACAACTTGTTCAGTTGCGAGATAGATTCTAGCTCGGAGCTCTGGTGGAGAAGCCGGTAAGGGTGGAACAAACATGGTATCCTTGATGAATCCCCAAAAGTTGTCGGTTAGGCCATAAGTGAGAGTGCATCGCGAGTTCTTGCTGCTAATAAGGCGAGTACACTGTTCTTTTATTACATATTTTTACAAGCTTCAAACAGGAGTGACTTCAGTAATGGATAGGAACTGTGATTGCTGTGTACAGATGTGAGTTGAGTTGTTTACCCTTCGCTCACAGCTCCAGGCTGTGTTGCCTTCCGTCACACAGCTTGAGGCTGCTGCCAAGGGGCATCACTGTGGGGGGTCGTCCCACGTGTCCCACGATTGGTCCAGTGCTATGGCCGCCCCGGGTACTGCTGGCACTGAGGTGGATCCCTCACCTGTGGTCAAGTTGGAGATCAGTCCAGAGTCTGGCAGGCAGCAAAAGACTTTCCGAGGGACCGATCGTAGGGCCTTCCCAGTTCATTTGATGAACAGGTTTCTGGCGTTATCTGTGGCTTATGAAGTCTCTGAGCTGGATGCAGTCATCCACCCTGTTCCAGAGGAAGCTTCTTGGTCTGCAGGATCTGAGTATTCACCAAGGGTGGGTTTGCTGCTAGTTGGGAGCTCCAACATTAGACACATAATGGGGCTCCTTAGGAACATGGCTGCCAAGGAGGGGAAGGAAGCCAGTGTGCACTCCATGTGCATACCAGGGGGAATCATTCCGGAGGTGGAAAGGGTGCTTCCAGATGCCATGAAGAGTACAGGCTGCAGCCAACTGTAGGTGGTGGCCCATGTTGGTACCAATGATGTGTGTTGCTTTGGATCAGAGAAGATTCTCTCTGGTTTTGGGCAGTTATTGGAAATGGTAAAGACTGCCAGTCTAGCTTGCAAGATTAAGGCAGAGCTCACCATCTGCAGCATCGTCGACAGAACCAACTGTGGTCATGGGGGCTGTGTGGAATGGACTGGGCGGTTTTTTAGGTTAGAGGGCCTCAGGAAACCACAGAAAGGGTGTCTGTCTAAAAGGGGGCTGGTAAAACACAGTAAGGTAGTTGTAGAAATGATCGGTATTGTAGTTGTAAATTGTCGTTGCTGTGTCGGGAAAGAACCAGAGCTCCAAGCCCTACTAGAAAACACTGAAACTCAAATAGTTATAACTGAGCGAGGTGGCGCAGTGGTTAGCACACTGGACTCGCATTCGGGAGGACGACAGTTCAATCCCATCTCCGGCCATCCTGATTTAGGTTTTCCGTGATTTCCCTAAATCGCTTCAGGCAAATGCCGGGATGGATCCTTTGAAAGGGCACGGCCGATTTCCTTCCCCATCCTTCCCTAACCCGAGCTTGCGCTCCGTCTCTAATGACCTCGTTGTCGAAGGGACGTTAAACACTCAATCTCCTCCTCCTCAAATAGTTATAAGTACAGAAAGCTGGCTAAAACTGGAAATAAGTTCAAATGAAATTTTTTCAAACAACTTAACAGTGTTTAGAAAGGATAGATTAATTGCAGTTGGTGGTGGAGTATTTATTGCTGTTTACTTTGTAGTGAAGCTGAAGTAGATAGTTCCTGTGAAATAGTATGGGTAGAGGTTATACTTGACAAGTGGACTTAACTATTAATTGGATTGTTTTACCAATCCCCTGACTCAGAAGATATAGTTGCTGAACTGTTCAAAGAAAACTTGAGTCTCATTTCACTCATACAATTATAGTCGGTGGTGACTTTAATCTACCATTGATATGCTGGAAAAATTATATGTTTAAAGCTGACGGCAGGCATAAAACATCATCTGAAATTGTACTGGATGATTTCTCAGAAAATTACTTTGAACAATTAGTTTATGAACCCACTCGAAGTGTAAATGGTTGCGAAAGCATACTTGACCTCTTAGCAATAAATAATCCGGGACAAATACGGAATACAATGATGAATACAGGGATCAGTGACCACAAGGCAGTAGCTGCTAGGCTGAATACCGTAACACCTACAATCCTCAAAAAGAAACCCAAAGTACATCAATTTAAAAAAGCTGATAAAGATGCTCTTAATGCCTTTTTAAGAGACAGTCTCCACTCCTTCCGATCTGCTCACGTAAGCATACAAAAGATGTGGAATGATTTCAAAGAGATAGTATTGATGGCAATTGAGAGATATATGCCACATAAATTAATAAATGATGGTACTGATCCCCCCATGGTACACAAAATGGGTCAAATCACTGTTGCATAAGCAGCGAAAGAAGCATGCCAAATTTAAAAGAACGCAAAATCCCCAAGATTGGCAAAATTCTGCAGAAGTTTAAAATATAGTGCATACTTCAATGTGAGATGCTTTTAATTATTTCCACAAGAAAACTCTGTCTCAGAATCTGGCAGAAAACCCAAAGAGATTCTGGTCATACATAAAGCACACCAGTGGCAAGACACAATCAATACCTTCACTGTGCAATAACAATGATGAAGTCAGTGATGACAGTGCCACTAAAGCAGAGTTATGAAACTCGGTTTTCTGAAACTCCTTTGCCAAAGAAGACGAAGTAAATATTCCTGAATTCCAATCAAGAACAACTGTCAAGGATTGTATAACAGTCAGGTTCCTTTCAGAGGCAATTTAGCAATTATATACAACCGCTCACTCACAGAAAGTTCCATATCTAAAGAATGGAAAGTTGCTCAAGTCACACCAAAATCCAAAAGGGAAGTAGGAGTAATCCATGGAATTACAGGCCCATATCACTGATGTCGATTTCCAGTAGGGTTTTCGAACATATACTGTATTCGAACATTATGGAACATATACTGTATTCGAACTTTATGAAGTGCCTCGAAGAAAATGATTTATTGACTCGTAGTCATCACGGATTAAAAAAATATCATTCTTGCAAAACACAACTAGCTCTTTATACTCATGAAGTAATGAGTGTTATCAACAGGGGATGTCAAATTGATTCCATATTTTAGATTTCCAGAAGGCTTTCGACACCATTCCTTACAAGCGTCTTCTAACCAAACTGCATGCCTGTGGAATATTGCCTCAGTTGTGCAACTGGTTTCATGATTCCCTGTCAGAAAGGTCACAGTTTGTAGTAATACATGGAAAGTCATTGAGTGTAACAGAAGTAATGTCTGGCATTCCCCAAGGATGTGTTATAGGACTTCTATTGTTCCTGATCTATATTAACAACATAGGAGACAATCTGAGTAGCCTTATTAGATTGTTTGCAGATGGTGCTGACATTTACTGTCTTGTAAAGTTGTCAGGTGACCAAAACGAATTGCAAAATGATTTAGATAAGATATCTGTATGGTACGAAAAGTGGCAATTGACTTTGAATAAAGAAAAGTGTGAAGTTATTCACATGAGTACTAAAAGAAATCAGCTAAATTTCGGTTATGCGATAAGTCACACAAATCTTAAGGCTGTAAATTCAATTAAATACTTAGCGATTACAATTACAAATAACCTAAATTGGAATGATCACATATATAATGTTGTGGGTAGAGTGAACCAAAGACTGCAATTAATTGGCAGAACACTTAGAAGGTGCGACAGGTCTACTGAAGAGACTGCCATTTATCAAAGTCAGAAACATGATGGTACGCATTTCTCCTCTGTACACGTGGCATCACAACAACGTTTCACCAGGCAACGCCGGTCAACTGCTATTTGTGTATGAGAAATTGGTTGGAAACTTTCCTCATGTCAGCACGTTGTAGGTGTCGCCAACCTTGTGTGAATGCTCTGAAAAGCTAATCATTTGCATATCACAGCATCATCTTCCTGTCGGTTAAATTTCGCATCTGTAACACGTCATCTTTGTGGTGTAGCAATTTTAATGGCCAGTAGTGTATTAATGTGTACTGCATGCAATGGGTTTGGATAATAAAGTGGTGGCTATGACACACATCCATACAAAGGCAAAATTCCTTAAATTGATGTGCAGTAAATGTGGTAGCATTATCAGTCACTACAGACCACAAAGAGCCAAACTTGCTGAAAATTCCCTGTAAATGTTGGATCACTGCTTGATTTGTCACAACCCTGGTGGGTAACAACCAGACAAGTTGAGTAAAGGCACCCACATAAATTAGAATAAATCTGTTCTCTGCCTTCGAACTAGCCACTGGGCCCATAAAATCGGTGTACATTTGCTGAAAGGACCTTTCTACTACTTGGACACCAAATATCTGCTCTTGCTTATTGTCCTGGTCCTGGTTTACTAACAGCTCACACCTCAAAACTTGCTATTTGCTTATGAACCTTGTTATTGATTCATGGCTGAATAAATTGCTGTCTGATTTTCTCATGCATCTTTCACTCTCCTAAATGCCCCCCCCCCCCCCCACAGGAGATTCATGCCTGTATCTAACTAAGGGAACCAATTCCATAGGCACAACTATATTGAACTCTACTTCTGCATGCCTTACAGAAACCACTTTGTCTCTCAGATTGTAGGGTTTTATGCATTTTCATTTCTGTAGCCTCTCCTAAGTTTTAAAAAAGGCATTTTTTTCCTGATCCAGAAACTCACTAATGTCACAAAATCAATAAGTGAGGAATCTGAGTAAGGGTTGAAGTCACCAGGGGCCTCAAACAACCATCTACCAGCAGCTGATTATCTCACTGATTCTTCTCACTCCCCTCAAACATTTGACTCAGCCCATCTGCCACAATATTCAATATATTACTGACTTCAAACTTAAAAGTTAAAATCCTGGTAGCCCACCTGGCAGTGCAATCAGTTTTTCTTGGTCTGGCAAACACCCATCTGAGGGCTTGATTGTTTCCAAGATGAACTAATGGTGTCCACTAGACTATGAAAGCTTCTCTGAGCCAAGCAAACTGCTAGGGCCTCCAGTTCATAGAAAGAATATATTTTCTCCAACTCATTGAACACTCTTTAGGCGTAGGTGACTACCTTCTTATCCCATTCCTGTTGCCACAGCAGAACTGTTCCTACCCCCAGACCCAATGCATTAGTTGGCAAAATGAATTCAATGTTGAAATCCGGTAGAGCCAATACCAGTGCTGGCTTTAATGCTTCTCATAAGACCACAAAGACAGATTCATGGGACGGCCCTACCCCAGAAATTTACTTGCTTTTTTAAGAAGTTTGTTAAGGGGCCTGCTTTCTCTGCAAAGCCACTAATAAATGTCCTAAAAAATTGACAATACCTACAAATTGATTGATGGCTTTCACTCTCCTCGTATCAATACAAATTCCTTCCCCTGAAACTAAATGTCGTAGGAAGTACGTAGAAGAACATACAAAAACAATGTTCTGAGGATTGACTCTTAGTCCTGCCTTCCTTACTCACTCAAACACCTCCCGCAAGTGCTGTATATGTTCATGAATCTTGCTACTATAGATCATCCAAGTATTGGTAAACATGATTAATTTTTATGTCTGAAAACACAACATCCTTGAGCTGGGAAAGAACTGTTGCTAGCCTCAAAGGTACACAACCAAACTCAAGTAATTTCCAATTCTTCATGAACACAGTAATTGGTTTTGAAGCCGCCTCTAAAGGTATTTGATTATAAGCCTGGTTGATATCTAACGTGGTAAATAACCACACTCCCTTAAACCATCTGAAACACAAGTGTAAATTCGGTAGCGGCACTAATCTCTATATCACCATTTTGTTTAATTCATAATAGTCCACTACTGGACGGTACTTGGCATTGGATTTAGGCATCAAGAAGATGCGAGCAGCATATAGGGACTTAAATGGTCAAATTATACCCTGTTCTAGCATCCTTTCCATGTGTTTCCTTAATTCCTCCACCTTTGGTGCTGACAATCTGTAGGGTATTTTCTTCACTGGAATCTGATCTATTAATTCAATCTGATACTGTGACAATCCAGTAACCCCAGTTCATTGGTTAACAAATCTATAAATTCTACAGAATGGCCTTCTACATCTACATCTACACCTACATGACTGCTCTGCAAATCACAGTTAAGGGCCGGGCAGAGGGTTCATCGAACCAACTTCACACTAATTCTCTGTTATTCCACTGTTGACCAGTGCACAAAAAAATGAACACCTATATCTTTCCATGCAAGCTCTGATTTCCCTTATTTTGTTATGATGATTGTTTCTCCCTATGCAGGTCAGCGTCAACAAAATATTTTCACATTCGGAGGAGAAAGTTAGTGATTGAAATTTCATGAGAAGATCCCACTGCAGCAAGAAACACCTTTGTTTTAATTATTTCCAACCCAAATCCTGTAGTGTTTCCATGACACATTCTCATCCATTTCTTGATAGTACAAAACGTGCTGCTCTTCTTTGAACTTTCTTGATGTGCTCCATTAATCCTATCTGGCAAGGACTACACACCATGCAGCAGTACTCCAAAAGAGGATGGACAAGTGTACCATAGGCAGTTTCTTTAGCAGATCTATTGCATCTTCTGTGTGTTCTGCCAATAAATTGTAGTCTTTGGTTCACCTTCCTCACAGCATTTTCTGCATGTTATTTCCTATTTAAGTTGTTTGTAACTGTAATTTCTAGGTATTTCATTGAATTTACAGCCTTTGGATTTGATGGATTTATTGTGTAAATGAAGTTGAATGGGATCCTTTTAGCACCCACGTGATGATCTTTCACTTTTCATTATTTGGGGTCAATTGCCAATTTTCCCACCATACAGATATCTTATTTAAATAATTTTGCAGTTGGTTGTTATCTTCAGATGTCTTTAATAGGTAATAAAGACAACATCATCTGCAAACAGCATAAGACAGCTGTTCAGATTGTCTACTGAATCATTTATATAGGTAAGGAACAGCAGAGGGCCTGTAACACTGCCTTGAGGAACACCGAAAATCATTTCTGTTTTACTTGAAGACTTTTCATTTATTACTGTAAGCTGCGACTTCTCTGACAGGAAATCATGAATCCAGTCATTAACTGAGACAATATTCCATAAGCACGCAATTTGATTACAAGTTTCTTGTGAGGTATGGTGTCAAAAGCCTTCTGGGAATCTAGAAATATGGAATCACTTTGAAATCCCTTTCCAATAGTACTCAGCACTTCACGTGAGTAAAGGACTAGTTGTGTTTCACAAGACTGATGTTTCCTAAATCTGTTTTCACTGTGTGTCAATAGACTGTTCTCTTCAAGGTTATTCATAATGTTCAAACACAACATATGTCACAAAATCCTTCTGCATATCAACATTAAGGACATGGGCCTGTAATTTAGTGAATTGTTCCTATTTCCTTTCTTGAATGTTGGTGTGATATGTGCAATTTTGGTACAGATCTTTCATCAAGCGAGCGGTTGTCTATGATTGTTAAGTAAGTAGCTTTTGCATCAGCATACTCTGAAAGGAACCTAACTGGTATACAACCTGGACTGGGAAATTTGCTTTCATCAAGTGATTTAAGTTGCTTCGATACTCCAAGGATATCTACTTCCAAGTTACTCATGTTGGCAGCTGTTCCTAAATTCTGGAATATTTATTTCATCTTCTATGGTCGAAGAATTTCAGTACATTCTACATCTACATCCATACTCGGCAAGCCACCTGACGGTGTGTGGTGGAGGGTACCTTGAGTACCTCTATCGGTTCTCCCTTCTATTCCAGTCTCGTATTGTTCGTGGAAAGAAGGATTGTTGGTATGCCTCTGTGTGGGCTCTAATCTCTCTGATTTTATTCTCATGGTCTCTTCGCGAGATATACGTAGGAGGGAGTAATATACTGCTTGACTCTTCGGTGAAGGTATGTTCTCGAAACTTTGACAAAAGCCCGTACCGAGCTACTGAGCGTCTCTCCTGCAGAGTCTTCCACTGGAGTTTATCTATCATCCCCGTAACACTTTCGCGATTACTAAATGATCCTGTAACGAAGCGCGCTGCTCTCCGTTGGATCTTCTCTATATCTTCTATCAACCCTATCTGGTACGGATCCCACACTGCTGAGCAGTATTCAAGCAGTGAGCGAACAAGCATACTGTAACCTACTTCCTTTGTTTTCGGATTGCATTTCCTTAGGATTCTTCCAATGAATCTCAGTCTGGCATCTGCTTTACCGACGATCAACATTATATGATCATTCCATTTTAAATCACTCCTAATGTGTACTCCCAGATAATTTATGGTATTAACTGCTTCCAGTTGCTGACCTGCTATTTTGTAGCTAAATGATAAAGGATCTATCTTTCTGTGTATTCGCAGCACATTACACTTGTCTACATTGAGATTCAATTGCCATTCCCTGCACCATGCGTCAATTCGCTGCAGATCCTCCTGCATTTCAGTACAATTTTCCATTGTTACAACCTCTCGATACACCACAGCATCATCTGCAAAAAGCCTCAGTGAACTTCCGATGTCATCCACCAGGTCATTTATGTATATTGTGAATAGCAATGGTTCTATGACACTCCCCTGCGGCACATCTGAAATCACTCTTACTTCGGAGGACTTCTCTCCATTGAGAATGACATGCTGCGTCCTGCTATCTAGGAACTCCTCAATCCAATCACACAATTGGTCTGATAGTCCATATGCTCTTACTTTGTTCATTAAACGACTGTGGGGAACTGTATCGAACGCCTTGCGGAAGTCAAGAAACACGGCATCTACCTGGGAACACGTGTCTATGGCCCTCTTAGTCTCATGGACGAATAGTGCAAGCTGGGTTTCACATGACCGTCTTTTTCGAAACCCATGCTGATTCCTACAGAGTAGATTTCTAGTCTCCAGAAAAGTCATTATACTCGAACACAGTACGTGTTCCAAAATTCTACAACTGATCGACGTTAGAGATATAGGTCTATAGTTCTGCACATCTGTTCGACGTCCCTTCTTGAAAATGGGGATGACCTGCGCCCTTTTCCAATCCTTTGGAATGCTACGCTCTTCTAGAGACCTACGGTACACCGCTGCAAGAAGGGGGGCAAGTTCCTTCACGTACTCTGTGTAAAATTGAACTGGTATCTCATCAGGTCCAGAGGCCTTTCCTCTTTTGAGCGATTTTAATTGTTTCTCTATCCCTCTGTCGTCTATTTCGATATCTACCATTTTGTCATCTGTGCAACAATCTAGAGAAGGAACTACAGTGCAATCTTCCTCTGTGAAACAACTTTGGAAAAAGACATTTAGTATTTCGGCCTTTAGTCCGTCATCCTCTGTTTCAGTACCATTTTGGTCACAGAGTGTCTGGACATTTTGTTTTGATCCACCTACCGCTTTGACATAAGACCAAAATTTCTTAGGATTTTCTGCCAAGTCAGTACATAGAACTTTACTTTCGAATTCATTGAACGCCTCTCGCATAGCTCGGGCGCTGATAACCACGCAGTTGAGCGCCCCACAAACCAAACATCATCATCATCTCGCATAGCCCTCCTCACACTACATTTCGCTTCGCGTAATTTTTGTTTGTCTGCAAGGCTTTGGCTATATTTATGTTTGCTGTGAAGTTCCCTTTGCTTCCGCAGCAGTTTTCTAACTCTATTGTTGTACCACGGTGGCTCTTTTCCATCTCTTACGATCTTGCTTGGCACATACTCATCTAAGGCATTATGTACGACGGTTTTGAACTTTGTCCACTGGTCCTCAACACTATCTATACTTGAGACAAAACTTTTGTGTTGAGCCAACAGGGACTCTGAAATCTGCTTTTTGTCACTTTTTCTAAACAGAAAAATCTTCCTACCCTTTTTAATATTCCTATTTACGGCTGAAATCATCGATGCCGTAACCGCTTTATGATCGCTGATTCCCTGTTCTGCGTTAACTGTTTCAAATAGTTCAGGTCTGTTTGTCACCAGGAGGTCTAATATGTTATCGCCACGAGTCGGTTCTCTGTTTAATGGCTCAAGGTAGTTTTCAGATAAAGCACTTAAAAAAATTTCACTGGATTCTTTGTCCCTGCCACCCGTTATGAACGTCTGAATCTCCCAGTCTATATCCGGCAAATTAAAATCTCCACCCAGAACTATAACATGGTGGGGAAATCTACTCGAAATATTTTCCAAATTATCCTTCAGGTGCTCAGCCACAACAGCTGCTGAGCCAGGAGGCCTATAGAGACATCCAATTACCATGTCTGAGCCTGCTTTAACCGTGACCTTCACCCAAATCATTTCACATTTCGGATCTCCGTCAATTTCCTTCGATACTATTGCACTTCTTATCGCTATAAACACGCCTCCCCCTTCACTGTCCAGCCTGTCTCTGCGGTATACATTCCAATCTGAGTTTAGGATTTCATTACTGTTTACGTCTGGTTTCAGCCAACTTTCTGTCCCTAGTACTATATGGGCGTTGTGACTGTTTATTAATGAGAGCAGTTCTGGGACCTTTCTGTAGACGCTCCTGCAGTTTACTACTAGCACATTAATATTGTTATTCCCTGTTGCATTTTGCCTACTCCTACCTTGCCGCGTCTCAGGAGGCATCTTGTCGGGCCTAGGGAGGGGATTCTCTGACCTAAAAAACCCCCATGTGCACTCCACACGTACTCCGCTACCCTTGTAGCCGCTTCCGGCATGTAGTGCACGCCTGACCTATTCAGGGGGACCCTACATTTCTCCACCCGATAGCGGAGGTCAAGAAATTTGCACCCCAGATCTCCGCAGAATCGTCTGAGCCTCTGGTTTAAGCCTTCCACTCGGCTCCAAACCAGAGGACCGCAATCGGTTCTGGGAACGATACTACAAATAGTTAGCTCTGATTTCACCCCGCGAGCGAGGCTTTCCGCCTTCATCAATTCCGCCAACCACCTGTACGAACTGAGGATGACCTCTGAACCCAGACGGCAGGAGTCATTGGTGCCGACATGAGCAACAATTTGCAGTCGGGTGCACCCAGTGCACATTGTGTTTAGTGACCCTGCTTTAGTAGCACTGTCATTGATAGTATTACCATCGCTATTGCGCAGTGAAGGCATTGATTGTACCTTGCCTGTAGCATACCTTACATACTGCCAGAACCTGTTTTTTGTATAGGTTTCGAGACAGTTTCATTGTGGAAACTGGTATAACCATCTCACATCGAGGTTTGCACTACATTTCAAGCTTCTGTAAAAGGTAGCTAATTGTGGGGATTTTGCATTCATTTAAATTTGGTGTGCTTCTTTTGGTGTTTCTGCAACAGCGTTCTGACCCCTTTTGAATACTACAGGGAATCAGTTCTGTGTTTTGTTAATTTATTTGGTATAAATCTCTCAGTTGCTGTTGATATTATTTTTTTGAATTCAAACCATATCTGGTCTAGACTTACATTGTTAATTTGGAAGGAGTGGAGGTTGTCTCCCAGGAAGGTGTTAAGCGGATGTTTAGCTGCTTTTTTGAATAGATATATTTTTCATTTATTTTTGATGGATTTAGGATATTCAGTCTTGCTATGACAACAGTGTGTTCACTATTCCCTTTGTCCATTTTGATGCTCGTTACTAGCTCAGAATTATTTGTTGCTAAGAGGACAGGTTTGTTTTCACAACCATTTATTATTTGAGTATGTGCATGAACTAATTGCTGGAAATAATTTTCAGGGAATACATTTAGCACAATTTCTGGTTATGTTTTATGTGTACATCCAGGTTTAAATGTGTATTTTTGCCAGCATATTGAGGGTAAATTGAAGTAATCACCAACTGTAATGTATAAGTTGGGTACATGTTTGAAAGTAACTTACGTTTTCTTTGAACCTTTCATAAACTCATCTGAATGCTGGACCTCTAACGAATCTGACTACTCCACACAACTTACCTTGTCACTAAGTACATCAGCTGCCACCATCATCGTCCCTCCTTGCCCATGCCAGCAAAACTAGAAGAACCTTTATGATGTAAACTTGAAATTAAAGTGCAGTCCTGCTGGCCAGTCAGTAAACAGATCCACCTCCACTTTAAAATCAGCCCCCCCCCCCCCCCCAATACAGGCAGTGACTAAATTTTCAGTTACCTTAAACTTCTCAGCAGTCAGATATTGTCCACACTCTGCTACAAACTTTCTCACTTCCACATTCCCTGATGCTGCAAAAACCATTTATAATGGGCTGCTGAGACAATACTGCCTAATTCCAACAGAATGCAGACTGGTTCCTTATTCTATGCTGCACATACTAGTGGCAAGTGTGGAATCCCTTTAATCAGTTTGCTTCCCCCGTGGCATAATTGTCACAATTCTTGTCCTTGGCTTACCTTACCCATGCATTCACTTATATGTCACTGTTTGCCACACTTCCAATGAATTATCTTATGTGAGCCCCTATCTACTGGCCTTTATAAATCATTGCTTCCTTGCTGTGCCTTTCTATTGAAGCCTTGCTCCTTCAGCCTCCCCTCTAACTCAGCACTCTCCCAAGTTCTCCCTTTTACACAGTGGCTGTCTTTAAGGGAATCCACAAATTCTGTGGCCTCCATTTGTCACACTACTTCATGTAATTGAACCAATGTAATGGGGATTTGACAAAATATCGCATGCTGCCTACTCTCAGGTTTCAACCCCCCTAAAATATGACTTTTTACCTGCTCTTTGGTATTTTAGTTCCGAGGTTACCATACTTATTTTAACTCACTCCATATGATTTAGTACTGACTCATGAGTCATCTGTTCATGTCCATAGTGACAATAAATTAAATCTTGCACAGCTCTGGCTGCAATTAACCTGAAAATTCTACTCCTAAACTGTTTCCATGTATTGTTTTCTTCTATGCAAAAAATCATTACGCAAATTATCCTTTGCTTGAACAGCAATGTATCTCAAAGGACCCAAGTCACTCATGTCCATGGTCTGTGCTCTATTCTGAAGCTCCACTGTAAAGTGAATAAAAAATACACAACGTGATCAACTGAATTCAATGAAAAATGGGAACATTCATTTAAAATTTCCTGTAACAAGTTCTGCATTTTCACAAACAGAGTATCGGGGATCATTCACCCTGCCTCACTATTGTGATCCCTCAAATTAACTTCACCATCTATGACCCTTAATCTTCTATTACTGGTCTGGAACCATTCTTGATTAATGTTACTATATGGTACTAAAGTATGTGCCTGTTCCTTGTCCACACCCACCAAATCATTCATTCTATATAGGTAGTGATTAAAACTGGCCTGCATCCTCTGTATTTGATTAGGCACCCAAGTATCTTCACTCAGTAGGACCTTTGTCATTTCCTCAAATCCAGCATTAATTGCAGCAACAGTTGAACATACCTCATGGGGCACTTTAATTTGTCGCACCTCCAGCAAGTGACTATTTGACTTATTTGTTGAAGCAGCTCACAGACAGTGCTGTTAACCTTTAACTTCCATTGTTGTAATTCATAAATTAACTCTTCTCATCTCAGATAAACAGAATCTCTTGCATTACCAGGAATTCTGAAAAATGACAACAATATGAGTAATCAGAAAATACCTTTATGCTACAAATAGTATCCACCCTCATTGAATCAATCAAGCATTCTCTGCTACCAAAATGTAATGTATGGGGTTCAATGGACAGGATAAAATGGTAGAACTGATTGAGTGAGTTAAGGTTGACATTTGGGCACTTATTAATTTATTAATAACTTGAGTCAAGATCAATACAAAAGTGCAGTTTTACTTTAACAGTATGCCTCTTCTAATAACTGAAATCAAACTGAGGACAGCAAAATGTTTTGAACACACTAGCTGAACAAAATTCTACAGCATTTAGTATCGCAATAAATTAAGCATAAACACAATGACCAGTGGAACAAGTACTTCCAATTTTTAGTCACTTTTTAACATCAGTATTAACAACTAATTTACTTTAAAATACAGTAAAATTTCAGTTTAACTGCATTTCAGGGAAAAAGTGCTCATTTTAACAATTTGCAAACAGATTGGTACCAAATCTGAATTTACATAGAACCATGAGCCGACTATACCTTCAGGGGGCTCACCACTCTTTGGTGAGTTCATGCTTGGCTATGATGTCCATGGAGCCCCAGCCTTTGCAGCACCTTTTCTCTTCCATGCTGCATGTCTATGCTCCTGCTATTCTTTTTTCCTCTCCCTTGGGGAACATGTCTGGGATATTTTTTAGAATGTGTTCTGAATTTTCAGTAGCCTGACATCAGAACAGTCCCTCCATTGTTTTCTTATCTTTTTCTTTGTTTTCCTTCTCCTATCCTTCCTCCACTTCAGTGTTTGAGGTTCCTCTTTGCTTCTTCTTCCTCCCTGTGCACTCCTGAAGGCCAGCCCATTTGTACTGCACATAAGAGGTGACTGGGTAACGTGTAGTTCCCAGGCCTACATTGACAGGTAGAGTTTGCATGTACCGCCTGGTACAGGTCAGGCTCAGGGAGGGGTGATTGCCTGAGTTGTTGCCTTCCCAAACTGCCAATTGTTCCCTCTGTCAGGAGTTCAGGAGGTATGACCTGAGGTATGAACAATCACTTTAAGGCAGATGAGGCCCCCCCTTCTCCCTGAGGGGGGCCACCAATTGGAAGGAGCGCGCCATCAGAGGCACTAGCAGTCATGGGGGATTTTCTCGCAATTCTGTAAAGTAGGTCAAATTTATTTTCACTGCAGTGAAAGCTTTTTGGAATGCACCTATTAATAGTGTTCTATAGTTACATTGTGTAGTAACTGTGAATGATTGTCTCAAGTAATATCACACCATTTTGGAGTATGCTTGTCCCAAGTGGGCCTGTACTGCTTCAGGCAAGATACAGAAACTGCAAGGGCTACAGAACACATCATTACAATGGGTATTGCACACGCAGCACTTCAGTAAAGTTGCCGAGTTGCACATGAAGTAGGCATCCCACCCATCCTCTAGTGATAAAAGACATTAACAACCACTTTTTACTTTTTGTATGGTACATCTTTTGGTCAGGCGAATACAGGGTTATAAATACAAAGTCAAATAGGGGTAATGCAGGAGTAGGTTTAATAATGAATAAAAAAAATAGGAATGCGAGTAGGCTACTACAAACAGCATAGTGAACGCATTATTGTGCCCAAGATAGACACGAAGCCCACGCCTACTACAGTAGTATAAGTTTATATGCCAACTAGCTCTGCAGATGACGAAGAAATTGAAGAAATGTATGACGAAATAAAATAAATTATCCAGAAAGTGAAGGGAGATGAAAATTTAATAGTCATGGGTGACTGGAATTCGGTAGTAGGAAAAGGGAGAGAAGGAAACATAGTAGGCGAATATGGATTGGGGGTAAGAAATGAAAGAGGAAACTGCCTGGTAGAATTTTGCACAGAGCACAACTTAATCATAGCTAACACTTGGTTCAAGAATCATAAAAGAAGGTTGTATACATGGAAGAAGCCTGGAGATACTGACAGATTTCAGATAGATTATATAATGATAAGAGAGAGATTTAGGAACCAGGTTTTAAATTGTAAGACATTTCCAGGGGCAGATGTGGACTCTGACCACAATCTATTGGTTATGAACTGTAGATTAAAACTGAAGAAACTGCAAAAAGGTGGGAATTTAAGGAGATGGGATCTGGATAAACTGACTAAACCAGAGGCTGTACAGAGTTTCAGGGAGAGCATAAGGGAACAAATGGTAGGAATGGGGGAAAGAAATACATTAGAAGAAGAATGGGTAGCTTTGAGGGATGAAGTAGTGAAGGCAGCAGAGGATCAAGTAGGTAAAAAGAAGAGGGCTAGTAGAAATCCTTGGGTAACACAAGAAATATTGAATTTAATTGATGAAAGGAGAAAATATAAAAATGCAGTAAATGAAGCAGGCAAAAAGGAATACAAACATCTCAAAAATGAGATCGAGAGGAAGTGCAAAATGGCTAAGCAAGGATGGCTAGAGGATAAATGTAAGGATGTAGAGGCTTATCTCACTAGTGGTAAGGTAAATACTGCCTACAAGAAAATTAAAGAGACCTTTGGAGAAAAGAGAACCACTTGTATGAATATTAAGAACTCAGATGGAAACCCAGTTCTAAGCAAAGAAGGGAAAGCAGAAAGGTGGAAGGAGTATATAGAGGGTCTATACAACGGCGATATACTTGAGGACAATGTTATGGAAATGGAAGAGGATGTAGATGAAGATGAAATGGGAGATATGATACTGCGTGAAGAGTTTGACAGAGCACTGAAAGACCTGAGTTGAAACAAGGCCCCGGGAGTAGACAACATTCCATTAGAACTATGGACGGCCTTGGGAGAGCCAGTCCTGACAAAACTCTACCATCTGGTGAGCAAGATGTATGAGACGGGCGAAATACCCTCAGACTTCAAGGAGAATATAATTCCAATCCCAAAGAAAGCAGGTGTTGACAGATGTGAAAATTACCGAACTATCAGTTTAATAAGTCACAGCTGCAAAATACTAATGTGAATTCTTTACAGATGAATGGAAAAACTAGTAGAAGCCGACCTAGGGGATGATCAGTTTGGATTCCGTAGAAATATTGGAACACGTGAGGCAATACTGACCCTACGACTTATCTTAGAAGCTAGATTAAGGAAAGGCAAACCTACGTTTCTAGCATTTGTAAACTTAGAGAGAGCTTTTGACAATGTTGACTGGAATACTCTCTTTCAAATTCTGAAGGTGGCAGGGGTAAAATATAGGGAGCAAAAGGCTATTTACAATTTGTATAGAAACCAAATGGCAGTTATAAGAGTTGAGGGGCATGAAAGGGAAGCAGTGGTTGGGAAGGGAGTGAGACAGGGTTGTAGCCTCTCCCTGATGTTATTTAATCTGTATATTGAGCAAGCAGTGAAGGAAACAAAAGAAAAATTTGGAGTAGGTATTAAAATCCATGGAGAAGAAATAAAAACTTTGAGGTTTGCCGATGACATTGTAATTCTGTCAGAGACAGCAAAGGACTTGGAGGAGCAGTTGAATGGAATGGATAGTGTCTTGAAAGGAGGATATAAGATGAACATCAACAAAAGCAAAACGAGGATAATGGAATGTAGTCGAATTAAGTCGGGTGATGCTAAGGGAATTAGATTAGGAAATGAGACACTTAAAGAAGTAAAGGAGTTTTGCTATTTGGGGAGCAAAATAACTGATGATGGTCGAAGTAGAGAGGATATAAAATGTAGATGGGCAATGGGAAGGAAAGCGTTTCTGAAGAAGAGAAATTTGTTAACATCGAGTATAGATTTGTGTCAGAAAGTCATTTCTGAAAGTATTTGTATGGAGTGTAGCCATGTATGGAAGTGAAACATGGACGATAAATAGCTTAGACAAGAAGAGAATAGAAGCTTTCGAAATGTGGTGCTACAGAAGAATGCTGAAGATTAGATGGGTAGATCACATAACTAATGAGGAGGTGTTGAAGAGGATTGGGGAGAAGAGAAGTTTGTGGCAAAACTTGACTAGAAGAAGGGATCGGTTGGTAGGACATGTTCTGACGCATCAAGGGATCACCAATTTAGTATTGGAGGGCAGCATGGAGGGTAAAAATCGTAGAGGGAGACCAAGAGATGAATACACCAAGCAGATTCAGAAGGATGTAGGTTGCAGTAGGTACAGGGAGATGAAGAAGCTTGCACAGGATAGAGTAGCATGGAGAGCTGCATCAAACCAATCTCAGGACTGAAGACCACAACAACAACATGGTACATCTTGAAACCAGCACATCTGGAACCTTCGAACATATTGAAGCCTGGAAGCACAGGTGGCCCTTGTGGCTTTTAAGGGATTGAAACCACTCCTTTCCAGATCATTATCATTTCAACATATCATCCAAGCCATCATTATCTTGATCAGCAGTCACTAGTCAATTGCCATCATGCCATATTGATCAATGCCTGGATATTTAACACCATTCCTTGGTGTGCAATATTGAAATAAATACCAATTGGCAATAGTAATTTGAGATTAATAGAAATGTGCGTACCTAGTGACATGAAAACTGGGAGGCTGACTTTTGTTCCCTTGGAACGAAACAATTTCAAGATGGAACTCTCAGTGTAGATATCCTTTCTAATGGGAGCACATACACGTGTAGTAGTTTTGTCACTCAGTTGACCAGCAGCTTCATTTCATTTCTCTACAGTTTATGAGTAATGCTTTGAGTTTGTTGACACGTAAGACTTCCTTCTTTATGAACTACACATTGCTCACAAGTAACAAAATCCTGAATATTCTGGCTACAGGAACGTAAATCTAGTTTTGCATCTTTCACCACATAGATTAGATGGATAGATCATGTAACTAATGAGGAGGTACTGAATAGAATTGGAGAGAAAAGAAATTTATGTCCCAACTTGATTAAGAGAAGTGATTTGTTGATAGGGCACATTCTCAGACATGAAGGGATCACAAGTTTAGTACATGTGGGAAGTCTGGTGGTAAAAATTATAGAGAGAGACCAAGAAAAGAATACAGAAAGCAAGTTCAGAAGGATGCAGGTTGCTGTGGTTATACAGAGATGAAGAGGCTTGCACAGGATAGAGTAGCATAGAGAGCTGTGTCAAACAAGTCTTCGGACTGAATACCACAATAGTAACAGCTACATACTGTATTTAATTTGGCAAGGATGATGTAATTTCTAATATTCTGTGTAATCTTTTACATTTTTTTGTTTATTTTCATTTATGACACAATAATTCATTTTGTTAATGTTGGCAAGATTGCATGATGTATGTGCCTGTAGGAAAAATGCAGCGATTTGCTCAAGAACAGATTCGTATGTTGAAAACACACTGGTGTGCAAAACTTAAGCATGAAAATAGTTTTGGGATGATGTGTCACTGGTAAGTAATATAGCTCAATGAAATTTGGATTGTAGGAAGCACTGCTAGAGGATAATATAGAAGTTAATAAACTTCCTAGCAGATTAAAACTGTGTGCCAGACTGAGACTCGAACTCGGGACCTTTGCCTTTTGTGGGCAAGTGCTCTACCAACTGAGCTACCCAAGCACGACTCACGCCCCGTCCTCACAGCTTTGCTTCTGCCAGTACCTCATCTCCCTTGCTGGCCACAAGGTTTGTAATGAGCTTTTGTGGTGGAGTACTCCATCCCTCCACTAGCACAGTTGACAACTGCTGGATGGTCATTCATGCATGTTGAAGGGCTGTAGTATGTCTCCCCCATGTGTGCCACATGTGCTTTGTGGGGTTTAACTCAAGGGAACAAGCAGGCCAATCCATTTGCCAAATATGCTTTCAAGAGCTCCTCCAATAACAGTGTTCAGTGTGGTCACCCATTGTCATCCATAAAAATGAAGTCAAGGGCAAATGCACCCTTGAAAAGATGCACGTGGGGAAATAGTACAATGTCACAATAACATTGATTGGCGAGTGCAATGTGTTCAAAGATTTGGATGTAAGTACATGCTTGCAACACATTATGCCTCCGCACATGACAACACCTGGACCCCAAAATTGGTCATGATACAGTGCTGGACATACCATCATATGGCAAGAGGTATCAACATTTATACACCCAGAAACATTGTTGACCATGATTGTTTGGCGCTTCAGGTGTTATGGTGTGGAGAAGTGTAATGTTGCATGGGCATACCAACCTCCAAATCTCTGAACATAGTATACTCACCAGTTGGTGTTATTGTGACATTGTAGTACTTCCACATGTACTTCTGCTGAAGAGTGCTTTCAGTCCTGACATAATTTTTATGGATGACAATGCCTGACCAAATCAAACAGTGCAGGCGGAAGAGCTCTTGAAGCAATAGCATATTCGGCAAATGGACTGGCCTGCCTGTTACCTCGACTTAAATCCCATAGAGTACCTGTGGGACGTGTTTTGGTAATGTATTGCAGCATGTCAATATGCACCAATGACCATCCAGCAATTGTTGGCCACACTGGTCGAGATCATAAAAATGTTTGTGTTTTGATGACGTCTACAATTCTCCAGAGTAAATGGAGATATTTTCGTAATATTTTATGATAAGTGCTTAAGCCAACTGATCTAAGTGATATTTTAAATGTAAAAAAAAAATAATAAAGGTGTAGAAAATGGTATCACAGTTTGTTATTAAATGTCAAAACAAAATAGTAGATGTTCCAAAATGAATATTGGGGTTTTAAGGTTTTGTAGCATTTATTACATTCAACTTAGAATTATAAATGATACATCAAATGAAAGAACAATGCAAACAGTTTTTCTTACGAATGTTCAATGTGAGGACCATTCATCACATGGCCAATATTGAGTCAAAAGGACAGTTTTTCCCAACTCTTGATTAGTAAGTCCTACACCCACCTCCACTCATTAGCATCCCCTTGCCTGTCCTGCCATAGAGTTCTTAATTGGCAGTGCTTCATTGTGGCTGCCTCAGCTTGCCCCTTGCACCACTCCTTGCAATAACTGCTTCAGTCCCATTTCTTAAGTCAGATAGTTCAGCTGGTAGCAGAGGCACATACAAATAATTGTTTATGAACCCCAAAGATAAAACTCGCATGATATCAGATCAGCTGAACATGGAGGCTGTGCAAAAGAAGTTCTATTATCTAGCCCCTTGCTGCCAATCCAGTGATTAGGGACATCATTGTTTAACCAATTGCATGCTGCGTACTGACAAGGAACCCATTGAGTGTGAAGTTGCAAAAGGCCAATGATGTTTGAGGTATTTGACACCGCACATATTGTGTACCATGCAACCACAATATTGGCTGCTATTGGCAATAAGAGATGGGACTGGAGGTATCAAATGGTGAGCACAGCATGACATTGCAGAGCGTAGTTGAACTGCTTAGTCAACAAGTAACTGTCAACAGTGCTACAGTGTGGTGTTGATTCAAAGCAGTGCAATGGCAATGATGAACAAAGCAAACATTACATTGTATCTACATCATCAGTTGCCAAAGTTGACATTTCATCAGAAAGGGACCCAAGGAGAAAGAGGTGGCAGATGGAATATTAGCATTTCTGCAAGATGAGTCAGTGGAATGTGTGGTATTGTATATGCTCGACTGTGTGGCCAATGTGCATAAGTATAATGATGATGATACATGCTTAACAAGTGAAAGTGATATTGAAACATGTGTCTAGCCATCTAGTTCATCATCCTTGTTGGACAGGGAGCCACAGACCCTGCCTCCAGTGAAACATATTAAAGAACAATTGTTGTTCAAGGAGCAGGTACTACACATAATTACAGACATGGAAGATCATCTGCAGTCTAGTAATTAAAAAAATTATCAACAGATTTTGAATAAGTACACGGGAATATGACTGTATAGTGCATAAGAGAAACTGCAGATATTCAAGTGAGGGCAAGGCACACATGTTATAAAAAACTAGTGTCTATGTCCACTGGGCAAGTTCAGCCTTTGCCACTCCCTTTGAAGTTCTATCTCCTAAATCTTGTCCTCGTTCTTGAGGATAGTGCAAATAGTGGATGTAGACCGATTGTATATGTGTGCTAAACTAGCAACACTCACACCATGTTTGTGTTTTTGCAATTTACATTTCATTTATAAGGTCATTTTCTTTCTCTTATGGTCGTCTTCTTGCAGCTTTATTTTAGGGACATCTGTACAGAGGTTATTAAAATTTGCATACACAAAAACACTGTGTGAGTACAAGTTCAGAAAATTGTATGATCACAAGCTGCACTAAAATGGTAGCAGAAAGAGTGCTAAGCCCACACTGCAGTATGAACTAAAGACATTGTTCAATGCCACGACCAACAATGAAAGGTGTCCATATTGTTGAATGTTTTGCCCACCACATGCAAACTAAATTGGCTGGTGAAGTCCACTAAATCGGCTGGTGATGTCACACTAAATCGTCGTCACTCGTTATGCAAAACATTGCTCATCAAGCGAATAATTTTTTTACAGTTTGTTTTGCTCATGCAAATTGTACATTATGGGAAGTGCTTGTTAAGTGGGGTTCCACTGTAGTATCGTTAGCAGTCTAGTGCGAATGTTACACCAACTCTTTCATCATGTACCTTTAGGCTCAAGGTGAGCCAATGGCTGGTCAAACTACTTACAGTAATATGAAATCCTCATATGCTTGTGTATAATATGTACAAAATAAAATAACTTTTTTTAAAAACATGATGTTTAGACCTTCCAACCAAGAATTTGTCAGCATTACACCAGTTTGCATGTACCATCCATTAGTGAAAAATTGTGTACTTAGTTTAACAGTGCACTGTGTGTGTGCATTGTGGAACATTTCGTGGTAATTATGCACACTACAATTATAATTGTAAATTTATTTTTATTTTATTTTTGTAAAATTATTATAACAGGTGAGTCTTGTGTAATTAGAAACACTCTAAAGCACCAGCACTTCATCACAGTCTAATACTACAAACTGAAAATAGGTGCATAATGCATTCCACATATTAACATTATTGAGCAACATGTTGTTTATAAAGGATTTTTGTTTATTCCATATTTAGCCACATACAACACCAAAAACTCCTGTTACAACCAGGTCTAGCACGTGCAGTTTTGTATAGGTTACCATTTTTAGATTCTCTTGTGAGCATGACTTACTTTATACATCAACAAACAGTTTTCACTGATTTCTTGCCCACACAAACTAAGCATTGTTCAGTTATTTAAATATTAGTAAAATAACTATAAAATGGTACTATACATCATTACACCAGTAATATTTGTAACTATGGTTTATACTTTACAACATCAGTTAAATGTACTGTATTTTTGGCTGTGATCTTTTTTACATACGTCTAATAATGGGCCTTTAATCACTCTCATGAGTTGCTTATATTTGTTAATAGGAGGCATGTGATTGACACTGTAACATCTGTGTTACTGTTTGTACACATTACCCCCCCCCCCCCCCCTCCCCCCGTAAAACATGTTATTGCGCTATTTGCAGCTACAACTTAAGGAATAACCATTTACAAAATAAGCTCTATGACAATACTTTCTTGCATTTGTTTGCATACCATCATGTTCCATTAGTTCTCCTCACCCTGTTACACCAATGTGTTTCTATATGCATTCATTAAGAATGGATACCTAGCCGAACCTCCTGCATGGTGTGTAACTCACAAGGAGTTCGCCTTCAATGTTGATGGTGCAAACCTTTGTGGTCACTGTGATGTGCCATTTTTCATTCAGTGTTCATAATGTAAGTTAATTGTTTGTTCTGAACATTTCCTGAATGTTGATAATATCAATTTTGTGAATTGTAATACATATATCCTGTAGAAGGTTGAAATCTGCACCTCCCAGACACTCATCTTCTGTTGCCCTCCTGACGCACATGATGAGTCATTAGCAGCTAATATTTTTCCTGTCGTAACTGTTAACACATCACTTTGAAATAAGCCTTAGCAAAGATTCAACTTGTGATCTTGGACTCAAGGGGTTCCTTGTGAATTGTGCCAGTGAGGGGGTACACCATCTTGCTACCAAATAAAGTCATGTGGTTGTTTTCCTTCAGTGAAGAAACAGCCATAGCTCCAGCACATCAAGATAAGAAACACAAGTTACAGTTGCTTTACTGAAAAAGAAAGGCCCATAAACTTTCCACCAGGATATGGCACAAAAAACATTCAATTTAGGGGCCTTTTTTCAACTGTTACATCCTGTGGGGATTTGCTGGCCCCCAGATGTGCACACTGTGAAAAGTTAATAAATAACTAAAGATGACATGATCCAGAAAAACTTTCATGGAACAACTTTTCATTTGCAAAGCTGGCACATAAACTGTAGTCTGTACCCTTTAGAGCTTGCACAAAGGTATAAATACAAAACTCTTTGAGTTACTCTTTCATTTGATGTGTTATTTATAATTGAAAGTTGAATGTAATAAATACAACAAAGGCTTAAAACCATGATATTGATTTTGAAACACCAGGTAAATTGACATTAAACTAAACAAGTTATCAAAGACAGTCTAAAAGAGCTGTTGCATGAATTTTGTCTTATAATTTGCTAACATATTGAACACTTTATCTCTCTCTCTCTCTCTCTCTCTCTCTCTCTCTGTGTGTGTGTGTGTGTGTGTGTGTGTGTGTGTGTGTGTGTACGTACGTACACATTAAGAAGTATATTCATAAGTGCCAGAGTGGTAAGTCTGTTTTCCCTGTTTTATTCCTCAAATACATCTTCAGTCTTCGTAATGCACTTTATCTCCACTCTGGTGTTGTTATCACAGAGATCACTGCAACTATTCTAAGCAGCTCTTGTATGTTGGGAAATATCTCTTTTTCACATCTGTTTAACATTCAGTAATCATTGATTTAGTTACTGGAAATTGCCTCCTTTGTCTTTTCCATAGCAAATATTCACCATGTGCTTCTTCAAAGCTGATGAAGGCACAATTGTCAAGATCATCATCCTCATAAAATTTTACAATGTTTCAAAATCATGTTTCCTGAGACTCATCAAACAGTAAAATTAAGGCAGACTATTTTTCTGGGCTAAAAACCTACTCCTTATTTCTGAAATCATGCCATCCAAAAATTGAAGAAAGAAAGAAATACCATGATACACTTTGGGATCAGCAATATCTGAGTTGCACCAATCGACTTGCCATTTATTTGGCCTTGGAATAATGACTGGCATCTTGTGTTTTTTACACTTTGCTCTTGCTTTATAAAAACGTTCCTCAAAATGATGTACATTTTTTCTAATGTCCAACAACTGCTCTTGAAGCACTTGAGAATGGTTCACTGTGACAGCCAAATTCAAATCATCTTTCTGTAAGTATGTACTTAAATGCTGTTGCTAAAAATGAATTCACTTACAAAAAGGGAAACAAAAAATTTCAGTGTGTGAACAGGGTTGACTAATTCGATGGCACCATTCAACAAGTCATGGTAAGTCCAATGGCTAAAGTCATCCAAACATTTGTGTACGGCCTCCAGAAATTTGACAAAAATCATTATAGAGACATGCCTCTCTACCCATGTTGTTGCACATAGTTTCTTTAAATGCAGTTTTTTTGATTCACTGAAAAAGTCATCAGTTTTCTTTGATGAAATGTCTTCCTCTTTGCTATGTTAAGAAACAAGTGTGTTCTGTCAGTGATTCTGAAACAGTTTCTGATGGCTTGGACTTGGCAAGATTCTGATATTGCAAGATTTAAACAGTGCCACATACAGTGTACAAAATAGCTTGAGGTTGTAATTGAGCAATACATGCTGGTATACACTTCCATTCATATTGTGATTGCCATTATAATCTTACCCTCTAAGCTATTTGAAATCCAGACTCATATTTTTCAAAGTTTTCAAAATTACCTGAGGAGTTTTTGGTGCAGTTGAAGTAATAAGAACAAAATACAAAGAAAAATGTTCAGACATCTTCATATGCTCATCCTTAAAATAGCTAAAATAGAAAGACATTAGACATTTGCTCAATAGACGTGACACCAGTTGTCTCATCAATTAGGACTGAGAGATATTTACCGTATTTACTCGAATCTAAGCCGCACTCAAATCTAAGCCACACCTGAAATATGAAACTCGAAATACGGAGAAAAAAAATTCCTAAATCTAAGCCGCACCTGAAATTTGAGACTCGAAATTCAAGGGGAGAGAAAAGTTTTAGGCCGCACCTCCAAATCGAAACAAAGTTGGTCCATTGTAATATGAGACACAATTTAGGTCGAATGAATGACGATACAGCTACAGTAGTTTGGTTCGAGTCGAAAGCTTAGCAGTTAAGCTTTACCATGTAGCCATTGCTATGCGTCAGGTGCTCCGTCCGTATTTATACGGATACCCTTCCTTTTTCACTTGCTTCGTCTGATTTGAATTGATTGCTTATTTTGCTTTGATCTGATAAGTGCCGTTTTCTATGTTATAGTTGTTTACGTCAGTCACTCTAAGCTGAAAATGCATTACTATACTGTGTCATGCATTGTTTGTCGCATTCTGACAGTGCGTGTTTACGGCCTGTCGCTGCTCGTGGCATGGCTTGCTTTTGTGTGCGCTACCGCCGCCTACAATTAAAAAAAGAGAAGAATCGTCGCATTAGCGAAACAATGGCAAGAGACTGCTATTTGTTGTTACTTACACTGCTGCTTTCTTTGATAATGATCAACAAGAACCAGATAATAGACTGCGTATGATAGAACATGTTCTGAACGAGAGTTTGGCGAAAATTTTTCTCCGTTTGAAAATCTTTGCGGCCACTTCTTTAGTACATCAAATTCTGCACAGAAATTAGTCATCTTAGATTTAAAAATCTAGTCAGTTGCCGTGCTTTATTTCTGACTGTATCACTATTAGGCATAAGAGTAATACGAATATAAACATGACACGATACGTATATTCTTCCACGTTTGCTGTTGTCTCACTCTAGTTTCGTAGTTTATTTGGCAGACAGGATTTAAATGAGATAGAAGCAAACACGAAAGAATACATGGCAAAATTTTTATATTCGTATTATTCTTGTGGTGAAGAGAATACTGCATGTGATTCACATTTCATCAGGTTCCTATTAGCAACCATCTCTTCTCACAGGTAGGAAAAAATTCAGAACGTAGAGTTGGCCATATTGACAAAAATCCCAGTATTACCAGTCGGATTTTCGTAGTACATTGAAATTCGAAGATGAACAATACCCAATTTGTATTTACTTCGTTGGATAATGTATGAAAATGCAGTGGTCGAAACTCGGGCGGAGAAAAATGCTCGTCTTCCAATTTTTTTAAAAAAATTTTATCTAC
This sequence comes from Schistocerca cancellata, assembly GCF_023864275.1. Taxonomy (NCBI): domain Eukaryota; kingdom Metazoa; phylum Arthropoda; class Insecta; order Orthoptera; family Acrididae; genus Schistocerca; species Schistocerca cancellata. The sequence goes on along the minus strand of NC_064629.1, from coordinate 377,648,938 downwards.
TGACGCAGAGGTTTTGGCGCCAGTATTTATCTTTGTGCCTACAAAGGATGCCTGTGTAGCGCTACATATATTCGACGGCAGAAGTTAGTTGTGGCGGCACGTATCAACATTTTTCAGAACTTCCTCTTGCTTTGCACTCGATTCTAACCCGCAGGCGGTTTTTTGGATTACAAAAACCAGAAAAAAGTGCGGCTTAGATTCGAGTAAATACGGTAGCTTTTTTTTTAATAGTTCTAAAATGTTTGTTCGTAGGAAAAAACCACAGGTTTCAAATATTTCTTTTTGTATCACAGGACTTGTATTGATTGCATTTTTCTCTGGAGTTCATAAAGAGCTTTGAAACTTCCTTCTTTCTTTGAGAGTAAGTTATCCAAACCAATTTGCCCTTGATCCCTATGCCCACATAATGCCAAACGAGGTGCTATCCAAAATTTTTGGAACTGGTGCTGCCATCTCTTAAAAACCTTACCTTTGGACCAATGGTCACCACCACTCTTGAAGTAGTTCCCATCTGCACGTACACACTGGTTCCAGCACTTCTGCCACTGGCCAAACGTTTTCTGGAAGTCCTGTTTTTTGAGGGTGTTTATCACTGCCAGTGATGCTTCTTGAATCCTCTCTAGAGTGTTGAACTGACGGCCTTTCAACTTGAGTTTCAGTTTTGGGAATAGCACGAAGTCGCAAGGTGCCAAATCTGGTGAGTACAGTGGGTGGGGTACAACCACCATGTTGTTTTTTGCCAAAAAGGTCCTGGTGAGCAAGGACATGATGACAAGGTGTGTTGACATGATGCAACAGCCAGTTCTCTTGATGCCAAAATTTGGGCCATCGTCGCCGCACGTTTTCATGGAGCCGTCACAAAATGTCACAGTAGTACGCAGAATTCACTGTTTGGTAGGGTGGGATGAATTCTGTGTGCACAATTCCCTTGGTACCAAAGAAAATGATGATCATGCTGTTCACTTTGCTCTTCACCTGTGTCACTTTTTTGGGTCTTGGAGCGCCCAGGCTCTTCCACTGATGATTGTACGGCTCATGCTCTGTCCACCAAACAGTTGTTCAATCATTGCAAGTCCCGAGATTTGCACAGAATTTGATACACACGCACTGTTCTGTTTGCAGATCCCTCGTAAAATCACCACACACCAAACACAGAGTATTACAGAAATCACTGTGGACACACAACATGTCCTCCCAGCTGAATGCCACTCCGCACACTGATTCATCAGATATGCAGCTCTCGCCACCTAGCGGTGCAAAGATCTACTACTCCTACTTTCGAGATAACAGCACCAGTCCCAAAAATTTCGCATCCACCTCGTATTATTGTTTGTGTTATGGGTTTCAGTTTCTCTTCATTCTCTTTAGGCTTTTTAATTTTATTTTGTTCCAATAAAGTATCCACAGAGTTTTGTTTCTTGTATATTTTAGTGTATGTAAAATGGATTTTTATGATGCTCTAGCACATCATGGTTATTAAAATACTGTAAGGCACAGTTCCATTTGCTGAATCCTTGTTGCACCAAGTAGTCCACAGGCTGTGAAGATGGATGGCCAACGCAATGCATAGCAAACAATACACAGAATTTGAAGTATACTGCATTTTCTACTCTAGAGTATGCCAGCCAGGGAGACTTTCTGAACCATGCACATTGAACATTTCTGGAGAACTTTTCACTTAACACACTACTTGATGGGAAATCGGCTTAGATATAAATTTCAGCAACTCAGAGTAATTTGAACTTGTTGCAAAGATTTTTTTTCAGTAGCACAGTGGCATTTTCACTTATAATTAAATTTTGAGGACACAATGCAGTCCTCACTTTTCTCACTATCATTAGCCACAGGAACTTGAACTAGGTTCATACACTATTACTCATCACAGTAACACAGCTATCTGCTACCAAAAAGGAAGTACTGTGATCACCTCCACAACCACCACCACTATTCTTGAGTGATTCAGTCTCCACCATATTACTATCTTACCTTTTGCCTTGCAAAAAATTAAGCAAAGAAGGTTGCTCTCTTTTTTCCATTTTTTGTTTTTGGAATCTGCAATACTGAAAATGCCGATGTAATTACTCATGTAAACAGTAAATATAAACAGAAAATGAAAAATGTAATGACTGAGGGCACTGCCAACAGTGCCTGCTTTGGATTTTATAATTTTTATAAGATAAATTATGGTTCTACATGTTGAAATAAAAGAATGTTTATTAATAGTAGACTCACAGGTAAGTCAAACAGATTCAATGCTCTTTGACAGTGTTTCCCAAATTGACACAGGAACAGTTACTGTGCACACACAAGTATTTAAAAAGAAATAGAAAAAATACATTTTTTCTAAACTCAAATGAACCTACATTGGTAACGTTCATACACAAGCAAATGAAATACCAAGAAGCATTCAGAACAAAAATAGTCATATATTAACAGTGAAAACATGTGGTGGCGTGCTAAATTCTGGAATATAGCACTACTAAACCCACAAAAAATTGATGATGAAAACAGTAAATACCCCTTGGTGGAATAATGCTGCCTGCAACAAAACAGGTGCCATTTAATGCCACTGACTGTGGTTGCAGACAAGTTGCTTAAAATATACCGGAAATACTGATGTAGAATATTTGTGTACCCAAATTTCATACACTGAGAATGTATTTGAAATAAAAGGGAAACACGGCTAGTCCAAATCTGTATGTGTTCTACTTGCAGACTGCGCTAGTAATAGAATCCTGTAGATGAGACACAAAATATTTGACATATTGGCTGCCACTCACATAGTGAGGGATGTTTCACCACCAGGCTAGACCAGGCCACAGTGTCAGCATGAGGCTCTGCTGTGACTGTTGGCAGGCACATGGCATCAGGATTAAGGCTCTGCTATGACCAGTGCTGACCTCATGGCAGCCAACATGTTAAGCAACAGCCACAAAAGAAAGAATGACCAATTAACTAAATGTTTTAAATACTACAGACTATTTGCCTCACAGTAAGAATCAGAAAGGGACTCTACAGTACGTTAAGTGCTTTAATAAAAGCACAGTGAAGTAAGTCTGTCACCGTTGAGCCGATTTGTAGAGTAGGTAGCTTAGAAACAAGAGAATAGCTGCTGCACTTGACCTGAGATGAGGTGGAGTAATATTTTTACTCATGTGCATTGCTGCCAACTCATGTGCCATGTACTGATTAGGTGCTGTGGTAGAAAACGCACACAAGAATAACAAATTTTTGTGAAAACTCATTATAGATATTGTTATAACCTTTAATTCACTAATAATTTGCATGGATATACAAACGTAGAAACAATAGTGAGTTTCATGCTACCAACTCCGTATCTGTCACTCAACTGCCGTGCCGTGACATGCGGCCGGCGCCGTGCATAGCTAGGTGGCGCTCCAGTGCTCAGCCGAGCTGTGGAGCGCCTCTATCATCGTGTTCACGTACTGACGTAGCGGCACTTTTAAATCTCGTGGCACTGTCACAACACTTTTCCCCCCTTGGGGGGGGGGGGGGGGGGGGGGGGGGGAAACACTCACTGCCTTGGAGACACGGGCAGTGCGGAGACATCCATGGCCTTCATGCAATAGTTTGAGAACATCCTTGCGAAGAGAAGCTGGCACCACGACCCGTGGAGATGCGCCATCCGTGGCCAGAAGAACAACACCCTCACGAACAGACAGACGAAGGCACAAGGCATGGTAGTTGCAAAGGGGATCCGATGCCCGGCCCTTGGTCCTGTCCGGCCAACCCCGTTGAACAAAACCGATCACCTGACACAGGACCGGGTCCTGCGCAGTAGCCGACGCAACCTGCGAACCTGTAAGCGGAAAACCCTCGACCGCACGACGTTCTTCCTCATCAATGTGGAAACAGTAGTTCATCTTGATCGAAAACCGGGTCGGGGCCCATCGGCAAACGCGACAATGCGTCAGCGTTGGTGTGCTGGGCTGTGGGGCGATAGTGAATCTCATAGTGAAAACGAGACAAGTATAAGGCCCAACGTTGCAGGCGGTGAGCTGCCTTATTGAGAAGCGGCGCCGAGGGGCTGAACAGAGAGACCAGCGGCTTGTGGTCGGTGATGAGGTGAAACTTAGAACCATACAAAAAAATGATGAACTTTTTTAGAGCATAAATGATAGCGAGCGCCTCCTTTTTGATTTGAGAGTAACGCTGTTGGGCATCGTTGAGGGTCTTGGAAGCATAGGCGATGGGTCGTTCTGACCCATCCTCATACCGATGGGCGAGAACAGCCCCTAGGCCATACTGTGACGCGTCAGTTGCCAGAACCAAGTGCTGACCCGGACGGAATGTGGCAAGACAAGGCACCGACTGCAAATGAGCCTTCAGGCGGACAAAAACCTGCTCACACTCGTCGGACCAACAGAAAGGAACGTTTTTGCGTAACAGCTGATGCAGAGGATGAGCCACCGCCGCCGCGGATGGAATGAATTTGTGATAATAAGCAATCTTGCCTAGAAACGCTTGAAGTTCCTTGACCGTAGACGGCTGGGGTAGAGCGGTAATGGCTGCAACGTGCTGACGTAGAGGACGTATACCCTCACGGGACAAGTGGAAACCAAGATACACAATGGAGGGTTGGAAGAACTGTGACTTGTCCAGATTGCACTTCAACCCAGCTGAATGCAGAACCCGAAATAATGAACGCAAATTGCGAAGGTGCTCCTCAGTGGAGGCCCCCGTGACAACAATGTCATCCAGGTAGTTGATGCAGCCAGGAACGGAAGCCGTGAGCTGTTCCAAAAACCACTGAAAAATGGCCGGCACGCTAGCGACACCAAATGGTAACCGCTGGTACTGATACAACCCACAAGGAGTGTTGATGATGAGAAATTCCTTGGAAGATGCATCCAACGGCAACTGATGGTACGCCTCCGATAAGTCAAGTTTGGAAAAGAACTGGCCCCCAGCGAGCTTGGTAAATAACTCCTCAGGACGGGGAAGAGGATAAGTGTCAATGAGGCTCTGAGCGTTGACAGTGGCTTTAAAATCGCCACACAATCGCAGACTCCTGTTTGGTTTAGAAACCATTTAACAGACCTCTTCCTATGATTTCCACAGTCTATAAGTAATCCTACTCCTGTGTCCAGATGGTGACTTCAGGCACTACAGGAGATTCAAATTTATAGTCCGAGGTCGTTAACAAGTACGAACAGTTTGGTACTTAACTCATATCGATGGCTGCGTTGTTGTCTTCATGAAGTCTAGAGGTGATTCCACTGCGATGTTCCCACGGTTTTCTTTGTGTTTGGATGAGACTAACTGGTTTGTAGGGCGATGTGGTAGAGAGCAAACATTACATTAGTTTTGCACATCACTATTTAATTTGTTTATTCACATTTGTACAAATGTCTGCTTGTGTCTGTGTATATGCGGATGGATATGTGTGTGTGTGTGCGCGAGTGTATACAAATGTCTGCTTGTGTCTGTGTATATGCGGATGGATATGTGTGTGTGTGCGCGAGTGTATACCTGTCCTTTTTTCCCCCTAAGGTAAGTCTTTCCGCTCCCGGGATTGGAATGACTCCTTACCCTCTCCCTTAAAACCCAAATCCTTTCGTCTTTCCCTCTCCTTCCCTCTTTCCTGATGAGGCAACCATTGGTTGCGAAAGCTTGAATTTTGTGTGTATGTTTGTGTTTGTTTGTGTGTCTATCGACCTGCCAGCGCTTTTGTTTGGTAAGTCTCATCATCTTTCTTTTTAGATATATTTTTCCCACGTGGGATGTTTCCCTCTCTCTCTCTCTCTCTCTCTCTCTCTCTCTCTCTCTCTCTCTCTATATATATATATATATATATATATATATATATATATATATATATAAACAATAAAATATGGCACCTTATATTTAATTGATCATGGTAGCTGCAGAGCCGTGTTAAGATGGGTACATAATTATATACTATATGTATAAACTCAAGTTTACTTCAATACTGACTTAATGCATCTTAGTTAAACTCACTTTTCTGATAGCAGGAAACATTGTCAGTGGTTTCTTTAGAATATATTAAGTGAACTGTGGAACGCAGGCATCTCTCACAATCTTTTAATATAAGTGCTTCAATAAAATATCTTATGGCATGGCTTGTGCCCAAAACAACTATTAAATCTAAAGAAATCATTATTCTAAAATAAACAGGTTCTTTTAACCACACACATAAAATAGACATAGTTCAAAATATTGTAATACTTATATACAATGTTAAATGGTTGTCTCTTAGGGAAAATTCATGTATACGTGATGAATGTAATCACATGGTGAATCCAGTGCAAATTCAATTATGTGTGATCAGCACTGTATTTTCAGAGTCAGATTGGATTACATATTTATGATTGAATGTTTCTTTTATAATGAGGTAGCTGAGACGTTCCATGTATGATTGTGACTATTATTGCAGTATCATCACATTGTACATCTATGTCAGCTTTATAGGTCAAATTATGACAAACTCTACACTTAAATTGTGTAAGATTGTTAGTATTTATACCTTAACTTTACATCATTATTAAGCAGTGTTTCATTTTTGTTTACTCTCCTGTGCTCAAATAGCATATTACCATGAATAGAAATTATTCCAAATTGTGTAACAGGGTATGGGATGAATTCCTATCAGCTCTTCATTCACTTTAACATTGAATTATCTAAACTATTACAAAATATTCTCCCACAACATAAACTTCAAAATTAGTATCACATAACTTTCGATCCATCACAAGGGTTTCAAAAGTAACACACCAACATCTGTTTCCATAATGCTCTAAACCTCAATACATTCTTAATTTGCATAATTAAATTTCATGACTACTCACTATATTTTTAACACACTATAACATACCTGGTCTTTCAAAGCACACTCTCATAATCTGACAAGTACCTCCAGTTTGCTTTATCCATTAAATAATGTTCCATCTGACATAGCTTGAAAATGACAAGGTCTTGTCTTCTTACACACAATCACTATTCATATCTTATTACTTTAAAAGTGCCCACATCATTAACTTTGGTTTCTGTTAAGAGACATTACTATGACACTGTAGAATGGTTCGTAGTCCGACACACTGATCTCATACCAAATTTAAAGAATGGGTATATTAGAGAACAAAGAGAAATTAGTACAGACATAATTCACATTAACACAAAATCTACTTCATACTTTTAGCTGACATAGTCCCACACTTTGACATGAAGGTTTCCTTGAATGATAAAACAATAAAGTGGTATAGTTGGGCCAGTCAACTAGTTCTTTCCGAGCAGCATTTTACTTATTAATGACTATTTTATGGGTCATGTTTGTAGAGTTTTAACTCCGTAACATTGCACAGTCCAAATAACTTCTTGGATTTTGGGTAGATTAGCCTATAGGCATTAGGGTGAGGGTTTTCCTTGATTTCAAAGGGGCCTATATAGATGTCAAAAAATTTCTTTATTTCAGAACTCATCAATTTAGATTTTTCCTGTGTTTTTACTAAAATCAGATCTCCTGTCCTGAACTGTACTCCTTTACTTCTTGCATCATGTCTCTGTTTTCTTACCTCTCCTTGTCTTTTCATAGTGTTCCTAACAGCTGTCTCTCTTTCCTGGGGTGTCATAGTTTGACAAGGTGGGAAATCAACATTCTCAGAAATCAAATTTGCAGGTCGTCTATTAAACATTACTTCATAAGGTGAAAACCCAGTGGATGAATGCTGTAGGCTGTTCATTATATCCTCGAAGTCAGTAATATTTTCAATCCAATTAACATGATTTTTACTACAGTGTGTTCTGCAGAGCCTTCCAGTTTCCCTCATGTACCTTTCTGCTGGGTTACTTGATGGGTGACAAACCGAAATCAAAATATGTTTTATTCCTGTATCTTCAATAAAATTTTTCCATAATTTAGATGTAAACTGTGACCCATTATCAGACATGATGGCCTGGGGTATACCAACATTTGTGAAATAATGCTTCGTCAGCTTGATGATAATTTGTTTACTGGTTGCTCTCTTTAATGTATACAATTTTATAAATTTAGAGAAAACGTCAACTATAACGAAGATGTAACTATACCCTCCCCTCGATCTTGGTAGTGGTCCATATAGATCAATAGCTGTCAATTCAAGGTTTTTATTTGGTAAAATGTTTTGCATCAATCCTTTAGAAGTCTGGTTACTCACTTTTACCCTCTGACAACGATCACAGGTTTCAAGTTTTTTCTTCACTCTCCTGCTGATATTATAGAAGTATACATTTTCCTGTATCTTCTGTATACATTTTGTTGCTCCGCAGTGTCCGAAGCTTTCATGTATGTAACTGATTAACGTGTCAATACATTGCTCAGGCCAGCATAGTTTCCAATTATCTAAGTCAGGTCTAGGTCTCCTAAACAAAATCCCTTTTTGTACTTTATAATACTGATCTACCTTTTCTCCTCCCTTTTTCCCTATATAACTTTTAACCAACTTCCAATTTTCATCATGATTTTGGTTTCTACAAATATCATTACAGATTTTCAGTATTTCAGCTTCATCTTTTACACCCTTTAAGTACATAAGTTTGAACTCTTTCTCCTCTTTACCATAAGTATTTTCAACATCTGCACCTACTGGTAGCCTGGAAAGGGCACCTGCAATGACATTATGTTTACCCTGAATAAATTTGATCTCATAGTCAAACTGTTGAAGGAATAAAACCCACCTTGTTATACGGTCATGATAGAGTCTGCACTCCTGAATGTATGATAGAGCTTTATGGTCAGAGAAAACAATTACCTTGTGCCCTAACAGATAACTTTTAAACTTAATAAATGCCCAGTGGATGGCAAGTAGTTCCTTCTCTGTGACTGTATACGATTTTTCATACTTTTGTAAAACCCGGCTAGCAAAAGCAATAGAATGGTGTTCTGATTTTCCTTCTACTTCTATGTTTTGAAACAAGTGTGCCTCTAAACCTGTCTCACTACTATCTGTCATTATACAGAATGGTAACGACATAACAGGTCTATACAACATCTGACTTTGGGACAGTTGTTGTTTTATTTCCATGAATGCATCCTGACATTCTTGTGTCCAATCCCAAACAGTATGCAGTTTGCATTTAAAGCTTGGGTACTAAGAAATTTTCTATAGAATCCAGTGAGACCAAAAAAGGACTTGAGTTGTTTTTTGTTCTTGGGAGTAGGGAAGTTTACAATGGCCTCAAGTTTATCCTTATCAGGTAAGACTCCCTTTTCTGAAATATTATGCCCCAAAAATTTCAGTTCATTAACTCCAAAACAACATTTTTCCAATTTTACAGTCATTCCCCCTTTCCTCAATTTTGAACAGACTTGTCTCAGAAGGTTTAGATGATCTTCCCAGGTTTTTCCAGTTAGAAGAATATCATCTACATATACTATTAATTTTGAAGACAATTCATCACCTAATACAAAATCCAGTGCTCTGATAAATTCAGCCACAGATACATTCAATCCAAAAGGGACAACACAATATTGGTAACTTTTGCCACCATACAAAAAGGCAGTATACTTCCTAGAATCAAGTTCAAGTGGTATTTGGTGAAAACCAGATGTCAAGTCTAGGCTACTCATATATTTTACATTATCAAATTTGTGCAGGAGTTCATCCATATTGTCAGGATGGTCATTTTCTCTAATCAAAAACTTATTAAGGTGCCTAGAGTCAAGTACAAGTCTAACCCCACCATTTCTCTTAGACACAACTACTAATGGGTTGTAAGCACTTCTACTTCTTTCTATAATCCCCCAAGTTTCCATTTTTTGGATTTCCCTTTCTACATCTTTTTTCCTGGAGAATGGAATGCCATATGGTTTTAGGAAGAAAGGATGATGATCTCTGAGTTGAAGTCTGCTCTGATAGTCTTTTACCTTCCCTGGTCTCTCACTGAATGTATCCTGAAATTCCCATAACACTTCTCCTAACTGATTTTTCTGACTTTCACTTAGATTTACAGCTTCCTTCAATTTGACTTCAACTAATTCTTCAAAATTTTGTTCATTTATAAGGTCAAAGGATGTGTTATCACTTATGGCTTGATTATCTACCTCGCTTACAACAGCTTTGATATGGTTGCAAGAATTACTACAGTTAAGGATGAACATTTCTGTTTTCAGAATACTATTTTTCTCAGGTTCAGTAATCATAACACACTTATCTTCCCAAGAGAAGCTTACACCCACTTTTAAGACCCAATCCATGCCAAAAATGATATTTTCTTCTAACCTTGGGACCACAAGGCAACCCTGCTCAAATTCCACATTTTCAATTTCAAACGTTAACAATACTTGACTCTTAACTACCTTACTTTGCCTACCAGTGGCACCTCTGATTTTTACCCCTACAACTGGCATTTCTACAAAGTTCTTACCATCTCTAATTTTATCTCTAAATTTTTCTGATATTGCACATATGGGGCTTCCTGTATCAATAAGGCAGTGCCCTTCCCATTGATTTACTCTTATTTTAATGTATGGACAGCCTAATTCCTTTTCATCTGCCTTCCCCTCGGGGACTTCACATAATAAATCTTTTTCAATTTCTTTATAATTTCCATCTACTTCCTCCCTTTCAGTCTTCATCAGGTTTACCTGATTTTCAGATTCTAAGTTACTAGTGTCAAGTTTACACTTTGGCTGCACACAAAATATCTCCCTACTGTTTATGTACCTTTGACTCAGACTCTTTCTTTTACTCTCCCACCAGCGTGGGCATAAAACTCTACTAATTATACTCAGATGATACCAAAACACTTTGCTACTACAACTCTCATTATACTGGTTCCACAGGATTTCTAAAAATTGGCTTCCATTACTTTCAATAATACCACGCAAATCTAATTCTTTCACAATATTTTCACTTTTGTTATCACCACTTTGATTAACCATGAAATCATCAGGGCAGACATGTAGCAATTGATTTTCAGTTGTCACTTCATTATTCTTATCATATTCCTTTGCTTCGTCACCACAACTATCATCAAGTTCCAACACCTCATTATTTATTTCAATAAAAACATTGTACTCAGTTTCTGGTTTGCTTACCATACTTTCCACATCATAAATACTAACATCATCACTACTATGGTATACTTTACTGCCAGTTTCATCTATTTCTCTCTGTTTCTCACTTTCTATGGTTGATTCTTTTTCCTGTTGCTTGGGTTTATCATCAGCTGATTCACTATTACCTTCTTGTGTGAACAACCCCCCCAATTCTGAACTAAAACATTTATTACTCTCTTCATTATTAGCTTGCTCTCCCCTTTTTGCCCAGCTGTAAAAATCATTTAACATCTCCTCATCCAGAATTGAGTCAAAACTTTGATCTCTCCTATGTTTATTTTGTGGTGGTCTACTGTGCCACATAGCATCCCAAAATTTTTTATCAAAATTTATATAATTCACTTGGTATTCCTGGTTTTTAACCTGTTTGTTAATTGTACAGTTATTTACACTATTGGGTTTTGTGTGAAAGTTAGTGGTCCTATTATGTTTAAATCTGTTCGCCCCAAAGCTGTCGACCCTCATTGAGGCGGTCCGGAGTTTTCCGGATGTCTACCTCTATTGTCACTCCTCCAATTGGTATTCATTCTGTTGTTACCTTCCCATCTGTTGTTCCTAGTTACACCATTGTTTTCCCAGTTACTCCCTCTCCCATTAGCATTGTACTCTCTTATTCTATCATATTGGCATTCATTCCAAAAATCTCTATTGTCCCTTCTAGGGTTCTCCCCACGGTAATCAGAATTCCACCTCCCACTGTAATGGTTTCCGTTACTAAACTGTTACACATTTCTCTCCATTGCCCTGTCTAATTTGTCTATATATTTTAGAAACTGGTCTAAACAGTCGTCAGGTCCATGCACTAATTCCCACTGTATTCTTTCAGGTAACCTTCTTTTAAGGGCATCAATTTGCGTCATTTCGTCGAAGGGTTTATCTAGATGCAACAATTTCCTAAGTTGATCCCTGCAAAAGTCTTTCATTGAGTGGTTTCTGCCCCTAAAACTAGGCCCATTTAAAAATTCACTTTTTATTCTACCCTGTTCAGTCTCAGACCAAAACTTATTTAAGAAACTTTTCTTAAAATCATCAAATGTTTTCCACTCATCAAAATGTTGGTTTGCTCAAGACAAAGCTTCTCCCTCAAGAAACTTTTTGACAAATTTAATCTTTAGATTATCAGACATGCCAGGAACAAGGTTGTCAGAGCAGTGTTGTAAAAAGTCTACAGGGTGTAAATTATCACAAGGAAAACTTTTTACAGGTGAATTGCTCCACACACTTCCACCATTCATACATAAATTCCTAGACACAAAATTATCTTGCATTTCAGTGAATCTCTTGTCTATTACACTTAAATTACATGTTACAGACTCTTGTATCTTATTTAATTCAGCATCTAAGGAGTTAACTTTTGATTCTGTATCTAGACTTAATTTGTCTACCCTCTCCTCCACAGTTCTTTGAGCTGCAGTTAACCTTTCAATCTCTTTCCCTTGACTTGAGCTAACTGTGGCCAACTTATTTTCTAAGGTCACAAACTTATTTTCTATAGCTTCAATTTTGGAGTTCACGCCCTTCAAACTTTCTCCTAATTGAAGTTTTAAATTTGAGATCTCTTCTTTCAGTACATCACCGTTGCTTTTCATTTTTGCTTCCAGCGATTCACTAGTTAAGTTTAATTTCACTTCTAGTGACTCACTGGATGCATTTATTTTCGATTCTAGGAATTCACTATTTGAATTCATTGCCATTGTTAATTCGGACTGCATTTTTCCCATTCTGGCAAAGAGTAAACTTACCCAGTCCTGTTGTTCCGGTTTTCTTTCGGTTTGTGAGTCATCTGGATCGTCACTTACACCACACACGTTCGAGTCTAACATTTCTCCCACTTCCTTTTTAATTTCTTCTGATAGCGTCATGATGACACCACGTGTTTGGACACAGTTTTGACGAAAAGTTTAAAACAAAGCAGAATTGTACTTATCTTTTCACACCTCGACGTAGATCACAAGTCCACCTCTCCGATAAGCCAACACTTTGTTGGTCCTCACACTACTTTTTCTGGTCCAGGAAACGTGTACAATGTTATTCATGTTTTACAAATTATAAAGTTTATAATGTTCCGCAAATGAAGCACAATTAGTCTCATCGCATTTAACTGTAATGTCCCGGACGAGCCCCAAAGTTTAACAGACCTCTTCCTATGATTTCCACAGTCTATAAGTAGTCCTACTGCTGTGTCCACATGGTGACTTCAGGCACTACAGGAGATTCAAATTTATAGTCCAAGGTTGTTAACAAGTATGAACAGTTTGGTACTTAACTCATATCGATGGCTGCGTTGTTGTCTTCATGAAGTCTAGAGGTGATTCCACTGCGATGTTCCCACGGTTTTCTTTGTGTTTGGATGAGACTAACTGGTTTGTAGGGCGATGTGGTAGAGAGCAAACATTACATTAGTTTTGCACATCACTATTTAATTCGTTTATTCACATTTAACACTTCTACAATAATATGAAATAAGACATTGTTTTACACCACATCTGTATTACCACCTTCTCCAACCCACGCCTCCCATCCAAAGACCCTCAACCACCTCTTCCAAAGATCGACCTCCTTCCCGCATGACCAAAGATAACCGTCTCTTAGTTGTTAAACTCACAGTCAAAGGCTATATTTACATAAAACATTACATGTAAAGAAATTACTGACATACATGATTTTACGTTCTGTTATAACCACCACGATTGGCGATGCCCATTCGCTGGAGGTAACAGGAAGGAGAATCCCTGAAGCTGTTAACCTGTCTATCTCAGCCTTGACAGGTGCACACAACGCCATCGGAATAGGGCGTGCCCGGAGAAACTTAGGGCAAGCTGTAGGTTTAAGAGTAATGTGGGCTTCAAAATCCTTGGCACGACCCAGACCAGCAGAGAACGCGGACGAGTATTCAGAACACAATCCATCCAGCTGTTGATATGGAATATACTCAGATATGAGGTGCACATCATCATCAATGGAGAACCCAAACAACTGGAAAGCATCATAACCGAACAGATTTTCAGTGCCCGCATGATCCACCAAATAAAACATGAGGGGCCGAACAACAGACTTGTAGGCAGTGGAAGCATCAAACTGGCCAACGATAGGAATTTTCTGTTTATTATAAGTTCTCAGATTTCGCGAAACTGGAGACAAGGGAGGGGAGCCCAACTCCAAATACGTGCGAGAATTAATGAGAGTTACTGCAGAGCCAGTGTCCACTTGCATGCGAATGTCTTTATCTAGAACACGAACAGTAACAAACAACTTATTTGGTTGAGAAAGCACACAGTTAACATCCATGTCCGATGCCTCGTCCTCGTCGACAGGAACTTTAGGGGACTGACACACAGAAGCAATGTGGCCTTTTTTCCTACATGAATTACACGTGGCCCAACGTTTTGGACACGGGGCCCTGTCATGCTGTATGAAACAACGTGGACAAGAAGGAAGTGCGGAATGAACCTGCTTCTGTGGCTGCTGTTTTCGCTGCGAGCGTGGCGGCCCAATGTGACGTTGTTGACATGAGTGAACCGCCGCCACATCGTCGGTCCCCTGGGAAACAGGCAAATTGTCCGTGTCGAAAGTGGTCTGTATAGCGCCTACATCACACCACGCGTCTATTTGCGCACCAGCCGCGTGAGACACTTCAAAAGATTGAGCGATGCTTAGAACTTCTGACAACGACGGGTTTGGCAATTGTAAGGCACGTTGCCGAACTTCTTTATCAGGAGCAAGCCGTAGAATAGCATCCCTAACCATGGAATCAGCATAAGACTCATGATGAGTGTCCGTGACAAACTGACATTTCCTACTCAGACCGTGTAGTTCCGCCGCCCAAGCCCGGTAAGATTGATGGGGCTGTTTACGACACCGGTAGAATGCCACGCGGGCGGCAACAATGTGGGTGTTTTTTCGGTAATAGTTAGACAATAAGTCACACATTTCTTGGAAGGACAGAGAGGCAGGTTTCCGCAGAGGGGCTAACTGAGATAGTAGCTGATAGATCCGTGGGGAAATCCAAGATAGAAATAATGACTTACACACAGGAGCATCGACAATGCCAAAAGCCAAGAAGTGTTGCCGCAAACGCTTCTCATAATCCTCCCAGTCTTCAGCGGCTTCGTCGTAAGGAGGGAACGGAGGCGGAGAAGAGGAAGACAGACGATGAGTAAGCGACGTCGACAACGCCTGAATAGCAGCCGTCAGCTGTGTTTGTTGTTCAATGAGTGCTTGCAGAAGCTGTTCCATGTCTGCCCAGACACGAACGCACAATTCCCCAATGCAGGAAAAAAATATCCGACCTCGTCGCCAAAAAGTCTTATAACCTTTAATTCACTAATAATTTGCGTGGATATACAAACGTAGAAACAATAGTGAGTTTCATGCTACCAACTCCGTATCTGTCACTCAGCTGCCGTGCCGTGACATGCGGCCGGCGCCGTTCATAGCTAGGTGGCGCTCCCGCGCTCAGCCGAGCTGCGGAGCGCCTCTATCATCGTGTTTGCGTACTGACATAGCGGCACTTTTAAATCTTGTGGCACTGTCACAACAGATATATTCATTTGCATTTTCATACTATAAATGAAATTAAATTAACATGATGAGCCCAAACCTCTAGGGCACTCACCCATAGCCATAGGTGTCATATCATGAACTATTTATTGTACAATGCTGTAATGTTACAGGTTCATTCAGGAGCATATGTGAATGCTGTGCAAAATTTGCTGCAAATAGAGGTGGTAGTAAAGAATTAATAAATTAAAATGTCTGCCTGCGAGACTTGAGCTCAGACTCAGAAA
This sequence comes from Schistocerca cancellata, assembly GCF_023864275.1. NCBI lineage: Eukaryota > Metazoa > Arthropoda > Insecta > Orthoptera > Acrididae > Schistocerca > Schistocerca cancellata. The sequence continues at coordinate 377,633,074 of NC_064629.1, read as the reverse complement.
AGTTAAGCCAGTTGTAGAAAAAAGATATCATGAAGACTAACAACTTTTGCCAGTATATGTTGAGGAGAACTATGGAGCTTAGCAGCAGCTCAATGGGAGCAGACTGTATACTCTGTTTATCCTTAGTTTAATATTTATGTAAACAAATTCATATTCAACGATTGGCCAATGATCCCAGCACATGTCCACCAGGTGTTGTTGCATTACTCAAAATTGGTCCTACTCACCTATTAGGTATTTTTTTTGTGAAGTTACTGTGAATGAAACTTTGAGAAACTAAAGCATTAAAAGTCTTCAAGTTTTTTTGCTAATCAGTTATTAACTTTTATCCATGTAATTTTTATTTCAAATATCACTGTGCAGAGGGGTTCATTGTAAAGTTAGTACAGCCTGCAAAGAGCTTGTAACACTACCGGCCCTTACCCAGTTGGTAATCACTACCCAACTGGCAATTGCTGATAATGTTAACTTTCTGTGAAGGGTTTTAGCCTGACCGTGACTGTACCTAGTGACAAGAAAGTGGACTGTAACTCCATAATTGCGAAGTTTTTGAAACAATGACAACAGCAAAGCAAATGTGTTTTGAACTGAAATCCTACCAATATGAAAGTAAACTGTAATATAAATGCAGCAATACAAACTGTCTCACAATAACACTTGCTATTGGCAAAAAATACTGTGCAGTATAATGAACAAATACAGGAGGACATAAGAACTTACTAACAAAGTACCGAGCGAGGTGGCGCAGTGGTTAGACACTGGACTCGCATTCGGGAGGACGGCGGTTAAATCCCGCGTCCGGCCATCCTGATTTAGGTTTTCTGTGATTTCCCTAAATCGCTCCAGGCAAATGCCGGGATGGTTCCTTTCAAAGGGCACGGCCGACTTCCTTCCCTGTCCTTCCCTAATCCGACATGACTCATGACCTCGCTGTCTGGTCTCCTTCCCCAAAACAACCAACCAACCAACTAACAAAGTCTGCCTGGCAACAGGAAGAACTACTATTATTTTAATTAACTATCACAAAAAATCATGATTTTGCAACAGTACTGATTACTATGGACTTCTGAAATTTGTGCAAGAAGTTACTCTATACAAATGGCCAGTTCAACTATTATTTATGGGAAAAGTTTTGGTGCAGAGTAAATGATTGTACTAGTTGCTGCACTTGCTCAGAAAGAGCCTTTACTTTCATTTATCACATAAGTAGCTTATGGCATCCCTTAAACTGGTATGGTTTGAAGAACCATCATCAGTTGTAAATGATAAAACACAAAATTAAGAAAATGATAGCTACCTTTAGTAACAGCTTTAGAAATAACGAATAATGCGAAATTAGTTCAACAGTTAACAAGTCTCTCATTGGACTCCAAGTGAAACTGGCTTTGTAATTGACTACCCAACTTGAAAACAATTACAAGTTTCAAACATGTTCAAAGTGAAATAATACTGCTGTCTTTTTATCACACTTACTTACAAACAGCTGTAAGCACTTTGTATTTTTGTTATTGATTATTTTAATGCTAGCTTCTTAATTAATGAAAATCTTTCTTTGTGAACACAATTTGGAAAACTTTAATATGGAAAATTATGTGGAGTAATGTTGTGACTCGCCGATTATTCAAAGTGTCGCCGCGCAATTACGCACGTCCTCTACGTGCGGCGCTGTCTGCCAGCCATGCAGCAGCTGTGCCACCTAAGCGGCCGCTAGACTGAGACTCAGTGTTTAATCAAATGCCGACTTGTACACAGGTCAACTTACTCAGTGACTTATGTGTGTTGTTGTGTTGTCCGAAATATATGTGTTAAATTTGAAGATTTAACAAGTAAATCATTTGCTACTGCACAGAAAACTAACCAAACTTCATACTCCACAGAGTTAATGAAACTGCAAAATATTTCATTGCCAAAATAATCAGTTTAATAAAAGCAGGATACTCAGAATTAATTCACTTGGAAAGGACCCTGTGTAGGAATGTGACTGGCACAATCACAGATGTGCACACATCATTTAGAGTTTCCACAAAAAGTTATTATTCAATACATAATACATTGTCCATTGGATGTACATATTTAGATAACAATTCTGCTAAAGGCGGTAGCACTTGTGGGAAATTACAGTGGCTATAAAATTGATAACAAAGCAACCATGGTTCTTGATAGTAGCCATGCCCTGATATAGCTCTTCTTGGCATTGTAAATTTAACCAAACAGAACCAATAATGATACCATGGTTGCAAGGCCACTTTACATTTAATCTGAGGCTAATTTACATGTTTTAAAGCTCTTCTTGCCTCAATTTATGTCAGAATAGCTGACCAAGGCTGCCACTGACCACTCAGTGACACAGTCAAAACTCAAACTATCCACTTGCTACAAAGGAATCAAGAGCCTTGTGCATGAAGTCCATCTTTCCCTGTCCCATCACAATACTTCCATAGTGGCGGGGCCTTACTGCAGATTTTTACATTTAGCTTCCCTACTTGTGGACCAGTAAAATATGCAGAGTTTTCACAAATTATTATGTTCATGGAGGACTCCATATAAGACCAGAGATACAGTTACAACATAATTTCTTAAAATGCCAAAATGATTAACATAATTATTACATCTTTATACAACCAAAGACCTTGACTATGCAGATACACTAGTGTACAATGTCAGCAGGGAACTTATATGAATTATACATTAACCTATTGATTATTGGTGTTACGAGCCCTGGTACACTAGTTTTGATCAGTACATGTCAGTAAAATGTCTGGTCAAGTACCACTTCTGACAACATCAGCAATTGAATGAATAATTATCACCATAGGCTTAATTTAACTTCATTAGCAAATAAACACCACATTTGAACATGAAAGTGGAGGTTTTGAGTGTGTAATATTTACATTTGTATTAAACTTACAATGAACAGGGTTTAGTCAAAAGTATGTCAAGTATGACTAGACTGACTACAAAACTGAGAAAATTCTTGAGACTGTTAAGCCTGAAAGCTATGTTGCAAAGAATCTTTCTTTTTCTTTGAGGAGATTAAGAAGAAACAGCTGTACTTTGGGGTTGTGGGGTGGGAGAGAGATTGCAGCCCCATAACCTCCACTACCTGCACCAACCCCAAAATTCGCCACTGGATTACTTAAGGGTTCAATACTTGACAAGTAACACCACCTCTGCTATATGAGTAGTTTTTATTATTGAATAATTATAACAGTTTCCATTTGGAAATATGCTACAAATGGAAGTTTATATAGTCATCTTAGCTCAGTTCATGCATTGATGAAGAATTTGTTAATGTCTAGGACAGTAAGTTTGGTATCTTTAATTTCTGTCAGTGTCTAGGGAATAAACCTGTATTGCTTCACTTGTTAATGTCTTGGGGATTGTATTCTTGGGGATTGTATTCTTGGGCTACTGTATTTTCTATATAAATATGGCAATAGGAAGTCCTTGGTGGAATATAAATAATGGAAGGAATAAAAGTAACAACTCAACATATAGATGAGGCACTTGAGTGGTCAATAGGCATACAAATGAGACGGAACATTTTTCCTGAGCTTTCAGGAGCTCTAGAATATATAAAACACTCCTGCACCTGCCTGGTTAATTTTCACAACTGACTACATTGTACCAGCTATGAAGTTATGCTGCAAGTGTGGGATTGTATTAGGTAGAGTGGGTGAAGGGAGAAAAGTGGTGGGGAGGAAAAAGGAGGGTTAGAGAGAAGGGAAGTTGAAATCTGAGACAGAGATTCAGCAAGAGCATGGTATAGAAATGTGGCTCTGGTGGGTGAGATGGTGAGCTGTCACTGGATTCCCCCCTTCCTCCAAAACCAGCTTCTCTGAACTATGGAGATGGAAATTGCCCATATAACACATCGATTAGAACTGCAATCCTCCTGGTCTCAATCTTCACTAGCCCCTGTTTCACTGTTACCTCGACCCTTAAGTCTCCCAATTCCTCTGTTCTGTCTCTTCCCACCTGCGCCAGAGGGAGCTCACTCCCACCTCCTTTTTCCTCACATCCTTTCTGCCCTTGTACATTCCAATCAATACAATCTCATATGCCAGGTGAGTTGCAGTCGGCTGGACACTATAGCTATGTAAGTGTATGTGTATTATGTATGAGAAGGATATTATCTGAAAGCTCAGGAAATATCAGAACTATATGTGGCTGGTTGCATCATTCAACAACTATCATTAATGACTGTGGTGTTCACAAGATCCAACATGGATAATATAACATTTTCAATTTTATGTGCCTATCAGCCACTCAGCACCTCAAGTATACAGTGTTTTGTTTACTTTACATCTTCATCAGTTGTATTTTCAATGTCTATATTATCCATTTAACTTTTTTAGACATACAGTTCAGTGCTCTATAACAATTTCAGCATTTGTTTCAGGTGCTGCTTTCCGCTCACATTCTGGTTAATATGGAACCCTTTCCTCGTAGTGCTTAGTATTTTGATCCTTGAAGTGTGTAATACATTGTCTGTACTATTATTTTAATTTAATCTCATTATCTTCATGTAAAAAAGTCAACAGGTGGTCTTATGGAACAGTCAAACTTTAGCATGACTGGATATTCTTTTGTGTTGGTCACCTGAGCACAGGTTATGCTAGTTTTCAAAGCATCTGAGTTGTCTGTTTGTATCACAGCAATCATAGGAGATACAGAAAAAGATGAACTTTTTCATTACAAATGTGTGTCATTTCCATGTAAACTATAACACGAGGATGAATAAAATCATAAGACAAAAATTGTGAAATTACAACCATTTAAGCAATCAATAATGCAGTAACAAGGTGTCAGATAAAAGACCGTACTGAGGTGCATCAGCTGATGTATCAAATTTTGTTAGCATATCATATTTTAGTGATAAAATAAATTTTATCAAAGTCTGTTTAATTAATCAGACAAGGTATCTACACATAATAGCAATGTAGCATTTTTTAGGATGCAGTTTCCCATACTACACAGTAGTTTAATTAATCAGACAAGGTAGCTACACATAATAGAAATGCAGCATGTTTTAGGATGCAGTCCCCCATCCTACACAGTAGTTTAAGATGTATGTCTTACATGAGTAATTAAGTTACTTCTAGACAATTAATGCTTTTGTAGTTAGTAACCCATAATTTAAACTCTATTACAGTTATGTGAAAACTGATTGTACTAACAGAATGGGGAGGTAATTTCCCTTAAGAATGATGTACCACTTTTTGTTAGTAATAAATTTCAAACATTATTAATAAATTCAATAAAATTGTGCATCTTGCTTATCATAAATTTTATAATTATTTGGCAACCATCCATCACATCATCACAAATTAATCATCACAAAAGCCTGCAGCTTCATATGTAAGCAGATTTTAGCTAGCATTAAGAATATAGAAATTATAATTTTGTACTGGGGCATATTCCAAGTCCAATGACAGGTAGTTATGGAAAACCCAGACCGACAGTATATAACGTTTGGTCTAATGCTGGAGTGGGTATCTCAGATGTGGACCACAGTAGATGTCGGACCTGTGTTAGTGTGTGCTGTGAATTGGCTGCCTGTTTTGTTTTGAAATTAAAATTTGTGTGTATGGTCTTATATAGTACTTGTAAAAACTTCACTGCTGAGTCATGGTGGAAGTTGAAAAAAATCATCCACTTAGTCGCAACACAGGTAAGACATAGTGGATGGCTATTGAAGAGGCTTGTGATGGAAAAATAAAAGGATGACAAGTGCAAAAGTCATTGCAGAACTGTCAGCACAACAATATATGAAGGGAACTCAATAACTAGGGTCTTTCAAGGCGAGCTGGAACTCCAAAACAACTCATTTGTGACACAAATACCAGTTATAGGAAAACATTGTGCTGAAGCCATAAAACCTGGACTATGGAAGAAAGTTGTTTGATCAAATGAGTCTTGTTTCAAACTGTTTCCAACTTTTGGCCGAGTTTATGTCCCGGGAGTGAAACATGGGAGGGTATTGGTGATGATTTTGGCAGCCATATCATGGTATTCCTTGGACCCTATGGTTACTATGCAAGGTCACATTACTGCCAAGGATTACGTGACCATTTTGACTGATCAGTCCATTCCATGGTACAGTGTTTGTTCTCCAGTGGTGATGCTGTGTTCCAAGACAACAGGACCCCATTCACAATTTGGATTCCAAAAGGGTTGCCCGAGTGAGAACACCATTTAAGCATTTACACACCTGACATTACAACCCTTAAATAATAAAAATCACCAGTTGGTATTTTGTTACCTTTACAAGGTCCTTGATTGATAGAAATGCTTCATTTTCAAACATCTGGTTTGAATCATACTTAACAAACTGAATGCTAAAATTTGTCCCAAATAATGTTGGAAGGAGATAAAATTTTAGTCACTGAGTAGAAATCACAGGAGTCCCACAGGGTCAATTTTGGGCCCACTCCTGTTATGTATGTGAATGACCTTCCACTTAACATTCATCAAACACAATTGGTACTTTTTGCAGATGATACAAGTGTTATAATAAAGCCAATTAGAGAGAAAGCAACAGAAGAGATTGTTACTAATGTTATTCAAAGAATCATAAAATGCTTCCTGAAAATACTCTACCTACATTTTGACAAAACATGCCATGTGCAGTTCTGTACAACAGTCATACCAACAGTTGATGGAGAACATGGACAAGAGTCACTAAACTGGGTAGAATGTTTCAAATTTTTGGTTGTTTGTATTGATGAAAACTTGAGCTGGAAGAACTATATTACTAAGCTGCTCAAACAATTAGCTTAACTACTTTTGCTCTTCATGTAACAGCTATTCTTGGAAACAAACAAGTCAACATTCTGACATATTTAGTATATTTCCACTTAGTGTGTTGTGGAATAATTTGTTGGGTAACTCATCACTTAGAAAGAAAGTTCTGATTGCTCAGAAATGAGGAGTAAGAATAATATGTGGTGTTCAGCCATGGTCATCTTGTAGCTACGTCTTCAAGTAGTTAGGCATTTTAACTGCATCATCACAATATGTAGGCCTATATTTGCCTATGAATTGGTCATAAATCATCCATCACAATTTGAGAAGAATAGTGATGTCCATACATACAACACTACAGGAAAAAGTAACTTTTATTACCCATTATTAAAGGTGTCATTGGCTCTGAAAGGAGTCTGATATGTAACAAAAAAGGTTTTGATCAATTGCCTAATAATATAAAACATCTGGTAAGTAACAAACCAAGTATTAAATTGTACCAAGAATTGTTTCTGCTCGACAGTTCCAATTCTGTGGACAAATTTTTCTTTTAAAATGGATAGACTACCAAAAACCATAGTTTTTAAGTGTAGTTGCATTAATAGGACTGAAAAAAAATACATTATTTAATGTTAAAACTAATCATGTATACATATCCCATAAAACAGGGATGTTTCTCATGTGAAAGGATCAGCCATCATTTCTTGATGCCCAGGGCACACCCGATTGATTTTCTCAATCACAATCTGGCCGGAACACAGTGGGGCAGCCAAGCTGAAACCATCTGAACTTCTGCAATGGCTACTCCACTGCAGAGACTGCCTGTCCTGTTTGGTATAAGTCAACACATGCCAAACAGGTGAATATTGCGCTAAAAACGCATGCAGAGTTATAACAGGCTGCTTGAAGTCAACTCCAGTGAAATGACTCTATCACCTTGCAGGAATTGCAGCAGTTCCTGTTCGAAAAGAAATAACAGTAAACAGGGAAAAAACGAAACTGGAGCAGGAAAAAACACACCCCACATATGGGAAACAACCTTGTCCACGATGACTAAGGCCAATGAAAAGTTTTTTCAGAACATTGGAGAAACTAGCCATCACTGATAAAGAAGCCAGGCTGCAACTAAGGAGGGCTGAGACATCCCACCCTCATGGTTGGAAAAGATTTTCAGAATCTTTACCACCTGGTCGTGATGGTAATTGGCCAGCCTGGAAGTCCTTGAGTAGACTAAGGTCAGGAGTGGGCAGATCATGGGCTTACCTGGCAAATTTGAAGAAAAGAAAACCCAGTTTGACTATGAGAAGAGCAGACTGTTCAACATATGCTTCAGTGTCAACTGTGTCCAGCCACCGGCACGGAAGATGACCTTCACCATGCAGTGGAAAATGCACTGGAAATGGCCAAATTTTGGTCAAAAATTATATAAACAGTGTTGATCTGTCGGTAATTGTATAAACTGTGTTTTATGTGTATTTCTGACACGAGAATAATAATAATCCCATAAAATGTATTGCTCCACATAATTTCCATAAAGGAATTGTTCAAATTATGCATAGAACATGTAAATAGTTAATAGTTACAAGTGGACCAGAATGTCATCATCTGGTGGTTGCTTTGCTCAAAGTGCCACATAGGTAGACTGGAGGTTGTAGGTAGACTGAAGAATCTGGCCTCAGGTGCAGACTTTTTTTTCTGGTGTTTTTCTCTGCAGGTAGTGTAGACAATGACATCGCATATGTAACTGTGTTAGAAGCTATCGTGATTGAACACTATTTCTTGAACAACAACAGAATCACCAGTTTCAGGCACATCGTGTTTCAGCTCTAGCTGACCTGGGAATAATCACTAACATGTGTTTTGGCAACTCAGAAACTAGTAAAATAAAATTTGATGACTGTTGTTGTTGTTGTTGTTGTTGTTGTTCTATTCCTGACACTGAACTTGCAGTGATATGCTCATTGTGTGAGAACAGTTGACCACTGGTTTTCAAATTTAAGCTCTACAATTTTGGTTTTTTGTAATGGTGTTGAATTTTTCTGTGGTCAGTCTCCCATCCTTCCTCTTCCAGGACCTTGAACATAAAAAAGAGAAAAGAATAAATAAAAAAGTTATTTAGAGTCATAACCCCTTCGTGACTTGTGGTACATCCTGTGCGCCCTAAAACTTAAATTTGTATTAGATGTTAAGCTGTTCTGACCCAGTGGTTTCAGCCTGAAACCATATTTTTACTTTTCTTCCATATGCAGCCCACTGGTTTCATCTTGAAGCCAGCACTACATGCTAATTGCTGCTGACACATAACTTCAGTGGTGACAAGTACTTGCTGCAGGAAAGTGATCGTTGAAGGTTGCCTGCCTCTATACTATAGTGTCGCACTGAGTGCTTGGGCATGCAACCCAAATTTAGGTACATACTCAGTTGTAAAATGTTACCAGCAGACTTTTAAATACTTCATGTAATGATTTTTGGAGGATGTTTTATCAATAAATTATAATAAGTAGTTTTGTTTCTTTCAAAAGTACTGGTGGTTTCATACTGAAACCACTGAGACATAACAACCTTCATATATTGAATATATATGCAGATTTTTTTCTTCTTTATAGAGTGCCAGTATGGATAGTAAACCATCGCCAAGATGAAACCAGTGATATAGAGCTTGTGACCTGAGCAGATACACTGTAAAGCCAAAGAAATTGATACACTTATCTAATATCTTGTAGGGCCCCCACAAGCACGCATAAGTGCCACAACATGATTTGACATGGATTCAACAAATGTCTGAAGTAGTGCTGTAGGGAACTGACACCATGAATCCTGCAGGGCTGTCCATAAACCCATATCAGTACGAGGGGGTAGAGATCTCCTCTTAGCGGTATGTTACAAGGCATTCCGGATATGGCCAATAATGTTCACGTCTGAGGAGTTTGGTGACCTGTGGAAATGTTTAAACCTAAAAGAGTGTTCCTGGAGGCTTTCTGTAGCAATTCTGGATGTGTGGGGTGTTTCATAGTCCTGCTGGAATTGCCCAAATGCATCGAAATGCGCAATGGTTATAAATGAATGCAGGTGATCAGACAAGATGCTTACATATGTGTCACCTGTCAGAGACACATCTAGACATATCAGGGGTCCCATATCACTCCAACTGCATATGCCCCACACAATTAAAGAGCCTCCACCAGCTTTAACAGTCCCCTGCTGGCATGCAGGGTCCGTGGATTCATGAGGTTGTCTCCATACCCGTACACATCCATCTGCTCAATACGCTTTGGAATGAGACTCATCCAACTAGGCAACATGTTTCCAGTCACCAACAGTCCAATGTTGGTGTTGATGGGCCCAGACGAGGTGTAAAGCTTTGTGTCACGTAGTTATCAAGGGTACACAAGAGGGCCTTCAGCTGCGAAAGCCCATATAGATGATGTTTTGTTGAATGGTTCACGCACTGACACTTGTTGAGGGCCCAGTATTGAAATCTGCAGCAATTTGTGGAAGGGTTACACTTCTGTCACGTGTAACAATTCCCTTCAGTCATCATTTGTCACGTTCTTGCAGGATCTTTTGTGACCACAATGATGTCAGAGAGTTGATGTTTTACTAGATTCCTGATATTCACGGTACAGTTGTGAAATGGTCGTACAGGAAAATTCCCACTTCATCGCTACCTCGGAGATGCTGTGTTCCATTGCTTGTGTGCCAACTATAACACCACATTCAAACTCACTTAAATCTTGATAACCTGCCATTCTAGCTGCAGCAACCAATCTGACAAATGTGCCGGACACTTGTTGTCTTATACAGGCGTTGCCAACTTCAGTGCCGTATTGTGACTGTTCACATGTCTCTGTATTTGAATACGCATACCGGTTCCAATTTCTTTGGTTCTTCAGTGTATATGCTAAGGGACATGCTGAAATTCCAGGTGACTCTGAGTCAGCTGCTTCTGATATTGAAAGTGAATCAGACATAATTTATAAACAACCACAACTTATTCCACCTGAAGGGACCATAGTTGAGCTTGGAGGGGATGTGTGTGAAAATGTGTGTTTTGAAAGTGACAATGATGTGTGTAATATCAAATGGGTGCAAGAGATACTTGCTAAAGAAACTACTCAATTCTCACATAATTATGATTCAAATATCCTTTGTGTCAAAGCAAACCCTATTGACATATTTGGCTGCTTATTTGATAATGATTTACTACATCATCTAGTACTAGAAAACCAATCTGTATGCAACTCAAGAGCTTGGAAGTTACACAGCTTTCAAACCAACTGATATTGACAAAACGAAGAAATTTATTTCCATAAATTTATTAATGGGTATCAAGAAATATCCTTCATATGGGGATTATTGGTTTTCTGTCTAAGCTGTCTTGTGATTCTTATACTTCAGTTCTCATGCCTCAGAATAGATTTTTGTGGTTACTACAGCATATACATGTGAATGGTAGCGATCAATAGCCAAAAAAGAGGGCGAAAGGCTAGGATAAACTGTTCAAAATATGCCCACTGCTGGATTACCTTAGCAAGAGCTACTCCGAAAGCTGCAAACCAACAGAACATCTCGTTGTGGATGAATCAATGATTCATTTCAAAGGTAGGTCAAGCCTCAAGCAGCATATGCCACAGAGACCCATAAAACATGGATATAAAGTTTTGGTACTGGCAAATGAAACTGGCTATGTTTCCAAATTTCAGCTCTATATTGGGAAAATTGGACAGAAAATGGAAAAGTGCTTAGATTTCCAAGTTGTAAAACACCTTAGTTCAGAACTTGTAGGAAAATATCACAAACTGTATTTTGATAATTATTTTACCTCTGTACCACACATGCTCGATGTGAGGAAACGGGGAATATATGCTTATGGGACGGTGAAAGGGAGAGCTGGGTTCCCAAAAGACTTCTACATATACATCTACAACTACATGGATACTTTGCAAATCACATTTAAGTGCCTGGCAGAGGGTTCATCGAACTAGCTTCACAATTATCTATTGTTCCAATCTCGTACAGCGCGTGGAAAGAACGAACACCTATATCTTTCCATACGATCTCTCATTTCCCTTACTTTATCATGGTGATCATTTCTCCCTATGTAGGTCAGTGTCAACAAAATACACACATAAAAAAAAAGTTTAGCATCACCCCGGTACCCAGAACTCCTGAAGATAGACGTTGACTGTGAATATTGTATCGCAGACAGTGTCCCTTTGACTGTTTAGAGATGTCACTAAACCCGCCCAGAGATGTAAACAACCATGCATGCGGAGCGCCTATTACATTGAGATGATCTGACAGGTGATCAGTTCCAGTCATTCCACCAGGAAGGAGGTAGATGGCTCATGTTGTCTGTAGTGTGTTGGAGTGAGCGAAAGCGATGTTGTTCGGACATGGAGGAGACACAGAGAGACAGAAACTGTCAATGACATACCTCGCTCAGGCTGCCCAAGGGCCACTATTGCAGTGGATGACAGCTACCTACAGATTATGGCTCGGAGGAACCCTGACAGCAACGCCACCATATTGAATAATGCTTTTCGTGCAGCCACAGGATGTCGTGTTATGACTCAAACTGTGCACAATAGGCTGCATAATGCACAACATCACTCCCAACATCTATGGCGAGGTCCATCTTTGCAACCATGACACCATGCAATGCGATACAGATGGGCCAAACAACATGCCAAATGGACCGCTCAGGATTGGCATCACGTTCTCTTCACCAATGATTGTTGCATATGCCTTCAACCAGACAATCGTCAGATACGTGTTTGGAGGCAACGCGGTCAGACTGAACGCCTTGGACACATTTTCCAGTGAGTGCAGCACTGTGGAGGTTCCCTGCTGTTTTGGGGTGGCATTATGTGGGGCCAACATCCACCACTGGTGATCATAGAAGGCGCTGTAACGGCTGTACGGCACGTGAATGCCATCCTCTGACCAGTAGTGCAACCATATTGGCAGCATATTGGCGAGGCATTCATCTTCATGGACGACAATTTGGGCCCGCATCATGCACATCTTCTTAATGACTTCCTTCAGGATAACAACATCGCCCGACTAGAGTGGCCAGCATGTTCTCCAGACATGAACCCTATTGAACTTTTCTGGGATAGACTGAAAAGGGCTGTTTATAGACGACGTGACCCACCAACCAGTCTGACATCATTTCTAGCACGTAGTGTAACACTAGAGATCTGAAAAGCTTGTGTACATTTTCTTACGACCTCAATCAGCACATCATCTACTACTACTGTTTGTGTTCCTTCTTAATCAGTCATCGCTTATAACTCAGTGGATATATCGCAGAACCTCTGATATGGTATTGAGTCAGAATACATTACAAGTACTATAGAAATATCTAGCTGGGGCATTGTGAGGGAGTCGTAAATACCGCTTACATATCATGTCCCTTAGCTGAGTCACTTTCAAAATTCTGGGATTCTATAACGAGGTTGCATCGTGAGTTACATGTAACTGGAGTGCTGGTCTGATAATATACACTCCAGCAATCACTGTCTCGGTATTTGTCCCGATAGAAAAACCACCTCATTCAGAGGTAATGTTGTACCTTGATTTATAAAGCCAGTATAGCTTTTAACATGGATGCTTGTGTGTACCTGTAGAACCATTACGTATTGACACTAACTTATAATAGTTGTTGGGTTTGAGTTTCTTTAACATCTGGCTGATTATGTGTGTGTTTCTAGGACTCAGTGGTAGCACTTGCAAGAAAAACTTATGAGACATGTCCACCCATGGTTGATTTTCTCTCAGTATTATTTCGTGTTGCCAGCGATCAGTTATTGATGAAGTATTATACTTAGTATTAAGGGGTGCATGATATGTTCGCATTTGAGCATCAGGCTTATAAAGTATGTGTTTGTGTTTTGACGTGTAAAGGAAGTGACTATATCCAGCCGTAAGGAAGGTATGGATTTGATGTGGAGTACTGTGATAGCATGGGAAGAGTATGTCAAATCATAAGAATGCTACTGATATTTCTATTTCCAGAGCCACAGCCATCAACAGAGTGTATTTCCGATACTTCGCTCATTGTCGAATGTTGTTCAACTGAGACAGCGACCGTTACATTTAGTTGTTAGTACAGGGATAAAATATATATGTGACCAATTTCTTGGGATAAACATTCTACCTGTACGTGCTCTGCCTGCAGCGCTGGTGACCTGTGCAGGGTGATTCACGTTTCCTGTTAACGGTAGAAGCTGTCAGACCAGAGATGCCTGTTGGAGTGTAGGAATGTAGATGAATTAACCATGTTGTCCTCTAGACAACCATATAGCGAACTAATACTTAGTATGTGTTGGATAGCTTTCTTGATTGCGTGGAAATTTGAGAAGAGTGAATATGGGGGTGTGTTTGCACTGGATCGTTATTCCCGCCCATGAAATTTGTTCGTTTGACTTCTTCTGTGCATTTCGCGCCTTTATTTAGTGGAGAGAAGATCGATTGTGGTGTGTGCATCAAGCATGTGGAAGACATGTTTGCTGGTTCTCTAGACATGAGAAACACTTTAGTTGACCTTGCAAATTATGGAAATGATTTGGAATCTACTACATCACCAACATCAGTATTCTAGAGTGGAAATGTCAGTTTCCTCCATTTGTTTTGAGTTGCTGAGGAAATGTCTTCGCAGATGTGACATGTTGCTAGTTAGTCAGTGGCTTACAGCACACCCCACCTAGCTGAAGTTTCGAGTTTGTAGAGAACTAATTTCCAGTCTATATCTTAGAAATTATGTCGTGCTAGCGATCGGTAGGATGCTGCATAGTGCTTGATATGAGAAGTACTGCAAAAATGGTATAATATTATGGTAAACACGCGAAAAAATACACCTGTTCTTGTAATCCCCGAGTTTGGAGATGTGTGTAGAAAAGCGAGCAAGGGAGGAAGCAGGTTAGGAGCAGAAACAGTAACGTGTTTGAGCCGAGGAGAAACGATCTCGAATTTGTAGAACAATTCTGAGAGCGATTTTGGTCCGTTGTGAGTGCTCTGGTCATGCGTTGGCGGTGGATGACTTGTGATCATTGGCTGCAGGAAAACATCTAGTGCTGAGAGGAGTATATATACGCTACGGCCCATCTTCACAGTATATGTACGAATGATGTAAAAGGGACGATTTTGTTTGGCGCAGGATACAAACTGTATATTTACTACATCGACACGGTATGCAGTCATATATTGCTGGGTTGGAGATGGGTTTCGCGCACTAATATTCAAGCTCCTGTCCTCGGTGGGAGAGCAGTGTAATGGAGTAGGAATCTTTCCGTATTTGATGTTATGTGGGGCACGCGGAGATATATTGATGGGTCGTAGGTCAGTTTCACATTCTAATATTCAAGCTCCTGTCCTCGGGTGGAGAGAAGTGTAAATGAGTAAGAGTCTTTCCATATTTGGCGATATGTATGGTAGTTTGTAAGATTTAATTGCCAGTGCAATATGGCGATCTGTGTAAAATAACCACTGAAATTCTCATCTGCAGAAGAAAAGAAAGGGTGGCTGGTGCTTCAATACCAGCGGCATCAGTAATTACGCATGTAAATTCGATAAGGGCCAATCATAGTGCTCGATTCACTCACATTCTTTGTGCTGGGATATAGGAGCCTCTACACAGCAGAGGGAACATTTGTGTGAGTTGAAAGCAGGAAGGGTAACACGTGATGGATGGGGTACCAAGTTAGGGCTGCGAGGAAGACTGCATTCGACGTTATTCTATACTATTTTCGTAAACAGGTTTTGTTAGGGCAAGAAATTCCGTGCATACAAGCTGAGACATCAAGAAAGCGAGCGTTAACTATTTCTGGGACACTATACAATTTCTGTGAGGTTGACTCGATTCTTATTTTTATGTAGTCATGTGTAATCAGTACAAGATTTAGAACCTTGTTAGATGCAGTTGCGAGGGTTTGTAGCTACGCACTCGCACTTCGTGACATTGCGTCAGTCATGTTGTGCTGTTATGCACGGTTACACATGACTCTCATGTTGCGCGAGGAACAGTGCACCCTGTGCTATTCTGGGAAGCATTGGAACATCTCTGTTGGTGCTGGGCCTTACCACAGCTATGCGTCACCACATATGGGACCAGCGTGAGCATGACTTGGAGATCTGTGACGTCAGTGTAACACTCGAAGAATTTTAACTGTATACACGAAAATAGACCCAACTTTCACCTGCGGCAGTGTGATAGCAATGGCTCACGATGGCTCTCGTTTGGCGGTGGCTCGCGGCGTCGGCTGCTGTGGGAGCGGCGTCGGTGTTGTGTGGCTGGTTTGTATTTTATTAGAAATCTTTTGTTTAAGCTATATTCCATCGATTTCACCTACCAATAGGATGCTGAGTGCATACATGTAAAGAATACCGATTTAATTAATTTGCATAAATTTTTTTATATCAATGTGGTGTTAGCGGTACAGTAGTTAATGTGAAGGAGAGGGTGACATGGAGCAGAACAGCAGGGTAAGTGAAGAACACTAGGTTAATTTGCATAATTTTTATGTAAAATGCAGTACAAAAGTTTAAGGGGAGAGTGGCAAAGAAGAATGAGCCAGAAATGGCGTTCAAAAGCATGTGAAATTCGAAAAGTGTACCAGAAAATGCTGGGAGGACATAACTAGTTACTTATTTGGTATCAATGGCGGTAGAATATTTTAAGGAAATGGGGGTGACAAGGAAAAACACTTAACAGAACAATAGGTTAAGTACCTGTCAATCAGAGGAGAACAATAGGTTTGCCCTTGAGTGCATACCTGCCCCTAATGTAGGCAACCCACACTAACAAAATGCACCAGTGTCCTTGTAGCTCTACTACTAGTGTGTACGGCAATCTGGACCATCACTTCTGAAGGTCTCACTGTTTGCTATTCGCGTGGGTTCATGAACTAACTGCTCGAAATAATTTTCAGAGAATACATTTAGCACAATTTCGGATGATGTTTTATGCGAACCTCTGGAATGAAACATGTATTTTCGCCAACATATTGAGGGTAAATTAAAGTCACCACCAACTATGATTTTATAAGTTGGGTACACATTTGATATCAAACTCAAACTTTCTTTGGTCGGCAAAAGGATCCAATTATTATTTTATTCCGGTTGCCAAGAGTGACCTCAACCCATACTAACTCACTGGAACTCTCTACTTCAATTTTGCGACTACGTCTAACTGCAACAATCACGCCATTGCCAACCGTGTTTAGCCTGTCCTTTCGAAACTCTGTTAGGTTCTTCGAAAAAATTTCGGCTGAGCTTATCTTCGGCTCTAGCCAGCTTTCAGTGCCTATAACGATTTGAGCATCACTGCTTTCTATTAGCGCTTGGAGCTCTGGCACTTTCCCAACACAGCTACGACAGATTACAACTGTTATAATGATGGTTCCTGTATCTACGATCTTCCTGTGTTCGGCCTGCACCCTTTGTGACTGAAGCCCTTCTTGTGTTTTCCCGAGACCCTCTAACCTAAAAAACCCTGATACCCGTATAACTGCCTCCTACATATAGTGGACATCTGACCTATTCAGCAGAACCCAAAACCCAACCACACTTTGGTGCAAGTTAAGGAATGTGCAGCCTACACAGCCGCAGAACCGTCTGAGCCTCTGGTTCAGACCCTCCACTCGGCTCTGTACCACAGGTCTGCAATCGGTCCTGTCAACTATGCTGCAAAGGATCATCGCTGCTTTCATCTTGCAAGCGAGTCTGGCAGCCTTTACCACTTCTGTTAGCCACTTGGAAACAGAGAGAATCTCTTCTGATCTGAATAGACACACATCATTGGTACCAACGTGAGCCACCATCTGCAGTTGTCTACACCCTGTGCTTTTCATAGCAGGGACCCGTTCCATGTCTGTAATGAATCCACCCAATATGTACACGGAGCGCACATTGGTTTTCTTTCCCTTCTTGGCACCCATGTCCCTAAGGGCCGCATAACACGCTTAACGTTTGAGCTCCCAACTATCAATAATCCCACCCTCTGTGATTGTCCGGATCTTGCAGGCTGCGAGGTTTCCTCTGAAACAGTACAGGCGACAGCATCTGGCTTGGAGACAGTGTCAGCCACAGACAGCACCTGGAATCTGCTTCTCACACAAACTGGGGAGGCCTTACACATGGCTGTCTGGGAAGCCTTTCGCTGCCTGTTATGCCCCGGGCGACCTCACACTCGACAACACGTGAGAGGTCAACCTCAAAGCGAGCAGTAGCTGCGCTGGCCAGCGGTGAGGACTGATAATAGGATTCGGATGTGCTGGATGTCTGTTGGATCCCCACGGTTGGCCCACAACAGTGGTGCCCATCGACTGTAGCCTCAAGCTGTGTAATCGAAGCAATCCCAGCCTGGAGCTGAGAGCGAAGTGTCACCAACTCGGCTCACATCCGCACACAACAATTACAGTCCCTGTCCATTCTAAAAACCATGGAAAACTAAACTATCCAGGTAAATGGACATCGAAAATGAAGAGAACATGTCTCAGGGAGAATTCCCATTTCATTGTAGCAGCCACGGTATTAACAGCCATCGTTTGTAAAGCTCGCAAACCAATACAGTTTTTCTCAAATTTACACAATATTGAAAATGTAAGCACAACGTCTTGAAAATGTAAAGATGGTTCCCATATAGAAATTTCATGCCCAGATTTTGTAAAAGTTTACAATGCCTATATGTGGCTCGTGGACAAATCCGACATATTAAAATCAGTCTATGAGATTGATAGAAGATGGGAAAACTGGTGGCAAAGAATTTTCTGGCACTTTCTTGATGTCACTGTTGCAAATGTCTTCATCGTTTATGAGAAACATTCAAATCATGAGCATATATCCTCAAAGCAGTTCAGATTCTCTGTAATTGCTGGTATTGTTGGGGCATCTTCATCGTATCCTAACTGCAAGAGGTCTCAGACCCAGCAGAGTAGACTGAAGTAGTGTTACTTAAACATCGACAAACTATCGATTAAACGATAGCGTCTGCACTATCGTCACTATCGGTAGTCTGGTTTAACTGTCGATAGTCATATAGTTTATAATGTAATTCTTTTTTAATTATCTCCTCAAAAATTGTAGGTCCTATTATGTCCATGGCGTGTGGAGTGCAGATGGAAAGTAGATCACATGGAGGTATTTAATGACTATCAAATGTGGTAGTGCCTTAGCCAGTCTATGCTGTTTATAAATGCTTGTTGTTAATAGATTGGCTGCTGTGGGGGAGGGGACATTAGAGAGTGAATTTTCTTGTTTCACTTCCAGTGACGACAACTAACAATTGTGTGCATCTCGTATTGACCGGATACATCTGGTAAAAAATACACGTGTAAATAACACGGATACATGAATGCTCATTATAGACACTGCCATTTTCAAATGTGTGAGCATACTTAAATATAGCATGGCATACAAACGTAAATAAAACTGTTGTAATACAACACAGTTAATAGAGGAAAAAATTACATTTTAAAGATTTGTTAAGTGTTTGTGATTCTCCTGCATAACGCGTTTTAAAATAAAAAGCACTCCATCTTCAGGCCACAAGTGGGCCATATGGATCATCCGACCGCTGTGTCATCCTCAGCTGAGGATGTCGATAGGAGGGGCGTGTGGGCAGCACACCGCTCTCCCAGTCATTATGATGGTTTTCGGTGACCGGAGCCGCTACTATTCAGTCGAGTAGCTCCTCAATTGGCATCATGAGGCTGAGTGCACCCCGAAAAATGACAACAGCTCATGGCGGCCCGGACGGTCACCCATCCAAGTGCTGGCCACGCCAGACAGCGCTTAACTTCGGTGATCTGACAGGACTCGGTGTATCCACTGCAGCAAGGCCGTTGCCATTTTAAAATAAATACTATTATTATTATTCTTTCCATTCTCAGACGTTATGTCTGGTTAAAAATGGAAAGTGATGTGGACCTTGATCAAGCGTGACTTCCTTGTAACTCTACGGTATATGTTACATTGCATTTAGGAACTTTCGGGTAATTGAACATGTATCAATAATTACAGATTTCTGTAGTTGTATATATACGTTTGGATGTAGCTGTATTGCGTTGATGTACTGGTGGATATTGTGTGGTATGACTCCTGTAGTTGATAGTATAATTGGTATAATGTCAACTTTATCCTGATGCCACATGTCCTTGACTTCCACAGCCAGTTGGGTGTATTTTTCAATTTTTTCTCCTGTTTTCTTCTGTATATTTGTTGTATTTGGAATGGATATTTCGATTAGTTGTGTTAATTTCCTCTTTTTATTGGTGTGTATGATGTCAGGTTTGTTATGTGGTGTTGTTTTATCTGTTATAATGGTTCTGTTCCAGTATAATTTGTATTCATCATTCTCCAGTACACTTTGTGGTGCATACTTTTATGTGGGAACATGTTGTTTTATTAGTTTATGTAGTATGGCAAGTTGTTGATGTATTATTTTTGCTACATTGTCATGACTTCTGGGGTATTCTGTATTTGCTAGTATTGTATATCCGCTTGTGATGTGATCTACAGTTTCTATTTGTTGTTTGCAAAGTCTGCAATTATCTGTTGGTGGTATTGGGATCTTTAATAATATGGTTGCTGTAATATCTGGTGTTTATTGTTTGATCCTGTATTGCAATCATGAATCCTTCCGTCTCACTGTATATATTGCCTTTTGTTAGCCATGTGTTGGATGCGTCTTGATCGATGTGTGGCTGTGTCAGATGATACGGGTGCTTGCCATGTAGTGTTTTCTCTTTTCCAATTTACTTTCTTCCTGTCTGTTGATGTTATGTGATCTAAAGGGTTGTAGAAGTGGTTATGAAATTGCAATGGTGTAGCCAATGTATTTATATGAGTGATTGCTTTGTGTATTTTGCTAGTTTCTGCTCGTTCTATAAAGAATTTTCTCAAATTGTCTGCCTGTCCATAATGTAGGTTTTTTATGTCGATAAATCCCCTTCCTCTGTCCTTTCTGCTTAATGTGAATCTTTCTGTTGCTGAATGTATGTGATGTATTCTATACTTGCGGCATTGTGATCATGTAAGTGTACTGAATGCTTCTAGGTCTGTGTTACTCCATTTCACTACTCCAAATGAGTAGGTCAATATTAGTATAGCATAAGTATTTATAGCTTTTGTCTTGTTTCTTGCTGTCAATTCTGTTTTCAGTATTTTTGTTAGTCTTTGGCTATATTTTTCTTTTAGTTCTTATTTAATATTTGTATTATCTATTCATATTTTTGTCTGTATGCTAGATATTTATAGGCATCCGTTTTTTCCATCGCTTCTATGCAGTCGCTGTGGTTATCCAATATGTAATCTCCTTGTTTAGTGTGTTTTCCCTTGACTATGCTATTTTTCTTGCATTTGTTTGTTCCAAAAGCCATATTTATATCATTGCTGAATACTTCTGTTATCTTTAGTAATTGGTTGAGTTGTTGATTTGTTGCTGCCAGTAGTTTTATATCATCCATGTATAGCAAATGTGTGATTTTGTGTTGGTATGTTCCAGTAATATTATATCTATTAATTGTATTATTTAGCATGTTGGACAGTGGGTTCAGAGCAAGGCAGAAACAGAAAGGACTTAATGAGTCTGCCTGGTATATTCCACGCTTAATCTGTATTGGCTGTGGTGTGATATTATTTGAATTTGTTTGGATATAATGTGTGGTTTTCTAATTTTTCATTACTATGTTTAGGAACTGTATCAATTTAGGATCTACGTTGTATATTTCCAATATTTGTAATAACCATGAGTGGGGTACACTATCAAAAGCTTTTTGGTAATCAATGTATGCATAGTGTAGCGACCTTTGTTTAGTTTTAGCTTGATATGTCACCTCTGCATCTATAATCAGTTGCTCTTTACAACCTCGTGCTCCTTTGCAGCAGCCTTTTTGTTCTTCATTTATAATTTTGTTCTGTGTTGTATGTGTCATTAATTTCTGTGTAATGACTGAAGTTAATATTTTGTATATTGTTGGTAGGCATGTTATGGGGCGATATTTTGCTGGATTTACTGTGTCTGCTTGATCTTTAGGTTTCAGATAAGTTATTCCATCTGTAAGTGTATCAGGGAATGTGTATGGGTCTGCAATGTAACTGTTAAATAATTTAGTTAGATGTGAATGTGTTGAGGTGAAATTCTTTAGCCAGAAATTTGCTATTTTATCTGTAACAGTTGTGTTACTAAATGTGACACTTCTGTCACTCAATGTAACTGGGTTTTCTCTTTTGATGCTGTCAATTGTCAGGATGAACATTCTAAAGCATTCTGTCAGGGTGAAAATATTAAATAAATTAACTTTTCTCTCTTAACAACATGTGGGCAGGGTGGGTTCTTCCTTGGCTCGGGTATGAGGTCGAATGAAACATCATTTTTACATAAGATAACTTTTATTGAAGATTTGTACAACTGTATCTTACGGGATGTTCTGGTTCGGAGAGCGGCAGCTGTGTCGTTTACGTAGCCTTCTGCTGCGGCAGCGGCGGCGGCGGCGGCGGCGTCTGATTACGCGTAGCGGTGTGTATCTCGTGTCGCCGTCTCGCCCAGCTGACCGGAGACGCGCAGCGCGAGGTGGCCCGTTTAATTATTGCGAGCGACGTCGTGCATCGGATGGTAATACCTTGAATGTGGCGTCCCAGTGTTTCTCTTCTCTAAGCGGCCGCGTGTGTTGTGCGTCGGCCAGCAGAGCGGCGCGGCGGGGGAAGGCCAGTGTCCCGGACTCGAACCACGGACTCCCGCTTGCCAGTCTTCGGCTGTCAGGTCTTCATCCCAGCTCACAGGTGACTGCTGAAGTGAGGCCGTCTCCTTCCCGTCCTCACGAGTCACCCGGGTACGTAAAGATCAGACTTCAAATACCTTTTAACTTCTGTCTTCTGGCGCCGAGGCTGCTGCTTGCTATTCCATTACAGCGGCGGACTTGGTGCGTCTGTGCATGATGTAGTCTCTTCTTGCATGACGGTCTTCAGCACCGAAACTAACTTAAAACAACTGCTACGCTTCTTCACTTCTTCGTCTTCTTCGTCGCTCGTCTCCGTCTTCGTCTCCGTCTTCGCCTTCGTCTTCCTCTCGTCTTCATCTGTCGGGCCCACTGCGTCTCGCGTATTTATTCACTTCAGTTTACTGGAGGTGAACGACTTCACGGCCATTGCCTCTTCTGTCACGTTGAAAAGATTCTCGAAGATTCTTCTTAACGTCGGTCATTGGCTCTTGGAATGTAGGCGAGGGCCTTTGCTCACATGCGACAACTGAGAAACACGTGAGCCGGTCATTGCCTCTTCTGTCACGTTGTAAAGCTTCTCGAAGAATCTTCTTAACGTCGGTCATTGGCTCTTGGGATGTAGGCGAGGGCCTTTGCTCACATGCGGCAACTGAGAAACACGTGAGCCGGTCGGGCGATGCCCTGACGGCTGAATCGACAGCGCCCGCTTATGTGGAACTTGCTGACTTCACGGTCATTGTCTCTTCTGTTTTGCTGTTCGGCCCGCTGAATGCCAGTATGTAACTCTCTAAACTAAACCAAGTTTTTCATTTATATTCTAATTTCTACTTCACTTTGATTTCACTAATTTATTTACTTAAGTACCACTCAACATTCCTCCACCCTTCGGAGAAATTCGCCCTCGAATTTACCACTCAACATTCCTCCACTCTTCACACGGCAAAAACACTAACACAAGTAATGAAAACTCTCGACTTAGATCACACACGCTTCACATTAAGTATGCTGAAAATACTTTATCACTTTACCAAAGCACTGTGTGCTCATGAATCACATAGTTCACACATAAATGGTTATAATAAGTGTAACAAATCTTGATGAGAATGAATAAACAGAAATAGATTTTTCACTTAGAAAATTACATAGCAACAGCTGTTTAATCTACCCTATACTAATGCAAGAATATCTATTCTACAGTATTGTTTATTTTAACAAGAGACTGTTTAATGAAGAATGAAGTACAATAAACAAAATTAATACACTAATGCTCAAAAGTAACCATTGAAGTACATCAGTTAAGAGTGTGGTATCCAGTTAACAGGGATTTGATGAAGTGGTATATTATTATTTGGCTTATTTTTTCGTCTTAAATAAAAGAAAACTGTACAAAGCAGAAACACCAACACAAAGGTTCCAGATATACCCGTTCCTAGCATTATAATTTTAGTTTTGTGTTCACCTTTTAATTTTAAGACATGTTGCATTATAACATTGGCATCAATTTTGCCTTGCTGCGAGTTTATGAACATATCTAATGACTTCAGAAGGGAACTGTCAAGGGAGTCATTGAGGTAGGATAGGTTTTGTGTAGGAAATGCTTTGCATGGCGTTTTCTGAAAAAAGCAAACAACATGGTTATGGACCTACCAACCTAGTAAAAACAAAAACAAAAAAAAGAAGAAATACATTGGTAACTACAAGATATACGTGTTTCTACGTTCAACTTTTATTTTAAACAATAAACCATTACCATTCATTTATTAATTATTTACATTTGTATATATCAACAGTCTACTAAGATTCAACTAGGACATTCGCACTCTTGGTCGCAGATTGTACTCGTATGGTGCCATGTCTGTATGTTGTGCTGGCGTGGCCACTCTTTTTCCTCTTCGGGTACTTCCTCCACCCTTCGGAAGAGCAGACACTATTGTTGAAGGAATTACATCTGGAGCGCCCTTAAAAGGTTTTAAACGACTTGCATGGACAATGGTAGTTCGGGTGGGCAGTTGCAATTTAACGTTGACTGGTGACGTGATCTCAATAATTTGATAAGGACCTCTGTAGTTTGTTACAAATTTCTTCGTTTTTCCTTTCGCTATGTAAGGAATTGAAAGCATAACCCACTGACCGATTTTGTAATTTGGATATTTAGCTTGGGTATTACCTAATCTTTCCTGTCGTTCCAAAGCCTTTGTATTAGATTTTTGAACCTTTTTCCATACATCCTTCATCATTCGACTGAAATCTCTTACTGTTTCTCCGACTTTTCTGTTTTTCTGCCTGATTACATCAAAAGGGGACAGCATTTTTCTCCCATAGACCACTTCATAAGGTGACATGCCAGTTGCTTCATGCGTTTTGGCGTTGTATACCGACACGATTATTGGTAAATACGTATCCCAATTAGAATGTTGTTCGTTAATATAATAACTAAGCATCTTGCCAATTGTCCGATGAACTCTTTCTGTGCGTCCGTTGCACTGAGGGTGTAACGGAGTTGTGCGTAATTTGCGTATTTTTAGTAAGTGGCATAGCTGTTTCATTAGTTCAGACATAAAATTAGATCCCTGATCTGTGATAATAGCTTCAGGTACGCCAAATTTAAGTATCCAGTTGTTAACTAAAGCTTGGGCAACTGTATTTGCTTGCTGATCTGGGAGACTCACCATAGCTAGATAGCGTGAAAAGTGATCTATAATCGTAAGAACATATTTATTACCAGCAGGTGTTTTATGAAATGGCCCGTAGAGATCCAGTCCACAGATTTGAAATGGACATGAAGCCTCGGGGAGCCTCTGTAAGGGTATTTTTGAACGAGAAAGTTCAGCTCGTTGTGCGCACGCAATGCAATTGCGAACGTACTGCGCAACATCCTGCTTTCTAGTTTGCCACCAAAATCGCTCTGCTACACGTCTTTCGGTTGTCCGCTGTCCACCGTGTCCTGCAAGGATATGATCGTGGGCCTCTGCCATTATTTCTTGTCTAAGGTGTTGGGGAACAACAATTCGCGGTCCAAGTTTTGTTTTACGGCATAATACACCATCTTCAAAGCAAAATTGTTTTTGAGTTGCGTATTTTTTGCATTCTGTATCCTCATCTTGTGCCTTTCTCCAGTCCTCAGTATCTCGGCCTGTTGCTTCCAAAAGTGCTATTTTCCGACTTAGACAATCTGCATTCGTGTGTTTTTTGCCTGGTTTATGGATAACTTCGAAATCCATTTCGGAAAGACATAGGGCACAACGCGTGAGACGACTAGATGGATCCTTTAATCCAAGCAACCATTTTAAAGCTGCGTGGTCTGTAATAACCTTGAATTTCCTACCATACAAGTAGCATTTAAAGTATTTGATACCATAAATAACACTTAACAATTCTTTCTCTGTTGTGGAATAATTTCTTTCTGCTGTTGTTAGTTGTCTCGAAGCGTAGGCTATGGGGTGTTCCGCGTCATTACTATTCTGACTCAAAACAACTCCTACTGAATGACCACTTGCGTCACAGGATAAAATAAATTCTTTATTATAATCTGGGTAGGCTAATACTGGACTGTGTGTTAACTTATCTTTAAGGGTTTGAAATGCTGATTCACAATCTTCAGACCAATGAAATTTTGCACCCTTTTTCAATAATTGGGTTAAGGGTCGGGCAATTTCAGCAAAATTTTGAACATATTTTCGGTAATACGATGCGAGACCAATGAAACTTTGTACTTCCTTAACGCGTTGTGGTGTTGGGAAGTCCTTAACTGCCGAAATTAATCGAGGATCTGTTCTAATTCCTTTTTCACTAATGACATGCCCTAGGTATGTAACCTCTGTCAATGCAAAACTACATTTTTCCATATTTAATGTTAATTTAGCTTTTCTAAGTCTCTGAAAAACATTACGCAGACGCACAGCATGTTCATTAATGTCTTTGGAGAATACAATAATATCGTCTAGATATACACAACATTGCTGAGTTTTTAGTCCTCGCAATACTCCATCAAGTAGTCTTTGAAAAGTTGCTGGTGCATTTTTCAAACCGAAAGGCATTCTTTTAAATTGCTAGTGGCCTCCAGGGGTAGAAAATGCTGTTTTATGCCTATATTCAGGTGCAACTTCCAATTGATGATATCCGCTACGTAAATCGATTGTTGAAAAGTATTTACTGTTACCTAAACTGTCAATGATATCTGTAATGTTTGGAAGAGGATAAACATCTGAGATAGTTTGTTTGTTAAGGTGTCTGTAGTCACAACAAAATCTATATCGTTTCGTACCGTCGGGAGACTTCTTTGGAATAATTACGATATTTGAATTATAAGGCGAATCAGAATATTCTATGATTCCATCTTTTAGATGCTGTTCTAAAAATTCATCCAGTACTGGCTGTAAGTGATGCGCAACTCTATAAGGCTTTCTATAAACTGGGGGGCTATTTCCTGTTGGGATCCTATGCTGTGTGATATCTGTTGCTGGCAGTGGACCTTCTGCATTAAATAAATCTTGGAACTCAACTAAAACTGCTTCTATCGTGTCTCTATCCCTTCCTTTCAAATGCTCAATCTTCTGGCGCAATGCGGTTTTATAGGCGTCTGATTTCTGACCATCATTAATATCTGACCAAATGAAATCTTCTTCTTCAAAAGTACTGACTGTAGCTACTAATATTCCCTTATGCAACTCTTTGTCCTCCACTCCAAAATTGTCAATATGTACCGGTACTTTTCTTTCTCCCTCAACATCTTGAACCCGTACAACACTTCTACGTACAAAACAATGTGATACATCTAATTCCTCATTTTCCTCTAGTGGCTCTATTAGACGTATTGTATCTATAGGTACCTCGGGGTCAACGGTCATCCAGAGAAGTTTTCCTGAGCCAGATGGTATCTGATCCCGCGAATCAACCTTCAAGGACGTTGCACGCAGTGTAGTTGATTTCGCCTTCCGGTTAGGGAAATCTTGCGGCAGAGGGCCCTTTGCAGCGGTGTCACCTAGCTGAAATACTATTCCGCTAAGTTCTACAGTTTGCTGTCTGAGGTCAATTTTAGCGTGATGTTTATTCAGGAAATCCAACCCTAGGATCGCGTCGTACCCGTCAGTTATCTTTGTTACCACTTCTACATCTTCTTGAAATTGTACACCGTGAATATAGAAAATCAATGATGTACATCCTAATGACTTCACTGTACCTCCTCCTACTCCACTCAATCTATACCTTGGAGGGTCATATTTCTTTTCTCCAATGCATTCACTACTCACTATTGATACGTTTGCGCCTGTATCCACCAGTATCCTTGCCTCTTTATCCTGTATGGTAGCAGATAACCAGCATTCCGCCTTCACATTCGCCTTAATGGCATGAAATTTTATTGGGAACGCGTGGCGGCGGTTCCGACATTCCCGTTTGAGTTTAACTGATTTCTATTTCCAAAAACTTTCTTAGACCTGCATTCCTTGAATGTGTGACCTATTCTTTGACAATTAGTGCATTGAGGTTGTCTGCAGTTTTTTGCTATATGGCCCTGTCGATCGCACCTAAAACATCGTACTCCTGCTGAAAATACATTTCGCTTCTCCTTGTATCTGGTGGCAATGTCAATCTCTTCAAAAGCCGTCGCCACAGATACAGCTTCCGCTAAACTTTTAGGAAACTCTGCCCTGACACGACGGGACGTTTCAAGAGGTAACCCACGTAAAAATGTATCTAGAGCTCTATCTTCTGCCTCTTGTAAAATAACTTTATTTGCTTCATCACTAGTTGTCAACTGATAGGTGTTAATATTAACTTTTCTAATCCTATCTACAAAGCTTTCTAATGACTCGTTTTGCCTCTGAGTGATAGTGTTTAACTGTTCCCTATAAAATCTACAGCTGTTCTGTTTTTGAAAACGTTTAAGTAATCCTTTCTTCAATTCCTCAAATGTTCGAGCATTCCGTAATTCTTCATGGTATAATACGTGTGCTTTAGTCTCTCCTAGCAATCTTAACTTTGTCATTTGTAAGAGCTGTTCATCTGACCATGATCCTAACTTTGCAGCTGCTACTAAATCATCAAAAAAGGCTGTTATGTCTTCGCCAGGTTTACCTGAAAAAGGAGTTACCAGGGCTGCTGCTGAGGAATCGAGGGTGGGAGGGATTGAACTGGTTTGCCTAACCTCACTCAACTGCTTAAATAATGCATTATTATCATTTTTAAGCTGTGCTATTTGATTAACTAAGCTCTGAATAGCTTCATCAGTAGAAACCGCTTGTGGTGCTGACTCTGACTTTGTACGATTTCGTGTCATCATTTTACAAACTGTTAGTTACACAATCATCCTACACTGAATTTAAAAGATGTTTAAATATTTTCGACAAACTCTTAAAATTATGAGAGAGAATACACTTCTAAATAAAGAAAATATTACGACTGCTATGCAAACCTCTATCCTTTCACACATTAAACAATACTAACTGTGGATCTTTAGTGACTGTCATTCACACCTCATATTGAGCCAAGGGTTTTTTCTCTGACACCAAATGTAACAGTTGTGTTACTAAATGTGACACTTCTGTCACTCAATGTAACTGGGTTTTCTCTTTTGATGCTGTCAATTGTCAGGATGAGCATTCTAAAGCATTCTGTCAGGGTGAAAATATTAAATAAATTAACTTTTCTCTCTTAACAACATGTGGGCAGGGCGGGTTCTTCCTTGGCTCGGGTATGAGGTCGAATGAAACATCATTTTTACATAAGATAACTTTTATTGAAGATTTGTACAACTGTATCTTACGGGATGTTCTGGTTCGGAGAGCGGCAGCTGTGTCGATTACGTAGCCTTCTGCTGCGGCAGCGGCGGCGGCGGCGGCGGCGTCTGATTACGCGTAGCGGTGTGTATCTCGTGTCGCCGTCTCGCCCAGCTGACCGGAGACGCGCAGCGCGAGGTGGCCCGTTTAATTATTGCGAGCGACGTCGTGCATCGGATGGTAATACCTTGAATGTGGCGTCCCAGTGTTTCTCTTCTCTAAGCGGCCGCGTGTGTTGTGCGTCGGCCAGCAGAGCGGCGCGGCGGGGGAAGGCCAGTGTCCCGGACTCGAACCACGGACTCCCGCTTGCCAGTCTTCGGCTGTCAGGTCTTCATCCCAGCTCACAGGTGACTGCTGAAGTGAGGCCGTCTCCTTCCCGTCCTCACGAGTCACCCGGGTACGTAAAGATCAGACTTCAAATACCTTTTAACTTCTGTCTTCTGGCGCCGAGGCTGCTGCTTGCTATTCCATTACAGCGGCGGACTTGGTGCGTCTGTGCATGATGTAGTCTCTTCTTGCATGACGGTCTTCAGCACCGAAACTAACTTAAAACAACTGCTACGCTTCTTCACTTCTTCGTCTTCTTCGTCGCTCGTCTCCGTCTTCGTCTCCGTCTTCGCCTTCGTCTTCCTCTCGTCTTCATCTGTCGGGCCCACTGCGTCTCGCGTATTTATTCACTTCAGTTTACTGGAGGTGAACGACTTCACGGCCATTGCCTTTTCTGTCACGTTGAAAAGATTCTCGAAGATTCTTCTTAACGTCGGTCATTGGCTCTTGGAAAGTAGGCGAGGGCCTTTGCTCACATGCGACAACTGAGAAACACGTGAGCCGGTCATTGCCTCTTCCGTCACGTTGTAAAGCTTCTCGAAGAATCTTCTTAACGTCGGTCATTGGCTCTTGGGATGTAGGCGAGGGCCTTTGCTCACATGCGGCAACTGAGAAACACGTGAGCCGGTCGGGCGATGCCCTGACGGCTGAATCGACAGCGCCCGCTTATGTGGAACTTGCTGACTTCACGGTCATTGTCTCTTCTGTTTTGCTGTTCGGCCCGCTGAATGCCAGTATGTAACTCTCTAAACTAAACCAAGTTTTTCATTTATATTCTAATTTCTACTTCACTTTGATTTCACTAATTTATTTACTTAAGTACCACTCAACATATCTTTTCCAGGGGCTTTCCAATTGTGCGTAGAATTAATTGCTCGGGTGACTTCATGTTGCAAAATTATCACTTCAGGCATTTGTGGTATCATCTTGTATGTGTCTGTTTCTGCTTGTATCCACCGTGCATGTCTGTTATATTGAACCGGGTTTGACCATATGTTGCTCCAGAAGTGTTCCATGTTTGTTATGTTTGTTGGATTGTCTATTTTAATGTGTGTGTTATCTATTGTCTGATAAAATTTCTTTTGGTTTGTGTTGAATGTTTGGTTTTGTTTCCTTCTATTTACACTTTTTTTGTATCTTCTAAGTCGTTTGGCCAATGCTTGTAATGTTTGTTTCTTTTCATCTAATTGCTCTATCGCTTCCTGTTGTAACATTTTACCTAACCTTTTTCGTTTTTTGTCTGATATTTCATTTCTTATAAATTGTGTTAGCTGTCCGATGTCTTTTCTCAGTTTTTCTATTCTGATCTGTAGCCTGTGTTGCCATGCTGGTTTTGTGGGTTTCTTCTGAGTGTTGGTTGGTTCTGATCTCTGCCTAGTGTGTATATTTAGTGTTGTGAGTGCTCCTATATAAACCAGTAGTTGTAATTCTTCCATAGTTGTATTTTCATGTATTTTGTTGTGTATGATTATGTTGATTGTTGTTTCGACTTGTGGGTTATTTGGGGGTCTACGCAAGAATGGTCTAATTTCTGTATTTGTGTCTTTGTATTCTATATATGTCAGCAGATATTTTTCTTCTATATCTAACATGTGTGTCACTTCGTGTTCTATTTGTGCTTGTTTTGGTGGCTGTCTTAAGATTTCGTTTTCCTCTCATTGTTTAATTAATGCGTGTTGTGCTTTGTTTGTTTCCTCTGGGATGTTTGAGTCCATTACTGTATTTTCTTCTTCTTCTGATTGCACATTATTTTGTTCCAGTATTTGTTGTACTTGTTGTTTGATGTTTTCTAATTCTGACTGAGGTATCCTGTTAGCTAGTCGTTGTTCTGTTAAAAATTTTAATTCTGGGTATCTGGTAATAAATGTTGTGTATACGTGTGATCTGTATCCTGTTGTGTTGGTTCCTAAGTTTGTTGCTTGGTAATAACAGAACATGAGGTGTCGGTTAACTTCATCTGATCATCTCATACTCTGTCTTTGTTTTCCTTCTAGGGTGGTTGCAGGAAGCATATCCTGCAAAACAACTCTATTTGGATTTAAATCATTTTCCGTGTGGCTAGCAGTGTCGTTACCACTGTGGACGGGAATAAGGTTCAAGCGTCGTCCCCGACCATGACAGCGCTTGTCCGAGGCTTCATTAGTTCTGTCCTGAACCAACTAATCACACTAAAAGGGGGGTTAGCCCTGTTAGTGGTTTGTTATTTTCGTCGCCTGTTACGACTGGCTGAACATACCGGACGCCTATTATTATTATTATTATTGTTATTATCATTATTATTATTAATTAAACAAACCTGCTACTGTTCCCTCCTGTTTCTAAGTCCTCATTGTACTTACAAGTGTTTTCAGTTGTACATGTTAATATAAAAAGTGGGTTGGTGAAATGTGAATGTCTCACTGGATGTGAGACAAAGCTAATCTCTTCTTGCCAAGATGATTCAAATGGCTCTGAGCACTATGGGACGTAAAATCTGAGGTCATCAGTCCCCTAGACTTAGAACTACTTAAACCTAACTAACCTACTTACATCACACACATTCACGCCCGAGGCAGGATGCGAACCTCCGTCCGTAGCAGCCGCGTAGTTCCGGACTGAAGCGCCTACAACCGCTCGCCCACCGCGGTCGGCTTCTTGCCAAGAGTTGACGGTGAATACCCGGGAATGTTTATGCAAAAACTCCTAATCCTGTAGATATTTCTTAAGCTCTTGCCCGTTCACAATGAAACCCTTTGAAACTTGTGCAGCGAGTGAATTAGCTCACCATTTTTTTTTTTTCATACTGCGACCTGATTAATAATTTTTCGAGTGTCACGAGGGAGAATGCTGCCGCCTAAGCTTCTAGCTCTTCGGGGTATCGTAGGAGACAGCCTCAATGTGTCAATAATGGCGTCTTTGTCACTCATTTCGTAACTAAAGCGCCACACAACAACAGGATTATTCTTCGCCAAGCAACTAAAGTGCTGCAACTGTTGAATCGCTGTCAATGGCACCAGTGAGACAAAGAGCACAGTCATCACGAAGTGTTCGTAATGATGTAGACGGTAAACGATCACTACTTAACTCGCGCCACTGATAGTCTCTGCTGGCCGAAGAAGATTATTTTGTTTATGTAAGAAGTTCATAAACAGAGTTTTTTTTATTATTGTTTTGAAAATGAATCGTAAAACACAATCGTCTGTGTGGAATTTTTCCAAGAAAGTGGGGATAATAGTCTATGAAGTGTACCCTCTACATTAAAGAATATAAACATTCAGGGAATAGGGTTAATTTAAGAGACCACTTAAAAAGAAAACATAGTGAAAAACCAAAGAACTATGGATTAGTAATAGAACTGAAAGATGAGAAATTAACTTGTAAGCTAGATCAAGTGCAAGAGATGCAACCAAAAAACTGAGCAGCTCCATAGAAAATTGTTTTTACAGAAGTCAGTTATACTATATCAATTCTAAAGTAAAAAAAAAGAACTTGATTCAATTTACGTGCAGATGATTGCTACTGATATGCTGCCGTTCAGATCTTCCGATGATCAAGATTTGAAAAAAATTGTTCATGAGTTGGACAGCAGATATGAGTTGGCGGATAAGGCCACACTCGAATTATTACTGGTCCATGCTGTGTCACGGTTAATTCTTATGATCGGTGCTTCATCCCCCTCCCCCCTTGTCGATAGAGATCTGAAGCTGTTGTGACATTTGTGTTCTGTTTATGGACACTGCGTTACAACAAGCCCAATTTATTTTCTTATTCTTTATAAAAATAAGCAACACGACCGCCCTAAGTTTGCATTTGAGAGTGTGTACGATAATAGGGTAACAAGTGAGAAACAAGCAGTACAGCATAGCAAAAGAAGCTGGTCGTGACGTTACAATTACTGTGCTGCTGTCTTCCGAGTATATAAAAAAGGTGGTTTGATGTGCGATTTATACAGAAGTGCTTCCACTGTGTTAGCGAGTGGAAACAGAATTAAAACTTTCGGTGCTTATGGTGTAATATTAATGCATATCTTTTGCAAGAAGGCAACCATAGTAAGTTGTAAATACAGGCCGTATTAACCAAATTGGAACTATCCAATGGTAATGAAAAGCTTGCAGCTATTGTGTAATGGAAGCTGTCGTATTGTAACTACAGTGAAGACTACGAAACGCTAGATCATGATCTGTCAAGTGCAAACTTTGAGCGGGTCAGGCATATTATGGGAATACATCTGTATGACGGATGAAAGTGCCAGCATTGCTGTCTTTCCACACACCTTTCCTTACTCTTCATTACTATTGTGCTCTTTATACCGCTCCGTTGTGCTTCCCTCGTCGAAAGGCGAAACCCCGTAGAAAACTACATACAAGCTATACACTTTATGGCGAGTGCATTAAGATCACAAGTACTGCCAACCTTAACGTCACAAGTGCTGCCAATGATGTAGCAGCTGTAGCAATACAGTAGAGTGATGGCCCTATTGTTTTTTATTGAGTGTCAGCTCAACTCAGAATAAACACAATCAGCGACGAAGCCACCCCTGTTCTGTTCAGTGTGGTTCCACTACATCTCGTTATTTCCGTGTGTAATTCAAACAATATCTGCTGCAGTTCATCTGAAAGCATACATGCCTGAGATGGCAGTATTGCATGGCAGACCACTAAATATTTCCCCACTTGCAACCCTATTCCTGGTGGTGACCTTCCTCCTTCTCCTCCTCCTCCTCCTCCTCTTCTTCTTCTTCCTCTTCCTCCTGCTTTCCCTGTGCTTCTAAGACGCTGAAACTCAACTTAGCATTGACAAGTAGTATATTGGCCCGATCATTATGAAAGTTTCTTTTTGTATACGAAAGTAATTTTTCAGATAACAAGACGCTGAAAAAAAAGGAACTATTTTGAGAATATTATGCCAAATTTCGGACATATTAGCAGTTGATTTCAACATAAATTATTTTTCATGTCATCCATCAGATCTTACTACACCCGTCAAAAAAATTTTGCAGTAACTCGGTTCCGAGAGTTTCGGAACCTGTACAGAAAACTGGAAAAGAGATCAACATAAACATCATTCCTGTCCTTTTTATTGCTCATGGAAACCACACATTGCATGTTGTATCACCATACAGCGAGACCTTCAGACGTGGTGGTCCAGACTGCTGTACACTCTGGTACATCTAATATCCAGTAGCACGCCCTCTTGCATTGATGCATGCCTGTATTCGTCGTGACATACTATCCACAGGTTCATCAAGCCGCTATTGGTCCAGATTGTCTCACTCCTCAATGGCAATTTGGCATATTTCCCTGAGAGTGGTTGGTGGATCACGTCATCCATAAACAGCCCTTTTCAGTCTATCCAAGGCATGTTCGATACAGTTCATTTCTGGAGAACATGCTGGCCACTCTAGTCGAGCGTTGTCATTACCCTGAAGGAAGTCATTCACGAGATGTGCACTAATGGGGGCGTGAATTGTCTTCCATGAAGACGAATGACTCGCCAATATGCTGCCGATATGGTTGCGCTATCGGTCGGAGGATGGCATTCTCGTATCATACAGCCATTATGGCGCCCTCCATGGCCACCAGCGGCGTACGTTTGCCCCACATAATGCCACCCCGAAACAGCAGGGAACCTCCACCATCCTGCACTCGCTGGACAATGTGTCCATGGCGTTCATCCTGAGCAGGTTGCCTCGATACTCGTCTCTGACGATTGTCTGGTTGAAGGCATATGTGACACTCATTGGTGAAGAGAACGTGAGTAGATGAATGATAGGGTTGCCACCCCAAATCCAATATGGCAGCCGTGACGTCACATGACGACGCAAGCACCGCTAGACCGTCACAGACATACTGATAGGGTTCCCACCCCAAATCCAAGATGGAGGTGGTGGGAAATTCAAAAAGTGCCATGCCCCCCTCCCAGGTGGGATATTCAAATTTTGTCAGATTGTCACGAGTGCCACGCCCTCATAGACTTGGAAGGAAATAGTTAGTCACCACCACGATCCTCAACCGACCGCCACGTCCCCTTAGTAACCCATGTTGGTGCGCTAACGTGTACTAACGTGCACTGACGTGTACTAACTTGCACAGCACATAATGTCATCCAAGATGGCAGCCGTGACGTCAGTTGATGACGCAAGTACTACTTCTCCCTGGCTGGAAGTTTGAATTTTGGCAGGAAGATAGGTCAATTGGGCTACCTCCACTAACCTAGCCCCCCTCCCCTCACCTCAGACATGCTTTGGGCTACGTCACACAGTCTGCAGACTGGCAAATTGCTCGTAAATAACGCAACAGAAACGCCTGCTAATTGTAGACCGTTAAAGTAATGCATTCCACAGCCTACACAGATGCAAACTACTACATTGAAATAATTTCAGTACAGACCTGCAAACTGCTCCTAAATAATGCATCACACTGATGTGTAGACGCGCTCAATGCTCGTAAACTGTCCAAACAGCGCATAGCACAGCCTACAGACCTGCTTGCAAAATAATGCAACAGACACGCAAATAACGTACGCAGGCACCGCCCGCCGCCCCCCTGTACACTGCACTACAGAGCAGGCTAGAGGCAACCCCCACGAAGTGACGTGGCCGTCAACTGCCAAACCACGCACAGGTGCACGCACGTTTGGGTCCCTCAAGCATGAGGTGGCTGCATCCCCATTATACCTGACACACCTGAGAAATTCCTCTCAAAATACGTGATCACCTAGGCGCCATTGATGACGCGATCAGACGGGAGCAAAGACCTATTTTCAAAGTGCAGATCCTCCAAGGTGGGCCGTGCGCGCATTTGTTTGCGCTGCCGGCGTGAACCCTCCCCCTACCTGCGTTCCTCTGAAGAGCTACTTGCCTAGCGACGCTGCAGAAATCCGTTCTACAATAGCACAAGCGTTTTCTAATGGACCATGCGTAACGTGTCCAACCGTGCGTGCATACCTAGCGTGGCTCACGTCTCGTGGTGAAATGCTCGTCCTGCTGCTAATATATATGTCAGAAACGTTAAACGTCTACATAGCTAAAAGCCGTGCACGCTTGCAAAGACACCCTTACTCATAAGAGCATTCTCCTTGTTTGGAAATAGATCACTGTCTAAGCACAGACAGGGGCAATTCAGAACAATCATGCAAATAGAATTCGAAGCACTGTCATACAGAAGAGAAAAAAAAGTCATGAATTTTCGGTATCCTACAGCTACAGGTCTAGAGATGTCCTAATGCCATAGTGGCAGATGAGTACGGCATCCCCGCCACAGATGGATGGTATGCTTCAACTTGTCTTTGAACACCTGCTTTCTCAGAACTATCCATCTTCTTCGAATCAGTTTGTAGACGCTCCTATGTCCCGGCACAAAGACTGTCTTGTGAATGAGTCTAGCATTATGATCGGCTCTTACCGAATTTACCCGCCGAATTACTGATGCCAGCAGTGTGGAAGCACCGTCAGTTTTTTTTTACTTCTGCAGACGAGACGTTCAGCTCTTACTTTACCACAGACCACCATATTAGATCGACAATTAATCCCTGGAACGTGCCCTACATGTCATCAAATAGGGAAAGACTCCTACTCAATTACGCTGTTCTCCCACCGAGGACAAGAGCTTGAATATTAGAATGTGAAACTGATCTCTGACGCAGCAGTATGTCACCGCATACTGTGTTGACGTAGTAAACATCCAAATCATATCCTACGCCACACAAAATCACCCCTTTTACATCAGAAAGCCCTCGGTGAATCGAAGTCACTCTCAGAACTGATGTGCAAAGACTGAGCCGTTTCCCCTCGGTAAAAACACGCTACTATTTCTGGTCCGGACCTGCCTGCTTGGTTGCATTCCTACACTCATCTCCAGACCCTGGGATTACAGGAACAAAAGTATTTCCGCATCGTTTCCCATAATATTATACCATTTTCGATGTACTTCTTGATATCAAGGACACAGCAGTAGCCTGCCGATCGCTCGTGCAACATCATTCTGAAGATACAGACTCGAAATTATTTCTCGACAAAGCCGAAACTTTGGCAATTATCCCATCTGTGGGGACCTTTACATGGGAACTCGAAACAAATAGAGGAAACTGATATTTCCACTCTCGAATACCGATGTTTGTGATGTAAGAGATTCCTAATCATCCCCACAATTTACAAAGCCAAATAACCTGTTTCTCATGTCTAAATAACCGACAAACCTGTCTTCCATGTGCTAGATGCACGTACAACAAGCGATTTTTTTTTTCTTTATTGAATTTCAATTTCCCCCGAAGGGGGCGGGCTGGCAGCAGCTTAGTATGCCGCTCTTCAGCCTACAGACTTTGTGAGAAAGATGAAGAGAATAAATAATAAGAACAGGCGATAAAATCGGAGACTTAAAGAGTAACATGGCGAAAAGAAATCGTGGAACTTAAAACAAAGAACAGAGGGATGATGATGCTAATAAAATACATACGAAGCAGACAGGTAAAACAATAGACAGACAATTAAAAAACACGGCGACAGTCTGGATTCTGTTCGCAAAAGACATAAAATTCACACCTAGCGACAGCATGGTTTCTGTTCGCAACACGAGAAAGATGAACAACACTGAATAGTCACTGGAACACTGCACTAAAAAGTTGGCAAATGTGACATACCACAGTCGAGAGCAGGTGGGGGGAAACTGGACAGATGATGGGAAAACAAAAAAGGGGGGAAAGGAGAGTAAAAGCGAAGGGGGGAACTAGGAAAGGAGCTGATGGAGGATGAGGACCCATATGAGGGGTGGGGGGCGCTGGGCAGACGCGACAGGGAGTGGGGTAGGCAGAGGAGGGGAATACAAAAGGACTTGGGGGGAGAAGGGAGGTAGGGAGAGGTTTAGTGGGGAGAAAACAGGACGAAAGGGGGGAAGAGGGAGCCCAGGGAAAGGACAGAGGAAAGGAGGGGGAGTGAGGATCAGAGTTGATAGGAGGGATAAATGGAGGGAGAGAGGGCATCGTCCGGGAGGGGGAGTTGATGGAAGCCACCTTGGGAAAGGAGATGTAGGGTGTAGAGATGGAGGATAGGGGGGACACAACGGTGAAGATGTGGCAGGGAGCGGGGATGGGAGAGGAGAGGAGCAACCAGGGGGTGAGGGGGTTCAAGACGGCGGGAGGTGTAGAGGATGCGGATATGTTCGAGGAATAGGAGCAGATGGGGGAAAGAAATGAGATATGAGATCATAGAGGATCTGCGTGGGGGACGGGAGGCGTATACGGAAGGCAAGGCGGAGTGCATGACGCTCAAGGATCTGGAGGGACTTATAGAATTTGGGGGGGGGGGGGGGGCAGATATCCAGGCAGGACTGGTATAACAGAGGATGGGACGGATTAAGGATTGGTAGGTGTGTAGGATGGTGGAGGGGTGCAACCCCCACGTCCGGCCAGAGAGGAGTTTGAGGAGTCGGAGGCGGTTGTGGGCTTTGGATTGGATGGAGCGGAGATGAGGGATCCAGGTGAGGTGACGGTCAGTGGTGAGGCCAAGGTAGGTGAGGGCGGGGGTGAGGTGGACAGGACGTGTGCGGACAGTAAGGGAGAAATCCAGGAGCCGGAAGGAGCGAGTGGTACGACCTACGATGATTGCCTGGGTCTTGGAAGGATTGAGTTTCAGGAGCCACTGGTTACACCATGCAGCAAAAAGGTCAAGGTGATTCTGGAGAAGGCATTGGGACCATTGGAGGGTAGGAGCGAGGGCAAGGAATGCGGTGTCATCAGCATATTGCAAGAGGTGTACTGGAGGGGGGGGTTGAGGCATATCCACCGTGTACAGGAGGTAGAGGAGAGGGGAGAGGACAGAGCCCTGGGGCACACCTGCAGAGGGGTAGAAGGTGTGGGAAGTGGCATTATGGATGGTAACATAGGAGGGGCGGTGGAGAGGAAGGAGGCCACCAGACGGATGTAGTTGATAGGAAGGGTGTAGGTTTGGAGTTTAAACAGGTGACTGGGATGTCAGACACGGTCGTAGGCCTTTTCGAGGTCAAGTGAGACAAAAATGGCGGAGTGACGGGAGTTAAGCTGGAGGGAGAGGAGATGAGTGAGGTGGAGGAGTTGGTCATCAGCAGAGAAGGAAGGTCGAAAGCAACATTGGGTGTTTGGGAGGAGGTGGTTTTGGTGGAGGTGGAGATGGATGCGCCGGGAAAGGATGGATTCCAAGAGCTTGCTGAACACCGATGTGAGACAGATAGGACGATAGGAAGAGGCATCAGATGGAGGCTTGTTGGGTTTGGAGAACATCAGGATACGGGAGGTTTTCCACAGGTCGGGATAGAAGCCAGTGGCAAGGATGACATTGTAGAGGGTGGCAAGAATGGAAAGGAAGGAGGGAGGGCAGTGTTTGAGTTGGCGGTAGGTAACGCAATCATGGGCGGGGGCAGTGTTGCGTTTAGTGCGGAGTGTGAGGCTGATGTCCTGTGTAGTGATGGAAGTGTTAAGTGCAGATGGTGGGGTGTGGCCCAAGTACTGGAAGCTAGGAGCAAGGGGAGGAACAGAGGTATTTGTACGGTCCATGACATCAGGGAAGAGGGAATAATCAAAGTGGGGATCATCTGGGATGGAAAAAACATCAGAGAGGTGGGAGGCAAAGTGGTTGGCCTTACTGAGGTTGTCAGGAAAGGGACGGTCATTAAGGAGGAGAGGGTACTGGGGGGTGGGGCGGTTCCCAGTAAGGCGGTGGAAAGCAGACCAATACTTGGAAGAGTTTATGGGGAGCGTGGTGTTGAGTTGTGTACATGTCTGGCGCCAGGCACTGCGTTTCTTTGCAATAAGCAGGTTGCGGATGTGTCGTAATTGCCGGTGGCGGGTAAGTGTATCCCAGTCAC
Organism: Schistocerca cancellata; assembly: GCF_023864275.1. Taxonomy (NCBI): domain Eukaryota; kingdom Metazoa; phylum Arthropoda; class Insecta; order Orthoptera; family Acrididae; genus Schistocerca; species Schistocerca cancellata. Next base: position 377,592,688 of record NC_064629.1, on the reverse strand, counting down.
GAGTGCGGAGAAAAGAGTGGTAGAGGCGGCGGGACTGTCGAAGGAGAAGGACGGCCTGTGGAGGCAGGGCGGGGCAGTGAGGGTGGATGGCTTTGGTGGGGATATGGGTGGCGACAGTATCAGACAAGGTCTGGTGCAGGAAGGCAGCAGTGCGAGAGATGTCATCAGGAGAATGGAGGGTAAGGTCGTGGCCATCAACCTGGGTGTGAATGGAGTCCCGGTAGGCATCCCAGTTGGCATGGGAGTAATCATGGACAAGTTTAGGAGGGACGTCAGGGCGAGGAGCATTGCGGGGATGGCGACCATTAGAGATAGTGAGGAGAACAGGAGCATGGTCACTGCCAATGAGGTCAAGGACATCTGCGGTGATGTGCCCAAGGAGTTTGGGAGAGGCAAGGACCACATCAGGAGTGGTGTTGGATTCGGGTCGGGTGTGCTGAGGCAGGGGAACCAGGTCTCCCTGGAGAGTGGCGAGAAACTGATGCCACCGCTGGAGGTCGGCAGGATCACAGCTGTGGATATTGAGGTCGGCGGCAATCACGTAGGTGGAGAAGGTGCGGTCAATGTGGGCCAGGAAATCGTACGGGATGGGGGTGCGAGGGCGGACATAAATGGTGGCACAGGTGATGGTAGGGGTGGGGAAGAAGAGGCTGAGGGTGAGATGCTTGGCAGGATTCTTAAGGAGAGGTTGGGGCCGGACAGGGAGGTGCTTGAGGTGGCCTATAGCAACTCCGCCACGCGCCAGAGGGTACGGGTTATCTGTGCGGTGTAGGGTGTAAGGAGCCGTGGAGACGGAGATACGGGGCTGAAGGAAGGTTTCATTTAGGACGAAGGCATCCACGCGGTGCTGACGGAGGGTGTGGAGGAAGAGGAGTTTGTGGGTGGGCAGGGAGCGAATGTTGTGGTATAGGATACGGTAGGGTTGTTGTACCATGGGAGGGGAGAGTTAGACGAGGGTGGTGAGGGAGGTGAAGGTGAAGTGGGCCTGGTTGTGGGAGTATGTGGCATAGGTGGTAAGATGGCAGATGGAACAGGCAGTGAGGGCGATTTGGGAAAGAGTGTGTGAGCGCTGGAAGGGTTGGATGTTTTGGAGCACAATGGTGGTGAAATGGATGATGTCCTCGGCAGTAGGGGGAGGGCAGAGCGAGTTGTTGCGGTGGATGGGGTCATCAACAGGACGGACAGGGACGGTGAGCTCAGGGGTTACTGGTGGAGGTTTCGCTTTACAAGTAGGTAAGATGTGGTTCGTTGCAAGTGTTGCAGGAGGGGGGAGAGGTGAGGTTGAGGCAATGCTTGAGGAAGTGTGAAGCTTTGCAGTGGGGACAGGTAGGGGAGTTCTTGCAGGCAGAGGTAACGTGGTCGTTGTAGGTGAGACAGCGTTGGCAGCGGTAGTATTGGACTGGGGAACGGGAGGGGTCCACCTTATGGCGCCGATTGTAGATGAGGGCTCCCTCGATGAGGAGGCGGTCAATGGAGGAGGAGGATTCGGTGAATATCCACATGAGAAAAGTTGGCCCGGCATCATTGAAGATGCGACGGGCCGAGCGGGTTTCAATGTCGGGCCGGGAGTTGAGTTCCGCCAACACCTCAGCCTCCGTGATCACAGGGCTAAGCTTCGTTATCACAGCGGTGAAGGTTGGCTGACTTTGGGGAGGTTGAGGCTGACGGGGAGAGGACGGGGTGTGGTAGGGGGTGAGGGTTGCACGTTGGCCAAATTGGATACGGAGGATGCGGGAGAGGAGATCGGTGTGGAAGGAAGCATTGGGGGATTTTATGAGGACCGAGTCCTTGTGAGGAATCAGTTGGGAGATGGGGGCATTGGGGTAGTATTTCCAGATGGCGAGGGTGAGGGAGCGGGCATCAAGGAATTGAGGGTCAGGATTGGAGAGGACAAAGGTGTGGGTGGCAGGCGTGGCGGGGGCGGGGGTTGGTGCCGCGTCCATGGGGATGGGTGGGTCACGGGGATTGGGGGTTTTTTTGGAGGAGACTACGGGGGAAGGGTCAACATTCGGGCTCTTTGAAGGTTTCGTGGGCACGACCGGGTGGAGAGGGGGCAGGGGTACAGGTTGCAGGGGGAGATGGCTGGGGGCAGGACCACCCTGAGCAGCGGATGACGCAGACGGAGGGGGCGTGGGTGTCACAGAGACTGTGGAACGTCGAGCAGAGATCCGTGCTGGCTTGGAGCCCGTCGGAGGCGGTGCAGGGAGCGGCGGAAAGTCAGTAGCTGTCGATGGGGCGACAGTGATAGGGGAGGAGGAGTTGGAGGTGGTTACAGCCGAAAGTGGCGCAGGGGTGGGGTGGACAGGGAGAGAAGGAAGGACGGGAAGTGGGGTGGAGGATGAGCTCCATGTGATGGTGGTTGGAGCAGCGGAGGGAGAGGTGAAAATGATAGTGGTGGTGGGTTGGGACATGGTGGCGGCGCGCGAGAAGGGCGGCGGCGGCGACCAGATGGCGGCGGCAGCGAGGACCGGCAGGCGGTGGCGGTGGCGGTGAGCACCGGCAGGCGGCGGCGGCGGCGGCGGCGGCGGCGGCGGCGGCGGCGGCGCGGCGACGGCGGCGGCGGCAGGTGGCGGCGGCGGCGGCGACCGAACGGCGGCGGCGGCGAGCTCCGGCAGGCGGCGACCAGGCGGCGGCGGCAGCGGCGACCAGGCGGCGGCGGCGGCGGCGGCGGCAGGCAGCGACCAAACGGCGGAGGCGGCGAGCACCGGTAGGCGGCGGCGGCGGCGGCGAGGAGGACCGGACGGCGAGCAGACGACACGGCAAGGAAATGATGGGGATCTTCCACGTCGAAGATGCACCCTGAGAGTAGCCCAGACAGTGAAAGTCTTCGATGAAGAAGTGAGGGAATCCAACCCTCGAATGTGGAACAAGCGATGTTTTCTCAACTAAATAAAGACGCGAAATGCGAAGAAGCAGTCAACCGAACAATTTACATGGGAGGGGATAATGGCGCAGTGCAAATACATGTCCATATTGAATCTCGTGATATTTCAAAGTGATCGCGAAAGCTATCCAGCCCATACTAAGTATTAGTTCGCTATTCGGTCGTCTAGAGGACAATCCGGTTAAGACGTCTACATTCCTGCACTCCCCATTCCGAGGGCTTCTACTGTAAACAGGAAACGTGAATCATCCCCGCACAGTTCACCAGCACTGCACGCCAAGCACACACAGGTAGAATCATCTCCCTAGGAAACCGGTCACATATATATTTTATCCATGTACGTACAACTAAATGTTACGATTGAGGTCTCAGTTGACCGACATTCGACAATGATCGAAGTATCGGAAATACACCCTGTTGACGGCTGCGGCTCTGTAAGTAGAAATATATGTACCATTTCTTATGAGTTGACATACTCTTCCCTTTGCTGTTACAGTATTCCACGTCAAAAAATCCATACCCTCCTTAGGATTGGACATAGTCATTACCCTTGGCACATTTCGGAACACAAACACATACATTATAAGCCTGATGCTCAAGGCGAACCTATCACACATCACCTACTACTACTAAGTATAACACTTGACAAATAAATGATTCCTTTAATGATTACAACCACTACTCAATCATATTTCTGGCACTCTCATACCTCGAAACGATCCACCTTTCTCGGATCTATCTGCTACAGTAAAATTAACGCGTGATTTTTGGTAGCCCCTATGCATCCTGCAAATGCCTCCTCAGACTCTACGCTACCATCCATGCACCTCTGCTCGCTTGATCATTCCAGTGTAAATCGGAACTGAGTAGGGGTCAGAGGAAACTGTATCTAACACCTCCTGCACTCCGTGCAGAAACAGGCGAAGCTGAGTTACTGCGACAGAAATGTGTCTTGACCATTCGACGGAAACGAAGCCTGCCCCTGCGGCATGAAGTAGTATAAAAGACAGTACGGGAACTGGGGGAAGGACGTGGATTTTGCTACTGCATTGTGATGCTTCCCCAAACAACATACAAATACTATAGATCCAGGTCCATTCACATCTATCCCCCCAACATGCTATCTTCGTTATTCTTTATCATAAATCAGAGAAAAATTACTATGCATAAATGCTCAACTAACTTCATCCGATAAATAACTAGATATAATTTTTACCGCATCTCCCTCCTCCCATATATCGAAAACAAATACCGCATGCGTGCAGGCATCGAACACATGGGACGATTCTATTAAATATACAGGTTTTGATCAACTGCACAGGCCAGTTTAAAGTTCCATCACCTGTACTGTTGGAGGATGACCGTATCCAACAGACCATACTGTAAGCAGCAAGAGACGCTCCCTGTGACCCTGTCTCGTTGTTTGAAACATTATTTCTTTCTATTCTAACACGCTTTGCACACTGCCAAACACTTTGTCTTTCTACCACGACTTTGAGGTCTCTGTCAGGTTCTAAACTGACATTAAGACGTTCTGGTGCACTGCCTCTCGCAGACAGCAAGGACATCATCCCAAACTACTGTTATCCAAGACGTTGCACTGTGACGCGATTGACGTCCTTCGAGATAGCTGCCGTGACGTCATTCATTAAAATATTCTGATCGGTGGCCTCTCGCAGGCAGCAAGGATATCACCCCAAAGTACCGTTACCAAAGATGTCAGCTGATGACGTGATTGATGTCATTTAAGATGAGTGCCATGACGACTGCTGATGACACGAGTACCGCTACCCAAGATGTCAGGAAGGTGCCACACACCCACTGTCAATCTGTCACCATAACACTGGATGATTTTAAATAAAAGACAGAGTTACAACATAAGGAAACTGGAAGAGAGTGGCTGCATTGTGGAGAGTTTCCAAACTGATGTCCGAAAGTGATTGACGACTTCTACATTTAAACTCATCTGCCACAGTGACGGAATAGATGATGGCTCTGCGTTCCCTTTCGACTGATTCCTCATATTGCACTCATGTATGGAATCACTGTTTCGCAGCTAGAAACCCCCAGAAGGTTTCACCCATCCACAAACCTCATTCCTGAACTCAAACAAGAGCTGTCAGTCAATCATTATGTGGTAACCGACAGCGCGCCAATGCACGGATAGGATGGAAAAGACACCACCAATGTACTGTAACAACAAGCATCACAGTTGATAGCGCAATCAGTTTTAGCAATTTTACAGTAACTTCAACACTTGGCCAATGATGTGACAGCATATTTCCCCAATTTCAGTATCATAGCTAGATCGTCCCTTCTCTACTTTGCGAGTATCATTGCGAATGTACACTCCTGGAAATGGAAAAAAGAACACATTGACACCGGTGTGTCAGACCCACCATACTTGCTCCAGACACTGCGAGAGGGCTGTACAAGCAATGATCACACGCACGGCACAGCGGACACACCAGGAACCGCGGTGTTGGCCGTCGAATGGCGCTAGCTGCGCAGCATTTGTGCACCGCCGCCGTCAGTGTCAGCCAGTTTGCCGTGGCATACGGAGCTCCATCGCAGTCTTTAACACTGGTAGCATGCCGCGACAGCGTGGACGTGAACCGTATGTGCAGTTGACGGACTTTGAGCGAGGGCGTATAGTGGGCATGCGGGAGGCCGGGTGGACGTACCGCCGAATTGCTCAACACGTGGGGCGTGAGGTCTCCACAGTACATCGATGTTGTCGCCAGTGGTCGGCGGAAGGTGCACGTGCCCGTTGACCTGGGACCGGACCGCAGCGACGCACGGATGCACGCCAAGACCGTAGGATCCTACGCAGTGCCGTAGGGGACCGCACCGCCACTTCCCAGCAAATTAAGGACACTGTTGCTCCTGGGGTATCGGCGAGGGCCATTCGCAACCGTCTCCATGAAGCTGGGCTACGGTCCCGCACACCGTTAGGCCGTCTTCCGCTCACGCCCCAACATCGTGCAGCCCGCCTCCAGTGGTGTCGCGACAGGCGTGAATGGAGGGACGAATGGAGACGTGTCGTCTTCAGCGATGAGAGTCGCTTCTGCCTTGATGCCAGTGATGGTCGTATGCGTGTTTAGCGCCGTGCAGGTGAGCGCCACAATCAGAACTGCATACAACCGAGGCACACAGGGCCAACACCCGGCATCATGGTGTGGGGAGCGATCTCCTATACTGGCCGTACACCACTGGTGATCGTCGAGGGGACACTGAATAGTGCACGGTACATCCAAACCGTCATCGAACCCATCGTTCTACCATTCCTAGACCGGGAAGGGAACTTGCTGTTCCAACAGGACAATGCACGTCCGCATGTATTCCGTGCCACCCAACGTGCTCTAGAAGGTGTAAGTCAACTACTCTGGCCAGCAAGATCTCCGCATCTGTCCCCCATTGAGCATGTTTGGGACTGGATGAAGCGTCGTCTCACGCGGTCTGCACGTCCAGCACGAACGCTGGTCCAACTGAGGCGCCAGGTGGAAATGGCATGGCAAGCCGTTCCACAGGACTACATCCAGCATCTCCACGATCGTCTCCATGGGAGAATAGCAGCCTGCATTGCTGCGAAAGGTGGATATACACTGTACTAGTGCCGACATTGTGCATGCTCTGTTGCCTGTGTCTACGTGCCTGTGGTTCTGTCAGTGTGATCATGTGATGTATCTGACCCCAGGAATGTGTCAATAAAGTTTCCCCTTCCTGGGACAATGAATTCACGGTGTTCTTATTTCAATTTCCAGGAGTGTAGATAGATGACTGCTCAGTACGTCTATTTAAGGTTAATTCTCGAACACATAAATCAACAAAGTATACCAGATGGTGCTCTACATATTTGGTTGGTGGTTGATAGAGGTTAAAGGGACCAAACAGCAAGGTCATCAGTCCCTTGTTTCAAATGTGGTCCATGTAGATTGTGTGACATCTCAGAAAAGTCAGAGCGATAAAAGGGAAAAGGCGAAAAAAAAACAAAGAAAAAACGTTAAAGTGTAGTCATGTCGTCAATGGTAAAAACAAAATGAGGTAAGTCAGCAAACGAGCGACCCCAACGCTATGCTAGAGGCAGGACATATCCCACCTCTGAAGCAGTAGAGGCAAGAAGACCACCTACGACTGAAATGCATGCAACCGCTAGAATGTAGAAGTGCGTATGAGAAAAGGAGACGAACCAATCCTAAAAAGTGATAAAAACAGAGTAAAAGGGGAAGAAAAGAGGATCTCGGCCAGGGAGGGGAGTCGGTAATCTCCAAACACAGCTTACAGTGGGAGATACCCCAACGCTCACCGCCCTGCCCCAACACCAAAGTGAGATTAAAAATCTTAAACTGAGAATAAAAACCACTTTCCCAGAGGAAACCGAGAACCAGTTAGACCATCTGGGAATCGTCAGCCAACATCAAAGGTAAAGTGTTGGTGAATCTGTACTCAGCACGCAGAGCCAAAAGAAGGGGACATTCAACGAAAATGTGGGCTACTGACTGGAAGGCTCCACAACCAAAAAGTGGAGATGGCTCATCACGCAAAAGAAAACCATGGGTCAGCCTGGTATGGCCGATGCGGAGACGACACAGTGTGGTCGAGTCCTTTCGGGAGAGGTAAAAGGAAGAACGCCATGGGCCTGGTGTCACCTTAATCACACGAAGTTTATTAGACAGGGAGGTAGCCTCCCAAGAGTTGGCCCATGAGTGTGCGCAGTGGGATTTGATGTGAAGCAGTAAATCCGCTGCAGGAGGGGTTATAGAAAACGGAGGGTAAGTGACTGCTCCCCCAGCCAAACGATCAGCAAGCTCATTATCTGGGATACTCACATGGCCAGGGACCCAAAGGAAGTCAACGGAACAAGCAGCACGGTGAAGATCAGCAAGATGGTCCTGCATGGCAGAAACCAAGGCATGGCGCGAAAACCACCGGTCAGCAGCGAGGAGGCCACTCATTGAGTCCGTACATAACAAAACGCGGTTGTGTTGGGACTGTTTAATAAAGGTAAGGGCCTGGGAAAGTGCCATCAGTTCTGCAGTAAACACCCCACATATAGGTGGCAGCGGATTTTTCGTTCCAACAGAGGACATGAAGGCATATCCCACATGATCAGCAGATTTAGAGCCATCGGTGTAAAAAACAACAGCATCCCGAAACTCCCATAAAATTCGGCAGAAAAAGGAATGAACACAATCGGGGGGATGGAATCTTTTGGACCTCGGTGGAGATCCATCCGAATTCGGGGCTGAGGAACTAACCAAGGGGGTTGGAGGGGAGGGAGCGTGGAAGACAGGACAAAGAAGGGAGCTTAAAATCATGGTGAAGAGACGCAAGGCGGAGCCCAACCAATAAACCCGCCCGAGGTCGGGAATCAGGTGGACGACGTCCATGGTCTTGGAACAGGAGAGAATAGGAAGGATGAGTGGGAGAGGAACAGACAGCGATTGCATAAGACACCAGAAGCTGGGACCGCCAAACAGAAAGGGGGGGGGGGGATCCCAGTTTCAATGAGGAGACTATCAACAGGGCTAGTAGGGAAGGCACCAGTGGCCAAACGGATACCACAATGGGGGACTGGATCCAGCTGCCGCTCTGCAGAGGCCATCGAAGAGGAACTAACCCAAATGCAGAAATCATCCACATACAGAGCAGGGGCTACCAAAGGACTGACAGACGCCACAAGTCCATCGATAGCAATGAGGAAAAGAAGCACACTAAATACAGAACCCTGTGGGATGCCCGTCTCCTGGGTCTGTGGAGAACTAAAAACAGTACCAACCTGAACCCTGAACGACCGATGGAACAGGAACTAGCGGATAAAAATCGGGAGTGGGCCCCAGAGACCCCACTGATGAAGTGTAAGTAAGATGTGATGCCGCCAAGCCATGTCGTAGGCCTTGCGAAGGTCAAAAAATACTGCAACCAAATGGTGGCGCTGGGAAACAGCCTGCCAAACTGCGGATTCTAAGCGAAGTAAATGATCGATCGGAGACCATTCCTCTCGGAAGCCACACTGGTAAGGGGACAACAGATCCCAAGATCCGAGGACCCAATTGAGCCGACGGGCAACCATCCGTTCAAGAAACTTGCAAATAGCGTTTGTCAGACTAATTGACCGATAGCTTTCAACAAATAGGGGGTTCTTACCATGCTTAAGGACAGGAACCACGATGCTATCCCTCCAGTGAGAAGGGAAGTCACCCTGGAACCAAATACAGTTAAACACCCGAAGAAGATGTTACTGTTGTGGAGCACTGAGATGTTGAAGCAGTTGGTTATGAATGGAGTCAGGGCCAGGGGCCGTATCATGAGAAGAAGAAAGTGCGGACAGAAATTCCCACTCAGTAAAAGGTTTGTTGTAAGATTCTGACTGACAAGGGGTAAAACATAAGGTGGAAGCTTCGGCCTGCTGTTTCCGGTGAAGGAAAGCAGCCGGATAGGAGGCTGATGATGACGCCATTGCAAAATGGATTGCAAGATGTTCCATAAGAATCAACGGGTCAGTACAAAGGCCATCTGGGAGGTGAAGGCCTGGGAGGGTGGACTGCCGATGGCAACCTTGGAGAGAGCAAAGCGTAGCCCATACCCGTGACATAGGGACAGTAGAACTGAGGGAAGAAACAAAGCGCCTCCAACATACCCGTTTGCTCTGTTTGATTAAATAACGAGCTTTAGCGCTAAGGCGTTTAAAAGTAATAAGGTTGGCAACGGATGGGTGCCTCTTAAGGTGTTGCAAAGCTCTACAGCGATCACGGATGGCATGGCAATGGCCGTACGCCACCACGGGACTTGCCTGTGGCGAAATGGTCCAGATGAGCGCGGTAAAGCAAGGCTAGCAGCGCGAACAATCGCGTCAGACACGTCACGTAGGACGTCATCAATAAAACCCGACAAAGAGGGAGAAAACACTACCTATGCAGTGTATAGAGGCCAATCGGCGCGTTGGAAAGACCAACGAGGTAACCTGTCTATCGGGGAGCGGGAAGGGAGCGTGAGAATCAACGGGAAATGGTCACTATCACAAAGGTCGTCGTGTGGCGACCAGTGTAATGAAGGGAGCAGGGAGGGAGAAGAAAGAGAAAGATCAATGGCAGAAAAGGTACCATGACTGGCACTGAAATGAGTAGGGGAGCCATCATTAAGAAGGCACAAGTCGTGGTCTGTAATAAACTGGTCTATGAGAAGACCTCGTCTACATGGAAATGCACTGCCCCAAAAGGGATGATGAGCATTAAAATCCCTGAGAAGGAGGAAGGGAGGAGGAAATTGCTGAAGAAGGGCAGTTAAGGCAGCAGATGTAAGAGTCCTGTCAGGAGGGAGATAAAGATTGTAAACAAGTGACCTCGGTGTCCAGGTGGACCCTAACAGCAACCGCTTCCAATGTGGTTTGAAGAGGAATCCACATGCTAGCAACGTCTGTGCGGACCAACGTACAAACGCCGCCAGAAGCCCGCAGGGGGCCGACCCGATTTCGACAGAAAACACGGAACCCACAGAGGGTCGGTGAGTGATCATCAGTAAAATGAGATTCCTGTAGAACCACACAAGCTGCAGAGTAAGACGAAATATGCGATTTCAATTCAGGAAGGTGACAGTAATATCCATTACAATTCCATTGGATAACCACAGAATGATGATTCAAATGGGGGTTGAACAGGCTAAAGCCAGTCATACTGCCGGGTCACCACCTGTCACCGACAAGGAGGGGGCGTTGTCCATGAACAACAGGTCAGAATCTGGTTGTGAAGCTGGGGACGGGACTTACGGTGACAACAGAGGCTCCTTGTCCTGGGACTTTTGTTTCTTCTTCTTTTCTGTTTGAGATCGAGGAAGGCTGTGTGGCATGAAGGAGCCAGCTGCAGCCAGATCTGGAACAGAAAGAGATCGGGCTACCTGGGGGCCAACAGACCGTATTTCTCGCGGTCGTCGTGTGGCAGCAGACCATTGGCCTGGCCCGCATCTCGTGGTCGTGCGGTAGCGTTCTCGCTTCCCACGCCCGGGTTCCCGGGTTCGATTCCCGGCGGGGTCAGGGATTTTCTCTGCCTCGTGATGGCTGGGTGTTGTGTGGTGTCCTTAGGTTAGTTAGGTTTAAGTAGTTCTAAGTTCTAGGGGACTTATGACCACAGCAGTTGAGTCCCATAGTGCTCAGAGCCATTTGAACCATTTGAACCATTGGCCTGGAAGGTGCCGGGAAGGGGTATCCCGGGAGGGACGCCGTTGACCAGCAGACCAGCAGACGCCGAAGAGATGGGACACTTCTCCGGCTGGGGGGGTGGGGAGGGAGCAGAGGAGAAGGTGTGGGAGTCGCAGGGGAGGAGGGAGGAGAGGGGTCCGGGACTGGGGTAAGGAAGGGGGAAGAAGGGGTGAAGATGTAACTAAAGCATATAACTAGGCGTCATGGACACAGGGTGAAGACGTGCATACTTCTTACGAGCCTCAGTGTAGGTTAGACGATCAAGGGACTTATACTCCTGTATCCGCTGGATAGGTCAGGAGTCCACTACACACAGCAGGCGGCTACACGGGTAGCAGGAGTTGTGTGGCGTGGACTGGGCGGTTTTTTAGGTTAGATGGCCTCGGGCAAGTACAGAAAGGACAACAGCCTCAAAGGGTGCGGGGCAAAGTCAGGACATGCGGGTACCAAGCAGCAATCGGTATTATAATTGTAAACTGTCGAAGCTGCATTGGTAAAGTTTTAGACAGGTACGTGCCGAGTAAAGCTGTGAGGGATGGGAAAAACCGACCCTGGTTCAACAACAAAGTTAGGAAACTACTGCGAAAGCAAAGAGAGCTTCACTGCGAGTTTAAACGCAGCCAAAACCTCTCAGTCAAACAGAAGCTAAACGATCTCAAAATTAGCGTATGGAGGGCTATGCGTGAAGCGTTCAGTGAATTAGAAAGTAAAATTCTATGTACCGACTTGACAGAAAATCCTAGGAAGTTCTGGTCTTATGTTAAATCAGTAAGTGGCTCGAAACAGCATATCCAGACACTCTGGGATGATGATGGCATTGAAACAGAGGATGACACGCGTAAATCTGAAATACTAAACACCTTTTTCCAAAGCTGTTTCACAGAGGAAGACCGCACTGCAGTTCCTTCTCTAAATCCTCGCACGAACGAAAAAATGGCTGACATCGAAATATGTGTCCAAGGAATAGAAAAGCAACTGGAATCACTCAACAGAGGAAAGTCCACTGGACCTGACGGGATACCAATTCGATTCTACACAGAGTACGCGAAAGAACTTGCCCCCCTTCTAACAGCCGTGTACCGCAAGTCTCTACAGGAACGGAAGGTACCAAATGATTGGAAAAGAGCACAGGTAGTCCAAGTCTTCAAGAAGGGTCGTCGAGCAGATGCGCAAAACTATAGACCTATATCTTTGACGTCGATCTGTTGTAGAATTTTAGAACACGTTTTTTGCTCGCGTATCATGTCGTTTCTGGAAACCCAGAATACTCTGTAGGAATCAACATGGATTCCGGAATCAGCGATCGTGTGAGACCCAACTCGCTTTATTTGTTCATGAAACCCAGAAAATATTAGATACAGTCTCCCAGGTAAATGCCATTTTCCTTGACTTCCGGAAGGCGTTCGAGTCAGTTCCGCACTGTAGCCTGATAAACAAAGTAAGAGCCTACGGAATATCAGACCAGCTGTGTGGCTGGATTGAAGAGCTTTTAGCAAACAGAACACAGCATGTTGTTCTCAATGGAGAGACATCTACAGACGTTAAAGTAACCTTTGGCATGCAACAGGGGAGTGTTATTGGACCATTGCTTTTCACAATATATATAAATGACCTAGTAGATAGTGTCAGAAGTTACATGCGGCTTTTCGCGGATGATGCTGTAATATACAGAGAAGTTGCAGCATTCGAAAATTGTAGCGAAATGCAGGAAGATCTGCAGCGGATAGACACTTGGTGCAGGGAGTGGCAACTGACCCTTAACATAGACAAATGTAATGTACTGCGAATACATAGAAAGAAGGATCTTTTATTGTATGATTATAAGATAGCGGAACAAACACTGGTAGCAGTTACTTCTGTAAAATAGCTGGGAGTATGCGTGCGGAACGAGTTCAAGTGGAAAGATCATATAAAATTAATTGTTGGTAAGACGCCTACCAGGTTGAGATTCCTTGGGAGAGTTCTTAGAAAATGTAGTCCATCAAGAATGGAGGTGGCTTACAAACCACTCGTTCGACCTATACTTAGGTGTTGCTCATCAGTGTGGGATCCGTACCAGGTCGGGTTGACGGAGGAGATAGAGAAGATCCAAAGAAGAGCGGCGCGTTTCGTCACATGATTATTTGGTAAGCGTGATAGCGTTACGGAGATGTTTAGCAAACTCTAATGGCAGACTCTGCAAGAGAGGCGCTCTGCATCGCGGTGTGGCTTGTTGTCCAGGTTTCGAGAGGGTGCGTTTCTGGATGTTGTTGTTGTAGTCTTCAGCCCTGAGACTGGTTTGCCGCAGCTCTCCATGCTACCCTGTCCTGTGAAAGCTTCTTCATCTCCCTGTACCTACTGCAACCTACATCCTTCTGAATCTGCTGAGTGTATTCATCTCTTGGTCTCCCTCTACGATTTTTACCCTCCACGCTGCCCTCCAATGCTAAATTTGTGATCCCTTGATCCCTCAGATCATGTCCTACCAACCGGTCCCTTCTTCTTGTCAAGTTGTGCCACAAACTCCTCTTCTCCCCAATTCTATTCAGTACCTCCACATTAGTTATGTGATCTACCTATTGAATCTTCAGCATTCTTCTGCAGCACCACATTTCGAAATCTTCTATTCTCTTCTTGTCCAAACTATTTATCGTCCATGTTTCACTTCCATACATGGCTACACTCCATACAAATACTTTCAGAAACGACTTCCTGACACTTAAATCGATACTCGATGTTAACAAATTTCTCTTCTTCAAAACGCTTTCCTTGCCGTTGCCAGTCTACATTTTATATCCTCTCTACTTCGACCATCATCAGTTATTTTGCTCCCGAAATAGCAAAACTCCTTTACTACTTTAAGTGTCTCATTTCCTAATCTAATTCCCTCAGCATCACCCGACTTAATTCGACTACATTCCATAATCCTCGTTTTGCTTTTGTTGATGTTCATCTTATATCCTCCTTTCAAGACACTATCCATTCCGTTCAACTGCTGTTCCAAGTCCTTTGCTGTCTCTGACAGAATTACAATGTCATCGGCGAACCTCAAAGTTTTTATTTCTTTTCCATGGATTTTAATACCTACTCCGAATTTTTCTTTTGTTTCCTTTACTGCTTGCTCAACATACAGATTGAATAACATCGGGGAGAGGCTACAACCCTGTCTCAGTCCCTTCCCAACCACTGCTTCACTTTCATGTCCCTCGACTCTTATAATTGCCATCTGATTTCTGTACAAATTGTAAATAGCCTTTCGCTCCCTGTATTGTACCCCTGCCACTCTTAGAATTTGAAAGAGAGTATTCCAGTCAACATTGTCAAAGGCTTTCTCTAAGTCTACAAATGCTAGAAACGTAGGTTTGCCTTTCCTTGATCTTTCTTCTAAGATAAGTCGTAAGGTGAGTATTGCCTCACCTGTTCCAACATTTCTACGGAATCCAAACTGATCTTCCCTGAGGTCGGCTTCTACCAGTTTTTCCATTCGTCTGTAAAGAATTCGAATTAGTATTTTGCAGCTGTGACGTATTAAACTGATAGTTCGGTAATTTTCACATCTGTCAACGCCTGCTTTCTTTGGGATTGGAATTATTATATTCTTCTTGAAGTCTGAGGGTATTTCCCCTGTCTCATACATCTTGCTCACCATATGGTAGAGTTTAGTCATGACTGGCTCTCCCAAGGCCGTCAGTAGTTCTAATGGAATGTTGTCTACTCCCGGGGCCTTGTTTCGACTCAGGTCTTTCAGTGCTTTGTCAAACTCTTAACGCAGTATCATATCTCCCATTCCATCTTCATCTACATCTTCTTCCATTTCCATAATATTGTCCTCAAGTACATTGCCCTTGTATAGACCCCCTATATACTCCTTCCACCTTTCTGCTTTCCCTTCTTTGCTTAGAACTGGGTTTCCATCAAAGCTTTTGATATTCATACAAGTGGCTCTCTTTTCTCCAAAGGTCTCTTTAACTTTCCTGTAGGCAGTATCTATCTTACCCCTAGAGAGGTAAGCCTCTACATCCTTACATTTGTCCTCTAGCCATCGCTGCTTAGCCATTTTGCACTTCCTGTCGATCTCATTTTTGAGACGTTTGTATTCCTTTTTGCCTGCTTCATTTACTGCATTTTTATATTTTCTCCTTTCATCAATTAAATTCAATATTTCTTGTGTTACCCAAGGATTTCTACTAGCCCTCTTCTTTTTACCTACTTGATCCTCTGCTGCCTTCACTACTTCATCCCTCAAAGCTACCCATCCTTCTTCTACTGTATTCTCCTTAAATTCCACCTTTTTGCAGTTTCTTCAGTTTTATTCTAAAGTTCATAACCAATAGATTGAGGTCAGAGTCCACATCTGCTCTTGGAAATGTCTTACAATTTAAAACCTGGTTCCTAAATCTCTGTGCTACCATTATATAATCTATCTGAAATCTGTCAGTATCTCCAGGCTTCTTCCATGTATTCAACATTCTTTTATGATCCTTGAACCAAGTGTTAGCTATGTTTCTGGATGAGGCATCCGCCCTGATACCACCCACCTCGATCAGGGGCTCTCCTCACGGGTGCCACCCAGCCACAGCAAGGGCCGTCTGGCACGGCAGCCATTGCCGGGAGTTCCGATGCTTCAGAATGACAACCAACCACTCCCAGGCTTACATGAGGAGGTCACAGCTCAGGTATCAGAAGTGTGATCCCTGTGTGTTCAGGGGGCTCAACCAAAAGGGTACATAGCGACCCCACCACACGGGCTGGCTACCGTGCTGGCTATGCACCCTAGCATTAGACAACGACATGAAAGAAAAGGTGGAATGAACTGGGAGGACAAACGTCAGAGACACTAGGTAAGGTGCTCTTCGCCAAATGGCTCACACTACGGAAGATAAATTTAGTAATGGAGGTCAAACCCCAGAGGGGGGCCAGGGAGTGCCAAAAGGATGAGGTGATTACGCAACAAAATTAAATTGCAAAACCAACATAAACAGGAGGATAGCAGCGCCAGCAAAAGCAAGGACACCAAGAGAGGTAGAGGAGAGGGCGAAGGGGAAGGAGCAAGGAGAGGAAAGGAGGGGAAGGGCAAGGAAATGCAGCCCTGGAAAGAAGGAAGGCTGTAAAAGCTCGGGGCCCCGTGCTCGCCACGCACGTAATCACGAAAGACCTGTGAGCCCCCTGGGGGGGGGTCTACATATTTCTAACACCTCGAGCACAGTGGTTAATTTACGATTTGTCTCACTGCGTATGAGAGTCACAGAGCATTCTCGCTGTCTTAGGGTAAAATTAGAGAGTGAAAGACCCTCATTACACTGTAATTGACCAATCCGCCCTGCAGCACCGTTACTGAATTAATCTGCAACCGACCAGAAGAAGACCGCTACACTCCACGTCTCGTGAACGAATGGAGCTTTCCTAGTTCTCACCCATCCAAGTGCACGAGATTTCTCGAGATTCGCCCATGTCGAGGAGCTTAGCACTCCTTATCGATGTAAGGTAACTGATTTCAAAGTGTCGTGATGTAATAGCAGACGATTAAGAAGAACAAGAATCGAATGATTTTTATGCTCAATGGAGCTCCAGATTGATGGAATTCGAAGCGTTTTTACGTAAATCAACCAAGCTATCAACTCCAAAGTATGGTTCTAGAGTCTAGGATCGGTACCTGGAAGGTATAAGAGAGAACATAAACACACGCACTCCTAAGGCTAGAACGTTCTGCATTTAAAACGGGCTACAATGTTAGATCGCTTGCGTTTACAACCTATCACTCATATGCAATGTAGCGCTGTTAATATTCCAATGTAAGAAAGATATTTCAAGCGCAGGACATACATCCGTCTTCCCGGTTTCTCTGTGATAAACTATGTTATCGAACCGTAACACGAAAAAACAACTTCCTGAAACATTGTCTCTGTGTGATATGAGTACAATATAGCTTTCTGGAGATGTAGAGTGCCCACTATTCACATCCGATCGCGGTTCGGAAATTATACTATGCCTGCATCTGCCCTGTATAAAATGATTGTTAGTAACGGCGAATACCTCGGACACGAAAACAGATAAATGCTTAGCAACAGCGTCCGACACGTGAAAATTACAAGTAATTCCGTCACTAACTCTGCAAATAGCACACCTGTCAGGTAAATGTGTACACGAGATTGCAGTGCCTCACAAGCACCTACCGCTAACTTAGTTATGACGCTGAAGTCTCGATTTTACACCCAAGATGCGACAGGGGTGATCGAGCACATCCCATAATTCAAAGTTCGTCTAGATTGCATCATAAGTCAACCATTAAGTCATACCTCGTTACAGCTCCATCTCAGATGATCACCCCATCCACTCTCTGTTATCCTTTAATGGAGATGCAAGTAAGTTTAGAGGCGGATGGTTCTTTGTCTTCCTGAAAAGCATCAAATACCGTAGTCATCTCGCGTGTATCACTGGTACCTCCATAGACATACAGTATAATGCTGAGTCGACGGAGAAAAAATTGAGTGCCTCCCTGATCCCCTTTATTTCGATGTCGACGTTTTCTCGGACTCCTCTTGTTGCCGCATACTTGTTCCCATGTACAAATTGTTGGGCGCGAACCAGAAGACACGCAAGTACTTCCTCAATTTCCCTGCATGTCGATGTATATTGGGTCAATTTATACCTATTCCCTCGTGATTTTTCTCAATTCTAGCGATTTTATGTCAGATCTATCCATGCGATCATGACATAACCTCTCGTTCTGTGCTCTAAAATTGCTTGCAAATGTAGCACAGCCGCCAATACCTAACCCAAATGCACTGATCGGGAGGCGTAATATAGCACTGTACTCGACTGTATCCACTCATGTCCACATTTGGAGAGTGTCTGCTCTGCTTTCTGTATGTCTGTGTATATGCATGCCTCGCAGATGGCTCCCAGGACCCAGGCCTCTCTGCTGCTGGACCAAGCTTCGAACATAGAATACGTGTCCTGATCTAATGTGTGGTTGGTCCACACACGAACCCTATCGCAGATGTGACGTGTGGTGGATCCGCCTCCGAACATAGATCCCAATATATAGTCCGTGGCAGATCCACACTCGAACACTAACTCGGATGCAGTATATTGTGGATCTGCATCCCAACACCGATTCGTACAGTGCGCGTGGCGGATCGAGCTTCAAACCCTATCCCGTACGCGGCATATTGTAGATCCACATCTCAACATAGCTCCAGATATAATGCGTGGCGGATCCATATTCGAACACTAACTCGGGTCTACTGCGGGTCCTGGGGGCCTTCCGTGAGGCATACATATACACCGACATACAGAAAGCAGAGCAAACGCTATCCAAATGTGGATACAGTCGAGTACAGACTCGATCAGTGCATTTGGGGTAGGTGTTGGCGGCGGTGCTACATTTGCAAGCAATTTTAGAACACAGAACGAGAGGTTATGTCATGATCGCATGGATAGAGCTGACATAAAATCGCTAGAATTGCGAAAAATGACGAGGGAATAGGTATAAATTGACCCAATATACATCGAAATGCAGGGAAGTTGAGGAAGTACTTGCGAGTCTTCTGGTTCGCGCCCAATAATTTGTACATGGGAACAAGTATGCAGCAACAAGAGGAATCCGAGAAAACGTCGACATCGAAATAAAGGGAATCAGGGAGGCACTCAATTTTTCTCCGTCGAGTCAGCATTATACTGTATGTCTATTGAGGTAACAGTGATACACGCGAGATGACTACGGTATTTGATGCTTTTCAGGAAGACAGAGAACCATCCGCCTCTAAACTTATTTGCATCTCCATTAAAGGATAACAGAGAGTGGATGGGGTGATCATCTGAGATGGAGCTGTAACGAGGTATGACTTAATGGTTGACTGATGATGCATTCTAGATTAAGTTTGATTTATGGGATGTGCTCCATCACCCCTGTCGCATCTTGGGTGTAAAATTGAGATTTCAGCGTCATAATTAAGTTAGCGATAGGTGCTTGTGAGGCACTGCAATCCCATGTACATATTTGCCTGACAGGTGTGCTGTTTACAGAGTTAGTGACGGAATTACTGTTAATTTTCACGTGTCGGACGCTGCTGCTAAGCATTTATCTATTTCCGTGTCCGAGGTATTCGCCGTTACTAACAATCATTTTATACTGGGCAGATGCAGGCATAGTATAATTTCCGAACCGTGATCGGATGGGAACAAGGGGGGGGAGGCTCTAAATTTCCAGAAAGCTATATTGTACTCGTATCATACAGAGACAATGTTTTAAGGAAGTAGTTTTTTCGTGTTACGTTTCGATAACATAGTTTATCACAGAGAAACCGGGAAGAAGGATGTATGTCCTGCGCTTGAAATATCTTTCTTACATTGGAATACTAACAGCGCTACATTACATATGACTGATAGGTTGGAAACGCAAGCGATCTAACATTACAGCCCGTTTTAAGTGCAGAACGTTCTAGTCTTAGGAGTGCGTGTGTTTATGTTCTCTTATACCTTCCAGGAACCGATCCCAGACTCTAGAACCATACTTTGGAGTTAATAGCTTGGTTGATTTACGTAAAAACGCTTCGAACTCCATCAATCTGGAGCTCCATTGAGCATAAAAATCATTCGATTCTTGTTCTTCTTAACCGCCATCTGTATATGTGCACATCGCTGTCCCACGAGTTTTGTCACCTCAGTGTAGGTCTGACAACAGGGTCCTGGTGGGTGCCTTCTTATCTAGATTCAAAAGAGTGTACGGCATTCCTTTTTGAATGGCAGTCCTACCAGTTCAAAGGCTGCCCTTTGATTTTATTGTTATGGTTGCTGTTTTCACTCAGATTGGATCTGGAATTAGCATATAGCATTATCAAAGGAAGTATTCATGATAATGAAAGAGATGGGAATCATAATTAAGCATCCAAATCTAATTTTGGAAAGCTGGAAGTTAAATATGTAGGACATACTATACACTGACGGAAAAAAAATCGCGGCACCAAGAAGGAATTGTGCAACATAAATGAAAGTTGGTAGGGCTGTTCCAACATCTAAAAGATGGTATCTATTCAACTTTAGCACCAGTCATATAAGAGCGGCTCTAGTAGCGCCATTATGAGAATGTAGATCAGGTTTTCTTTAAATACAAGCTGTAATGGTCGTGATCATTAGTTACATCTACGTCTACATCTACATCCATACTCCGCAAGCCACCTGACTGTGTGTGGAGGAGGGTACCTTGAGTACCTCTATCGGTTCTCCCTTCTATTCCAGTCTCGTATTGTTCGTGGAAAGAAAGATTGTCGGTATGCCTCTGTGTGGGCTCTAATCTCTCTGATTTTATCCTCATGGTCTCTTCGCGAGATATACGTAGGAGGGAGCAATATACTGCTTGACTTCTCGGTGAAGGTATGTTCTCGAAACTTCGACAAAAGCCCCTACCAAGCTACTGAGCGTCTCTCTTGCAGAGTCTTCCACTGGAGTTTATTTATCATCTCCGTAACGCTTTCGCGATTACTAAATGATCCTATAACGAAGCACGCTGCTCTCCGTTGGATCTTCTCAATCTCTTCTACCAACCCTATCTGGTACGGACCCCACACCGATGAGCAGTATTGAAGCAGTGGGCGAACAAGTGTACTGTAACCTACTTCCTTTGTTTTCGGACTGCATTTCTTTAGGATTCTTCCAATGAATCTCAGTCTGGCATCTGCTTCACCGACGATTAAATATATATGGTCATTCCATTTTAAATCACTGCTAATGCCTACACCCAAATAATTTATGGAATTAAGTGCTTCCAGTTGCTGACCTGCTATATTGTAGCTAAATGATAAAGGATCTTTCTTTCTATGTATTCGCAGCACATTACACTTTTCTACATTGAGATTCAATTGCCATTCCCTACACCACGCGTCAATTCGTTGCAGATCCTCCTGCATTTCAGTTCAATTTTCCATTGTTACAACCTCTCGATATACTACAGCATCATCCGCAAAAAGCCTCAGTGAACTTCCGATGTTATCCACAAGGTCATTTATATATACTGTGAATAGCAACGATTCTATGACACTCCCCACCGGCACACCTGAAATCACTCTCACTTCGGAAGACTTCTCTACATTGAGAATGACATGCTGCGTTCTGTTATCTAGGAACTCTTCAATACAATCACACAACTGGTCTGATAGTCCATACCACCTACTGCACTCCCCTGCCTTAAGCCCTCGTAAGTTCAACACGCTTTCTAAACTGAAGGAAATACTTCACGTCATTCGCTTCAGAACTGCTACAAATTCGTCGGGCAATATACCGCGACGCTCGAACTGTCATCACTACTGGCACTGCTAAGAATATCCTACGACTTCCACATCGCTGGCAACGGGTTATACAAAATGCTGGTGACTACTTTGAAGGACAGTAAAACTTTGAAATACGTATCTATTTTTTACGAGCTGTAAATAAATATTTACCACTATTAAAGTTCCAACCCTCGTATATGAGTACACCTTGTTACCTAATAGATTGAAGGCAACATTTATATAACATAACTATGAATCATTAATCATGATTTAGTGATCAGTCTCATACGAGAGAAACTAGACCTGCAGGTGACACTGAATGAGATAGACTCCAGGATCTTCAAACCCTAGACCCATAACAACGAACTCTGTATCGTACAGGAAAAGATCTGAAATCTTCAGAGTGAACAAGAATCTCCATGAAATCAAGTCTGACAATACGTATAGCTTTCACCTCTGAAAGACTAAAGATTTTGAACAGTGCGATCTCGAGATTTGGGCCACAAAAAGGTGTGGAAAAACGATGGTAGGATAATGGTGAAGACCGAGAATGGGAAAAGATCAGTCTATAGTGCAGATGAAGTAGAATGGCTGTGCTTTGTTGCCCCTAGTTTGTGTGGCTATTTTTTGTCTTTATTTCGTAAATATACAGTTTATTTTCTTATACTTTCCTTAAAACAGTTTCCTGTTATCATCAGTCGTTTGTTTAGGTTTTACTTTTAGTATTAATTTAAAAAATTTCTGCTCATTTTTCATTCTTTCCATACCAGCATAGTTCATTATTTCACTATTACTTCACAATTCTGACAGGGCTCTGATTCAGATGATTAATTTACTACTGTCTTACTTCCATTTTTATTTAGAAATTTATTATCATATTACTTTTGTTACTCGTCATTATAGCCATTAATAGCGCCCTTTGTTTCTATTCCGTTTATCTTGCTTTCAGTACTGTTGTGCACAGATTATTCTAGCTCTGTTACTGACACCAGTCAACTGTTTTGATGTCTGCTGTCAGAGCCTACTGCCCTTGGTCACAAAACTTCCCTTCTACCTGAAGATACCTGCCACTTCAGCTTCTGGGAACCTGCGCTCCCCCACCACAGAGCAGTCCACTATGCATTGTTCTGTCAGAAGGCTGAGTTCAAACCTGGTAGTCTCACAAGCTCAGTAAATCTAGACGGCTACATCTTTCTAAGACATGACAGATGTAACCAATGAGGGGATAGAGTAGTGGTGTATATATGCTCTGATTTATCACCTACTGTGCTCCACATATCCAAAATAATGAAGATAAACGAATGGGATGTATGTTAACACAGGTCAAATCCCGTAACAGAAAGCGCCTGATATGTGTTCTCTACGAAACCCCTACAGTACGTAGGTTTGCCTGCTTTGAAACTGTTCTTTCAAGTCTCGAATCAACGTACAAGCATATAATTATAAATGGTGACACTAACATAAATTTTATATACAATAATCCTTCCAACATGAAATTTAAGTCAATGCTTGCTTCTTGAAACTTGTCGTTACTTCAGCTTGCTCCTACCCTTCATATGAACAGCAGTCATAGTCTCATCAATATATTTGCAACAGAATTCCCAAAGAGAGTAATTCATACCTCTCAAATACCTGCACTTGACATGTCCACCTATAGCATAATTTTCGTGATGTACTCGCTAGAATGTCTCAGAAAGAAACCCAACCCCAGTTGTTTACTGTGACTTCAAATGAATTAATTTATCTGAACTTGCAACTGAGGCACAAGAAATATTTTGGGGGATGTCTTCTATTCCCTTCTTAGCAATAAACTAAAAACTTCATGCATTTACTAACAAACTTACTCAACTATATGACAAATATGCTCGCTCAAAGATTGGAAAAGTAAGAAGGAAGCCTGCACCTTGGCTAACCAAATAACTAAGACAGCTCATGAATCTTAGAGACGCTGCACACTGTGCATGCCAACTACGCCCCATGCCTGAAGATCATATTTTTTACAAGCAGAAGCGGAACACAGGCAGTCAGTCTGTGAGAAATGAAAAAATCAGGATGCCCAAACACCAACCGACAACAGAAATAGATACATTGTCGCATAAAAACCTATGTGGTCTTGGTACAGGCAAAGTGAAAGCTACTGCTGATTCAACTGTCCCAGCCGACAAACTAAACCTGTACTTCACATTACCCACAACCGCAATTGAACCACTAATGAAACAGAGACTCATTGATTTCTTCATGAAGGTAAACGACTGTAGCTACGAAAAATTCTGAATAAGCATCTTACTTACAATACCATTAAAAGTCATCATGCATATCAGATCAGCATCTACTGGACATGATGGTATGAGATTCCAAATGATGAAGCTTCTTATTCAAGCTATTGTACATAAAGTTGGAGGTATGCGCAGGGAGTTAGTGACATATTACCAGACTCTTTTTAGAATGGTGAATGCGTTAAATGAGTTAGTTAATGAAGTCAGTAACAAAGTACCCGACTTAACTGAAAAGGTCGAGGCTCCGGGGAAAATAGATGTAGAGCAGTGCCGTAGCGTGAGGGGAGACTTTGAGACTTAGTCTCCCCTGTATTCGTGCTTAAAAAAGATGCAACAGTAATTCATAACAAAAATATTAACAACTTTCTACTAAGAGCACTAAATGTGCGAAGACATCAGTTTTCTAGCCCGCGCCGCCGCACCCTGAGTATTGGTGTCTGCCTTCTCTCAGTCTCTTCCTCCCTTCCTTTACCTGGCTGTGTTAGTGGCGTTCTCGGCTCCCCACCACTTCCACTCTTCCCCGAAGGCCTGTGCGCTGCACTTGCTAGCAGGTATCGAGACTAGTCTCTGCCGCTTCTATGCTGGCTTTTAACACGGAAGTGAATAGTCGCGCGATTTGTGTTCATAGTCATTCTTGAGTGATTTTAGTGCATATTTGCGTTGTGTCGCCTACATGAGTGAGCCAGCAACTGAACACCTTATAGAACTTTTATTAAAAACGCCTTTTACTACATTAATGCACGAAAAAGAGTGCGAATCGAACAAACGGGCTCCTGTAGTTTTAAGTGAAGCCAAACAAAAACGCACTTTTCAGACAGCCTGGTACGAAAAGTATGCTTGGCTGACTGCGAATGCAGTTAATAACATATCATATTGTTATACATATCTTCTGTTTGGTGGTGAAAAGTAATGATGCAATGAGGCCATTTTTACAATAAAGAAATTTGACAGGAAAGCACAAAAGCATCAAATATCAAAACGTCACCGGCAGAACAAAGAATCATTTCAGTTATTGGGCAAAAGTAGAATTGAGCACGCCCTTTCTGAAGCCGATCGTCTGACAGCAATAAAATACAACGAACAAGGTGCATCCAATACGAGAGTATTGGCTCGTCTTATTCAGGCAATTGTATTTCTTTGTAAACAAGAACTAGCCTTTCGCGGCCATCGAGAAGACGAATCCTCCAGCAAGAAATGTAACTATCTGGAATTGTTGGATTTACTAGCTCAAGGAGAGAAGGTAATCCGAGACCATCTATCACCATCTTCAACCTTTAAAGGAACTTCTCCAGATATACAGAATGATGTAATAGAAATGATAACTCTCACAGTTAATGAGAAAATAAAATTTGAAATTCAGAACTGCAGTTTCATTTCGATTCCGTCTGATGAAACATTAGACGTGTCATGCAAGAGTCAAATGAATGTAATATTCAGGTGCTGTACTGCAGACAAAATTGGGGAAAGATTCGTTGGATTTTACTATGTTTCTGGAGATAAAACTGCTGAAGGTTTGTCAAACATTATTCATGCAGTATTGAAAGAATGGAATGTGGAAGGAAAGTTGGTTAGTCAAACATATGATGGCGCTTCAGTAATGGCGGGCAGAGAAAGAGGACTACGGTACAATTGGTGAAGCAGTTCTGTCCCTATGCGCTGTTTATTCATTGTTACGCACACCAACTGAATTTGGTACTGTTACTTGCCTCCAAAATCCTACGACATGTACGCATGTTTGTACGTGATCTTACTGCATTTCATTCGTTTTTCAGCAAATCATCAAAACGGACTGTATTGCTAACTGAGAAAGGATTTAAACTGCCACATGCAAGCAACACTCGCTGGAACTTCCGTTCCAGGGCAGTTTCAACAACATTTAGTCATTTCTCAGGGCCATATAGTGTTTTTAATTATCTATTTGATGCTGCAGACTCTCAGTGGGACCCAGAATCTTTGAGCTGTGTTGTGTGAATGAAACGACGGATGGATGATCCTACGTTTGTCTACTTGCTTCGCTTCTACTGAGGGTGCTTTGTTTATGTTGATCATCTCTTTAATGTTCTTCAGTCAAAACCTGTCAGTATAACTGCTTGCCACGACGAAATAAGAACTGTTTTGAGAAACTTACGACAATTAAGAACGGAAACATTCGTTGATGAATGCATTAAATGCGGCTTGTGTTTGAATGGCAACTTATCATTCTGTGACAGTCAAAAAGACATCTCTCAGGGCACTAACTTACGAGATACTGGATTTGCAAGTTGTTCAGATGAAAACAAGGTTTCAAGACATTCCCCAAATTCAGTTTGTTGAACTTTTGAACGAAAAGTGTTTCCCGAACTATCAAAAAGAATTCCCAAAGTTGAAACTGCTTTAATTATTAAAACAGTACCCTTTTTTCAAACAAGAACAACTTGAAAATGAACTGTGTAACATATACACTAATGAGAAAAAACATCTCCAAGAATCCTCTTAAGGTACATTGTCAACAATGATTTAGACTCCGTTTATGAAGAATCAACGAAGTTCCTGCGTTTGGTTTTGACCCTACCCGAAACTACAGCAAGCAGTGAACGAATCATAAGTACTCTTAAACGAGTGAGAAAAATGTCCAACATCCGGTAGCAGTGATTGAACACGCTAGCAATAGAAAAGACACTACTTGGAGAGCTATGCAGTGATGAGATCTTTGTAGACCGAGTTATAGACTTATTCGTGGAAGGAAAAGACAGACGCATTGCACTTGTGTACAAGAAAATATAAGTGCTTCTTCTCTTGCTGCTGAAGTTCTAAAAATTTGTCATCGTTTCTTGAAACAGTTAGTTATTATTATTATTATTATTATTATTATTAGTGGCGGTGGTAGTAGTAGTAGTAGTAGTAGTAGTTGTTGTTGTTGTTGTTTTATTTGATGCATTTTGTTTCATTTGTTTAAATTATTGTTTATTGTACAATTTTATCTCCCTGTAATAACTGCAGAGTCTCCCCAAACTTTACAACCACGCTACGCCACTGATGTAGAGTTCCTTTTTGTTGAGAGGGGGGAGCAGGTACATAGTAAGAGGAAGAAGAAAATGACGGGATATATAAAGCCTCACGCTGCGTAGATGTCTGATTAGTATATACGGAGATGTCGACGAAGCAGAAAGTGATTCAAGCGCGGAAATCAGTTCGTGAGAAATTACGATTGCTGAGGTTAGGGCGTATGGATCGACAGCAAACACTAAGAGAGATCTTTAAGCCGGTTACTGAATCTCACCGACAGCTCTCAACAAAAACAAAAACACACGATAACGAGGGTGTTGCCATTGAGGAATTCATTATCCGTCACACCCTCGGTCAGATAGATAGAACATTTGGCGCTAGCAGGGGAAGACTGCACTTGTTGGGTACGCATCCTATAACTGTAGCTGATAACACAATACAGATTGGTGAAAGACGGTTTGAGGGAACACTCGGCTTAATGAATCTTATTTTCCTAAGACCTACCAAAAAACATATAAATTATCCAGTTAATGATAGGGAAACATACTGTGAAATACTTACTGCACATGACTAGTGTACACAAGATCACGAAAAGCCTGAGCAACAAGAAATATAAAACCATTATAAAACAAATACTTCAAGTCGGAAACAACAGCAGCAGCAGCAGCAGCAGCGGTGATGGTACTGACATTGAGCATAAAGCAGTGAACAATCGATCCCGTAGTATATATATTGTGACGACCCCAACGAGCTAATAGATCGACTACGGCTGCTCATGGCATCAGCTACTGCAGGTAATACAGCCCATTCGAATGTTTCAGTAATCTCGGAGCTTAGAGAGAGAGGTATCATCGAAAACAAAACAAAAACGGGTAGAAATGTCGCCGATGTTTTTGTGCGTTTGCTACAGACAGGGACGAATCGCTGCCCAGACAACCTCCAAACCGATCACGGTGGGGAGTTCTACAATAGGTATTTCAAGACCGTGATTCAACGGTACGGAATACATCACTACTCAGCATTCACTCACCTGAAGGCAAGTATCGTGGAGCGCAGAACAGAACAATAAAAGGTCGAATGTGGATGCGTTTTAACTTTCGCGGCTCATACAAATGGACAAATATCCTCCCAGAAATAATTGCTCAATATAATTGAACCAAACATAGCACAATAAAAATGATACCAGTCGATGCTCTTGATAATGGGCTCATGGATACGGTGTACTATCGCATTAAGATGCTGGATCCACGCAAACAGAAATTTAATGTAGGTGATTTGGTACGTATCTCAAAACACAAGACGACATTAGAGAAATCATACCCACCGAACTGGTCAACTGAGATATTTACAGTTTCAAAGGGGCAACGAACGAATCCTATAACTTATATATTGAAAGATAGTGAAGGTGAAGAAACTGCAGGCTGCTCCTACACCGAGGAGTTGCAGAAAAGTTCAGAACTGGATGTTTTTCTCGTGGAGAGAGTCATAAGACGCCGGGGAAATAAAGCACTAAAGTCTATTCACCGAGAGCTGGGACGAAACATAAACAGTGTCACGTGACCGACTACGCTCGTTTCCAGAGAAAGCATTCGGTGTTCACGTGATACGTAGGGCTGTGGAAAATTCTTGGCGCACGCTTTGCAGCTGGCGGCTTTCGGCTGGCTGCCGAGCTGTCACAGCGGACCGTGAGAAACCTGGGCAACAATGTACGAAATAAATTTAACAATAATGTTAAAATAATGTTAAACTGAGTTCACTCTGTCGAAGCAGATTTATTTTCATTCAGGTTGCTAACAAAACGCTCCATTCAAACACAATTAATTGTTAATTTTAATAACAATACGAGTAATAATAATGGTAAAGGACGAAACAAGGTTCACTCTGTCGAACTTGAACTATTTTCATTGAGGTTTATAACAAAACCGCTCCTCTCTCTCCTCTATAATGCAGTCTAATTTCCACATTTGAGTTTCCACTTTTTCTACGACATGGGGGACGCACTTGTTCCAATCCTCTGCAGTCACTGTTCTTACTGCTTCTTCTAGCAGTACTTTCACTTCCGGCATTTTGTATGTTTTGTTTTTCGCTGCAACATAACCTTTGATTCTGGCCCACACTAACTCGATGGCGTTTAATTCACAGTGGTACGGAGGAATTCTGAGAACAGTTTTCCCTGCATTCTTCGCCATTTCATGTATTGCGTATTCGTTGTGCGCTGTTTTGTGATTTTTAACTATATCTAAAAGTTCTTTCTTCAACATACCGTCTTCGAAATCGATGTTTTTAGATTTTAGCCACTCTGATATTTCGTGCTTAGTGGAATTCGCATTGGGAACTTTACCTTTCCTCCGAGAATGGTACAGCGCGTTATCAAGAACAATAGCTGCATTTTCCTGAAGCTGGGGAAGAACATCTTGAAACCACTTCTCTAAGGTTTCGGCGCACATCTCCTCATGATAATCTCCACTTTTCTTGCATTCGGAAGTCCACAAACATCCTTCAACGAACCCTGCTTTGCTGCCAATGTGTGCGATAATCAGACGTTTCCCTTTACCTGATGGTCCCTTGCTTCCGGTGGATAATCCGGACAGAAACGCTTGTTTTGAGGAATTTATAGTGTCATCTACCCAGACGTAACTTCGGGTATGTCCTGCGTTCACCCACGTCTCGTCCAAATAGTAAATGGGTTTGTCTTCATCTCTCAACCGTTTAATGGTTCGAAGATAATCCGCCTCCATAAAATGATGTCATCCCTGTCTATTAGCATGCTATCGCGCCCACGCCGGACATATTTGAAATTCATTTCTCTCAATAACTTATAAAATGTAGTTCTCCGAAAATTGCCCAGATCTGCATCTTCGTTCACGACTGTAAGCACTTTGTCAATTGTTGGCAATTCGTTACGAAAAAGAAAATTCGTGTACTTTCCTTCGTATCACATTTCTATCGAAGTCATCAACACTTTCAGAAAGTTTCTGTCGTAATTTTCCTTTCTTGGGAGACTTCAAAGAGTGTGTGGCCTTGTACTCACTTACCACACGATACACTGAAGAACGTCCAACACCTGTAGCTGCAGCTGTTTTCGAAACAATGTCACTCATCGACTGCTCTGACTGTAACAGTTCCGTTTTATACACATTAAGCACCATGTGCTTCTCAGAAGAACTTAATGATTTCTTCTTTGCTCGCTTCTTTGGTGGACTCAGAACTGACACGTCGACCTCGCTCGCTGAATCCGTGGATGACATAATGAGGACAGCCGTATGGCCGTATGTGATGCTAATGAAATAAGTGAATATATAAAATAAGAAACCATGCGATGGTATTGAATGCGCACAGAAACAGTGAATGCTCAGCGTGACTACAAACACATATACTTACTCTAATAATCAACAACTAATCTTTCAAGCGTCTTTACAGATGAACTTAAGATATCCTGAAATCGCCGCTGTACAACACCCACTAACGAGCTCACACCTGCAACTGAGACGGCCACACTGACTGAGCACCGCGCCTGCGAACCCCACAATGCATCGCTAATAAAAGACAAACGGTTGCACCCATCGCATTCGAACAAACTATAAAATTAAATTCAAACCTTTCTCAAACTTTTCTCGCTTACACCCCCACAAAAAAAATTTAAAGAGGAAAAGTTTGTCGCTTGCTACTTCGGATGATGATTTGGTAAAAGTTCTGCGTCAGACGTGAGATTTTAATTTATTACATCACTATTACTGACTCTATCGGGCAGAAAATTTGCAGACGCCATCAGCATATAGTACTGAAGGCAACTATAAAATTATTTTGCTGTGCGAAGCACAGTTTAGGAGATATGGCGTGATAAACATAGAGTAACATGAAAAAAAAAAAACTTTTTCTGAAAGCTTAAATATTTCTCTTTTTAGGTGACAATAAATTTTAATGTAATGTAAAAAAATGCGTCGGAAGGTAGTTCTCGGATCATGTTCGGGTGCCAAATTATAAAAAACACGACTTCCATTTTTTAATTTCTGACGCCCCTGCCTTGTACACCCCTCGTCGGCAGCGCTTTGGTCACGCGCCTTGCCGTGTTTACAGTACGTCTCTTGTTCGGGTGAATGGAGTATAGTCAAATGGCTTGGTTTTCCTGCTACACAAAACAGCTGGATTGATGCCGACGATTTGCTATATAATGGACTGTATAGTCCACAACCACCACAGTAGCATAACATGTGTGCTAGGAGACGCATTAGAGGAGGTGGTAGTATTCTAGACAAACTGCCAATGGAATTACACATCCCTGGGTATAACTACTGAGGACCTGCGACAAAGCTTCAGAAACGCTTGGCGCAAGGTGATAAGGGGATTAATCTGCTCAACGAAGCGTTTATGGAACACGACATTGCATACGCTGCAAATAAAGATCTATCAAGTCGTCACATTGCAGATAGGATTTTAGCTGATAAGGCTAAGGCGATACGGAGAGAAAGGATATTGGTGTAGGTCAACGCATCGCAGAATTTACAGTTGATAAAGCCATGCGTGGAAAAATTAAGTTCAGTTTAGGAGTGATGAATTTCAAGCGAGTTATGAATGCTGCACGTTGTGTACTAAACAAGAAAAAGAAGGACAAGGGCGGAAAGCAGAGCTGTTTGAAGAACTGTATCCCTACAGTGATGTATGCAGCTAAAAACGCACTGAATCAGGAAGATGCGGGAAGGAGAAGAAGAAGAAGAGGATCGGTTAAATCACCTCGAGTTCTACCAATACCCAAGACAACTGGCGGTTTTATTCCATTTCTCATCCCGGCCCTCTCTGCTCTCTCGGCGGTAGTTTCCCTCGCTGGTGGTGCTGCAGCTATAGCTCGAACGGTCAAGAACGCGCAAAACTCCCAAGAATATTTGGAAGAGGCAAGAAGACATAATCGCATGATGGAAGCCACAGCCATCGGAAAAGGACTATACTTGAAACCATACAGGAAAGGGCTTGGTCTGTTAACAGATAAAAAAAAGCCCATTAGCGGTCCTATCAGATCGACCACTCACAAATACAGATCTTCTTAACTTTGTTAGAGCCAGATTCAAGATACCGAGATTCCGTGTTTTTTTTTTTTTTTTAATGCGGGATACATTACTGAAGACTATGTGGAAAACTGGTGAATGCGGCATTGTGAATTTAGATGTTTCTGGAGGCCCCGGCACCCACTGGAAACCATATGTTATGAAAAATGCACATACTATACTATATTCTATCTACTATTTCGACTCATTTAGTGACCTGCAACCGCCAGAAGAATTACAACGATATTTCACTCACAGAAGACGTGTGCTCTACAATTATCGACGCTATCAGGTCTTTAATACACACCTCTGTGGACATCTATGCATCATGTTTCTCTTAACGTTCACAAAGAAGAAGAAGAAGTGCGCTATATGAGGAGGAGGTTTAAACATTCATTCACCAGTTGAGGTTCAGATGCAATGCCATACACTTTGACGTTTAAAGAACGATCACATGTATAGTGTGCAGATTACTTCCCACCAATTGATTTGAGCGTTGGTGAATGGAGTAATGCATTGATTGAACTGGAGACGTACAACAGCATCCCAAATATCACTGAGACTAACAAAAAAACTGCATCTGGATATTAATGGTGAAAAAGATATTGTGGAAATAGATCCGGGTGCATATGATATCGACGATTTAAATGAAGTCTTAAAACAGTCCGGAAAAGGTATTGAACTACTTGCAAACATCAATACACTTAAATCTGAAATAAGGTCTGTAAATGCAACGATTTACTTTAACCAGAAAAGTTCAACAGGGCGCCTGCTGGGTTTCACAAAAGAGCGGGTTTTGAAGAAGGATCCAAGTAAATTTTACAAGTCAGACCAGAATGTGGGCATACTCCCTGTCAGCACAATCCGTGTCGAGTGTGACATTGCAACTAACTCCTATCTCAATGATAGTCTGATTCACACTATTTACGGATTCTTCCCCTCAGTTGCAATGGGTATAAGATTGTCGAAACCTCTGCCAATGAAATATACCTTCCAGTGACAGCTCAGACATTGGACTATTTGGAGCTGCGTATTGTGGAGCAGAATAATCAACTTATCGACTTTCGTGGTGAGAAAATCATTGTACGATTACATCTAAGGCAGGATGGGCGTACGGTATAAAGCAAGTGCACGCAATCCACAGTGTGCCACTTCACTATCGAACAGCAAACTGATAAGACGTGTGAACTACGAGTTTCTTAAATCAGTTGGCCTGAAGCCACGCAATGACTTCCTCACTCAATATAACCAGTCCAGTAGAGTACGATGAGAGAATTATACACTCCTGGAAATGGAAAAAAGAACACATTGACACCGGTGTGTCAGACCCACCATACTTGCTCCGGACACTGCGAGAGGGCTGTACAAGCAATGATCACACGCACGGCACAGCGGACACACCAGGAACCGCGGTGTTGGCCATCGAATGGCGCTAGCTGCGCAGCATTTGTGCACCGCCGCCGTCAGTGTCAGCCAGTTTGCCGTGGCATACGGAGCTCCATCGCAGTCTTTAACACTGGTAGCATGCCGCGACAGCGTGGACGTGAACCGTATGTGCAGTTGACGAACTTTGAGCGAGGGCGTATAGTGGGCATGCGGGAGGCCGGGTGGACGTACCGCCGAATTGCTCAACACGTGGGGCGTGAGGTCTCCACAGTACATCGATGTTGTCGCCAGTGGTCGGCGGAAGGTGCACGTGCCCGTCGACCTGGGACCGGACCGCAGCGACGCACGGATGCACGCCAAGACCGTAGGATCCTACGCAGTGCCGTAGGGGACCGCACCGCCACTTCCCAGCAAATTAGGGACACTGTTGCTCCTGGGGTATCGGCGAGGACCATTCGCAACCGTCTCCATGAAGCTGGGCTATGGTCTCGCACACCGTTAGGCCGTCTTCCGCTCACGCCCCAACATCGTGCAGCCCGCCTCCAGTGGTGTCGCGACAGGCGTGAATGGAGGGACGAATGGAGACGTGTCGTCTTCAGCGATGAGAGTCGCTTCTGCCTTGGTGCCAATGATGGTCGTATGCGTGTTTGGCGCCGTGCAGGTGAGCGCCACAATCAGGACTGCATACGACCGAGGCACACAGGGCCAACACCCGGCATCATGGTGTGGGGAGCGATCTCCTACACTGGCCGTACACCACTGGTGATCGTCGAGGGGACACTGAATAGTGCACGGTACATCCAAACCGTCATCGAACCCATCGTTCTACCATTCCTAGACCGGCAAGAGAACTTGCTGTTCCAACAGGACAATGCACGTCCGCATGTATCCCGTGCCACCCAACGTGCTCTAGAAGGTGTAAGTCAACTACCCTGGCCAGCAAGATCTCCGGATCTGTCCCCCATTGAGCATGTTTGGGACTGGGTGAAGCGTCGTCTCACGCGGTCTGCACGTCCAGCACGAACGCTGGTCCAACTGAGGCGCCAGGTGGAAATGGCATGGCAAGCCGTCCCACAGGACTACATCCAGCATCTCTACGATCGTCTCCATGGGAGAATAGCAGCCTGCATTG
Source organism: Schistocerca cancellata (assembly GCF_023864275.1). Taxonomy (NCBI): domain Eukaryota; kingdom Metazoa; phylum Arthropoda; class Insecta; order Orthoptera; family Acrididae; genus Schistocerca; species Schistocerca cancellata. The sequence goes on along the minus strand of NC_064629.1, from coordinate 377,558,545 downwards.
CTGCGAAAGGTGGATATACACTGTACTAGTGCCGACATTGTGCATGCTCTGTTGCCTGTGTCTATGTGCCTGTGGTTCTGTCAGTGTGATCATGTGATGTATCTGACCCCAGGAATGTGTCAATAAAGTTTCCCCTTCCTGGGACAATGAATTCACGGTGTTCTTATTTCAATTTCCAGGAGTGTACGTCAGGAATACTTCTCTCATAAACCTTACGCTTCAGCCATATTTAACAAGAACGATGAATTCAGGACTGTCATCCAGCACCAAGACGCACTACGCTTCCACGCAAGAGTTTCATATGTCTAGAGGAGTCATTCAAGAAAACCGACGGCAGCGATACAGTGGGATCCAAGCTGACACGTAACACTTTAGCATTCCTGTTCCAAGAGATACGCTATGAACTCAATTGGTCTCAGATCGACCGTACATGCAATGTCGGCATAACATCAACCCTTAAAACATACGTCTCAGCATCACCAGCAGATTTGCATAATTTAGAAAGTGCAGGATGGTTAATAAACGATCCATAGGATAGAACAGTTGCAGAGTACAAGCGATTTACTGCATGCATACCTCTAAAAACGCTTATGGGCTACTTTGAGGACATGAGACAGATTATTATGAACGCCAAACAGGAACTCATTCTGGTGCGAAGTGCGACGGACAATAACTCATATGTTCAAGGAACTCAAGAGGAGAATGTGATCACAATCAGCAAGATAATATGGAAAATGCCTCACATCAGTGTATCAGATGAGGAGCGCTTGAAGCTTGTAAAAGTCCTGAATTCAGGTACATTTATGTCTCTGACATTTCGCTTGTGGGAGGTTTTCAAGTACCCAGTGTTACCAACTGCGAGCAGACAGACATGGGCTATTAAAACCTCCACCCAATTAGAGACACCTAGATTCATCATGCTTGCATTTCAGACTGATAGAAGGGGTAATATAGCAAATGATTCCACCGTGTTCGACAGCTGCAAGTTAACTAAAGCCAAAGTCTATCTCAATAATTCGGAATTCTACCCAGATGACAATCTACATCTGCAGTGGAATCAAAATGTATACAGTCTAACGTATGACATGTATGCAAGGTTTCGTGCTTCTTACTATGAAATTGCCGAAGGAGAGGGAGGAGGGTGTCTACTCAGTCCATGTAAGTTCGAGGAGCTTTCACCACTCATCGTAGTAGACTGCTCGAAACAGAATGAGATAATTAAGTCTGGACCTAGAGATGTGCGAATTGAATTTGAATCATCGAGAAATTTCCCAGAACACACTGCAGCGTATGCTCTAGCTCTACATGACTGTGTCATCAACTACTGATCGCTCACAGGTGTTGTACAACAGGTGTATAATTGAATAGGTGCTGCACCGTACCTAGAGCGTTTCACGATGATGTCTCAAGGTGTGAACATCATTGCGGACGCTCAGGGTTTCTATGACGGTGAGCATAGACAGTTCGTATTTAAAGATGTCGCATTTGTAGTGTACATACAAGATGCTGGAATAATAGAGACATTCTCAGCAAACATTGTATCACTAAGATCTTTCAGGCATGTGAGGTGTGCTAAGACATGGAAGAGTGCAAAGTGGTTAACACATTTCTACCATGGAGTTCACTGGGATGATCCTGGAATACCCTATAAAGGTATGATGACTGCGTTTAAATTATTCGATCACGCAGATACCATCATCTACGTGAAGGGGAAGGAGAAGATCTCATGGATGCGTCGAATCTTTAAATTTGCTTCTATTCATGACCTGGAATTCTACAGGTGTTGGGGGACTGATGACCTTAGCTGTTTAGTCCCCCTTAAACATCCTAACAACCACCAACATCTACAGGTGTCCTTCTCTCCATCGACTCAAGAACATGTATCAAAGAAGTGCTGCTGTATCTGCTTATGAAAATGGAAAATTGCTTTTAAGTTGGATGAGAAATAAATGAATTTTTTTCCCTAACAATCATTGTATACTTTTTTTTGAGACCTATGTACTTAGCACGTAAGTTTATCCGTGATACTGTACCTGCTTCCATCTGTACCTGCATTCTACTGAAACTGTGTGTGACTCACTTACCACAGCCTTGCGCACTGTCACCTGGTAAGTAGCGCTACCTTTGCTATTAATAGGTACGCTTACACATTCCAAGCCCACTGCCTCCAGTGAATTCTCTGAAAATGTGTTTGCTAAAGGCGCTACATCTTGTAGATGCGAGTGCGTGCAGTGCAGATGTGGCTGCAGAATGTTCACAGATAGGTTTCAGCAAAAAAAAATAACGATTAGGTTTTTTTAATAAGAACAGTGATGCAGGGTAACGAATTTTTTTTCTTTATTCATTTCAATTCAATTCTCGAGATTACAATTTAGTTCATGAGGTGCAATATATATATAGTTCTTGAGATACAGTTTAGTTAAATGCTGAGATATTTTTAACTTATTATTACTAGAATCCAATACATGTTGGAGACTCCTCGACGGGAATGTCAGCTACAGAGGCATACTTAAAACTAAAGCAGAGGTATAGACTAACTTACACGCTAAATACTATTACTAATGAAATTCCATCCAAGCAGACTATACTGAACCAAGCTGCTCTGTGAATTAATGTTATCCTACTTAACTAAATGGCTCTAATTTTTTTTGAAGTAGACATTTTGCGTGAAATAATTAATTAATTGAGTGACTCCAACTTAACGAGAGAAGTTATATACAGGTTGTTACCAAAAGGTATGGCCAAACTTTCAGGAAACATTCCTCACAGACAAATAAAGAAAAGATGTTATGTGGACATGTGTCCGGAAAAGCTTACTTTCCATGTTAGAGCTCATTTTATGACTTCTCTTAAAATCACATTAATCATGGAATGGAAACACACAGCAACAGAACGTACCAGAGTGACTTCAAACACTTTGTTACAGGAAATGTTCAAAATGTCCTTCGTTAGCGAGGATAGATGCATCCACCCTCCGTCGCATGGAATCCCTGATGCGCTGATGCAGCCCTGGAGAATGGCGTATTGTATCACAGCCGTCCACAATAAGAGCATACCACAGACATCTGAAATATTTTAATAATAACAATCAATTGGGTGGCTCTAAAGCGTCTAACCCAAACAGCTGTACTAAGGAAAAAAAGTATTTGGATGGAAATAAAACTACTTTGACTGGATGGCTAGCGGTAGGTGAAGCTTAAACACTACTCTATTTACACACACACACTCATGAATAACGAAAGAGAGACAATAAAATTTTTTTTCAACACATTGTGCTTATATATATAGCTGCAATAATTTTTTAATTTTCCAGCTCATGGTGCTTTATATATAAGGAAATAATTTTTGTATTTGTTTATTTATTTCAGCATATGGTGCTTATAAAACTGAATGTATTTACACATTCATACATATTTTCACTCACACACATATGCACACACATTCATACATATTTTTACACTCTCGCATACGCACAGACACCCACACCACACACACAAACAATAATTACACTATAATAAAAGAGCCATACTATTTGATACATAAACCCCCACCCCATTCACACACTCATTCTCTCTCTATCTCTCAAACAGAGTCCCCCACCCCTACTTTCGCTTCAAGCAAATGTGTGAGTATGGGAGGGTTTCCACCCCATCCTCACAAATGACTCTTTTATCGTCATGAGGATACAATCCGATTCATTCTGGAATCTGACTTCGGATTGCCGTACAGTGTACACTTCGTGACCTCACGATCGATTACTAGTTTTCTGAATGATGTGTGGAGGAGCGCCTTGAACGCTGCGATCATACAGGCACTGCAAATAGTCTTCAACCACGAGAGCGCGAGATGCCGCACATCTAAAACCCTTTGCCCCTGTCTACTGTACAATATGCATACATTTTAGACCTCAATCCCAGAAACTCTAGAATCGGTAAACCATTCGCCTCGTCTTTCATGAGGCCGATAACCTTCTTGTTCTTAGGAACAATACTGCATGTGATATCGACCTCATAAGAAGACGTATCGAATTATTTACGGTGACACCAAATTACTTCATATGGATCGCAGTTCTTGATCCAGTAGATAAAGCTGTCTGTACCCATATAAAGCAACTTTGGTTCTACGAAATGAGGTCTTACAAACTCGTAGTGGAAGCGGTACATGTAGAATTTGGAGATATCCAGTATGCACATCCCCAAATAAATAGGCTTCATAAACTCTACTGCAGCCTTCGACATCTCCACAGCAACAAAGTTTTCATTGAAGATGGTGGCACAATTAGAATTTGGCCTGGCGATACACTTTCTCACGCCATAACGCCCTTCTCATGTGGTTCTAATCAAAATATCGCGTTCATATCTTACATTCTGCATAGTTTTCCCGAAAATGGAATCGTTCACTAATTTATAAAAACTGTTTTTCAAAATCATTACTCGCGACTGCCCTCTTTTCGGTATTTAGTTCAATATACTCTTTCAACCAGGGGGTTGCTTGAAGGAGAGAGCCCGGGCGATTCTAACAAGCTTCAGCCCTAAGGTGAGGCACTGCTGGAGATTACGATAATGAATATTATACCTCTGCTTATCTCCAACAGTATAGGGATGGTGTTTCCTAGTGGAATTTGTCGCTCTGGACATAACGGCAAGTCGCTTGTCTCTCCATGCAAATTATGAGGATATGTGATGTCTGCCTGGACTGCTACGGTCGCAGGTTCGAATCCTGCCTCGGGCATAGGTGTGTGTGATGTCCTTAGGTTAGTTAAGTTTAAGTAGTTCTAAGTTCTAGGGGACTTATGACCTAAGATGTTGAGTCCCATAGTGCTCAGAGCCATTTGAACCATTTTTGATGTCTGCCTCTAGCACATATCCTACATCAGAATTGGCCGCAAGACCCATTATTTTTCCATGAGATAAATATTCAATTCGACTTCAGTCACCGATCAAAACCCGTCAACCAGCAGGGGAGTTTCCTCTTTTCTATCTAACAGCAGCCCATAAATTTAACAATTAACCGCCTTTTAATGCAAATCATCATCTTCCTTTGATTTTGTCATGGGAATGTTGGTGCTGTAGAGCTTATCAACTTCCCATGAAAGTTTTTCAAGCTCAGTGAGGAGCCAAACCACAGGGTCGTCCCCGACATAAGACTCGTAGCAGTTAAGTTTAGAATCATATCCACATATGTGGTGTGGGTACTGTAAGACCTTCGGTACACACACCATCAGATTATTTGACTTGTCGCTCTAGCGAAGTAGGCGAATGTCAGCAATATGTCTCATGGTCTTATCGTGGCGTGTTTATCTTCTGCCGTTAGGTCAGACGATAGAAATGCCACTTGCACGCTTAGAGTAGCAGATTGACGGTGACCAACTTTAAACAGAACTTGATTAATTTTCATATTCATTTATTAAACTAATAACAAGCCTAAAAATTACTTAACTTGGTTCTGGATGCTGTTTACAATTGACAATCTGCAGTTCCTTTTGTCTTGGTACGTTAATCGTATTCTCGCATATCTCTGATACTTGACAAAGTGTCTATACATTTCTCTTCATGGCTATGTACAGGAATATGATAATCTTATTAGGAGCAGACTGAAAATTGACTATAGACCGATGCAGACTAATGCGGACTGGGTGATCGGAGGTCTGTACACTCGTTATAATACCTCGAGCGTTCAGGTATCACTGCGCGAGTGTGATCCTCGAGGAGAAAAGGTTCTACGTTAGCAGCCATCTCATTGGCTGCGTTACATATTAATACGCGGATCGGGGGAAGCAGAATTTGGTCCGTCTTCATGGCAGCGCCATCTCGTAGAGCGGAGACTGACGAGCGCTGCGCCGGCGCGTTTGTACTTAGCGGGGCGCGCTCTAGTGGGAAAGTTGTGTACGCGTTGACTACGCGGAACTATGTACACAACAACATACAACTTGGAATGCTGCCGCATAAGGTACGTGTTTTTGTGTGAAGGTTGTATGTGAGACTAAGGGGCTCCCTTCACAGCAAGTAATAAGAACCAGCAGGCATTCAAAGTTGGCGTACACTACAAAAGGACATCGCTGCTGGTGGTGAGCGTTTTGAAATTTAATGAAGTTATTTTCCTCTGTGGTCATAATAACACGTACCGGGTCCTTGGAAGCACAATCTAATAGATGAATTGCTAATAACTCTTCTGATGAAAAATAGGGTTGGGTTGTTTGGGGAAGGAGACCAGACAGCGAGGTCATCGGTCTCATCGTATTAGGGAAGGACTGGGAAGAAAGTCGGCCGTGCCCTTTCAAAAGAACTATCCCGGCATTTGCCTGGAGCGATTTAGGGAAATCACGGAAAACCTAAATCAGGATGGCCGGATGCGGGATTGAACCGTCGTCCTCCCGAATGCGAGTCCAGTGTTTAACCACTGCGCCACCTCGCTCGGTGATGAAAAATGGTTCAGACACCTTAAACAAATATGTTTTACATGATTATCAGTTGATAGTTGGGAGGAAAGGAGTTGGGACATGTCTTTGATCCAAACATAGTGATAATTATCACCTTCAGCGAAGAGCAGCATGTTTACACGCAGCTCCCGCTCACCAGCAAATTTTGAGAAATGGAGGGGGCCGACGACGGTGTGCTTGTCTTGGTCATCTGACTTGCTTTTCTTCTCCAGGCCATAAACGTGAACCGATATGCTGGTATTGTGCGCCTCAAATTCAGGTATGTCCTGGATCTTGACGGGGACCCCTATACCATCAGAGTTATAATATGTCTAATATCATGCTCTTTGTAACTGTTAGGACGCTGCGGATTAGCTTGATCCTTTCTATTTTCGACATTAATGCACGCCTTCTTGTTAGCTATATCTGTAGGGAGCTTGATATAGCTAGACCCTCCATTTACTGGATTATAGACATGTATATGGATGTCAGGGTGTGGTATATTGCTGAGCGCTTTAGCGGATTCACGAACTTCCATCTCGGAAAACTGGGCCATAATAGCACTCAGGTGGATTCATGAAAACACTCAGCAATGTAAGTGCTCCGAGAATTAACGCCATTATCACCCCATATATAGTGCAGAGTTGTAGCCTCTGCATCACCTGGATGTTTGGGGGGGGGGGGGGATTCAACTCACAGCATATTACTAAGCTGCATTTAATGGCGTTAAATCTCGGATCGTCTAGGACTTTGAGGAGCTCGGTCTCCAAGACAAGCTTCTAAAAACCCGACCGGGTCGCGATACCTCCTTCCCGGATTCTCAGTCCTTGTGAATGAGTTACGCCCCTCAAAAGCCCTAGCAACTGCTGAGTATTCCAGAGGGGTCATTATACCATTATTCTGATGTCTTACACTATCAATAGGACAGGGGAGAGCACTACCGCTAGCCATAGAATAATCAATATTACTATTACTACTACTACAACTAGGAGTCCATCCCATTGATGACAGGGCTGGTGAGGGTGCGTCAGCTGTAGGGAGGGGTACACACACCTTTCACTGATGGTGGGGGTGAACTGTCTGAGGAGGTGGAGGCAGTGATGATCGGTGGGAACAACCGGGCTGTGGCGATGGTTCCCAGAGTCTGATGTCCCCATTACCAACTGGAGAGGTGGGAGAAAGATGCCCTTCTTCTTGTTCTGCTGGCTGAGTGGCCCATGGGCATCAGAGGGCTTGGGGCAGTGCGGGGAAAGGTGCTGCTGCCGCCTCTCACGCAGCTGTGATCGGCGCTATACACGGCACTGTGTGTCTCTGTGGTGTATGGCCAATTCCCGCCCCCGCAACTACTGTTCTGTATACATGATGTAATTCGTGTGATATGCCTGTAACATAAATATAAAAAATAAGTTTAATGTTGTAGATCTAAAACAATAAATAATAACACTAAATAATGGTAATTATTTGCTGTAATGATGAAGTTCAAAAATATTCGCCATCTCCACTCTGGCTCCACGGCTTGAGCAACTCATCAGCACATTCAGTGAGGTCTCCCACCCACTCTGGTATCTCCTCCGCCTCATCTAATAGGGTCATATACTTGTGCATTTCGGATTCTTCTTCATCCGCAGCGGCCGCCATTTCATAAACCCAATCAGGGATGTCACCCCCGGCATGCTCTGCTTGCATGACACGCTCAGCGACTCCCTCCCTTTGCATAGAATCATCTAGAAAGACAAGAAAAGAATCTGTCTCAGACAGCTCAATCTAGGCACTTAGAAAACCAATATATATTACACGAAATTATTTTATCTAAGAACTACGTTTTACAAATGTTCTTACATTCACACTGTGCTCCAACCCTCTCGACCTCTAGCTGATGGGCTAGCCCAGCCAACATGCAAGGGATGAAAACTTGAAAAACAGGAAAAACTGAGTATAATATCCAGTATGGAAAAAAAATCTCTGTAGCACACATGCGCGCGCGCGCACGCACACACACACACACACACACACACACACACACACACACATACACACACACAAAATCTGTTAAAGGGCGCAGCAGTCTGTGGACTGTGGCCCGAACAGATATTTGACAAACACAGAAAACATATAACACATACACAGAATACGTTAAATGGCACAGCAGTTTGTGGACTGTGGCCGAAACAGATACTTGACAAGGACAGATAACACATAACACACACACAGAATCCGTTAAAGGGTGCAGAAGTTTGTGGACTGTGGCCGAAACAGATATCTGACAAAGACAGAAAACACATAACACAGACACAGGACCCATTAAAGGGTGCAGCAGTTTGTGGACTGTGGCCGAAACAGATATCTGACAAAGACAGAAAATACATAACACAGAACAGAATCTGTTAAAGGGCGCAGCAGTTTGTGGACTGTGGCCAAAACAGATATTTGACAAACATAGAAAACACATAACACAGTGACAGAATCCATTAAAGGGTGCAACAGTCTGTGGACTGTGGCTCAAACAGATATTTGACAAACACAGGAAACACGTAACAGATACACAGAATACGTTAAAGGGCGCAGCAGTCTGTGGACTGCGGTCCAAAACAGATATAACACAGAGACACTGAACACACACACAATCCGTTAAATGGCGCAGCAGTCTGTGTTGACTGCGGTCCAAAACAGATATAACACAGAACATAGAACACAGAGACAATCTGTTAAAGGATGCAGCAGTCTGTGGTGACTGCAGTCAAAAATGGTTCAAATGGTTCTGAGCACTATAGGACTTAACTTTTAAGGTCATCAGTCCCCTAGAACTTAGAACTACTTAAACCTAACTAACCTAAGGACATCACACACATCCATGCCCAAGGCAGGATTCGAACCTGCGACCGTAGCGGTCGCGCGGTTCTAGACTGTAGCGCCTAGAACCGCTCGGCCACTTCGGCTGGCTGACTGCAGTCCAAAACAGATATAACACAGAGACACTAAACACACACACACACACAATCCATTAAAGGGCGCAGGAGTCTGTGTTAACTGTGGCCAAAACAGATATTTCACAGACACAGAATCTGTTAAAGGGCGCAGCAGTCTGTGGGCTGTGTCCCAAACAGATATTTGAACACAGAAAAACCATAACACAAAGACAATCCGTTAAAGGACACAACAGTCTGTGGACTGTGACTCAAATGGATATTTGAACACCGAAAAAGTACTTAACTAGATAATTGATCTTCATCTCCTCGATGGCGCTTGTCGCTGCTGCTGCTTTTGCTGCTGCTGCTGTTAGTACGCTTCATGATGATGATGAAAGTACAAACGATTGACCTCTGAGAAAGTAGTAGAAGTACAGAAGCAGAATGATGGCGAGTTCGATTGTGCCTTTGCTTATGTACACTACTGGCCATTATGATTATTACACCACGAAGATGACGTGCTACAGACGCGAAATTTAACCGACAGGAAGAAGATGCTATTGAGAGGTGGCATGAGCCCCCTCTCATATTTCTATCTTACGATTTTCCTCTCTAATTGCATGCAGTGAAAAGTTGCTATTCCTTCACACGCGGACTTCCCACGCAGCGTCTCTCATCACCCGGGTGGTCCGGTGACAGGCGGGTTCTGCTGATCTTGAAAGGGTAAGCCGACGGGTGTGAGGGAGTCGAGTGAATGCTTTCCAGACGCCGACATTGTAGAATAGCGGCTGAGACACGCTCACAGGGGCCTGAAGTAGTGGCTGGGCTAGAGGTTCCGTTACTTCGCAGAAACACTTTCTGGCGGGCTACCAGTGAGGCGTGGGAGTGACTTGTGTACCCAGGCAGTTGTGGCGGGCAAATTCCCGCGCTTTCTGCAAAATCGTAACTGTGATTGGCTTGCTCAGGGCATAGCTCCGTGACGTAGCAAAATCAGCGCAGAAATTGGCGCCAAGAATCTCCATTGGTGGAATGGTAGTGCTCCGGCAATAGAGTGGAATTTTCCGCCAGTTTTCGAGTTGCTGATTGGAACAGTTAACCACGACCACTGTCGTGGGGGCGGGAATGTTCTGTGTTCGGTTTTGTATGGGTGCTCTTGTGGAGTAGTCGGCTCTCGGCTTTCAGTCGGGGTAGGTTACAAGACTGAGCTCTCGCTGCTCTGGACAGCCTGCCTTCCATTGGCTGTCTAATATACTTTTATTTGATTGTGACTGTTTAACGAAGTTGCTGAAGTTTCGACTTCAACGTATCTATCTGAGTACAGTAGGCAATTGAGCGTTCTGCGTACAAGCGGTCTGTGTTGTCTGTCTTGAGCAGTTTTGGCTAAAGTTGACTGTATCGGAGTTACTGTGTGACTTCGCTTGTTAAAATCAATCACTGTACCGTCAGTGATTGTGTGGCGAGCCTTCGTCATCTCCCTGAGAGGCGCATTTGTATTGCTAGGAAGTCTTTAGTCTGGAACAACCAGACCAGGATATGACTACGAAGTCCAGGATAATTTGTTTCGGACTATACTCGCGACATTATCATCACCACAACGGGACATCGAAGCATCCAGCCATCGCCTCCAGTACGCCAGATCGTGTCTGTGCAGTTAAGAAGACAGCTTGGTAACGTACGTCTGCAGCACCGGCAAAGCAGGCAATTTTGCTAGGTGATAATCAGAGCTCAGCAGGGCGCGCCTGTTTGTCTTTTCTAACTTTGTTCTGCCTTGGGTGTTCATTGTCTGAGTTCTCACTAATGTAGCAGCAATTAATGTTGGGTTAGCTTTGTGTCTCTCTTAAGATTTGAGTTGCAAGGAATTGGCTCCACATACCACTTCGTCATAAACGTCACAATCTAGTTTAGGGACAACTTCACCTTCACAGCTTTTATTTGAGTATCCAATTTGAGCCAATTTGATGTATTGTAAATGTTTCATGTGTTTTTGTTTATTATTTTGTGTTTAGTCTTAATAAATCATATTGTTATTTTGGACAGAACTTTCATTCTGTTAATCGGCAGAGCAATCCTATCATTTCTCACTACGTTTATGAAACCTTCCTTTATTTACCTTATTTATCAAATTAAATTATTGCAGGTGCCAAACTCTTTTTCTACTCCACTTGCAAGGTTTGTTACAGTCAGTTTGCGTATCTTTTTAATCCATGTGCAACTGCAAAAGTCGGAGTTAGAATGGGGGGGGGGGGAACTTAGAGCATCGTTTAGATATGTAGATTCTAGAAGAATTTAGTGTTAAATACACTGCCAGCCCTGGCACCTCGCATAAAATGGCGACCCTTAGCCTCGGATCTTTCCTGTGAATCACTGATAAGGAAACAGTATTCTTAGTAGGAACATTCAAATTTTTTATCTCTATTTTTTTAAATAATTAATACCCAAGTTCTTTTTCTTGTAGTTCCGTGATTAGTTCTTAAGTAGCGGCGCATGATTACAGTTTTTGTTTTAAGTATATATTTTTGTTTGTTCATTGTTTTTTTGTGTTTCTTTTGTGTGGTGTCCGTACCACATCACACTTTGTCGGGTTTGTGTTCGGTTTCTGTACCACAACAAATCGTGCATGTAATTATAGCGTTGGAACGACGTTGTTGAAATTTTATGTTTATGTGTAAAAATATTGGGAGTAGATTATTTTTATTGTGCATTTTTAGATAATTTTGTTTTTCATGAATGGTCACGAGAAGTAAGGCACGACTATTATCCAGTGAAGCTAAAACGAAAGAGGATAGCATAATGGATAAGGGGCAGTTTACTGACGGGAGTAGGTTCGAAGATGAGATGGGCACATTTGTAGCAGGACAGGACGCCAGGGTCATTGATGAGGAAGGTGATTTGGACGCGATCTTAGAGCAGCGTCGCGGCCGTGATTATGATAGTGAGGTAGAGGATGAAACAGAGACAGGCACACAGGTCGAGACGGTAGCAGAAGTTTATAATCAAACGAACGAGAGCAGGCAGGGGCCAGCTCGGTCACGTCAGAGCTCTAGCGCCCAGGTGTCCAGAGTTACATCGCCCATGTTTGAAGAGGATCAAAAAGATGACGTAAACCCAATACTGAGCTTCCTACGATCAATGAAAGAGGAAGCTGACGAACAGCGTAAGAAGGAGAAGGAAGAAGATGAGAAACAACGTAAGAAGGAGAAGGAAGAAGCTGACGAACAGCGTAAGAAGGAGAAGGAAGAAGATGAGAAACAACGTAAGAGGGAGAAGGAAGAAGAGGAGAAACAACGTAAGAAGGAGAAGGAAGAAGCTGACGAACAGCGTAAGAAGGACACTGAGGCAATAATTTCGCATATAGGGGAAATTCGTGGGGAATTACTAACAATAAAGAAAGAATGTGGAGAAGTAAAACAAATGTCAATGGCTGCACAAAAAGTAGCAGGCCTGGCCAAAACGGCAGCAATAGGGGCAATGAAAGTCGCGGAAGCAACTTCTAAACTCGCAGGGCGCTTGCGACGTACAACACAATCCCACTCAAAATCCCTAGCATTCTTAAAAACTCAAGGTAATATCGCGGTTGCGAACACCACGAAACGAATGGAAGAAGTGGAGAGTCGGATAGCAAAACTAGAGCAAAACGGGCACACGAGCACTGCGCGTTCGGATACCAATGATGGAATACACAGAATTGTGTCTCCGAGGAAAAGCCCGCCGTGCTCTAGCCCAATGACCGAGTGCGGAACTAACAATGCACATGCAGAAACAGCGAGTAATAGCTCCAATAATTATAGCCCACTTAGGAGAGTGAATTCTGAGTGCCACTTCCACTGTGATACAGAGGTAGCACATCACAGTTATCAGCAAGATAGAACAGGACACTCAGCAGACGTGCAAGTATCGGAAACGAGTGACAACACCAGTGCGAGGATCAGACAGGATTTTGATCACAGTCACTTCCTGTCGATACTAAAATTCCAGAAGATCAAAGAAAATGGAGGGTCGATGCAACCGAAGAGCTGGGTGATGTTGTTGTTGTGGTCTTCAGTCCTGAGACTGGTTTGATGCAGCTCTCCATGCTACTCTATCCTGTGCAAGCTTCTTCATCTCCCAGTATCTACTGCAACCTACATCCTTCTGAATCTGCTTAGTGTATTCATCTCTTGGTCTCCCTCTACGATTTTTACCCTCCACACTGCCCTCCAATGCTAAATTTGTGATCCCTTGATGCCTCAAAACATGTCCTACCAACCGATCCCTTCTTCTAGTCAAGTTGTGCCACAAACTTCTCTTCTCCCCAATCCTATTCAATACCTCCTCATTAGTTACGTGATCTACCCACCTTATCTTCAGCATTCTTCTGTAGCACCACATTTCGAAAGCTTCTATTCTCTTCTTGTCCAAACTAGTTATCGTCCATGTTTCACTTCCATACATGGCTACACTCCATACAAATACTTTCAGAAACGACTTCCTGACACTTAAATCTATACTCGATGTTAACAAATTCCTCTTCTTGAAAAACGCTTTCCTTGCCATTGCCAGTCTACATTTTATATCCTCTCTACTTCGACCATCATCGGTTATTTTACTCCCTAAATAGCAAAACTCCTTTACTACTTTAAGTGTCTCATTTCCTAATCTAATTCCCTCAGCATCACCCGACTTAATTTGACTACATTCCATTATCCTCGTTTTGCTTTTGTTGATGTTCATCTTATATCCTCCTTTCAAGACACTGTCCATTCCGTTCAACTGCTCTTCCAAGTCCTTTGCTGTCTCTGACAGAATTACAATGTCATCGGCGAACCTCAAAGTTTTTACTTCTTCTCCATGAATTTTAATACCTACTCCGAATTTTTCTTTTGTTTCCTTTACTGCTTGCTCAATATACAGATTGAATAACATCGGGGAGAGGCTACAACCCTGTCTTACTCCTTTCCCAACCACTGCTTCCCTTTCATGCCCCTCGACTCTTATAACTGCCATCTGGTTTCTGTACAAACTGTAAATAGCCTTTCGTTCCCTGTATTTTACCCCTGCCACCTTCAGAATTTGAAAGAGAGTATTCCAGTTAACATTGTCAAAAGCTTTCTCTAAGTCTACAAATGCTAGAAACGTAGGTTTGCCTTTTCTTAATCTTTCTTCCAAGATAAGTCGTAAGGTCAGTATTGCCTCACGTGTTCCAACATTTCTACGGAATCCAAACTGATCTTCCCCGAGGTCGGCTTCTACCAATTTTTCCATTCGTCTGTAAAGAATTCGCGTTAGTATTTTGCAGCTATGACTTATTAAACTGATAGTTCGGTAATTTTCACATCTGTCAACACCTGCTTTCTTTGGGATTGGAATTATTATATTCTTCTTGAAGTCTGAGGGTATTTCGCCTGTCTCATACATCGTGCTCACCAGATGGTAGAGTTTTGTCATGACTGGCTCTCCCGAGGCCATCAGTAGTTCAAATGGAATGTTGTCTACTCCTGGGGCCTTGTTTCGACTCAGGTCTTTCAGTGCTCTGTCAAATTCTTCACGCAGTATCTTATCACCCATTTCGTCTTCATCTACATCCTCTTCCATTTCCATAATATTGTCCTCAAGTACATCGCCCTTGTATAAACCCTCTATATACTCCTTCCACCTTTCTGCCTTCCCTTCTTTGCTTAGAACTGGGTTGCCATCTGAGCTCTTGATATTCATACAAGTGGTTCTCTTCTCTCCAAAGGTCTCTTTAATTTTCCTGTAGGCAGTAACTATCTTACCCCTAGTGAGACAAGCCTCTACATCCTTACATTTGTCCTCTAGCCATCCCTGCTTAGCCATTTTGCACTTCCTGTCGATATCATTTTTGAGACGTCTGTATTCCTTTTTGCCTGCTTCATTTACTGCATTTTTGTATTTTCTCCTTTCATCAATTAAATTCAATATTTCTTCTGTTACCCAAGGATTTCTATAAGCCCTCGTCTTTTTACCTACTTGATCCTCTGCTGCCTTCACTACTTCATCCCTCAGAGCTACCCATTCTTCTTCTACTGTATTTCTTTCCCCCATTCCTGTCAATTGTTCCCTTATGCTCTCCCTGAAACTCTCTACAACCTCTGGTTCTTTCAGTTTATCCAGGTCCCATCTCCTTAAATTCCCACCTTTTTGCAGTTTCTTCAGTTTCAATCTGCAGTTCATAACCAATAGATTGTGGTCAGAATCCACATCTGCCCCAGGAAACGTCTTACAATTTAAAACCTGGTTCCTAAATCTCTGTCTTACCATTATATAATCTATCTGATACCTACTAGTATCTCCAGGATTCTTCCAGGTATACAACCTTCTTTTATGATTCTTGAACCAAGTGTTGGCTATGATTAAGTTATGCTCTGTGCAAAATTCTACAAGGCGGCTTCCTCTTTCATTCCTTCCCCCCAATCCATAATCACCTACTATGTTTCCTTCTCTCCCTTTTCCTACACTCGAATTCCAGTCACCCATGACTATTAAATTTTCGTCTCCTTTCACTACCTGAATAATTTCTTTTATCTCGTCATACATTTCATCTATTTTTTCATCATCTGCAGAGGTAGTTGGCATATAAACTTGTACTACTGTAGTAGGCATGGGCTTTGTGTCTATCTTGGCCACAATAATGCGTTCACTATGCTGTTTGTAGTAGCTAACCCGCACTCCTATTTTTTTATTCATTATTAAACCTACTCCTGCATTACCCCTATTTGATTTTGTATTTATAACCCTGTAATCACCCGACCAAAAGTCTTGTTCCTCCTGCCACCGAACTTCACTAATTCCCACTATATCTAACTTTAACCTATCCATTTCCCTTTTTAAATTTTCTAACCTACCTGCCCGATTAAGGGATCTAACATTCCACGCTCCGATCCGTAGAACGCCAGTTTTCTTTCTCCTGATAACGACGTCCTCCTGAGTAGTCCCCGCCCGGAGATCCGAATGGGGGACTATTTTACCTCCGGAATATTTTACCCAAGAGGACGCCATCATCATTTAATCATACAGTAGAGCTGCATGTCCTCGGGAAAAATTACGGCTGTAGTTTCCCCTTGCTTTCAGCCGTTCGCAGTACCAGCACAGCAAGGCCGTTTTGGTTAATGTTACAAGGCCAGATCAGTCAATCATCCAGACTGTTGCCCCTGCAACTACTGAAAAGGCTGCTGCCCCTCTTCAGGAACCACATGTTTGTCTGGCCTCTCAACAGATACCCCTCCGTTGTGGTTGCACCTACGGTACGGCCATCTGTATCGCTGAGGCACGCAAGCCTCCCCACCAGCGGCAAGGTCCATGGTTCATGGGGGGGAGCTGGGTGATGCAGTTTACAAATTCATTACCGGCATCATGGCCAACCCAGGCAAAATTAGAATTCATGTGTGGACACATCGAAGGCCAAGGCGCGGAAAAGATGCGGGGTGTGGCAGTGACGTGTCGGACTTATCAGGAATTTGTTGGTGCATTCCTGCGGACCTACTGGTCAAAGGAAACGCAAGACAGGATTAAAGAGGAAATAATATTTTGTCCTGAACTGGAAGTGACCGGGCATAGGAGCGCAACCAAATTTCTTGATGATTTACTCAAGAAGAATCAATTTTTAGATAGTCCATATAGCAACGGAGAAATCATTAAATTTTGCTTTTCCAAATTGCCAGTTAGGTACCAACAGACACTTGTCGGGAAGTGTGGATCTGACATAGAAGCATTCAAGAGTCTATTGCGCGAACTCGAAGTAGTCTTTGATAAACAAGACGCAAAGGACAGGAAGAAGGGACAGAGTAACAAATACCACGGCCCAGGAAGGGAAGAGGACAACAGATCGCATAATCGCACTGGTCAGTTAGGAAACCAGGGTTACGGAAGTCAAGGTTACGCTATTCAAGGTTATGGAAACCAAAGACACGGAAACCAGAACGTCAGGGAGCAGGGTCAATCTAGACAAGGAATCTGGGATAGGAGGAATAACGAACGGCAAAGCGACTGTAATTGGAGAGAGCGAAACCAAGGGCAACAGTGGAGCCAGGAGATTGAAACTAGACCCGCAAATCCTAATGCACGTCAGAGGAGGGGGAGCTTAACAAGGGATTGACGCCAGACTAGTGCGAACACAGGCCGCCGGAATTTCGCACGTAATCTCGGAACTGGCCAACTACGGATGATAAATTACGAAGATTTATCAGAAATCCTGCTCGAAGAACATAAAACAACTCCTCGACAGGATCGGCAACCTCTTATCACAGTAGCAATAGCTGAAAAGAGTATGAATGCGATAATAGATAGTGGAAGCTACATAACAGCAATATCTGAGGCAGCATACAAGGGGTGCTCTCAGGAGATGGACTGGCCTGTCCTATCGGTTAAGAAAACCAAAATAAAAGGGGCATTAGCGGGTAAATGTACGGAGGTCACCCAACAAACAAGACTGGAATTCTCCCGCCAAGGACACAAAATAGAGTCTAACTTGAAAGGTCTCTGTTGGATTCCTTTCATGTTTAATTTCTTAAATCTATTGTCATTTACGGCATAAATTCCTCTTCTAAATTTACTGTGGCGTTTCTGACTATCTGGGAGGAGACTGAGTAGTGGAACGTGTTACTTTTACACATAAAAAAGAACGATCTGTCACACTACTACACTTTAAAACACAGTTTATATGTAATTCATGTCACACAGTCTAATACGGAACCTACATCCGCTTTCTTTTATACACTGTGTATGATAAGATACTGTCATCCCCCCTCCCTTCTGTGTGAGAGGATGAATGAGCAAATGTATTTCTAGTTGCATGCTTGAGGGTAGCAGACAAGGCTGTCTGCTAGAGAACAGTAGGACCAACGTCGGAACAGGTAGCTACGCTTTCTAAAAGCAAAGAGGTTTCTATCCTTAGTATGGTTCTGTCCGTCCGTTGTCATGTTGGTATAGGAAGCTGCCCCTCTGGTCACGTCAGTTTGTATTTGGGAAGCACGCTCGGTAGGAGCGCAGGTCAGTCGGTCCGGGGCGAGCGTCTGAAGTGGTAAGATCTCCGGCTAAGCGCGTGTCTGCTAAGTCCGCAGGACAATCGATTTCTTAAATTCAGCCTAACTGAAAATTTAATCACCTTTATTTCAGGTTTAGCTCTAAAATATCTAATGTTATCTTAAATTGCAGCGCAGTGTAATTCTCGTGTGAAGTTCAGATTATTTTCTGGTAGTTGCTTTGTCACTACTTTGTGAGTAAAGTGGAACCACGTGTTGATCAGTAACTCTAACTAAGATCAATCTTAAATGCGAATGCTTGTGTGATTATAACGTCTTGTCTTGACAATATTTTTCAATATAGCAACTTTTCTTTATGTTCAACCCACGTTGGGTGTACTTTGCGAGACCAGTACCACGTGCTTATATAACTGTTTGACCCGTCAGGTTAACAGTAAGACGTTAGTAACCAGTTTGAGGTTTTTCTTTTGTAAATTGCTTTTCGGTCTAATTTATTTTAATTATCAAAATTATTGTGGAGTTACACTCTTTGTGTAAACCAAGTTGACCACGTGAAGCATCTGGTGTAATCATCAAAGTAGCCCTCAGCTATTCTTTTCGCGAAGATTTCACAAAGAGTTAATATGAATTTAGTATACCAGTGTGTGGTAATTACATGACGGACAGGATTGTGCTACGAACGTAATTTCTTTGGGTGAAAATTTGAATCTGTTGGTAGTGGTTAACTTTCTCTTGCATACGTTTCAACGTTCTTTGTGTGTTGTTTTATGATTGCAGTGTTGTATGCAGTCTCCCAATCTTGGCTCCATAATTGATGTGTTCTGTAAGATTGCAATCTCACATTTTCACAATCCTAAATAAGGCACCAGTTTAGTTAGGAATCAATTTTAATATGCTGAAATTTCAATGATCAATGTGAAAATAAATTTCCAAATATAAACTGATTTATTTCTTTTTATTTAAATTCTCTCTTTTATATATATATCACCGGTTGTCGTATGACTATTAAAAGATTATAATTAATGTTCGTCTGGTTGGGAATTTGGTAAGCTAGACAGGATACCAGGTGAAACAGTTGCAAAGTAATGCAAGATTAACTTCCCCAGACAGCTCACAGCTTTTAACCCGCTTTTATAGTCTATCACCACTGCTTACACCACAAATTAAAGTAACAACGTTACACATGGCGACCCTGTTCTGTGATTCCGCTAGACTCTGGAATCTCTGAAACGTTAGATTGCGAACGTGTTATAATCTTAATTTTTTTTCCCCTGCAGCGCTCAAACAACTTCTGCGTTGTTTATGAGCAGACTTTCAAATGATTCACGGCATTGTTGAGCGGCGTTGTGTTGTTTGTCTTGTTGTTTTGTTTTCTATATTTGTGTGTTTTATATGTGTGAGTGTGTTTTTTTTCTCGCATTGTAAATTCCACTGTTTCGATCAAAGATAAAAATTTGTTTTGCGTGTGAAAAAGTGCGTATTAGGTTGGGTATCTTTCGTGTGACTGTCGTAATTTTTGGGGGACACATTTATTTTGATTAGTGTGTCACGTACCGGGTATAAATTGCACTAATGCAGACACGTAACCAAGGTAAAAGTAAGCGGTCCGACAACTTAAGCAACATGGACCATGGGGATAATTTGATTTCGAATATTAACGCATCGGACAGTTCCGAAAATACAGTGGGAAATACTTCAGACGAAATGCAAAACAGGACGAACGGGCTCACATCAGAGCCAGAAATTAATTTGCCTCCAACTAACCAAATTGATTTGGCAGAACTCATGAAAGCCTTATTGCAACAAAATAAAGAAAATGCAGAGAAATCAGAAAACTCGTTCCGAGAACAAAAAGAATCATCCAAAAAATTGATCCGCGAGCTAGGTGAACAAATGACGCAGAAATCAGAAAAATCGTTCCGAGAACAAAAAGAATCATCCGAAAAATCCATCCGCGAGCTAGGCGAACAAATGACGCAGAAATCAGAAAAATCGTTCCGAGAACAAAAAAAATCATCCGAAAAATCGATCCGCGAGCTAGGCGAACAAATGACGCAGAAATCAGAAAAATCGATCCTAGAGCTAGGCGAACAAATGACACAGAAATCAGAAAAATCGATCCGAGAGCTAGGCGAACAAATAGACAAAAAACTAATCCAGCAGACAAATAAAGTTGACAAGTCGATGCAGAGAGTGTCCGATGATATCTCACAAAGAATAAACAACCTGGCAAGTGAAATAAAAAGTGATATTATGAAAGAATTAGGCCGTACATTTGAACAAATTGATGACCGTCTGCAAGCCTTAGAACAGGGCAAGCGGAGTCGCGAGGTAGAATCGAAAGAGAGCGAAGAACAGCTACTTAGGAATTTCCAAGCGCTGAGAGAAGAATGCCAAAGGGAACTCCAGCAGGTACTCTCGAGGGTCCAGGAGGCGGAAACGCATTGTCCCACGTCCGTTAGCAACACAATAGCGGACAACAGTTTAGCGATTCACGCGCTGGAACAGCAAGTAGAACAATTGAAGCAGACTGGGGCGGAGGACAACAGACAAATACATGATAAGATTGCGGCATTAGCGGACATCGTAGGCACGATGAAGGTGACGGAAAGCGAGAACAATACTACGCCGGTAGCGGTCGCAGAGACCGAAGAAGTGCGTTCGCTTCTGAGATTTCAGAAGGGACAGTTCGAAGTGAACAGTCAGCACAAAGCTGTAACAGGCGAATTACAAGAACGCGTGGCGCATCTGGAAAACCGCATGGGGTGTGATTCTGAACTCGCCAATAGCACTAAAAAGTGCCGTACGAACAGTGGAGTGGAAGACTCCGGGCATGAGGGAGATTTTGACGACAGGGAAGAATCTATTTTGAGGGGCAGACATGAGAAAAATAGAAACATTCAAGGGCCTAGCCGGGAGGACATGTGGGGATTTGACTTCTAACGTTTGCTTACAGTGAGAAACTTTGAGATATTTCGAAATTCGCAAATAGGAATACATCCACGAGCATGGCTCGAGCAATTTGAATTCTGTCTTCCTCCAGGCTGGGCACGTTCACATAAGATAGAATATATGTGTGGATATTTGGAAGGCGAACCGGCGATTCGCATGAGGTCAGCAGCGCGTCACTGCAACTCCACTCGGGAGTTTCGACAAGCCTTTCTGTCCGCCTATTGGTCGGAAGCGGCACAAGATAGGGTCAAGCATGGCATAATTATGCTGCCAAATTTGAACCAGTCTGGTTTCGGCAGTCCAGCACGCCTATTCGACCACATGCTGCAGGCAAATCAATTCCTATACGACCCATACAGGCCTGCGGAACTAATTAGGATGTGCATCACCAAATTGCCGATGCACTTGCGCCACGTCATTCTTGCGGGACGATGCAAAGAGGACGTGGAAACGTTTAAGACACTTCTCCAAGAGTTGGAATATAATACAGCAGAATGCCCGCCTAATCAGGCACAAAGTTATTATGGGGCACAGCAGCACGACCGCTGTCGTGGCCGAAGTACTAATCAACGGCGTGACTGGTCGTCGCGACGCGAACGGAACAATAATCAGGACCGGCCGTATAGAAACTGGGGTAACAGTCGCGAACACAGGTGAAACAACGGAAATGATCGAGGACGTGAACAGAATCGTGAACGCAACAGTTACGGCAACCAGAATCGATACTACGGTGAACACGGTGGGAATATGACTATAGGCGGAGCACCTCATGATGTTGAAATTCGGCCAGCTAACCCTAGACATAATCCAGCAAATGGAAATGAACAAAACCGGCAATGACAAACGATCAGCGCAGAAGGCGCGCAATCGGAACAAATGAACGACATGGCAAAGGAGTGCATACGGTATATAGAGAGGAAAGATATTAGAGAGGATTTGTTGCAAGAAACTACGAGTGCTAAAATTTCGGGAATAAATCCAGTCGTGACAGTTGCAGTAAACGAAATATGTTTTAAGTGTGTCATTGACACTGGAAGCCCTTTCTCGATAGTGAGCGAGGCAGCATTTCAAAAATGCGAAGGGACTGGGACTTGGCCCGTTTTTCAAGTGCGAGGAATAATGGTGAAGGGCGCAATCTACGGTAAGAGCATAGAAATCCGAAGGCAGACTCGGCTTAATTTTACCTGCCAGGGAAGAGAGTTTGAGTACAACTTCTTTGTGCTCCCAATGCTGAATGTGGCAATGATTTTAGGAAATGACTTCATGAATGCCCACCATGTAGTAATTGACATGGGTGGAGGAGTAATGACAGTTCAAGTTGGGGATCAGCCAATTAATTTAGTATTTGATGAATGCATATTACGTGCCAAGTCAGAAATTAGTTGCCTAAAATTTCAAGCTTAAACCGAGTCGCAACCCAGACTGGAGCTACTCGTGAACTATGTAAGTGAGTCGTGCTCTACGTCTGGTGAGCAGGGGAAAGATGTTGCTTTTGCTGATGCACTGAGAAAGAGCATCGCGGGTGTCAGAACCACGGACAGGGAAAAGGAGAAATTATATTGCCTACTTAGGAATCATGAACGGGTATTTTCTGAGACTCCGGGGGCGATTAAGGGTTTTACTTATCAATTCAGAGTACGTGACCATCAGAAGTTTTCTGTTAGACCATACCCTATTCCAGTGGCGTATAAAGCCCAGGTGGAGAAGGAAATAAACAAGATGTTAGAACAAGGAATAATTGAGCGGGCAGTAAGCTCGTACAATTCACCCTTGCTTGTCGTACCAAAACGCGACAACTCAGTTCGTTTGGTGCTAGACTCGAGACAGATAAACACAATTATTATGTCGGAAACGGACAGGCCTGAGAGCCTTGAGGAACTCTTACAACGTTTCCACGGGGTAAAGGTACTATCATCTGTCGACCTCCGTTCGAGTTTTTGGCAAATCGTGCTACACCCATCTTGCAGATTATATACAGCGTTCCTGCGTTCCTGTATTACGGAAATTGTTTCCAATTCCGGCGTCTCCCGTTCGGACTAAACGTCTCATCAGCTGCTTTTATAAGGGGATTAAATAGCATTTTACCTGATGATTTGAAACAGCGAGTGACAATTTACGTGGATCACATATTAATTGCGGAAAAGTCGTGGGAGGACCATAATGACGTTCTGAACAGACTACTGGATGTTTTTGAGAAGGCAGGTGTAACAGTCAACTTAGATAAGTCACAGTTCGGACGAGACAACATAAAATTGTTAGGCCATATTGTCTCAGCAAATGGAATACAACCTGACCCGGAGAAAATTGCGGCGATAGCGGAGTGTGCAATGCCGACAAATAAAAAACAGTTGCGAGCATTCTTAGGCCTGTGTAATTTTTATAAGCGATTTATAAATTTTAGTGTACTTGGTACACCCCGTCTATGTGGACTAACAGGGAAGAACGCTTTGTGGGTCTGGGATCAAGAGGCACAGGATGAAGTTTATAAATTGAAAAAGGCATTGGTAGAGGCTCCCATCCTCGTGCATCCCGACCTGACACAAGAATTCTGTTTAATGACGGACAGTTCCTTGTCAGGATTAGGTGCGGTACTGTTTCAAACGGAAGGAAATAATGATATTACAACTTGGAAAACAATCTCGTTTGGGAGCAGGGTGCTCTCTCGATGTGAAAAAAATTACTCCGTGACGGAACTTGAAGCACTCGCGATAGTTTGGGCATTCTCAAAATTTAGGTATTTCTTATTTGGGAGGACCACCAGGGTGTACACTGACCATCGTGCACTCCAATTTCTTATGAGCACAAAAATCACGCATGGGAGACTAGGACGCTGGGCACTATACCTACAGGAATATAATTTCACCGTAGAATACATTCCTGGACAGAAAAATGTAATTGCTGACGCTTTATCGCGCATTCCTATAGGTTTGGTTCACACAGAAGAAGGGGAACTCGGTGAAAATAATTTTAGCATCCTATACTTACAGAATGTAGCGTTGGAGAATTTTGTTACCACCTCTTTAGGGAGCATAGCGGACGAACAGGATAAGGACGTAGTATTGAAAGATATAAAGAAGAAGTGGGAGTACAAGGAGAATGTAGAAATACGCCAGTACTACTTAGTGCGCAATAGAATACTATTCAAGAAACGAGCCCCGACGACTCCAGATGGGTGTTGGTGATTCCGGAGGAACTCGTAAACAGAATTATATGGTACATACATTTGAGTTATGGTCACTTCGGAGCACAGAAATGTTGTGAAAAACTGAAAGAGACATGCTCTTTTAATAACATGCTACGGCGTATTCGTGGTGTACTTAGAGTGTGCGGACCTTGTCAGCGAGCAAAGGCGGCCACAGTGACTTATGCTGCAACATTGCACCCGATAATACCAAGCAAACTTTGTGACCTCGCGGCCGTGGATCTATTTGGGCCACTAGTACGATCTAAAGCAGATTTTGCATATGTTTTCGTAGCGGTGGAGCTAACCTCCAAGTTTGTGTGTCTGACTCTGTTGAGGCGAGCCACAGGAAGGGCAGTGGCAACTGCATTTGCAAAGCAGTTTCTGCATGAAGTTGGGAGCGTGAAAAGGGTAATCTCGGATAATGGACCACAATTTAGATCGCAATACTAGCAGCGGATGCTTCGAAGGAGAAGAATTAAACCTATATATATATATATATATATATATATATATATATATATATATATATATATATATCACCCCAGCTCGAACCCCAGTGAGCGTATTATGCGTGAATTAGGAAAATTATGTAGGTTATACTGCAGTCGTGATCACCGATCGTGGGACATACACCTAAAAGGACTCCAGAACATAATTAATGAGTTGCCTAATACGTCAACAAAGCTTCCGCCAATTACTGTGCTAAAAAACAAGGAGCCCCCGAGCAAAATCAAGGAGGTGGTGCCTTGGCCACAAGAGCCGAGACTACGCCGGAACGCAATTGTTGACTTAGCTTTACGCAACATCAAGCGTGCAGCAGAAGCTAGAGTCAAGGCGTATAAGAAAAACGTGAGAAAAACAGTGTTTCACGTAGGACAAAAAGTTCTTATCAGGTCACACAAGCTTTCTAACAAACGGTCATGTGTCTGCAAGAAATTTTTTAATCTCTTTAACGGCCCGTATCGGATAAGGAAGATTCCCCATGAAAACGCCATAGAAGTTGAAACTCTTCGATCGAAGAAATCAAAAGGGCTACACCATGTGTCAAACGTAAAACCATACATTGAGTAGAAAGGACAGTGAGAAGTAGAGAGGACGGTGAGGTGAAAGAATTGATTAGTTTAAATTTGTGACGTATGCATTTTGAATAATATGTTGGTAAATATAATGATAAAGATGTTTCAATGTGATTGATTGAAGTGATGTTTTTAATATTTTTTCTTTCCTTGTGCAATTAGGATTTAGGTTGGTTGAAATGTGAAGATAAAAGGTTTCTTTGTGAACGAGTGAAACGTTGTTTATGTTTTTTTTGTGTAAATTGAAAAGAGTTGCTCCTAAGAGAAGCAAGATCTGTATTGAATTAATGCAAAACTCAGGGGAATATCCGATCTGTGGGTATTATGGGTCTGGCAAACCCAGGTCCCCAGCTGTTAGTAGCCTTGTTTCCGATTTTCTGCTTTCAGTGCTACTATCTATCTATCACTATTCTATATCTGTCAGTATAAATTAGGATCTCTTACTATAGTATGCGTGTTGTATAGATATTTTAAGATAGGAGAACTCTGAGAAAGGAATGAGTAAGTTCAGAATCTTGAAAACAGGATGCGATAATACGATTGTTTAACCATTGGCTTCCCAATATGCGATGATAAGTTAATATTGATGGTATATGTATTTTTTGTTCTTTATAGATGAGTGTGTAAAGTGCTGTCTGTGGATTTCGTCAGTATATTGATTCCCTTCAAGGTGAAAGAAGAATTGTAGTTTGTGTAATTTATGTGGCCCTGAAATATTATTGTGGTAGTCAAATACGAGTAGTTTTTTTTCAGCAAATGGAGAATGGAACAGAAATATGGATCCTTCCGGTAGTCTTGATTGATGTTGAGCCAAAGCCTGAAAAATTATTCTGCGTTAATACTTGTCCCAGAAAAGCGACGTTTATGTGTTTTGCTGATGCTGTGAGCATTACAGCTTACTGTTTTCGCTGGTGCGGGATGCACTGCAGCCTACATGATTTGTACTGAGGAAATTTCCCTCTTGAAGGTAGAGGAAGATTAAATAATTTTGATTAGGGGACCGAAGGAAAGCTTGGTTTAAGAATAGAGGTGACCACAATTTTGCCATTCATGAGAAATGAATCCAGAATAACCACCACAGGCGAAATAACTGATTTGGAAGCGAAAGGTAACTTAAAGAAGGAACGAAATCGCAGCAAAATGGGTAAGAAAATGTAGTATAACCTGTATAATTAAAATATTTTTACCCTTCTCAGAGTCATCTATGTGATTAATTCTTGTGATAACGTAATTTTAGATTAAATTTTCTTACTGTTTTATGTGTGAATATATGAGTATGATAAATGTATAATTGCGAGTCTCTTATCAGGTGTGTCAACTGGTATAAATGTTGTGGCGTGTAAATAATCATTGTTCTTTTTACTGTGTATGTTTAAGGAAAGTTCTCCATATTTATTATGGGACAAGACATATGCGGCGAGCGTCAGGAAGAGGACGAATTAGAACAATGTTGTAGTGGTGTAAACACTTTGTTGAAGTAGCATTGAAGTAGCTTGTTGGATTAACTAGTAGTGGATTGAAGTAAAATTTTGAGTAATGCATGTTTATGGGTAGTTAGTTGGTAGAATAGACAACAGGTGTGCATGTGTGTGTGTAAATAACATGTGAACCCTATGCTCTCCTGACCTATACTTGCGCAAGGCATAACCCTATTCAATTTTGTGAATTAATAAGTGGCATTTGATTTATTAAAACACAAGTGAACCACATTAGTAATGTGGATTTAAATATTATATTGTCAGTTCATTTAATTCTTATTTTTTTCATTGTCAAGTCATTTAACTTTTATTTCTATATTGTCGACTCATGTAATTTTTTTTATTTAAAAAAAAATTAAGTCTCACTTTCGTTCTTAAAAATTTTGAAAGACAATACGAAGTGGTATTATGTATGACATTTTGTAATCACATAAGGATGATGAAAAATTTCTGTGAATGCAGTTGAGAACGTGAAAGCGAACCGGCAAAACGCTTACGAGACTGCGGGAGCAGCCGGACTAGTTGTAAACTGGCGGGTTTTCCAGCAGGACACGCTGTCAACCGGGCCACTTCGGGAGCGCGGCCGACAACAAAAGAAGGGTACGCGGCAAACACTTTCCCTTGCACCTGGAGCTAATGGGCGGCCGCCCCGTGTGACCGTTCCTGGAGGCGATGACCTGAGATGGGCGAGCGGTCCACCGCACGGAAATCCATCTGCTGGCAACGCACCACACGCGGCACGCGACCGTGACGAGACGGCCGCGGTGAAACAACACAAGGGGCGTGGAGCCTTTTGACAGGTACTGTCCAGAGAAACTTGCAGACGTCAACGACGCCTATCGACATTTCCTGACGGATGCCTACTGTCAAGCGACAGTAAATCATGGTTCGATGTTCTCTGGTCGCTAAGGGTGGCACAAAAGAAGAGCCATTAAGTGTCATCCTTGCCCAGGAATATCAACCTGGCGTGTCAAACGAGGAGACCGCACGAATTTGACAACACAAACATGGAACCAAATGGAGATGTACGTGACACGGGCCAACAAGAGAAACTTCATGAGAGGGCAGAGACGGCAGGATCGCACGCAACAGATGGACAAAAATCCCTACTGACAGCTGCGGCGACGAACCCCTCCCCCCCCCATCCCTTATATTGTGCCTCGGAACAGTGGAACTAGTGAGTGTATCAGTGAACAGTGATTATACGGTTCTTAGTTCAATGCATATACGTGTGTTTCTGTCACAGAAACTTTGACTTGTGTGTTTTGCAGGGGTTCGATTTATTGGTGTTTATTAGACTGACTCTTGTATTTTGCAGGTGTTCTATTTATTGTTTGTTTTAGACTTTGACTCTTGTATTTCGCAGGTGTTTTATTTATTGGTGTTTTTTTTTAGATGTTGACTATTGTACTGTTTTATTGATCAATGTTTGTTCTTGTGTGATGTATTAGATTTGTGATATTTTGTTTCGTAAATTCATTCAAGTGGCATTTGTTCGTTTATCAGTCAGATAGCTATTCACTCTCATTGGACTGTGATCGATTAGCCTTTGCATGGGGCATATTTATTGTGAGGAACCCCTTAAGGGTAACAATCACATAATTATTGTAGTTTCAGTATAATGACACAGTGCTCATTGTTTGCTAACTAACTGAAATATAGTAGAGTGATTAAATTAGTGCCACATAGTTATTTTAATTCTACAAATTATTAGTTTTATACGATATAGAATTTTTTGCGATAACCACTTTGTAAAACATGTTTTTTTTTCTCTTATCATTTTTTTTTGCTTTTGCGGATTGTGCATTGTAATGTTCTGCTTTTTAATACCGATGTTATTTGATGTTCTTTTTTAATTGCTGTGGCACCTTTGCTATTTTCATAAATTTTGCTTGTTAATAAACAGTCATAATTTTTCCTGTGATCAGTTGGCTCTTGCAATGAGCAAATACTGGTGAACTCCATAAGGGTAACAAACAGAAATTGTTGTAAGTAGGCTGTTTATGTTTTCTTATTGGCAACGTTACGTAGCGCTCTGTACGAAAATCACTGGCTGTGCTGTGTGCAGTCTGTGGCTAGTTTGCATTGTTGTCTGCCATTGTAGTGTTGGGCAGCGGCAGCTGGATGTGAACAGCGTGTAGCGTTGCGCATTTAGAGGTGAGCCGCCAGCAGTGGTGGATGTGAGGAGAGAGATGGCGGAGTTTTGAAATTACATATATTATGACTTTTGATGATATTAAGGTAAATACAGTGTTTGTTCTCTATTAAAATCTTTCATTTGCTAACTATCCCTATCAGTAGTTAGTGCCTTCAGTAGTTTGAATCCTTTATTTAGCTGGCAGTAGTGGTGCTCGCTGTATTGCAGTAGTTCGAGTAATGAAGATTTTTGTGAGGTAAGTGATTTCTGAAAGGTGTAGTTTAATGTTACTCAGGGCCATTCTTTTGCAGGGATCTTTGATAGTCAGATTGCGTTGCGCTAAATAATATTGTGTGTCAGGTTAAAGCACAGTCGTGTATAAATTGTTTAAATGGGACGTTTCATATGTCGACCCTTAGCCTAGGATACCTCACTGGAATCTTCTGATTTTTTCTTGTAGTTTGTGTATTTAGTGTAGCTTTTGTTTATTGCTAGCGCGTAATTATAGAGAAAATTTCCTTAGTAGTTGTGGTATTTCATTGTTCCACAGTAAAACAGTTGTGGCATGCATGTAGATTTGCACCAAGTATTTCGCAGCTGTAATTAACTAGATATTATTTTCAGTGCTATGTTAATGTGTTCTCTTATTTTTGCTCTTCAAATTGTGTTTTTCTGTGTTATCGTGTGAAATATTGTCACAATAATGGCGTGTGAAAAACGTAACACTAGGCTCCAAAGTAAACTGAGAAATAATAGTGACGACGAGCGTAGCTTATCAGCACCACTGTGTAGTGAATTAACAGACGTTCCAAGTAGTAATTTGGTAATTGTGCATAGGGAAATGGAGCGGGCGGCAAGTGTAGACAGTGAAACAGGTTGTGAACAGGGAAGCATTATCGATCGATCGGTCAGCAACAGCTCGCCTCAGGAATCCGAAATGACAGGACACAATTTTACAAATACTGTAGATTCAGGTTTTGCGTCCTCACCGTTTTCTCAAATAAGTCAAGACACATTTTCAGCTTGTCAAAATGTGAATGTTGCCGGTGCAAATGCACTGCCAAAAAGCGTAGAGAAACAGATTCCAGACACTAATGCATTGTTATTACAACTAATGCAACAAATGGAACAAAATCAGAGACAAACACAGCAAAAGCTTCAAAAGTTAGTCACAATGGAACAAAATCAGAGACAAACACAGTAACAGCTTCAAAAGTTAGACTCATTGGAACAAACTCTCGAACAAACACCTGAAGATTTAACTGCTGAGTTACATAACACTGAATCGAAATGTCAGAAAGTCTGTAATGACGTAAAAACACAAATTTGTGAGCATTTCCAACCTATTTTTTCGCGTCATGAAAATGCATTACAGAATCATGAAGCAGCCATAAAAGAACTGCAAACTATTGTTCATGAAAATCACGACACCTTGCAAGCTAAAATTGACTCAGTTGCATCTACCGATTCGGTTACGCAACTTGCAAAAACTCAAGAAAACTTAAAGGACACAGTAGATACGATTTCAACACAAATGGACACTCTGAAACTTGGTTCAGAAAAACACACTGAGGAAATAAGTACACTATCGGAGAAAGTAGCCAAACTTTCGGATCAGGTTACTAACTTATCTACACTCCTGGAAATTGAAATAAGAACACCGTGAATTCATTGTCCCAGGAAGGGGAAACTTTATTGACACATTCCTGGGGTCAGATACATCACATAATCACACTGACAGAACCACAGGCACATCGACACAGGCAACAGAGCATGCACAATGTCGGCACTAGTACAGTGTATATCCACCTTTCGCAGCAATGCAGGCTGCTATTCTCAAATGGAGACGATCGTAGAGATGCAGGATGTAGTCCTGTGGAACGGCTTGCCATGCCATTTCCACCTGGCGCTTCAGTTGGACCAGCGTTCGTGCTGGACGTGCAGACCGCGTGAGACGACGCTTCATCCAGTCCCAAACATGCTCAATGGGGGACAGATCCGGAGATCTTGCTGGCCAGGGTAGTTGACTTACACCTTCTAGAGCACGTTGGGTGGCACGGGATACATGCGGACGTGCATTGTCCTGTTGGAACAGCAAGTTCCCTTGCCGGTCTAGGAATGGTAGAACGATGGGTTCGATGACGGTTTGGATGTACCATGCACTATTCAGTTTCCCCTCGATGATCACCAGTGGTGTACGGCCAGTGTAGGAGATCGCTCCCCACACCATGATGCCAGGTGTTGGCCCTGGGTGCCTCGGTCGTATGCAGTCCTGATTGTGGCGCTCACCTGCACGGCGCCAAACACGCATACGACCATCATTGGCACCAAGGCAGAAGCGACTCTCATCGCTGAAGACGACACGTCTCCATTCGTCCCTCCATTCACGCCTGTCGCGACACCACTGGAGGCGGGCTGCACGATGTTGGGGCATGAGCGGAAGACGGCCTAACGGTGTGCGGGACCGTAGCCCAGCTTCATGGAGACGGTTGCGAATGGTCCTCGCCGATACCCCAGGAGCAACAGTGTCCCTAATTTGCTGGGAAGTGGCGGTGCGGTCCCCTACGGCACTGCGTAGGATCCTACGGTCTTGGCGTGCATCCGTGCGTCGCTGCGGTCTGGTCGCAGGTCGACGGGCACGTGCACCTTCCGCCGACCACTGGCGACAACATCGATGTACTGTGGAGACCTCACACCCCACGTGTTGAGCAATTTGGCGGTACGTCCACCCGGCCTCCCGCATGCCCACTATACGCCCTTGCTCAAAGTCCGTCAACTGCACATACGGTTCACGTCCACGCTGTCGCGGCATGCTACCAGTGTTAAAGACTGCGATGGAGCTCCGTATGCCACGGCAAACTGGCTGACACTGACGGCAGCGGTGCACAAATGCTGCGCAGCCAGCGCCATTCGACGGCCAACACCGCGGTTCCTGGTGTGTCCGCTGTGCCGTGCATGTGATCATTGCTTGTACAGCCCTCTCGCAGTGTCCAGAGCAGGTATGGTGGGTCTGACACACCGGTGTCAATGTGTTCTTTTTTCCATTTCCAGGAGTGTACAAAGGTAGATGATGATCTGAATGACACAAGACCCGTAGCCTTCACTGACACTGAAGAGTATGAACAAATAAGAAAATTCAAACAAAATCAAAATCAAATCAATACACAGTACAAAAGAGAAATCCGGGAAGTACAAGATCAGCTGACACAGGTAATACAAGAATTACGTATTTCAGAGGACACCCGCGCTCCAATGCGGGAAGAGGGACATAGAAATACGGAGAAGCCACAAAATAATAACACAGGGCATTTCGGTAATTATGAAAGAAATTGGCAAGGTACACCGAATTTTGAGATGGAACCGCCGACACGACGTAACAATGACCGATATGCTACTCTCCGACACGATGATTTTGACTATAAGATGTTCATTACTACACGTAAATTCAAAACGTTTAAGAATTCTGCCAACGACATTCATCCACAAGCGTGGCTCCATCAATTCTCTCATTGTTTCCCTCCTAACTGGTCA
Source organism: Schistocerca cancellata (assembly GCF_023864275.1). NCBI lineage: Eukaryota > Metazoa > Arthropoda > Insecta > Orthoptera > Acrididae > Schistocerca > Schistocerca cancellata. The sequence continues at coordinate 377,525,885 of NC_064629.1, read as the reverse complement.
TTGGAGCACAGGTTAGAATTTATGTGTGGCTACTTGGAGAATGAACCAGCTGTAAGAATGCGATCGGTCATTCACGATTGTCACAGTGAAGGAGAATTTTACCATGCGTTCCTCTCAGCATATTGGTCACAAGCTACACAAGACCGAGTAAAACATAGCATCATGATGATGAAACACTTTGAACAATCTGAATTTTCCAGTCTTGTCAAATATTTTGAAGACATGTTGCACAAGAATCAGTACCTGTCAAACCCATACAGCCCCTCAGAACTCATCTGCATTTGCTTAATCAAATTACCTGAACATTTATGGCATATTATTTTGGCAGGACGTTGCAAAGACGACATTGAAGCTTTTCAGGGACTCTTACAAGAATTAGAAATTGACACAGACAGTCGCGGGATGCGCAAACAGGAAAACAATCACTACAGGTCACATCCGTCACAATTCCGTGACGACAGAAACAATAAATGGCCACGACAAGCCTATTCTTACAACGCAAATCGTGACCAAAACAGACACCACCCATATGACAACCACTGGCAGAGTAATAGTTACAGAGAAAGATCGCATTTCTGTAGTAATGAATATGATAGAGACAATCACAGAAACAGACAATATGGTAACCAGAACTATTATTACCAACGGAGACAGAATAATTTCAGACACAACAGTTCAGTGCGCAGTTACGATTCAGGGAGAAATTCTCCACCACGTGACCGACACGAAAGAAACTGTGTAAACTACCGACAAAACGACAGACCTGAATTCCATCAGAACTGGCGAGCTTTAAACAGAGCTGGGCCCTCTCGGCAAGGCGAATTTGTGGAAGTTAGGCCTCCTAATCCCAGTAACGGCGCGCGCCAACAAAGAAACAGACAATGACTCACACCGCAGGCAGCCACCTGTGCCCGCTGGCTCAGAGAAAAATAACATAGACGCTAACCTTGAGCAAAATTCCAGTATTCTTTACGGACGAATACCGCATGATAATTGCATTCAAGTTGAAACTCTGTTTACTGAGAAGAGCAAAGGGTTACACCACATCTCACATGTAAAACCGTGTATTGAGAGATAAACTGTTTTTTAATTTAGTCTTTGCTATAAAATTTTTCACTTCACGTTACTAGTATGCTTTAGAAACTGTTACCGTGCAACAATGTTTGAAGTTAAATATCCAGTCAAGAACCAAGAGAACTTATTCAAACAGAAATTACGAATGCATTGTTATTGCAAACAGACAACACAGTGTAATTGTGTGTGTACATTCTTGCTTGTTAGTTGCACGATTAGAACATTTACCAGTACTGCTAATGAGATTTTAATGCAACATTTTGGTTTACTTGAAAAGACATTCTTTATTTGAAGTACTTTCTGTGAGATTAAAGATGACTTAGTATTTGGTTTCTTTGACAGCTACACGATTATACCACGATGCTACTAATGTGTGACACAATTTATATTATTGCTTTTGCGGTGTTTCTGTTTCATATCTGCACGGTTTTTCTGAATTCTTCTGGAAAGTAAAACATGTTTAATAGTAACTTTTGTGGTATAGCTACAATGAGACAGCCTCTTCCGTAGCACAACAATACGTTACAGCACAGTAATTTCTTCATCACAACAATAAGCATAATAACTAAGAAATCTATACGCAAAGCATTTCACTTTTGTTTATCATGAGGTAAGTACATTGACTTCTGCAGAACTTAGCTTTCGGAGGACAATAACTACGAGACTTCCACAGAGATGATCTTACAGCAAGATGCATATTTAGCGCTACAGGACACGTATTTGAGTGATTAATTTTGTACTTAAAACATTTATTTTTAAAGATTTTTGAATTACAAAGAAATTTTTCCGTGATACATTTCATTCCATTGCTGTAATCTGTAACACCTGAGGGTATATTTACAATAATCCTCAGGGGGGTACACGCCTACTTTGTGTACCATGTGTTTGGCAAGCACAAGCAACCCTAGCTAATATGGTATTTGCTTATACAACTTTACACATCGGTACCATATTTCTCTAAAACACAAATTACGCAGCTATCTGATCATTTAACTGAGAGAGACAAACTTTTTTATTATGTCAGTGACACATGTTTACGTAATTACACCGTTGGGTAACTTCACACTTACGAAATTGTATTTTGTCTGTACTGTGTGAACTCTTCATATTTTTTTGGAACCATTGTGATGCTATGAGAGCTTTGAATGATGTATTTGGTATGAGATCATGATTTTTAAAGTACGTTTGAGGCAGATGACACTATTGAAATGAGCAGAGAATATTTTTTTATGGTTTGAAATTATTGCAGAAAGCTACGACTTTTTTGAGATTTGACTGAGGTGTTATGATGTTATTTTTACGACGACGATGTGTATTATGCTGTTGAGGTATGTTTATGTCAATAAGATGATGCTACCATATATGAGGAATGTGATTACGTGTTTATATGTATATGAATAATGAATAGAAGTTAGGGACTCTTGACTTGTGAAAAAGGATGTTGGAAACCAAGAATCGTACTTTAAGAGTTATGAAATGTGTGTAAATGCGTGAATGTATCACAATGCCGGCAAAAATTTTTTTGGACACTGTTATATTCATAGGATTTTGTTTCTACACATTTGCAACGTAAATTCTCGACCTGTGAAATTTTTATATGAGTCTGTCACTGTAGCGGAAACTGCTGTCGTAAATATTTCCGTAAGAAAGTTAAGTGACCACCTGCACGTGCGTCGTCGGCACACAGCTGTGTCAGACACCTGGAGAACAAGCCATTAGTGTGTGCCTTTCCGGAAGCACATTTCCTTGATGAAAGCATACTGTGGAGCTCGTAATTTATGATATTTACTGAAATGCCTAATGAAATGACGAGAAATATTTTTACATATGCACACCTGATTATGACAAGAGTCTTTCTACGAGAGTTGAGAGCTACTGACTTACGAAATGCCACATAGCTATTGAATGATGTTTTTATGCTTTGGTTTGCGTAATTGCTTATTTCATTTGATACCTGTTTTCCAGCTGTGTTACAGCATTAGTTTTATAAAATAAACTTAGATGCATTTGCTAATGTGAACACTTTCTGTCAACAGATCTATTAAAAAATTATTTTATGATCCACATTCTTCGAAAAGGGAGCTTTTGGAATTGAAAGAACAATAAGAAGGGACTAGTAACAGTAACTGGACACATAATTTTCTTTTCAAGTACATGGTAATATTTTTTTTACAATAAATTGTTGTGGGGCACCACTTTAATTACATAGACATTAAGATGTGAATATACATTTCCCTTATCTGCATTGTTGTTTTAGTGTAATATTTTTTCTGCTTGAGCTATGTCATGTTTAGGTATAAGTTACTGCTGTTTGCCAGGCGTAGTGTTACTGAATTTGACTTTGTGTTACTCTTCTAAGCTAGTTTTCTTGTTTGCGCACAGTGCCTTATATTAGTTGTAGTACTGCAATTGATTTGCCTATTTAAACGTTTTGTCCTTGATGTTTGTGTTAATTGTTTTATGCTGCTGCATTGCCTCGTCCCTTAGTTTAGCATCTGAGCTCAGTAGATTTAAGTTAGCTTAAGAAGGGTAGACTATATAAGAAACTGACTATGGACAGTAGGGAAAGAATGCATTGAGAAGTTATATGAAAAAGATTTGGGCCAAAATGAGTATTGTACAATGAGAAACAATTATTTTGAAAGAAATATGAATAGAATACAGGAAGGAGGTATCGATAGGACTTTTTGGGAATAATGATGAATGAAGGGAGATCTCCAAAAAGCAAAGAAAGTTTTGTTTGCAAAATACTGCAATGAAACAAACCCTGTCCTTTCCTTGTGTTATCCCACTATATGTTTGTGTACCCTTGTGTAGTTGTTTTCTTCCTGTCTCTGTGTAGTTTCATAGAATTTTTTCTTCTTTTAATATTAAGCTACATTCACTATGATGAGGAATACTGTTATCCTCAAATATAATTGGCATTAATAATATGTTATTTACTTTTTAAAGATGTTAGACATTATTTATTCTGTTTTAGTGCTCATGTGTGAAGTTGATGTTTCGAAAGTGATTCTGATCTTTTATTTTTGTACTCATGTCATAATTCCTGTAACATTGATGTATATGTTTATTTCTATTCTGTTGTAAAGCCTGTACTACAAATGTTATCTGTATTGTTATGTTCTTTAATTATGTATTTTGTACCTTTGTCATTGTATTCTTATGTTATAAAATTGTAATTGACAGCAGTTCATCAAATTAAGTAACTTTTAAGTTCCATTTCACTGCACACGTTTCTGTTGGTCATAGTATATGGAGAAGTAGGGACTGATAGTGTTTGCACATGTGTTAATAATTCAGCAAGGGACTGGTTAACAGCATTGCTGGTTCTAAGGACAATTAGAAAAAAAAACTTTGTGAGTGCACGAGTGGTGGTTTATTGACATGCTATATTATCCGCAAGACTCTTCAATGGTGATTGTGCACCCGCACAGTCGCAACAGATGGCTGCTGACCGTCTCTACAAGGACTACAGTGGGTCTGCATCTTTGATGGCCCACCAATACCATTATTTCTACAAGGACTGCAGTGGGTCTGCGCCTCTGGTGGCCCACCAATACCATATTCTCTACCAGGACTACAGTGGGTCTGCTCTGTGACGACCTACCTAACAATCTTCTTCAAAACGTCGAATGACTCTGCTGTGGGTTTGCTCTGTTGTGGCCCATTACCTGTCAGCATGTCAAGAGTCAGCACTGTCTTTCCGTTGAAAGGACACCACTACTTCTTCAAGACTGCATGGAAATCCACTACTTCTGTGTGCAATTTTTTTTACTAATGAGACTTTGTGAAAGAAAACTGTAATTACTATTATGAAGAATGATCAGGACTGTCTTTATGGACTGTGAGAAAATTTTAGCTTTTGACCAACATTGTATCAATAAGTGTGTGCATTGGATATCTTTGTTAGTGTAATTATAAAAAATTTTATCAAATCATTATTGGCCACTGGCCAAAAATATTTTGTAAAATATTTTGTGGTGAGCATGGGGGCTATGTAAGTAGGCTGTTTATGTTTTCTTATTGGCAACGTTACGTAGCGCTCTGTACGAAAATCACTGGCTGTGCTGTGTGCAGTCTGTGGCTAGTTTGCATTGTTGTCTGCCATTGTAGTGTTGGGCAGCGGCAGCTGGATGTGAACAGCGTGTAGCGTTGCGCAGTTAGAGGTGAGCCGCCAGCAGTGGTGGATGTGAGGAGAGAGATGGCGGAGTTTTGAAATTACATATATTATGACTTTTGATGATATTAAGGTAAATACAGTGTTTGTTCTCTATTAAAATCTTTCATTTGCTAACTATCCCTATCAGTAGTTAGTGCCTTCAGTAGTTTGAATCCTTTATTTAGCTGGCAGTAGTGGTGCTCGCTGTATTGCAGTAGTTCGAGTAATGAAGATTTTTGTGAGGTAAGTGATTTCTGAAAGGTGTAGTTTAATGTTACTCAGGGCCATTCTTTTGCAGGGATCTTTGATAGTCAGATTGCGTTGCGCTAAATAATATTGTGTGTCAGGTTAAAGCACAGTCGTGTATAAATTGTTTAAAGGGGACGTTTCATTGTTTTCATATTAATGACACAGGAACCATTGTTTTTACTTGCTGACCGAATTAGTTCTACACTATCTTTTAAATAGGTGTCACAGATTGTGTTTTTTTCTGTTTGAAATTAGTAGATTTTAAAGATTTGTTGAAATTATTGTGTTTTAGCAAGTAGCTGGTGACCTTTTGCCTTTTCTTTACACTTTTGGTTTAAGTAGGGTGTGAGAAGCCTGCTTGGGAATGTCCTAGCATGGCCAGAAAATTCCCTGCACAGTCTTTTCCCGGAGCGTTGGGGTTATGAAAGGTCTCTGTTGGATTCCTTTCATGTTTGATTTCTTAAATCTGTTGTCATTTATGGAATAAATTCCTCTTCTAAATTTACTGTGGCGTTTCTGACTATCTGGGAGGAGACTAAGTAGTGGAACGTGTTACTTTTACACATAAACAAGAATGATCTGTCACACTACTACACTTTAAAACACAGTTTATATGTAATTCATGTCACACAGTCTCATACGGAACCTACATCCGCTTTCTTTTATACACTGTGTATGATAAGATACTGTCATCCACCTTCCCTTCTGTGTGAGAGGATGAATGAGCAAATGTATTTCTTGTTGCATGCTTGAGGGTAGCAGACAAAACTGTCTGCTAGAGCAGTAGGACCAACGTCGGAACAGGTAGCTGCGCATTCTAAAAGCAAAGAGGTTTCTATCCTTAGTATGGTTCTGTCTGTCCGTTGTCGTGTTGGTATAGGAAGCTGCCCCTCTGGTCACTTCCGTTTGTATTTGGGAAGCACGCTCGGTAGGAGCGCAGTGCAGTCGGTCCGTGGCAAGCGTCTGAAGTGGTAAGATCTCTGGCTAAGCGCGTGTCAGCCTAACTGAAAATTTAATCACCTTTATTTCAGGTTTAGCTCTAAAATATCTAATGTTATCTTAAATTGCAGCGCAGTGTAATTCTCGTGTGAAGTTCAGATTATTTTTCGGTAGTTGCTTTGTCACTACTTTGTGAGTAAAGTGGAACCACGTGTTGATCAGTAACTCTAACTACGATCAATCTTAAATGCGAATGCTTGTGTGATTATAACGTCTCGTCTTGACAATATTTTTCAATATAGCAACTTTTCTTTATGTTCAACCCACGTGGGGTGTACTTTGCGAGACCAGTACCATGTGCTTATATAACTGTTTGACCCGTCAGGTTAACAGTAAGACGTTAGTAACTAGTTCGAGGTTTTTCTTTTGTAAATTGCTTTTCGGTCTAATTTATTTTAATTATCAAAATTATTGTGGAGTTTCACTCTTTGTGTAAACCAAGTTGACCACGTGAAGCATGTGGTGTAATCATCAAAGTAGCCCTCAGCTATTCTTTTCGCGAAGATTTCACAAAGAGTTAATATGAATTTAGTATACCAGTGTGTGGTAATTACATGACGGACAGGATTGTGCTACGAACATAATTTCTTTGGGTGAAAATTTGAATCTGTTGGTAGTGGTTAACTTTCTCTTGCATACGTTTCAACGTTCTTTGTATGTTGTTTTATGAATGCAGTGTTGTATGCAGTCTCCCAATCTTGGCTCCATAATTGATGTGTTCCGTAAGATTGCAATCTCACATTTTCACAATCCTAAATAAGGCACCAGCTCAGTTATAACTCACGTTTAATATGCTGAAATTTCAATGGTCAATCTTAAAATAAATTTCCAAATATAAACTGATTTATTTCTTTTTATTTAAATTCTCTCTTTTATATATATATATATCACCGGTTGTCGTATGACTATTAAAAGATTATAATTAATGTTCGTCTGGTTGGGAATTTGGTAAGCTGGACAGGATAACTGGTGAAACAGTTGCTTAGTAATGCAAGATTAACTTCCTCAGACAGCTCACAGATTTTAACCCGCTCTTATTATCTTGAGTAGCAGCACCGCTTTCGTAGCAAATCAAAGCAACAACGTTACAAACTTCTGGATCGTGCCAAATCTGGCGGTCGACATGATTATAGGAACGGACTTCCTAAATGACCATGAAGCGATAGTTGATATAGGACGAGGTGAAGTGGTTTTGAGGAAAGGGAATCCCGTCCACATTAAGTTCGACGACCAGCTGATCCCAGCTCAACTACCGTCTAACTGTGTACGGATAAACTATGCGTGTCTGAAAGACAGAAAGGAAGAACAGGGCGACGTTGCGGGTAGGGGAGAGGACACGGATGAGAATGAAGTCGGAATGATGGGAGAAATAAAGGAGAAAATAGGAGAAAAAGTGGAAGCAATAAAGAATATAAGGTGCGACCACCGCAAAGAACTTCATAAATTACTAGTAGAACATGCGGAGGTCTTCATTCCCAAGACAGGATCAATAAAGAACTTCCAATATGAATTCCGTGTACGTCCGCACAACCAGTTTCGTGTGCCACCTTACTCAATCCCCTTGGCATATCGACAGAAAGTAGCAGCTGGGCCCGCATCTCGTGGTCGTGCGGTAGCGTTCTCGCTTCCCACGCCCTGGTTGCCGGGATCGATTCCCGGCGGGGTCAGGGATTTTCTCTGCCTCGTGATGGCTGGGTGTTGCGTGCTGTCCTTAGGTTAGTTAGGTTTAAGTAGTTCTAAGATCTAGGGGACTGATGACCATAGATGTTAAGCCCCATAGTGCTCAGAGCCATTTGAACCATTTTTTGAAGTAGCAGCTGAAATTACGCGAATGCTGAATGAAGGAATAATAGAACCTACGGCTTCAGCCTATAATAACCCGCTAAGAGTAGTCGAGAAGGCAGATGGTAGTATTCGTTTAGTCTTGGACTCGTGACAAATTAATACCATAATAGAACCCGAAACAGACAGACCGGAACGATTAGAGGAACTCTTACAAAACTTCCATGGAATATCAATCTTCTCATCAGTTGATCTAAAATCGAGTTTCTGGCAGATCGAGCTCCATCCAAATTGCAGACAGTACACAGCCTTTTTAGCATTTGGAAGATGTTACCGGTTTCGTCGTCTACCATTTGGTTTGAACATTTCGTCTGCCGCATTCATTCGGGGGCTGGACGGCATACTAAGCGATAATTTGAAACGTCATGTCACCTGCTATGTGGACGATTTGCTGATCGCGGAGAAATCTTGGGGAGAGCACAATGCGGTCCTCGGTGAACTCCTTGCGACATTCAAGGAATACGGAGTGACTATCAATATCGAAAAATCGAATTTTGGGACATCCTCTGTCAAATTTCTAGGACATATCATCACGGGTGAGGGCATTGCGCCAAATCCCGAAAAGATCGAAGCGATTGAAAAGTTTCCCATTCCTACGACAAAGAAGCAGTTAAGGGGGTTCTTGGGGATCATAAATTTTTACAACCGCTTCATACATGTCAAAACTCAGAGCAGTCCTAGGTTGCATCAACTTACAGGAAAGAAGATTCCTTGGGAATGGGATGAGGCGGCCGAATCCGAATGGAAAGCATTAAAAATTCGCATTATTACAAGCACCCATCCTCTCACACCCTAATTTAGCAGAAGAGCTTTGCATAGTAACGGACAGTTCATACTCAGGTCTGGGTGTCATGGTGGTCCAAGACTATGTACATGAAGGAAACAGGGTGTGGAAGACAATTGCGCTTGGTAGCAGAGTACTAGCCAAGAGTGAGAGGAATTACTCAGTAACCGAGTTAGAGGCGCTGGCTATTGTATGGGCGTTTGAAAAATTCAGACACCTTCTGTTTGGTCGCAAGACGAGGGTCTACACAGACCACAAGGCATTCGAGTTCCTGATGACTGCAAAGCTTAATCACAGGCCGCTCATTAGGTGGGCATCATATCTGCAGCAGTACAACTTTTCGATAGAATATATACCCGGCAGTCAGAACATTATTGCAGACGCCTTATCACGGTCACCGATCGGATTTGAGCACAACATGGAAGAAGATCTGAAGGAAAATCACTACTGCCTTTTCTATATGCAGAAAGTAGCCTTTGAAAATTTTATTACCTGTAGTATGCAGGACATCAAGAAGGAGCAAGACAAGGACCCTGCCCTAGTGTTATTGAAACAGAAATGGATAGACAGAAGACACGCCACCATCAGACAGTTCTACCTCTTGCGGAAAGGCATAATTTTCCACCGAAATTATGCCAATGACACTGAATGGGGGGTATGCATCCCTGAACACCTAATAAACAAGGTTATATGGCATACTCACCTCAGCTATGGACACTTCGGACCACGCAAGTGCAATCTCAAGCTAAGGACCATGTGTTACTTTCGAAACATGGAGCGTCGAATTCGGAGGGTACTGTCGGTGTGTAAAGACTGCCAAAAGGCTAAGCACACCACTGTGAGCATGCAGGCACCATTGTACCCAATCGTACCTACCAAATTAAGACAATTAGCGGCAACAGATTTGATGGGGCCTTTGCCAAGAACAAGAAGAGGATATACTTACGTATTAGTGTTTGTTGAACTAACGTCCAAATACGTTACCTTTACGCCACTGAAGAGGGCGACAGGACGAACTGTATCACGAGCCCTAATCCGGGATTTCCTACCACAGGTTGGGCATGTGAGTAGAATTATTTCTGATAACGGGCCACAGTTTAAGTCAAAAACATGGAAGGAGACGTTGCGTGGATGTAAAATTGATCCCATTTTTATATCTTCACACCATCCGAGCTCGAATGCTGCAGAACGGGTTATCAAGGAACTCGGAAACTTACGCCGGTTGTACTGTAACAAACAGCACACGACACGGGACGTTTTCCTTAAAGACTTCCAGGAGGTGATCAATGACGCACCCCATGGGATAACAAAATTGGCACCCATTACAGTACTGAAAAACCGGATTCCTAAGGACTTGATAACCGAGGTCGTAAACTTCCCACCAAGGGCGCGAACGCAGCACCAAGCCATACTGGATTTGCCTCTCAAGAGGATACGGGCTGCAGCAGAGGTCAGGAAGAGACGTGCCGACAGGGGAGCTCGTCTACGTCACTTCCAAACTGGACAAAGGGTGCTCGTGAAGTCTTTCCGACTTTCGAACAAACAAAAAATGAAATGCCAAAAATTCTATTCTGTTTACAACGGTCCGTACCGTATAAGGAGAGCAGCTTGTAAGATTGTTACTTTAATTTGCTATGATGAAAGCGGTACTGATAAACAATAAAAGCGGGTTAAAAGCTGTGAGCTGTCTGGGGAAGTTAACCTTGCATTACTGCGCAACTGTTTCACCAGGTAACTAGTCTAGGTTTACCAAATTCCCAAAACAGACTAACATTAATTATAATCTTTTAATAGTCATACAACAACCGGTAATATATATATATATATATATATATATATATATATATATATATTATATATATATTATATATATATATATATATATATATATATATATATATAAAAGGAGAATTTAAATAAAAAGAAAGAAATCAGTTTATATTTGGAAATTTATTTTAAGATTGATCATTGAAATTTCAGCATATTAAACGTGAGTTATAACTGAGCTGGTGCCTTATTTAGGATTGTGAAAATGTGAGATTGTAATCTTATGGAACACATAAAATATGGAGCCAAGATTAGGAGACTGCATACAACACTGCATTCATAAAATAACACACGAAGAACGTTGAAAGATAAGCAAGAGGAAATTAACCACAACCAACCGATTCAGTTTTACCCCAAAGAAATTACGTTCGTAGCACAATCCTGTCCGTCATGTAATTACCACACACTGGTATACTAAATTCGTACTAACTCTCTGTGAAATCTTCCCAAAAAGAATAGCTGAGGGCTACTTTGATGATTACACCACATGCTTCACGTGGTCAACTTGGTTTACACAAAGCGTATAACTCCACAATAATTTTGATAATTAAAATAAATTAGATCGAAAAGCAATTTACAAAAGAAAAACCTCGAACTGGTTACTAACGTCTTACTATTAACCTGATGGGTCAAACAGTTATATAAGCACGTGGTACTGGTCTCGCAAAGTACACCCCACGTGGGTTGAACATAAAGAAAAGTTACTATATTGAAAAATATTGTCAAGACGAGACGTTATAATCACACAAGCATTCGCATTTAAGATTGATCTTAGTTAGAGTTACTGATCAACACGTGGTTCCACTTTACTCACAAAGTAGTGACAAAGCAACTACCGAAAAATAATCTGAACTTCACACGAGAATTACACTGCGCTGCAATTTAAGATAACATTAGATATTTTAGAGCTAAACCTGAAATAAAGGTGATTAAATTTTCAGTTAGGCTGAACTTAAGAAATCCATTGCCCTACGGACTTAGCAGACACGCGCTTAGCCGGAGATCTTACCACTTCAGACGCTCGCCCCGGACCGACTGACCTGCGCTCCTACCGAGCGTGCTTCCCAAATACAAAACGGAAGTGGCCAGAGGGGCAGCTTCCTATACCAACATGACAACGGACGGACAGAACCATACTAAGGATAGAAACCTCTTTGCTTTTAGAAAGCGTAGCTACCTGTTCCGACGTTGGTCCTACTGTTCTCTAGCAGACAGCCTTGTCTGCTACCCTCAAGCATGCAACTAGAAATACATTTGCTCATTCATCCTCTCACACAGAAGGGAAGGGGGATGACAGTATCTTATAATATACAGTATATAAAAGAAAGCGGATGTAGGTTCCGTATGAGACTGTGTGACATGAATTACATATAAACTGTGTTTTAAAGTGTAGTAGTGTGACAGATCGTTCTTGTTTATGTGTAAAAGTAACACGTTCCACTACTCAGTCTCCTCCCAGATAGTCAGAAACGCCACAGTAAATTTAGAAGAGGAATTTATGCCGTAAATGACAATAGATTTAAGAAATTAAACATGAAAGGAATGCAACAGAGACCTTTCAAGCTCACCACAATCCTTATGAATTGGAGACGCTGAAAGGAAAGAAGTCCATAGGACTCCACCACATCTCTCACATAAAGGAGTTCGTGGAATAGTAGTAGTGTAAGTGGTGTACATAGTAGAATGGGCAAATAGATGAACCTTGCTATAGTAGTAGTGTAAGTGGTGTACATAGTAGAATAGGCAAATATATGAACCTTTCTTCAGGGAATAATAATCATTGCATTAATAGATTAAGATTGCTAAGGTATTAACACGCTGCGTTGTCTCGCATAAGAATTTACTGCTGCTATCCTTTTTTGTTTCTGTTCGCGACTTACAATGTCGATGGAGTAGGAGACTCTACCTTTCCATGAGCAATGTTTTAGTCCTTTCCTGTCTGGTGTCCATGTTGAGGGATAATGATGAGTGAGGAGATGTCGCACAAACGGGCGCATACAAGAACGTGCTCTTAGAAGCGTCCTGAGAAGTCGTGATACGCTCCATAGCGGCCACAACCAGTTCGTGAGACGTTCATACCAATGCTTGCAGGCACGCGTCAGTGCACTGCAAGATTGTGGTATATTGCGTGATTTCGAGGATGAACATGGGCAGTATAGTTTCTACAGTGATGCGCCAGCATCGTTGTCTTGCAAGTCGGGGTGAACCTGTGAGCGTTTGACTCCAATGGTGCCCTACACGGTAGAAATGCGGGCTTAAAGCCTCCCATGCCAATGTTCTGGTTGGGGATTAAGCGTGCTGCTTGTGACTGGCACAGATGAATAACCAAGGAATTATACTTGGAGATTCGTGACATACTGTGTAGCTGGTGTGTGGTGGGCGACGGAATCCTCAAAAGGAACCAGTCCTGGCTTGGTCATATTACATTGCCTCTGGAAAGGTGTGCTTTGATCGCGAAAACCGCATAACATAGAAAAAGAAGTTGCAACTATAAATTTATTGTCTTGTATAGCCATGGCTAACCCAGTCTCTGGAGTTTCAGTGAGGCGTAGTGAGAACTCGGAGGCCATGTCGTATGGCGCGCACATCACTGTCAAAACTTCGACCTGCATAAGAACATAATTTATTCAAAAGACATAGAATGTAGATCGTTGGCAAATGGTATTTAATTCTTGAGCATGTCTACTGTCAATCTATATAATTAATAGTAATATTAGTGCGTGCCTGCACATTTAGTTGTTCATCCAATACATAGCATCAGTTGTCACACACAATATACAATAGTGAGATCGGTCTCTACACAAATATCAAGATAAATTATTTCCATGTCTAGATTACATACACCAACATTTTGTTATAATGATAGCCATAGATTAAAGCAAAATAAGAGTGTCTGAAATGACAGACCATCAATGTGTCGTTATGTAGATTTATTATAACGTAGAAGGTCATGGGAAAAAGTTAGGCATAAGATTTTTGTCAGAATTGTGCAGATGACGGGTATCGTGGCAATGCAGAGGCCAGCCGGAGCAAAAACAAGAGGTCTTTGGCTACCTGGAAGAAGGGGAGCGTCAGCGCGCCACCTAACGAGAAGGGCGCGGGAGCGTCCGGTCCTGCAAGCTGACAGTCACCGGGCCGTATACCTGAGGGATTAGGCGGGATCCTCGCCGGGCCACAAGCGAAAGTGAGGCTGGCCATTGACACTGACATGTGACCCACACGCGACAGCCAGCCAGCTCTCCAGACGCGGCAGCCATTTGGAGGGATTCCCTGCGGCAGACCACGTTGTCGTGAGTACACGAAGAAGATCACATATGGTGTCAGAACCTGCACCTCATGTGCCTCAGGACAGAAAGGGACGCTATATACTCACCTGTTTGGGTTTATACAACTCACTGGCATTGGCCGATCTGCATACACAAAGCAGTATCATACCACAAACTCTAACAAATGAATTGTCTCATTTATAACTTCTCCTTTCTATTAGAGAGCAGTTGTAGCAATCGTCGCTCTTAGTTCGATCCTGTCTGGATGACCTAACACACTTGTGGAGTCACTCCACGTGCCATCATCCCTTGTCGAACTTCAATATTGGGAAACGTAAAGTACTGTCCAGGGAGAGAAGAGATCTGGACTAGTGATGCATCCCAACTAGCAGACCTCAGAGACATTTAATCGGCATGAGGAGAGCCTATCACTATGTCTTCCTGCCGTACTGCCGTTATCATATGTGTGGGTCTTGCTGCAATCTCAACAGAGTACTGCAGATGCTCCAGCACACCCTATTGCTATTGCAACAACGTAGCAACAACACCCGACGTTTAGCCCTATGTGATGTCAGTACTGTGGCCCCATCCCAAAAGCCCCCCTCCGATGCTCAAGACATGGAACCACGTGCATCAATGCATATGACTCAACATACCAACCCCCTCAGAGAAACTAACGAATTTGTGAAGTGCTTCGAATATTTCTAACAATGTGATTTAGTGCCTCATTCTCAGCACAGTCATGAACATTGTGCAATGTGCACGCACAACTTGACACCCCATGAACCATGTTTTTTTTTTAAATTTCTTTCTCCAGTGTTGCTTTTGTAATGTATGTTATACCCTGTATGTGCTTGTGTTTTACACTGTAATTCTTATGTAAGTGATAGAGTAGGGCGCACAAATTACAAATTACTGTATTGTTCTCCACACCATGTTTTTTTGTATTTTGTATTTATTGTTGTGTGTATGCAAACAGTGTGCCTGAAGTCCCCATAAACTGAAGCAGATACCACCACTGTCATTGTGAATGGACCTTCACTTCAGGGAACATTTTGTAAAGGTTCTTCTTGCTGCAGGGAGACAGAATGAATCGGAGGTTGTAATTAGATTCTGAAAGCTCATAAAGAGATTGTTAACTTAAATAGTATCATGTGTGAGTGAGTTCATGTTAGTTTAATGATTCAAATTGTTGTAACATCTTGGGCATTTAATTGCAGAGCACTCCAACTCTGATTGTAAAGAATAAACTGCTCCATATTTGGCTCACATGCCCGGCCCATATTTAGAGCGTGAATGTCTGTGTGAATCGGTGTTTGGAAGGAGCTCCCTGGGTATGGATGAGTAATGTGAGTGGTAGAGTTCCATATTAAGAAGGTGAAGTTGGCTACATCATAAATAATCCTCCCTCTATGAGCTGCATTTTTCAGTTGCAGTGATTTTCTTTACAGAGTGCGGCATGTGGAGTCAGTTTGCAAGATTGTTCTTGGGCGATTGACTCACTACCTTGCTCCTAAGTGAGCCAACCGCTCACCAATTACAATCTAAAATGGCGTAGGGGCTATGAGAGGTGGCATGAGCCCCCTCTCATATTTCTATCTTACGATTTTCCTCTCTAATTGCATGCGGTGAAAAGTTGCTATTCCTTCACACGCGGACTTCCCACGCAGCGTCTCTCATCACCCGGGTGGTCTGGTGACAGGCGGGTTCTGCTGATCTTGAAAGGGTAAGCCGACGGGTGTGAGGGAGTCGAGTGAATGCTTTCCAGACGCCGACATTGTAGAATAGCGGCTGAGACACGCTCACAGGGGCCTGAAGTAGTGGCTGGGCTAGAGGTTCCGTTACTTCGCAGAAACACTTTCTGGCGGGCTACCAGCAAGGCGTGGGAATGACTTGTGTACCCAGGCAGTTGTGGCGGGCAAATTCCCGCGCTTTCTGCAAAATCGTAACTGTGATTGGCTTGCTCAGGGCATAGCTCCGTGACGTAGCAAAATCAGCGCAGAAATTGGCGCCAAGAATCTCCATTGGTGGAATGATAGTGCTCTGGCAATAGAGTGGAATTTTCCGCCGGTTTTCGAGTTGCTAATTGGAGCGGTTAACCATAGCCACTGTCGTGGGGGCGGGAATGTTCTGTGTTCGGTTTTGTATGGGTGCTCTTGTGGAGTAGTCGGCTCTCGGCTTTCAGTCGGGGTAGGTTACAAGACTGAGCTCTCGCTGCTCTGGACAGCCTGCCTTCCATTGGCTGTCTAATATACTTTTATTTGATTGTGACTGTTTAACGAAGTTGCTGAAGTTTCTACTTCAACGTAACTTTCCGAGTACAGTTGGCAATTGAGCGTTCTGCGTACAAGCGGTCTATGTTGTCTGTCTTGAGCAGTTTTGGCTAAAGTTGACTGTATCGGAGTTACTGTGTGACTTCGCTTGTTAAAATCAATCACTGTACCGTAAGTGATTGTGTGGCGAGCCTTCATCATCTCCCTCAGAGGCGCATTTGTATTGCTAGGAAGTCTTTAGTCTGGAACAACCAGACCAGGATATGACTACGAAGTCCAGGATAATTTGTTTCAGACTATGCTCTCGACATTATCATCACCACGACGGGACATCAAAGCATCCAGCCATCGCCTCCAGTACGCCAGATCGTGTCCGTGCAGTTAAGAAGACAGCTTGGTAACGTACGTCTGCAGCACCGGCAAAGCAGGCAATTTTGCTAGGTGATAATCAGAGCTCAGCAGGGCGCGCCTGTTTGTCTTTTCTAACTTTGTTCTGTCTTGGGTGTTCATTGTCTGAGTTCTCACTAATGTAGCAGCAATTAATGTTGGGTTAGCTGTGTGTCTCTCTTAAGATTTGAGTTGCAAGGAATTGGCTCCACATACCACTTCGTCATAAACGTCACAATCTAGTTTAGGGACAACTTCACCTTCACAGCTTTTATTTGAGTATCCAATTTGAGCCAATTTGATGTATTATAAATGTTTCATGTGTTTTTGTTTATTATGTTGTGTTTAGTCTTAATAAATCACATTGTTATTTTGGACAGAACTTTCATTCTGTTAATCGGCAGAGCAATCCTATCATTTCTCACTACGTTTATGAAACGTTCCTTTATTTAACTTATTTATCAAATTAAATTATTGCAGGTGCCAAACTCTTTTTCTACTCCACTTGCAGGGTTTGTTACAGTCAGTTCGCGTATCTTTTTAATCCATGTGCAACAGCAAAGTCGGAGTTAGAATAGGGGGGGGGGGGGCTTAGAGCATCATTTACATATGTAGATTCTAGATGAATTTAGTGTTAAATACACTGCTAGTCCCGGCACCTCGAACTATGATATGCAAATGATTAGCTTTTCAGACCATTCACACAAGGTTGGCGCCGGTGGTGACATATACAACGTACTGACATGAGGGAAGTTTCCAACCGACTTCTCATACACAAACAGCAGTTGACCGGCGTTGCCTGGTGAAACGTTGTTGTGATGCCTCGTGTAAGGAGGAGAAATGCGTATCATCACGTTTCCGACATTGATAAAGGTCAGATTGTATCCTATCGCGATTGCGGATTATCGTATCGCGACATTGCTGCTTGAGTTGGTCGAGATCCAATGACTGTCAACAGAATATAGAATCGGTGTTTTCAGGAGGGTAATACGGAACGCTGTGCTGGATCCCAACGGCCTCGTATCAGTAGAAGCCGAGATGACAGGCATCTTATCCGCATGGGTGTAACGTATCGTACAGCCACGTCTCGATCCCTGAGTTAACAGATGGGGACGTTTGCAACACAACAACCATCTGCACGAACAGTTCGACGACGTTTGCAGCAGCATGGACTATCAGCTCGGAGACCATGGTTGCGGCTACCCTTGCCGCTGCAACACAGACAGGAGCGCCTGCGATGGTGTACTCAACGACGAATCTGGATGCACGAATGGCAAAACGCCATTTTTTCGGATGAATCCAGGTTCTGTTCACAGTATCATGATGGTTGCATCCGTGTTTGGCGACGTCGCGGTAACACAAATTGGAAGCGTGTATTCGTCATTGCCATACTGACGTATCACCCGGCGTGATGGTATGGGGTGCCATTGGTTACACGTCTCGGTAACCTCTTGTTCGCATTGACGGCACTTTGAACAGTGGACGTTACATTTCAGATGTGTTACGACCCATAGCTCTACCCTTCATTCGATCCCTGCGAAACCCTACATTTCAGCAGGATAATGCACGACCGCATGTTGCAGGTCCTGTACGGGTCTTTCTGGATACAGAAAATGTTCGACTGCTCTCCTGGCCAGCACATTCTCCAGATCTCTCACCAATTGAAAACGTCTGGTCAATGGTGGCCAAGCAACTGACTTGTCGCAATATGCCAGTCACTACTCTTGATGAACTGTGGTATCGTGTTGAAGCTGCATGGGCAGCTGTACCTGTACACGCTGTAAGCGTATTGTCATATCGCTGGCTTAGTTGTGGAGTATCTTTGCGGGCAGCCGCGTCTGTAGAGAGTCGAGCACGGAACACGAAACAGTTATGTTGTGTAGTGTGTAGCACTGCATGTAAGAAGCATTCTTAGTATTCAGGTTGAAATGTTGCTACAAGTGCTATTACAGTAAAGTGATGAAATATAGAAGTAATACAGAGGAAAGTGCGTCAAGAAGTAATTGAAAGTGAGCAGTGCCGTCAATAACGTATTTATGTATCCTCTCGTTGCGTGTCACATAACATCGATCATCCGCGCCGTGTTCGGTCTCCCGAAATGAACCAATGTGAATCAGTAAAGATTAGTTACCATAAAAGAGTGCAGTCAAGTGCCAGTGTCTTGTAGCGAGTGTGAGGACGTGCGTTTGGTCATCGCGTTCCGCTTTTATCAACAATCAGCCGCGCCGCGACGGTTACGCGCGCGCTCGTACAAGTGAGAACTGAGAACTGAAAAATTAACTTTACGAACAGTGTTATATCATTACTAGTGACAAGGAGGACTATTACCAGATATCTGTGTATATGACGAGCGTAAGAACTTTAGTCCGATCATTCAGCTTCCGCATCATCAACAAGCACCCGCGTCGTGTCGGTTACGTGTACGCTCGTCCGAATGATACTTTGGACTCTTAATCATCAAGATTGTTAATTTGGATAAAAATTTACGATTTAGAGTGTAAACAGTGCAACCTGTGGTTTCCATATCGTCTCAGAATATAGATGTTCATACCAGACATAGGACAGAGTTGTGTTTTAACGTTGAGTGGCTCCCCTAAATCCGCTTGCATATTTCGATAGATAATTTCAGGCAAGCCAACAGCAGAGTGGAGCAGGACAGTACGACCGCCGCGGGATTACCAACTATGTGGTGTAGACAGGGCTCACGGTCAAGAAAAGCAGAAACGACAAGCAGTTTAAGGGTCCCGCCCCCTGCCATTCGTACTCCCGGGCGTGTTACAACGTCATCCAAGCTCTGTTTGATTCAATGCCCTGGCGTATCAAGGCCGTTATTACAGCCAGAGGTGGTTGTTCTGGGTACTGATTTCTCAGGATCTATGCACCCAAATTGCGTGAAAATGTAATCACATGTCAGTTCTGGTATAATATATTTGTCCAATATATACCCGTTTATCATCTGCATTTCTTCTTGGTGTAGCAATTTTAATGGCCAGTAGTGTAGCTTCTATGACATGGAATCACGTCACTGATGCCATAGCCAATAGAAGCGCAGCATTCTAGCGGGGGGGGGGGGGGGCTACATCATGAATGATGACTGTGCTCATAGTGGGAAAATCCCAAACTTCTCATTTGATCATTGAATCTCTAAGTGATACATTCAGTTATCGAATATCATTAAAATTGGATTGGAATTAAGTACTTGGGTAATTCATACGTTAGATGTGCGATGTGTCACATGTATCCCGTTAGAATCGTTAGCATATTTCTAGAAGACAATCTGTGACGTTGGTATGCAGATGTGGGCTAGAGGCCATGACGTCAGCATTCACGCACTTGCGGGCTGTACACGTGGCGTGTGAACAGTTAGAATCGTATATGAGAGAAAGCATTGTAGCATCTCTCTCTCAGCACATGACTGCAGGTAGGGAGGGGGTGACGTGACTTTCATATACTGCTAACGACCATCTTGGATTCTGTAATGGGAGCACGCTCTAGTGACAGTACTGTGTACTAGGTCACTTTGGCCTCATGGCAGACACACTGTTTCCCGCCATCTTGGATAATGGTACTCACGTTATCAGCTGAGATCATGTCTGTCATCTTGGACGACAGTGCCCTGTGCTGGTGGTTGTGTGTACTAGGTCAGCTGGAGGCCGGACCTCGTGGTGAACACACTGGATGGCTGTACTGCATGAAATTGTTTAAATAAAGACTGATGCATGCAAAATAATAAAGACTTATGTACAGCACTGGTCGAGTCCTTTTCCTGTGAGTCCCTAGGAGGAGGTGGCGGTTGAGTGAACTAGGTTAGTCGAGGTAGCCCAAGTGACCTTCTTCCCACCAACTGAAAATAATTTCGCAATATTCAGTGATTTTGTCTATTCACATGAGAAAACTGGACAGGAAATAATGGGGAGTTACAGTCTGTTTGTAAACTGGAAAACAAGCAGCAGTAGTGGTGGCAGGAAGCTGCCTTTTCCACAACACTACAGCTGCCATACAGAATTACTAAGAATAAATTTCCCTCTAGCATTGTAGAACACGTTGCAAAAACATAAATTCTGTCCATATGTATTTTTTTTTTGCGTTAGTATTAATAGTAATTCATATCTGTGCTCGACGTAGTGTTAACGCACTTTGTGGAAAATAAACACCCCTGGTGTCTGCACACTGTGTCGTCATTGATTCATAAGGCTCGCTGCTGAAGGGTCGGTATAACTTCCTGTAGCTGCTTTTTGTGACGTAAGGGGATAGAGAGAATGGGGAATTGCCTGCTCGCTCTTCATTTTGAGAATTTTCAAATGTGTGTGAATTCCTAAGGGAACAAACTGCTGAGGTCATCGGTCCCTGGACTTACACACTACTTAAACTAACTTTAACTAACTTTTGATAAGAATAACACACATACCTATGCTCGAGGGAGGACTCGAACCACTGGCGGGAGGGGCAACGTAGTCCGTGACATCGCGCCTCAAACCGGGCGGCTACTCCTCGCGGCTTCATTTTACAGACCTGTGAAGTAGAGAAGTGCATGAATACAATCCGGCGACCTATCTTCCTTCCTTAACGCTTCTAACCTCCACTCTGACCTTTCCACACTGTTACACCCCCCAAACACAAATCATCACTTAATACTTTTCTGCTGCACTTAGATGTGGACACACATATAATATTTACTCTTAACCCACTTCATTAACAGTGAAGATCAATTTTATACAGTTAAAAGTCAGTTTATAATAACCTGAGATTTTTTCATCCCATGCGGAAACTATTAGTCCTAGAGAGAAAACGAATACAAACTTATTTTTAGTAAATTTAAAGTAGTTTCATTTTGTACTCGAAAACATCTTCGTTAGAAACCGCAGTTTTCGAGATAGCCAAGAAAAACGTAAAATAGTGACCTTTACACGCCACCGTACACCCACGTTCACTCCCCATCAGTCAGGATATTTAATATGTTGTTCATGACACTTCCCCCTACCACCACACAAAAATTTGGAACTACAGGATTTTTTTCCTCCAGTCCACATTTTTTGGTCTTCGTTGACTGGATTATCTGAGTGTCGTGGACTTTCCGAAGGTCGATTTTGCGACTCCTGAATCAACGCAGGGTTCCCGACTCCAAATAATTAGGCCGTGGCTTTTCCGAGCCTAAAGGAATCCCCAAAAGTGGGGGAGGCTCTGATCGCGGACACCATAGAGCAACCCAGGTTGGTGTTAACCGTGGCTTTTCCGACTGATTTGTAATAAGAACTTCCCTTCATATTTTATTTAATTAAAAAACGAAAAGTTAAATTGCTGCAAATGAAACTAGCAGCAATGACAGTACACCTCTCTGTTGTCACTTCAAAGGAAACGGCAAGAGTGGGGAAGGCCGGGTCGGAAATATCACGATGCAAAACGGGTTGGTCGAAGTGCCATGTTACCTGCGGCATCTCCAAAAGGGACGGAAATGCCACGGTCAGAAAGCGGACAAATGTTTCGCCAGAAATATTCCTAAATTCTACCGCTCTGTTGAAGTTCGGCACCATGCAACAACTCTCATCTGTTGCCACATTAATGTAGATATTGTTAAGCAAGAAGTAATATTGTAAGTCAATTGTTTCATCTTCTCTTAATGTAATTTTTTCAACTTCCTATCCGTCAAATTCCTCAATTGTGGGCCGCGGTTGACGGTAGGGGAATCCAAAATGAAAAGAGCAATGTTGTATTGCATCAGTCATGTTGGTTGCAGTGCTTACAGAACTGCTCAACTGTTCCGCTTCTCCTTTTCCCGTACGTCTCACACTCTGCTCATAAGTTACAGTTGCCCACTGTGTTTACAACCGACGAAACGAGAGCTGATGAACTTGTAGTCTTGGTGAAGCTTCTCGTACCCAACGGGATGGGGTAAAGTCGCTGCTCTTCCCGATATGTATAAATGATTTGATGGATAACGAGTTTCATAAGACTGTCGCAAATAATAATGTGCTATGCAGGTAAGTCACAACGCCAGAAAAGTGTATCGAAAGGCAAGTTGACCTGTAGAAGATATATGTTTCTGACTACTTGTATAGGTGAAAATATACACAGTCCAGTCACATTAATGTGACCACCGCCTATATTCGATGCCAACGTGTAATAATTACTCACAGACGGCAGGTGGCAGCACTAGCAGTGAATGATATATAAAGCATGTTGAGGGGATGCGGAAAACAGTGCAGTTGTCGTCGTGATGCGGAGAGGGAGCAATTTATCTGACTTACAAAAGAGCATGATTATTGACTTTTAGGCCAAGGGGAAAACATTTCAGAAACAGCGAAGGTTGTAAACTGTTCTTGTGCTGCTGGCCGAAGTGGCCATGCAGTTCTAGGCGCTGCAGTCTGGAACCGCGAGACCACTACGGCCGCAGGCTCGAATCTTGCCTCGGGCATGGATGTGTGTGATATCCTTAGGTTAGTTAGGTTTAACTAGTTCTACGTTCTAGGGGACTAATGACCTCAGAAGTTGAGTCCCATAGTGCTCACAGCCATTTGAACCATTTGTTCTTGTGCTGTCATGGTTAAAGAATACAGTGCATGGCAAAAAGGCGCATTCCAAAACTGGGCCGAGGTAATTTTAGTGCACCACGGGCCACAGATGGCAGGGGTGAACGACGCTATGGAGATGTGTTCGAGCAAATAGACGTGCAACTGTCGAGCAACTAAAGTGCACGTCATTTACGACGGCGGCAGAGTTTAGGTTCGTTCTGCGCATCTGACGTCACAAAACACAGTCAGCCAATGAACAGAGAACGACGTTGCCAGAGCTGGACTGCAGTGCAGAGCATGGTCGAGTGTCTTCAGTTTTAGAAACGTTCAGTCATAAATAAAGTAATTGAACAAAAGCAATGTCTTGATAGCAGACTTTCTTTTATAGAAAGTTTGGAAAAAGCATTCTTTATACCAATTGCTTCATATTCTATTAATTAATTAAACCAAACAAGCAATAAGCCCCCTAATTCAGGCGATAGCAAGGAAAGGTGTTTGTATCATTCCCACTAATCACAATTTCGCAATAAAGAACAGCGGTAATTGTTTCTTTCCTATTGTACTTCGACGAAATGTGAGTAATTCATAGTCATACCAAGTGTGTTTGTCGGTATTTTGCGTGCTATTTTAAAGTTATTTGGAATGTCTATTAAATGACGAGCTGCGTTAGCGTAATGGTTAAAGTGTTTGCTGCTAAATGAAAAGTTCTGAGTTCAAAACTTGTTCGCTGCTTAATATTTTCTTTATTTAAAAACAGTATCGAAGTGTCTTACTTCATGAATTTCATTCGTTTGAATGTAATTTTTTGAAATTTCTAGTGGCAACTAAAATCGACCATACGGAAAGTATACGCTATGGATTTCTACCTCTGCAAACTCTTCAAAATTTCGTGCAATGGTTTACTACATCTAATGCTGCACAATAACTGCGTTGAATATCGAAACAAAATTAAGTCATTTTTGGGGTGAAGGTATCAGTCAAGAAGATGTGTAAAAATCAAATTATTGGGCCAAATAGTTTTTGTGAAATCGAATGATAAAGTGTGTCAAAGCAGTCGAAACTCCATGTGTGTGCACAGGCGAGCAGTGCAATGATGACAAAATCGCGCACAGCGCGGAATGCGGGGTGCACGTCTCTGTAGCAGCGAAAGGGTTAATGCTGCCGTGGTGGCTTTACTTCATAAACTGTGTGCTCCCCCCTAAACGTAAGTTTGCGAGCTATACTATGGCGCTGCTTCTCTTGGCGCGCGCAACTGGCAACGCAGCAATCTCCCGCGTCCGGGCGGGCATGCGCGATCCTCCAAGATAAAAGAATTGAACTATAACCGCCTAGATGAACGAAGGGGCTACCAACAGCGTTTCCTGAAAGACCGTTCAGCGAATGTTGCTGCAAATGGGTCTCTGCAGCAGGCACCTGGTTCACGCCTCCATGCTGACTGCTGTTCATCGGCGGCGAAGGCTGCATTTTACACTCCATTATCGAAGCTGCACTTCGACTGAGAAGTGACAGGTGGCCTTGCTCCAAAACGCCTGAAAGCAAACACCAGCAATCGTCAGAAGGGACAAGGCAGGAGGAGGGAGCATTATGGTCTGAACGGTCTGGGAAATGTTTTCGTGGCATTCATTGGGTGATCTTTCTTTCTGGAAGGCACAATGGATCAGCATAAGTATGCATCTATCCCACCCCTACATGCAGTTTGTTTTTCCTCAGCATGATGACATCTACCAATAGGACAATGCAACGTGACATGTAGCTCGCAGTGTACGAGCGTGATTCTAAGAGCACCAGCATGTGCTTACCGTACTCCCCAGGCCACCAAATAAACCGGCTTTAAACCTAATCGAGAATATGTAGGACTACCTCGATGGGACTGTTCGCTCCATAGATCCTCAGTCGAGAAACCTAGTGAAACTGGCCACTGTACTGAAGTCGGCATAGCTCCATATCTCTGTCGGTAACTTCCAGAACCTCGCTGACTCGTATGTTTAACGCTTTTAACACGGTAAAGAATGTTGAAGGTATAAACGATACGTGTCCCTCCCTGTAGACGGAGAGTTCCTGAAACAATATAAGTTTTTTATTAGAATTCGCTTCCGTCCCGGTAGCTGAGTGGTCAGTGCGACGGACTGTCATGCCAAGGGGCCCGGGTTAGATTCCCGGCTGGGTCGGAGATTTTCTCCGCTCAGGGACTGGGTGTTGTGTTGTCTTCATCATCATCATCTCATCCCCATCCATGCGGAAGTCGCCGCAGTGGCGTCAACTCAAATGACTTGCACCAGGCGACCGGTCTCCCCGACGGGAGGCCCTAGCCACACGACATTTCCATTTCCATACTACGCTTTGAACCACTGAGCGCCGTATGACTGAGGAAAATGTTGCTATGGTTACAAAGAATTACAATATGGAACTGTTGTGAGAGGACAGTTCACAAAACTTTTGAAAGTTTAGGTTAGCTTTGCGTTGTTGTCTTTCTGCGACCGCCTGGTGTGATGTAGCTCTCAACGCTAGTCTTCACACTGCACTCTGCAAGCCTCTTTCTCTTTGCACAACTGCAACCTTTATCCACTTCAAACTGTTTACTGTAGTTAAGCCTTGGTCTCCCTCTAGAATTTATAGCTGTCACATTTCCTCCATTAAAAAATTAACGATACCTTGATGCCTCAGGACGTATCCTATCAACAGTTGTGAAGTAATTTTTTTTTCTATGCCTAATTAAAATTTAGTACCTCCTCATTCGTTATCTGTTCTACCTACCTAATCTTAAGCCTTATTCTGCATCGCTATACCTCAGAAGCTTCTATTCTCTTCTCATCAACATTGTTTATTGTGCACGTTTCATTTCTGTACAAGGCTACACTCCAAGTAATAGTTTCACAAAGGACATCATATACTTTAGTTTTATATTAAATGTTGAAATATGTCTCATTTCAATAGGTACTTCTCTTTCTCTTGCCCGTCTATACCTCATGTCTCCACCACTTCGGTCTCCGTCTGTTAGTTTGCTGCTACCTAGCGTAACTCGTCTACTACCTTCAGTGTCGCATTCCTAATCTAATTCGCTCAGCATTGCTCGATTTAATATAGCCCAATACCCTTGTTTTAATTTTGTTTATTGTCATCTGATAACCTCTTTTCAAGACACTGTCCTTTCCGTTCAATACATCTTCGAAATCCATTGTCGTCTCAGTCAGAATTACACTATCGTCGGCAAGCGTAAAAGTTTTTATTTCCTCTGCCTAACATCGGGAATGAGTTGCAACACGGTCTCTCTCCATTCTCAGCAACTATCTCCTTTTCACGTCCTTCCTATCTGTACAAATTGAAAATAAGCGCCGGCCGGTGTGGCCGTGCGGTTCTAGGCGCTTCAGTCTGGAACCGCGTGACCGCTACGGTCGCAGGTTCGAATCCTGTCTTGGGCATGGATGTGTGTGATGTTCTTAGGTTAGTTAGGTTTAATTAGTTCTATGCTCTAGGGGACTGATGACCACAGATGTTAAGTCCCATAGTGCTTAGAGCCATTTGAACCATTTTTGAAAATAAGCCTTCACTCCCCGTGATTTTGCCCTATTGCTTTCAGAATTTGAAAGAGTGTATCCGAATCAACATTGTCATAAGCGTTCTGTGAATATAAAAATGGTGTAAACGTGGGATTTCCCTTGTTCGTTTTATCTTCTAAGATAAGTCGTATGGTTAGTATCGCCTCACGTGATCCTACATTTCTCTGAAACCCAAGCTGATCATCCGCTAGGTCGGGTTCTACCATTCTTTCCATTCTTCTGTAAATAATTTGCCTATTAGTAACCATGTTTTCTTAAACTTCTTTGGAATTAGGATTATTATTTTCTTCCTGATGTCTGTCTCACATATCTTGCATATCAGGTGGAACATCTTTGTCATGTTTGGTTCTCCTAAGGTGCATGTTGAAAGTACAACTCAGTGACTGATAAAGAAATACGAGACCACAAATTAGTTTGTGGGTGTTGACACCCTGTGCGTTTTCCCACTAGTGATCCTCCAGAAGACATCAACACCTTGCTTACCAATGCCGGAAGAAATAACTACTGGATATTTCGAAATACTATATGCATCGAATTTTCTGTGGTCTACGGCTACATGCCTATGGCTTCCAAATGATTTGGTAACTGAGATCAACCGACAACTTGGTAATATGCCTGCTGTAAATTTCAAAAAAGGGAAATATCATTTACTATATTTTAAAAACACCAACGGAACTGCTGCAGTGGTAACACCGGTTCCCATCAGATCACCGAAGTTAAGCGCTGTCGCGCATGGTTAGCACTTGGATGGGTAACCATCCAGGTCTGCCGAGCGCTGCGGTTTGCACTCAGCCCTTGTGAGGCCAACTGAGGAGCTGCTTGATGGAGAAGTAGCGGCTCCGGTCACGAAAACTGACAGAGGGCGGGAGAGCGGTGTGCCACATTCCATTCCACATCAGCATCCAGTGACGCCTATCGGCTGAGAATGTTACGGAGGTCGGTGCGTACCATTGGGCCTTCCGAAGCCTGTTCGGAAGGAGAGGCATATTTCAATAAGAAAAAGTCTTCAATCGTGATGCGCATGTTTGAATTCTCATGTATGAGTAAACAACCCAAAACATTGTTTGAGACAGTCATCGCTTCGTCTGCTACGCTCTAATGTACCCATGTCTGGAAGAAGCTAATAAATCTGAGTTCTGCTTGTTCTTACAAATTATAAAATTTTGTCACTTATTCTAACACTCGTGCTAATGTCAGTGGCTCATTATAATTATTAAATATCTTAATTATTAGTTTGTAGAATATTCATTTGCTTTGCCTGTTGTTCTGCCATGGTTTTTTCCGTGTTTTCCTGATGTGAAAACGGAGAGACAATCACACTGCACATGCTGTTTATTGACGACACTCAAGTTACTTACAAACTACTTTGAGAAAAACCGCTGATAACGTGTAGTGGCTGCCCAAATCGTCATCGAACTCCCGCCATGTATCACTCCTGGGAGCAAGCACTCTGCGTAACAGGCCTAGGACAGTATACGCCAGACGCAAACGCGACCAGACGTGTATACATATAGCACGAATGTATTATGAAGCTAGTGCCTTACAAATTTGAGTGTCGTTAATACGAATATGTTTTATTTGTGGCTCCGTTTCCACCTGACGATCGAGATACGTATTTCAGGTATGTTCACTGGGCAAATTTACAGGAGAACTTCAATATCAGGGAAGCCGTGTTACCTATCATTCTTCAAACAAGGACTACACATTCCTTGCTGTATGTCTGTGAGCATTCATCGTACACAAATAGGGCGTTTGAAGTTGCATTGCGGAGAGGCAGCACCTCCGCGATGCCTATTTTATGTAAGAATCTCATAAACGTCCTGAGGATCGATGCGTTAACCCACTTCAAGAACAACAGAAAAAGTGAGAAACAGGTGTCGCTCGATAATTGTCGGACTTCAGAGACTGTAATAACACTGAATTTGTCTTTTCGTGAACCATCATTCTGCGGGGAAAGGTTGTTGTATTTCCATTTGAAGAAAACAAAATTTAGATCGTTTTGAGCACAGGGTAACAAAAATCAAATTGGTCATTATATTATGAGAACAAAGCTTTTACGTGAAGCCGCGCGGAGTGGCCGCGCTATTAGAGGCGCAGTGTCACGAATCGCGCGGCCCGTCCCGCCGGAGGATGGAGTCTTCCCTTGGGCATGGGTATGAGTGTTGTCCTTTGCGTAAATTATTTTAAGTAGTGTGTAAGTCTAGGGACCGATGACCTCATCAGTTTGGTCTCTTAGGGATTCACATACATTTGAATATTTTTTACGTGGAACTGTAGAAGTAATCGGGTGATAGAATCTGCCACGTACATCTACGTATACATTTTCATGCCCTCAACACATTGGAAGTGTTAGTCCTGGTCAGAACAGTGATCAGTGTAGTTGTGACTGCATGATGTCGGAGCTAAGTGAATTCGAACGTGGGCGTATTGTTGCTGCTCGTATGATGGGTGTCTCCGAAACTAAGGTAGCCAAAGTGTTTAGTGTTTCTAGACGCACCGTATCGAAGATCTATTTCGCTTACCGGAAACGTGGCATAAAAAAGTCCTCAAAGTCACAACGCAGATGAAAGTGTGTGTTGAGTGATCGGGACAGACGATCATGAAGAGGATTCTGACGAAAAACAAAAAAAGGACAACAGCTGTAAAAGTCACTGCAGAACTGAATGGCACGCTCTTGAATCCTGTCAACAACACGAGGGGAGGTGGGAATCGCAGGGCGATCTGGAATTCCAAAACCAAACATCAGTGCCGAAGCCATAAAACTTAGTCTGCGGAGCAATGGACGAATGAGTCTTCTTTCGCACTGTTTCTCACTTCTGGCCGAATTTACGTCTGGCATTCACTGTCTCATGCATATTACGCAGTGTGTTTGCTGCCGGCAGTGAAACACGGTGGGAGTTCGGTGATGATTTGGGTAGCCATATCGTGGCATTCCACGAGATCCATGGTTACTCTGCAAGGTCGCATTACTACCGACGATTATGTGATCATTTTGACTGATCGGGGCCATCCCAGGGTTCAATGTTTGCATCCGAATCATGTTTCTATGTTCCAGGACGGCGGGGCCCCTGTTCACAACGGTCGTATCGTCCAGAAGTTGTTTTGTGAGTGCGAGGCTGAATTGTTACATCTCCCCCGGTCATCACCACGTTCACCAGAGTTTTCCTACATCGTATTAGGTATGATAAAGTGTCTTATTGGTGTTTCCGTGTTTTTGTTCACTCAGCGCATATTTCAAAATCCTCTGTGCAGCGCATTGTGGAAGATACGTCGTGCCAATGTTACTGTTTTTCTGTTTTCTTAATTCATTGACGTTGTAAGGAGGAAACTCTCTCATTATATTCTTATGATTCTTGTCCGGGATGTACAATGGTGGTAGCAGAATGGTCACACAGCCTTCGTCAAATAAAGGTTATCTGAATTTAAACACACGATTTCGTGAAAAATACTTCCAGGAACTCACCTTCCCTACATCAGAGCGCTTCGCTTTGTTCCCTGGCTTGAGCTGACCCTTAGACGCAAATGTCTAGCAGCGGCATCCTAGTGAGCTATGCACACGAACTCACAAAGCTCCACACTGCACACACAAATGACCAATCTCTTCCAGCTCATTTCGATGAGTTCCGTCATATATTTCAAGACTCTGACATCCAGTGATACTTCTGTCGG
Organism: Schistocerca cancellata; assembly: GCF_023864275.1. NCBI lineage: Eukaryota > Metazoa > Arthropoda > Insecta > Orthoptera > Acrididae > Schistocerca > Schistocerca cancellata. The sequence continues at coordinate 377,495,287 of NC_064629.1, read as the reverse complement.
AGATCTGGCTCAAACCAAGTCTTCCCAGAAACTTGGCAAATCTAAGAATGTACGAGGGTGAGTCGAATGAAAACCTTAAATGTTCTTAAATATTATTTATTGTGCGGAAGTGGTACAAAGCTGTATCACTTTTCAACATAATCTCCCCCACGCTCAGTGCAAGTCCTCCAGCGCTTACAAAGTGCACAAATTCCTTTAGAAAAAAATTCTTTTGGTGGTCCGCGCAACAACTCATGCACCGCGTAGCGTACCTCTTCATCAGATAGGAATTTCTTTCCTCCCATTGCGTCTTTGAGTGGTCCAAACATATGGAAATCACTTGGGGCAAGGTCTGGTGAGTGTGGTGGATGAGGAAGACACTCAAAATGCAGGTCTGTGATTGTTGCAACTGTCGTAAGGGCAGTGTAGACCTTGCATTTGTCATGTTGCAAAGGGACACCTGCTGACAGCAATCCACGTCGCTTTGATTTCATTGCAGGCCGCAGATGATCTTTTAGGAGACCTGTGTATGATACATTGGTGACAGTGGTCCCTCTAGGCATGTAATGCTCCAAAATGACGCCTTTTCCGTCCCAAAAGAGAGTCAGCATAACCTTCCCTGCTGATGGTTCTGTTCGAAACTTCTTTGGTTTTGGTGATGAGGAATGGCACCATTCCTTGCTCGCCCTCTTCGTTTCCGGTTGTTGGAAGTGAACCCAGGTTTCGTCCCCAGTAACGATTCTTGCAAGGAAGCCATTACCTTCTCGTTCAAAGCGCCGAAGAAGTTCTTCACAAGCATCAACACATCGTTCTGTAATTTCAGGAGTCAGCTGCCGTGGCACCCATCTTGCAGACACTTTGTGAAACTGGAGCACATCATGCACAATGTGGTGTGATGCCACATGGCTAATTTGTAAACATGCTGCAATGTCATTCAGTGTCACTCGGCGGTTTTCCTTCATTATGGCTTCAACTGCTGCAATGTTCTGTGGAGTCACAACTCGTTGTGTCTGACCTGGACGAGGAGCAGCCTCCACTGAAGTCACACCATTTGCGAACTTCCTACTCCATTCGTAGACTTGCTGCTGTGACAAACATGCATCACCGTACTGAACCTACCTTCGTCGATGAATTTCAATAGGTTTCACACCTTCACTACGCAAAAGCCGAATAACAGAACGCTGTTCTTCCCTGATGCAAGTCTAAGTGGGGCGGCCATCTTTATACTGATACTGCGACGGTGTGTGTGCACCTGCACTATGCTGCCACCTACAGGCCATTCTGCACGCTGTTTGTAGCACGCTTGCGAACTTACAGGATAACGGCGCGAAATTTCGATTTGTTATTACAAATTTAAGGTTTTCATTTGACTCACCCTCGTCATCTTTCTAAGATACGACAGATGTAACAGGCGGGGGTGTGGAGTAGGGACGTCCATATTCTATAATTTACTATCTACTGTGCTACTACACCCATTTAACGATAATGAAGGTAGACAAATGGAATATATGTTCATAGAAATCAAATCCCTTAACAGCTAGTGCCTGATGTGTGTCCTCTGCAAACCTCCTAAACTTTCTAAGCCTCCTAAACTTTGTAAGCCTCCTAAACTGCTCTTTCAAATCTCGAATCGACATGCAAACATATAATTATAGCTGGCGAAACTAATATAAATTTTCTATACAGTTGTCCTCCCAGTGTAAAAATAAAGCAGATGCTTTCTTCCTCAAACATGTCGCTTCTTGAGCCTGTTCTTACATATCGTACGAACTGTGGTGTCACCGCCAGACACCACACTTCCTAGGTGGTAGCCTTTAAATCGGCCGCGGTCCGTTAGTATACGTCGGACCCGCGTGTCGCCACTATCAGTGATTGCAGACCGAGCGCCGCCACACGGCAGGTCTAGTCTAGAGGAACTCCCTAGTACTCGCCCCAGTTGCACAGCCGACTTTGCTAGCAATGGTTGACTGACTACATACGCTCTCATTTGCTGAGACGGCAGTTTAGCATAGCCTTCAGCTACGTCATTCGCTACGACCTAGCAAGGCGCCATATTCAGTTACTATAATTACTTCAAGAATGTATTCTGAACAGATAATATTGTGAATCATGTACCGTCAAGAGCGACGTTCATCATTAATGGATTAAAGTTAAGTATGAAACTAATTACGTCCGCTTTCTGAATTCTCATTCCTTGTCATGTTCCAGACCTCACGTCAGTATAGTTCTTCCCTCCTCACGCCAGCCTGCGTGAGCTAAAACACGTGCATTTCGGCCCCCACTCGTAACACGGTTTGGCTCTTCTGCTAACACAAAACGAACAATAGACACTTCCTTGTAGGCATATTAGCAACAAAATTCAAAACAGAGTAGTTCGTACCTCTCAAATAACTGAAGCAGACATTTCTGCTCATAACATAATTTTCATGACGTACTAGCTAGAATTCGCTGAAAGAAACCACAAATAACCACATACCGAGACTTCAAGTGCGTGAATTTATCTGAACTAAGGTACAAGAAATAGTTTGGGGGACATATTCTATTGCCTTCTCGGACATAATCGAGAAATTTCATGGCTTTACTAACAAAATTTCTCAACTATTTGACAAATTTGTTACCCTAAAGATAGGAAAAGTCAGAAGGAAACCTGCACCTAGGCAAACTGAAGGACTAAAACAGCTGATGAATCTCAGAAACACTACTTCGGGCATACAAACTGTTCCCCATGCTGGAAATCATATTGCTTACAAGCAGAAGCGGAACACAACCAGTCAAACTGTGAGAAATGCAAAACTCAGGCATGCCCGACAACAGAAATAGACCAGTGGTCCTATGGAAAAAATCAGGGTGGTCTTGGTGTGGGCAGAGTAAAAGCTGCAGCTGATGCCATCGTCCGAGCCGAAGAACTGAACCTGTACTTCACATTACCTACAACCACAACTGACCCACGAACGAAACAGATTTATTGATTACTTCAAGGGTGTAAACTACTGTAGCCACGAAAAACTCTATCTCAAGCAGGTTACCTGAAATACCATCAATAAAGCCATCATGCATATCGAATCAGCATCTACTGGACGCAATGCTATCGCAGTCCAAATACCGACGCTTGTTATTGGCTCACTACTGCCCTCTGTAACAAATATCTTCAACCGCTCGTTGACAATAAGTGCTTTTTCCGAGGTCTGGAAACAGGGACTAGATAAGCCACAACCTAAAAGGACATTTCCACAGGTCCCGCTGATTACCGACCTATTTGCAATCTTGCTGCACTGTCCAAGTTATTAGAACACTTAGTCCACGATCAGCTAACAAATTACCTAACTACAAACAGCCTACTAGACGACAATCAGGTTTCCATAAACATCCCAGCACAACATCTGCCTTAATAAAGGTAACAGATGACCTGCAGCTTTCCGTGGATGCACAGGAAGCAACTATCATGTGTTTCTTAGACTTCAGCGAAACTTTTGAGTCTATCGCTATTGACATTTTACTTCAGAAACTTATCAGCCTAAATTTATAGCCAAGTGCAATAATTTTGTTCATATCTGACATCGCGCCAGCAATGCGTCATTTCTGGCACCATATGGTCACAATGGAAGCAGGTAGTATGAGGCGTCCCCCAGGGTTCGGTATTAGGCACTACACCCTTTTCAAAGTATGTCAATGATGTGCCATCAGTTTCATGCTACTGAAAGTACCACATATACGCTGATGGCCTCCAGTTATATCTAAGTGCAAAACCAATAAACCTGAAGACAGAGAATTTCAATACCGATCCTTTCTCTTGACCTGAGAAATAAACTTGTACAAACAGTTATACGTCCAATCATTGATTAAAGCGATGTTATCCCGCAAGGTCTTTCTCACGAAAGCTGACGGTGCCTGGATCTGGTTACGAATGCCTGTGTTCGGTATGTCTGCGATGTTCGACTCTTCGATCATATTTCACCACCACACGCACAGCTATACTGGCTGCGTGCAGACAAGCGCAAAGAATTCCATCCCTCTGTCTTCTCTGCTGTCTGATGAACGTACACGGTCCCTCATATCTCCCCTCGATCTCAATGCTCTTGTCTGAACAACATGCAAGAAACACCCGTTCCCACGAGAGCAGAATGCTCGCTCTGTCCCACTCAGTGGTTGTTCATTTCCTCGAAGTCCTTCTCAGTAGCAGGAACTCAACTCTGGAATAACCTCCCACATCATTTTAGAGAACTGATTAACATATCCATATTCATAATACAATTAATGACGTATCAGAACACAGTTAATGACGATTCCACTAAAACAGCAATAATGATTACCACTGTGCCTGTTAACACTCGTTAACTTCGTACATCCTTCTTTTCAACTAGATCGTCCACATTTAACGTTATTCTTGGCTGGTGCTGTCTCATTAAATTCCCTTTCCCCAGAAATCTCCATATCAGAAAACATCTGTTTTGTACAGATATAAAGTATTATTATATCTGAAACTATCATTACTGTTGTTATTATTACTATTAGTATTATGACTATTAGTGGCAGGAGAAACAGTAGTACAAGCACCGTCAGTATTAACTTTATTAGTTCATAGTGCTATTTACTCAAATCGTCACAATAAATAAAAACATCTTTCTCCTAAATACTCTGAGGTGACAAAAGTCATCGGATAGCGATATGCACACGTACAGATGGCGGTAGTATCGTGTACACAGGGTATAAAAGGGATTGTATTGGCGTTTGCAGCATTAATGGTGTCATTAGCGAGATGGCGAGCGGAGAGGTACGCTGTGAGGAAGCTAAGGGCGTGGCGGACCGTCGCCCGGCAGAGCACCATCCGGCCCCCCACTTCCAATAGACCAGCACATGCACCTTGCCACCGAGACAGACGGTGGAAGGATGTTGGGACGGCGGTGTGCAGACGCGCCTTCGGCCGAGGAAGCAAGTGATGTGGTGGATCGCCGCTCGGCAGAGCTTTCTCTGTCGGCGGCCCCATCCTACCCATCACCTACGACGGTGCAGCCTCCGACTGCGGACGAAGATACGAATGCCACTAGAGGACCGGAAAGCCGTTATGCGGCCACAGCCGGGGCTGTGGGAGCGAATGGTTCGGACGATCGTCGGCCTCACCTTGCCTGCCACCTACGACTGACCGGCGCTCACATTACGCGAGCACGAAAAGCGGACACAGACTTACCTGTGCACGCACGCGACCCGCCAAATCGTACACTATCGGTCGATGTGTGCCATGTTGCCATGCACCACATGGCAACTAGCGACCACCTCTACTGCCAAGAGAGAGACGTAAGAATCATCGTAGCCGCCTCGAAGACGCAGCCAGCGGCCGCCGCCCTGACGGTAACGCCTGCGCTGCGCGCACCCACGCGTAGGACGCCTTCCTCGCGGGTTGCCGCGGAGCCAGGAGTAGAGACACGAGATGCGGCAGCGGCACCCGCGCAGGTAGGAACTCCTGCGTCACCCGCAGCCGTGCATAACACGCCTGCCTCACGGGCTGCCGCGAAGTCAGGGAGCTGCAGCCACACTGGGGTACTTAAAGGGAATTTTCTCTATGGGCACCGCACAAGAAGAACGAATGGAGAACTCGTCGTCATCCCGGAAATGCCGAGTTGTTTCTGATGAGGACGACACATCGCCTCAGGCCGCCTGTCCGAGTCGCGGCCACAGAAGAAGGTGCAGAAGGAAACCGCTGCGCCAGCTCCAAACCTGAAACTGGAGGCGCTAGGCTATGGCGTCCGATCGACAAGTTTGATGAAGTCGCCCAGGTGGAGTGGGAACACGCCTTTATTCTGTTTCGTCCTCGTCGATAACACCGAAAACCGAAAAATCCTCCAGACGAATCACGTCGCCTGGGCACGAATGACTGTTGAGCCACACCGAACAAAGGGGAGGCGGGCTCAGTGTTACTAGTGCCAGGGCTTAGACCACGTCGGACAGTACTGCTACATGCCACCTCGCTGCTTGAAGTGCGCGGGCCCGCAGCAGAGTAAAGAATGCACCCTGAAGAGAGAAGACGCGCCACTCTGCTGCAACTGTAGCGTGCCACACGTGGCGAGCTACAGAGGCTGCAAGATATTCAAGAAGCGCAACAACAACAAGCATGCACCCTGAAGAGGGAAGACGCGCCACTCGGCTGCAAGCAGACGATGGGCAGCACCGTCAGGGATGGCACAAAAACGCACCAGTTTCGCGGATTCCGTCAAGGGGGAGGCATCTGCGGTCCCCCGACAGCAACAGGCGAAAACGATAGGACAATATCAACGGAAGAACACTGCAAAGAAGTATCAGCCAGCTGATGAAGCTGGAGTTCCAGCCGCTCACGCACTGCTGGCAATGAAGAGGCGGCTTTTCATTGTTGGTGATTTCACTGCAGAATACAAGCAGTGGAACTCCCGCCTCATAAACGTCAGTGGTCGTCGTCTCCTGAGCAGCCCAGTAAAATAGCGCCACCATACTGGAGCCGTACGATCCGACGATCTACCCTTCCCGAGGACAGCCGACCGTGCTCGATCTCGCCATCTTCAAAGGCGTCGAGCAACACACGTGCACCACAACACTCTGCGTCCTGTTGTCGGATTATCTACCGGTGGTTTGAGAGATCGAGATAGTAGGCACAGTGCTGCCTGCTCGCCATCGTTGCTACAGGAAAATGAACAGAGTGCGCTTCCAAAACGAAATTCTCGACCTTCTGGAAGACTCGTCGGACCCTGACACCGTGGGAGCGGACGCTGCACTGGAATTCCTGAATCGCCAGCTACTACGAGCCACCGAATCAGTCACCCCAGGACCACTCACGGAAGCTCCCGCCTCACATTGTAGAGGCGATCAGGGAGAAGAATAGGACTTTCTGAGAGTGGCAGGTCACAGGCCAGCCGGAAATCAAACGCCGCTTAAACTGTATGAGACGAGGCACCAAGACGGAGGTCGAGGTTCAAGATTAGGCTGGTCTGGTGGCCACGCTCAATCCCCAAATGGCAGCGCCTGGCAAGTCGTGAAGAGTTTCCTTCGCCGGGGACAGCGCATCCCGTCGCCTCAGGTCGGCTAGAACGTCGCCTGCAGTCCAGACGACAAAGCCAGCATAGTAGCAGACACCTTCGCGGGAAACTTCACAGCTGTGGGTGGTATCGTGGACCAGGACCACATCCACCGAGTGGAAGAAGAACTGCCCACGTACCTGGCAGCAAGAGACGAAGACGATGTAATCATCCTCATCGCTCCTGGCTCGGACTTGTCCTTGAAGTAACCGATTCTTAAAAGTTCGCTGTGTCACAGGGGTGCCACCTGCTTCTCAAATTGCTGGTGCAGTATGGTGTTCCCTATCGGTAGTTCCACGTGGGCGTCTTCTTACCTTGCGATCGTACATTCTCGTGACAGCTGCTGCCAGCAATCATGTACAGTGGCTACGTTCCTGCCACGTCTTTCTGCAGTATTGCAGAAGTAAGATCCAGCTTCTTGTAGGCCTGTTATACGACGTCGTTCAAACTCCGTGAGGTGTTGATAAGGGCGTCTTTGTCATCTTAAAGGCATTCTTGACCGTCATTAACTAATCACGTCCAACGCAAAAGTAACTAACGCTCACGACCGTTACAGTTTGTATTTAAAGCAAACCTGATTTAGATCCTCATAGTGGCGCTACTAGCGCTATTCTTACGCGACTGGCCGAAATTTGAACAGACATCGTCTTTGAGATGTAGAAACACACATACAAACTTTCGTTTGTATCGCACAACTCTTTCTTAGTGTAGCCATTGTCTTCCATCAGTGTGTTTAGCTGCGCTAGCCTGTTTTCTTTAATGATTAAATTATGACTTCCGTACCTCTTATTTGTAGCGTAGCCTGCGTGATCGGTACTAAGTAGGACAGTTTTTTGGTTTCTGATAAGAAAATACGATTGGTATAAACAGTGACTGCTCAAAAAATGGCTCTAAGCACTATAGGACTTAACATCTGAGGTCATCAGCCCCCTAGACTTAGAACTACTTAAACCTAACTAACCTAAGGACATCACACACATCCGTGCCCGAGGCAGGATTCGAAACTGCGAACGTAGCAGCAGCGCGGTTCCGCACTGAAGCGCCTAGAACCGCTCGACCACAGCGGCCGGCAAACAGTGACTGTCATGTTCCTTTGGAGATCAGTACAAATCCCTTTAGGACTACCGAATGAAACATTATTTGTTCAATTTAGCGTTGGTGAATTGCTGTATAACGTATGAAACAAAGTATGAAGTATTACTGCTCGCACAGAGATGGACCCTCACTCGTGGCCACGTGAGAGATCTCCTCGGGTTGTGGCAGGCTGCGAAATACTTCCCGGGGGGCCGAAAGTAAGAACTCACCGGTTAGTCTGACAAGCAGGTTTCAAGTGCTGTCTGAGGCTGACACTGTCCCTCAGCCAGATGCAGCCGCTTGCCCTGTTTCAGACGAAACCTCTCAGTCAGCAAGATCCGGGCAGTCGCAAGGGTGAGATTACTGGTAGTTGGGAGCTCTAATATTAGGCGCATTATGGGACCTCTTAGAGACATGGCTGCCAAGGCGGGGAAGAAAACCATTGTGAAATCCGTGTGCTTACTGGGCGGATTCATTCTAGACGTGGAGTGGATCCTTCCGGATGCCACGAAGAGCTCATTGTGGTGGTGACTCACGTCACTACCAATGATGTGGTTTCGAGAGGCTATCAGAAGTGGTAAAGGTTGCCAGTCTTGTTTGCGAGGTGAAAGCAGAGCTCACCATTTGCAGCACAGTCGACAAGACCGATTGCGGACCTCTGGTACAGTGCCGAGTGGAGGGTCTGAATCAGAGGCTCAGACGGTTCTGCGACCCAGCAGGCTGAAGATTCCTCGACTTGCACCATAGAGTGGTGGGGTTTCGAGTTCCGCCAAATAGCTCAGGAGTCCATTACACGTAGGAGGCGGCTAAACGGGTAGAGGGTACTGTGTGGCGTGGACTGGGCGGTTTTTTAGGTTTAGGGTCTGGGGTAAACACAAAAAGGGTCTCAGTCTCAAAGGGTGCAGGTCGAACACAGGAAGAATGGAGACCTGGGAACCATCGGTATAACAATTGTAAATTGCTGTAGCTATGTTGGGGAAGTACCAGAGCTCCAAGCGCTAATAGAAAGCGCTGATGCTCAAATCGTTATAGACACTGAAAGACTGATAAAGCCGAAGATAAGTTCAGCGGAAATTGTTGTTAAGGACCTAACGGTGTTCAGAAGGGATAGACTAAATGTAGTTCGTGGTGGCGTATTTTTTTGCTGTTAGAAGTAGTTAATTTTGTATCGTAATTGAAGTAGTTAGTTCCGTAAGTTAGTATAGGTATAGGTCGTTCTTGGTAAATGGAATAAAATAATAATTGGATCCTTTTACCAACCTCCAAACTCAGATAATACAATTGCTGAAAGGTTCAAAGAAAACTTGAGTCTAATTTTAAACACGTACCCGACTCATACAATTATAATTGGTGGTGACTTCAATTAACCCTCGATATGCTGGCGAAGATACATGCTTAAATCCGGACGTACGCGTAAAACATCACCCGAAATTGTGCTAAACACGTTCTCTGAAAATTAGTTCACCCACTCGAATAGTAAACGCTTGTGTGAAAACACACTTCACCTATTGGCAACAAATGATCGTGAACTAATCAAAAGGGATACAGGGATTAATGAACACAGAGCTGTATTAGCGAGACTGAGTACCGTGGCTCCCAGATCCCTCAAAAATAAACGAAAAATATATCTATTCATAAAAGCGGATAAAAATCCACATGACGCTTCCCTGAGAAACAATCCCCAAGCCTACCAAATTAACAATGTAAATGGAAACCAGATGTGCCTTGCACTCAAAGAAATAGTATCGATAGCAATTGAGAAATTTATACCAAATAAATTAACAAACGTCGGAGCTGTTCCACCATGGTACACAAAACATGTTAGGACACTGCTGCAGAAACAACGAAAAACGCATGCCAAATTTAAACGAACGCAAAATCCCCAAGACTGGTGATCTTTTACAGAGGCTCGAAATGTGGCGGGGATTTCAATGCGAGATGCTTATAATAGTTTCCACTACTAAACTTTGTCTCGAATCCTGGCAGAAAATCCAAAGAGAGTCTGGTCGTATGTAAAATATACTAGCGGCAACACATAATCATTGCCTTCTCTAGGCGATAGCAATTGGAATACTATCGACGACAGTGCTGCTAAAGCAGAGTTACTAAACACAGCCTTCCGAAATTTCTTCACCAATGAAGACGAAGTAAATACTCCAGAATTCGAATCAAGAACAGCTATCAATATGAGTTACTTAGAAGTAGATATCCTCAAAGTAGTGAAGCAATTTAAATCACTTAATAAAGCAAGTCTTCTGGTCCAGACTGTGTATCAGTTAGGTTCCTTTCAGAGTATGCTGATACAATAGCTCTATCCTTAACAATCACATGCAATCGCTGGATAAATTCTAGTGTCCGATACCACTCGTCGGCTTTGACCAATGACGTCATACGTAAGGCAAAGATGCTGCAGTGGACCATCTATGAATGGAACGGATCATACTCTTAAACAAACGAATCCAGCATGCCATAAAATAATACAGTTAACGCCACTTTTATTTCCGCGCGAATTTCATTTAAACGAGTTGAAGGCTGAAATAAATAAGACGAGAGCAATTACGAGTGAATATATTATATTTGCCACACTTACTGCAAAAACGATCTAAATAATGAACCGTCGAATAGTTGGGATCGGTAACTAGAAGCAAATTATGTAGGAGGTCATTCCTAGTTACCGATTCCAAATTACTGTTTGTTGCGCAAAAATCTTATAACATATCAGAAACGTGCTTTAAAAATGATCTTGTTAGTGAACTACTGAATACGACAAGACTTTCAAAAGATGAACATCTTTACACACATTACTGCACACGCAAAGAAATAAAACGCAAAAATGACCAACCCTTGCAACCGATAACTATACTACCTTCACGAAAGACATACCAGCTACAGTAGCTCCAAATAACACTCAGTAAAACTGATACACCAGGAGTGACAGTAAAAGTAAGAGAAGCGTAGCAGAAACATCGAAAAGGAAAACATAAAAGTGGCTACATAAAAAGAAACTTACCGCATATGAACTTGCAAAGGAGTCAAAGATCGAGGCTGATAAGAACGAAATAAGGACATAACAGGAAATAATAATGTTAGAAGGTCAAACTGTAGCGAAAGAAGCAAAATCCAGAATAACTAATGAAAAAAATAATAAGAAACACAAACTGCCAGGCGCGAAGGAGGTACCACCCAAACCAGTGCTTCCCTACCACCCGCCCTCAATGAGACGCAAAATTTTAAAATAGTAAAAAAATTAAACCACGTGTCAATAACATAAACCCTCCGGTAAAGACACAGCAATACCCCTCGGCCCACCATTGTAAACAGAAAATATGAAAACGACAGAAAAACCTCCCTCCAGAGAAACCAAAAACGTAGCACTGGCACAATACAGTAACATAAAAAAACGCAACGTAAAACAAGAAAAAATCGTCAGACCCACCAACACCTAACTAACAAAACGAGGCTTGTACATTATGCTGACTACTTTCATAAATGCAAGAAATAAACGATAACCTATAGGAATACTCTTCCTCCAATAGTATTCATCTAAATGGCCTTGCGACACAGAAATTCTTCTCTTTCCCCACCCGACAACAGATTTTACAGCCCCCCAATACCCGTCGATACTATTAGTACATGTCCCCGTCATACAATCTTTAAACTGAATATTGTGATTCACGACAAAATGGTGATAACCCCTTTCACCCAACCCTTTGTACGAAGCAAACCCATCCGACATAACTACAGAACCTTCTTCCACATAATCTTCTATTAAAGATGTCAAGACTTCCTTTGTCCGATTTGGTGCAACCTTCAATACAACATCAGCACAATCTCTTCCAGAAAATACTACTCCAAAAATCCAAAGCCCAACAACCTCGTGCCCCCTTTCGTACTTTCTCTTTCCAAAATGTGACTCATCTACTTCAACTATAACCCCTGCAACTCACCCCTCCCCCCCCCCCCCCACCAATGACCCCCTATTCTTTATAAATTCAACGCAGACTTCTCTACAAAACGAGAACCAGTCGACTACAGTGCCACATGAAACCCCTGCTTCGTACATGACAGATTTGCAAGAATATTCATAACAAAAATAGTAGGTTAGAATGATAATTACTACTAAATACAGCGTCGATCTTTCGAACCACGTCCCCTTGTGTATGGATCTCCATGTGTATTTTTTCTGCACCTCCACATGAATTCGTCGGAAGTTCTTGATGAGGCAATCTTCGTCAAAACCATATAATTTCCACAGACACTGCACTTGCGAAATTCAGCAATGACGCCCAATGATTGCAAAAATTTTATAATTGATTTACGGTCACTCATTCTCTGAAGCAGAATTTTCGCAGTAAACACAACTTACTCATCCATAACGAACAGCGTCAGAAATCAAGACCTTATAAATCACGACTACTTTCATTAACAAAGATGCCGAAAACAAATTACGAGACGAAAACAAAACAATGTACATCGAATTTTTAATATACGCGCGTAACGAGGAAATCCAGAGAAATCATTTAACGTTCATCGACAGCAATCTGCGGCGCAAACAAAATAACATCACACATTACGACATTGATCAAAGCCGACGGGTGATATCGGACATAGAATTGACCCCAATCGCTTACTTGACGAAAGATACGTACCTAAAGACTGGAAAACAGATTGCAAAACGATTTAGAAAAGATATGTGTATGGTTCCAAAATTGCTAATTGACAGTTCAGTGTTGTAGGCCCTCTGCTGCTCCTTACCTATTTAAACGATTTAGGAGATAATCTGAGCCGCTGTCTTTAGTTGTTTGCAGATGATGCTGTCGGTTATCGTCTAGTAAAATCATTAGAAGAGCAAAACAGATTGCAAAACGATATAGAAAAGGTATCTGTATGGTTCCAAAATTGGTAATTGACCCTAAATAATGAAAAGTGTGAAGTCATCCTCATGAGTGCTAAAAGGAATCCACTAAACTGCGGTTACACCATCAAGCAATCAAATGTAATAGCCGTGAATTCTACTAAATGCCTCGGAATTACAATTACGAACAACTTAAATTGGGAAGAACACATAGAAAACTTTATGGGAAAGGCGAACCGAAGACTGCGTTTTATTGGCAGAACACTTAGATGATGCAACAAATCTGCTAAAGAGACTGCCTGCACTACGCTTGAAGTACCGCTGCACTGTGTGGTATCTTTACCAGATGGGATTAGTGGAGTACATGGAGAAAGTTCAGCAGAGGATAGCACGTTTTGTACTATCGAAAAATAGGGGAGCGAGTGTTACGGACATGATACAGGATTTGTGGTGGCCGTAATTAAAACAAAGGTTTTTCTGGTTACGGCGGGATCGCCTCACGAATTTCAATCACCAGCTTTCTCCTCCGAATGCGAAAATATTTTGTTGAGGCCGACCTTCACAGGGAGGAGCGGTCACCATAGTAAAATAAAGGAAATCATAACTCGCATGAAAAGATATAGCTGTTCGTTTTTTCCGTGCGATATTCGAGAGTGGAATATTAGAGAACGACTCTGAAGGTGGTTCGATGAACCCTCTGCCAGACACTTAGTGTGATTTTCAGAGTATCCATGTGGAAGTAGATGAATTACACACATCTCACGTACCTATATTACTTTAGAGCCCATGTCCCATGTGTATTTTTCACTGGATCTAACCTTGTTTAAAAATTCCTTTTGTTGACACAAATATTTAAAAAAGTTTTGCAATTAAAATGTCCAAAATAAATTTAGCAGAGTCATCCGTCAGTCTTTTTATCTCCTTTGTTCTCTGTGCCGTTATGAAGGAGCACAACATCTCAAGACAACCGCCATGGGCTAGTACTGCAAAGAAGAACTGCACACTTTTAATTAATTCACTAAATTATTCATCATTACTACATGACTCAATGTACTTGTACCAATTCTTCTGGCTTTGCTCAGGCTTTTCAGCTTATGGGAAACTATTTTTTTTAATTTGAAAATTGATCAAAACACTTTCCATTATCAATTTAATGTTTTTTTTCAACAAAAATTTGATAGATTCTGCGACGTAAGTTCATGGTACATATCCAGAAACAAGCCACTAACAACAAAGAAAATTCACTAAACAGTTGCATCCACATGTTCAGATACTCTAAATATCCATCACAGAGGACTCCTACACTGCATTTAAAATCCTTCAACCAGGGTCGTTTCTACAATTAGGCAAAATAGGTGTCCGCCTAGCGGGTCAACATTTTAAGGGCGGCAAAGGGTAGAAACATTTAATTGCAAATTAGACAGCGAAAAAAATTGAAGAAATGAGAAGAAAAACGAAAAAGAGAAAAATTAAAGGACCAGATTGTTTTCAAAAGCATATGGAAGAGTTACTTAATAAGTCTTTATTTACTTTGACGAAAGCAAACGCATTGCATCTACCTACCTCAAAATTATTGTAGCTTCTACTGCGTACCAAACGGAAACAAACGTGAGCTTGATTCGCCTCTATCGAGCGCTAGAGCTTGGCATGTGCACTGGCTTGCGGTCATGTTGCGACTTGATACCCTACCTCCCTCAGTCCATCTTTATGTTTTCATCCCTACAGGTTACTTCTTAAGCGGATGTTGTAGTGAGTAGCTGCTGTTGATGTTTTTAGTTCTGCTATTACTTCCTGTGAGTAATCGAACACATATTTACAAGCAAGGTTTTGTACTTTTATTTCAACATATCTAAAAGAAGTAAAAGGTAAATACAGTTCATCATACCCATACATAAAAATGAGTTGATGTTTCTATGTAAGTCTGTTTCTGAGTGTCTGAGACTCACAGCACGAGAAAAGAACTACGCTATCTTTACTCAAACAAATCAGCTGTTGTTTTCATAAAATTTGACGTATAACATCTATTGTCTTCAATCAGTTTCAAAGGAACTGACGAAAAAGCATGAAAATTGAGGACTGTCCCCAGAAAATGGGGACGTCTGGTCACCTTAGTTTAATGATTAGAAGTATAATAGGAGATTTGCATTATTGTGCCGGTGGATGTTATATGGTGGTGGAGGGATGGGGCGGATATTGGCCAGACCTGTGGTAGGAAAAGAAAGGTGGCGTCATTATTTCTCGCCTAGGGCGTTAAAACACCTAGCAACGGTACTGCCCTCACCTTACATGCATAACCATCACTTTCCATCTACACCAAGCTTTCTTGCACTCTGACAGTCATAAAATTATTATCTTTCCTGTACTGAAGAAAAATCCGAAGGGAATCGAGTATATTCATCACCAATAAGGGAATTCTCTTTCTTTTCTAAGTTGCTGATATCATTGCGAAAAACACCAGCAAAACGCTGGATATGCTTTAAATATATCTCATTGATGCGGTCCACGAAAAGATTCTGGAAAACTACTGGAGCTGGTTTTCTCCATCGTGTCTTACTACGACTGAGAAGTTGTTGATAATATATTTCAACAAAGTCACAAAATTTCTTTAGAGACTCAACACGGCCAGTGTATGTTGAAAAATGGTTACATGTTTTCATTAGTGGACTATGCATGTCAATTTCAAGGATGTCAATTCCATGCTGAATGCAGTTGTTCAGGACATGAGTAGGACATCCTACGCCATCTAATACCTCTTGAGGCTAACAAACTCATTATTACCCTGCCCTCTTTTGACACCACCGAAAATTAAACGCTAAACATTTATCCCTATTTTCAACTTGTTAAGAGTATCAGTGATATGAGTTGAAACAGTTTTTGCAGTTTCAATTGACTACTTTCATTCTCAAGAAACTTAATTTGCAGTCCTCCATTCCTGTTATCAAAGTAACAGACTATAATGGTGGTTATTTTAATATCTCTATGGTTGCTGGCGTCCGATGAGACACCAACAAAAGGAATACATTATAGGTCTTTCATGATACATACTAGAGAATCAGGTGCTAAAACTGAATTTACTGTCGCTCCAGTTCAGGTACGTCTACACAAGATTTTTGATGATATGGATGAGCGATGGAAAATTTTCTCAATAGTCCACAGGTAAAATACATCGATTTATAACTGCTGTGGTCTGCTTCAATATAATAAGCAAGACTGTCTTGAGCAGCACTTACTTTATTTTCCAGTTCAGTACTGGCTTAAAGAGAAATTAGTCACTTTACTTGATGAACTTGCGCTCATAACACAACTCATATGTTTCTCTGTTTCCAAGTGGAGTTCCAGGTCGCTGGCGCCATGATTTGGTATTGAAACATGGGTTTCTGGGCAACAAACCATACATTTTGCTTCCTATTGTACTCTTCCGAGATGGAAGCTTATATATTTTTCTCGAAGCGTATCCGTAATTGTGCATTTCCTCTTCGGCCTGAAGAGAAGTTATTAAATTATCTGAAACAAAATCGAAATGGAGAATGATCAAAACGCTATTTTCAGCGATAAAGATTTCAACTTACAAAATAAAACGATATTTCTGTACCGTGAGCTATTCATTTGAAAACCATGGAGCTGTTGTTTCAGCTTATCTAAAAAGATGATTTATTGGTGAGGAATATGTAATTTAAAGAAAATGCATCTGGATAAATACACTGCTTCACTAAAAATACGTACATCGCACAAAAATAAAATTGGCAAGTGAAAACCGGGTGGAAGGGGGACTATCAGAGCCAAAGAACGTAGACATCTCGAAGCTAATAAGATCGAAACATCAGCTGTAACCAATATAAGCCGATATTTTCAGTTTAACTAGCACAAAAAGATCTATTGTAAGCAAATAACAAACAATATAGTTCAATACCGAAGTAAAAAGGATATAAATTGTTGACGATACGAGACGAAAACAAAAATAAAAAAATCTTAATTATCAAAAATAAAAAATTGTGTATATTAGCAGAGATCGTAAAAATGTATGTGGGCGTTAAATTAAACGTCGGAAATGCGGACATATCCGCATAAATGTGGACGCATGGTAACCCTATCTGCGACAGACGGGCGTTTATGATACTGTTGTATAGTTTTGTGTGTCCGACCTGTTGACCTATTTCTAAATCGAGTAACCTGTGCTCGTTACAGAGTACTCGGGACTATTCGCTGCCCAAGATATTCTCGTTACACGTTGGCCGCGGAAGGAGCTAATTATGTCGCGCATTCAATGTAAAATCTAACAGGAATAGCGTGAGTCAGGTGCCATCAATAAGTATATCCGTACACAAAAAAAGTTTGTGTTACCTAGCAACGCGCATTCAGTACGCAAAAGTTTTTAATGGCACGAAGTCCAAAAACACAAATGCTATATCATGTAATTACTCATGTTTTGTGCACTAATTCCTTTATTTTCTGTACTCGAATTCTATGTGCACGTTTAAATCCGCTACAGATGCAAAATCTCTGGCGCTAAAATTGATTCATTGAGAATTATTATACTATTTACGATAGTATATTAGACCAACTGTATCACGTTGAGAACACTTAATGGATTCAGCTTTAGTCGACATACCTGACGCGCGCATTGTACGCAGGAGCGCGCTGTTGGCAGCAGCGGGGAGGTTGGCAGCAGTGAGACACTTGCAGAGCGGAGGCAGTAGTCGAGCGACCACAGGAGCGGCGGGAGCGTCTGCAGCGTGTGCGATGTCGGATTCACTGGGAAGGGGTAGCGGCGCCGGCAGCTCCGACGGAGAAAGAGCGCCCAAGCGACAGAAAGTTCGTGAAGCGACACCGGAGCCGAGCTCTTCCACAGAACCGGGGCCGAGCACTTCCACAGCACGACAGTCAGCAGCGACTCGTCGCGAGGCCTCACCGCAGCCGGGGCCTTCCAGAGAGCAGCAAGAGCCGGACTCGCAGAGTCCGGAACCTGAAGAGCTAGCCAAGGCGCAGAAAGCGCCGCAGAACGGAAAAGCAGCAAAGGGCAAGCAGAAAAGACGGAAGAAGCCTCCGAAAGCGGCGGCGCCAAAACCAGGGAGCAAGCGGGCTCGGCGCTTGAAAAAACTCGAGCGCCAACGGAAGCGCGAGAAGGAGAGGAGGCACTGCGACAGGCTCGTTAGATACTGGGATGGCATCATCAGTTACTACAGGGGTCTCCGTGAGTACACTAAGAAAATGAATTTATCAAATTTAATTCGTCTGAGAACATAAATTTGCCTACCAAATGATCTGCATTTTATTTTACGTAAAAGCGACAACAAGAATGTGGAGAGGGTTTTAACGCTTGAGCGCTTTTGCGGAATTCTGCTCAAACTATTGTTCGAGATGTTTTAGTGCCTCAGTGAACGATCACTCCGAACTTTCACGAGTGTTTCTTTCATCTTATTTTCGTTCAGTCAGCAATGGAGTAGCTACCACTATATAAGTTATATTTCATTTTTTTGACTTTATCTCTCTGTCTAGTTTGGCCTATCCTTAATGGAGACTTAGTTTTTATACACTTATTTAGTAGCAGCATATACAACAGGTTTACACAATTATTTCATACGTTGCAATTATGCTAGTCACTTAGAAAAAGCAGTACAAGTGCTCGTGATCCAGGTGTGGCTCGCTCTAAAGAGGAAATCACCATCGGACCTATTAATATGTGTACGTTTCTCGATATTTTTCATTCTTTATTTAAAAGCAAACCTTATATTAGACATAAAATTCACGAGTTTCCGACTTTGTTAAAATGAGAGAAAGTTTTCCAAATTATGAACCAATATGCAAAAATTGTGAAATAGAAATAACAGTTTTATCTGGCAGGGTCACATTCGCTGACACGTTTCCTCCACTAACTGTATGAAATGCGACACGTTTTTGAGACATCATTAGTGTGCTGTGGCACTGAAACAGCGTATTTCGTAGGACGCTTACGGCAGTTTCACTTGACAACGTTGCAATCCAATATGGCGTCCGTTTTCTTTGTTTCTGTCAGCCAATCACAGCAAAGGACACACGACGTCACCTAAAGGGCACCCCACACGATCGACGGATCGCAACGATCCGTCGCATGCGATATCGCTGCAGTTGGTCGCTCGCCTAGACTCCGCTACACATGAACGATTTTCCAAGGAATTTCAAGCAGTGTTAGGAACAACACTGTGTCGAGAAGAAGTAAAATGAACTACTGCGTTTACCAGCAGTCGCAGTTGACCTGCGTATCCCCACGAATAGTTGCAAAAAATAGATTAAAGGAAATGGGAATTGTTGTTTATCACCCTTGTTTTGAAACACTTTTGTTGGGAAGAGTAGATTAATTTGTAGAATATATTACATTTTTCACTGATGCCAGGTGGGCTATGTACATATTTCTACCATGTTAATACCATTCTTTTTCGTTTATTAGTACTTAACTGCTTACCTATTCATTAGTATAATAGTCTAACTTCAAGTATTTACACAAGTTGTTTCCCAATCTCCATGTATCTATATAAATTTTGTCAATAGCAGAACAACTGATTAACATATTTCTGTTATAAACTATTTGAGGGAGAGTCTGATTATATGAAATGATAAGGGACTTGAGTGTAGATTTTCCCTTATTAAAAGTCCACTTAACATTACTATGTGTCATTCTTCATCAGGTGGAGTCCAGCGTGTCGTAACTGTTACTACGAGCTACACATTAGTTCTGCTCTTACAGCGCAAGCTTCAAAATGCTAATCACTGCAAAATCAAAGAGTGTATTTTGCATTACTTCTTCATATAAATGTGCAACTTCGGACGCCACATCACTTCTCGGAATAGCTCGTGGCCCCTGAGTAACTATAAATTCTAACGTAAAGTTCATATTCGCACCCCAGATAGTAACTCCAGGCGCAGGTCCAGTCTGTCTGGCAAGCGGACAGGTGGTTGCAGGCCCTCAACCGGCCTCCTTCACACGCCCATCGTTGGCATCAAGGCAGAATCAGCTTTCATCAGAAAACACAACAGACTTCCACCTGCCCGCCAATGAGCTATTGCTTGACACCACTGAAGGCGCAAATGGCGGTGGTTTGGGGTCAGTGGAATGCATGATACAGGGCGTCTGGCACGGTGCTGCCCTTGAAGTAAACGACTTGTAACAGTTCATTGTGTCACTGTGGTGCCAACTGATACTCAAATTGCTGCTGCAGATGCGCCAGAGTCACACGTCGAACACGATGGTCTTTCCTCTCGGCAGTGCCACTTGGCCATCTGGTGCCCAGTCTTCTAGCAAACGTACATTCTCGTGACCACCGCTGCCAGCAGTCATGTATTGTGGCTACATTCCGTCAAGTCTTTCTGCAATATTGTAAAAGGAACATCCACCTCGCGTAACTCTATTACACGACCTAGCATTCAAACTCAGTGAGTTTATAATGGCGTCTTTGTTGCCTTGAAGGCATTCTTGACTAACATAAACTCAACACGTCCAGTCTCAAAGGTAACTAACGCTCACGACCTCTACAGCGTATATTTAAAGCAACCCTGATTTTCATCCTCATAGTGAGGCTACTAGCCCCATTCTTATGCCACTGGCATGAAATTTGAATAGATATCACCTCTCAGATGCAGAAAAACGCCAACCAACTTCCGTTTATACCTTACAATTCCTTCTTGGTGCAGGGTTATAGATACTAATCCTCAGTATATTAGGTAATAGGCGTAGTGAACAAAGGCTGGACCCTACTTACAATGAAAACTCATCTGCAAATCTGAAAAATCATGTAATATACAATTACGTCAATGCATCACTAGTAAGCAACGATCTCACCTTGAATCCTGAATATTGAGCTTGGCAATGCGCATCTCAGCAACACACATGACTATAACGTCTGAACTTAACAAGTAGAAGTAGCTGCTGCAGCGGTGTCTAGGGAAAGAAGCAGAGCAAGGCTTAATACTTTCCACATGACCTTATTCTAAATGAATCTAACCGCCTTGTCATCTGATTAATCGCCAAGACTCCTAGCTCAAGGTACAACTTGCAGATTTGCTTTAGTAAGCACCCAAAGTTGTGACTTTCCTAGCAGATGAGAGCACTGAACAGAAAACTTCCTTCCTCACTTTTCTTCGGCTAAGGCTGTCCTCTATTTTCAGTCACCTCAATATCAGTGGGGAAAAGGGCCCTTTCCTTCCGAATTTCAAATCAAGGGATGCATTCGAAAGTCATTCTGTGATATAATCCACCAAAAACTATCTGCGCTGTGTATAAATCATCAGGCGATAACTGTTGCCGAAGTTATCTGACAGAAATTCTACATATAGGCCTACATATACAGGATGTTTCCGAACTCGTCGGTGAAACTTCAGGAATGGATTCCTCATACAACAAGAAGAAAAAAGGCTATGTCAACATGGCTCCGGAAATACATCATTACAGATTTATTCGACCTTCGTTGCCTACAAACTACACTGTATATCTTAACGCCAGCTATTACACTCTGGGATCAGAGTAAATGTTAAGTGATCTCCTCCTTCCTAAATCTAGACCTTCGTTCGTCGCCACACTGAATTCCGCAAACGATCAAAAATGTCTTCTTTAGTTCGTACTGTCTGAAAGGCTGCCACAGTGCGTGCATGGAGCGTTGGTTCATCTACAACAGCAGCCGAATACACGAGAGACTTTAAGTGTTCCCATAGGAGAAAGTCCAGTGGTTTTAAGTGAGGCGATTGGGGTAGCCAAGCAGACGTTCCACCTCTGTCTATCCAGCGCTCAGAAAAACGTGCATTCAGGTGCCTGCTGGCAGACAGACTGCAATGTGCGGGAGCACCATCGTGCATGAAATACGGTCGTCAACGGGATGCAAGTGGCATGTGTTCTATGTACTCAGATAATGCAGTACGCCACAAATCAATGTAATTCTTCTATTAAGTCTCTCTGGAAGAACGTAGGGCCCCAACAAGCATTCGCCGACAATGGCTTCCCAGATGTTCATGGAGAGCGTCGGTTGGTGCGAAGATTAGACAGTAGTGTAGGGATTTGTGTCCACTCACACGTTCTGGTTATGCAAATTTTGGATTCCGTCCCTTGTGAACGTCGCTTCATCTTTTTTTTAAAAAAAAAAAGAAAAAAGAAAAAAGAAAAATGTGCGAAGTTGGGAGTCATAACAAATTTCTGCATAAACCACTGTCTCAACGTTGTTCTATGAGGATAATCCACAGAAGACAAGGCTTATACACACTGCAGATAGTATGGATATACCAAGTTTTCACGTCACGCGCGGCACTTTCCTCTGCAAGCCTAACGGCCTTGTGCTGATTCCATGACTTTCCTCTACAGCGTTGAGCAGACCTTCCTAAACCTCTGGTCTCGGCCGACCCCCGCTGCCTGGTGGACATGTGAATCTCCCGTATTCACAGTGGCGACGATGAGTTTCTTCAAATGTCTTTCGGTCTGGTAATCGACACAATGGGTAGCGTTCCTGGGCCAAGCGACGTGCCTCCAACGCATTGCCGTCCGCCAAACTCGCAGGGTCGCGAGCTCTTGACTGGCGTACATTTCCAGACTCCAAACCATGGCCACAGGGAATTAAAAACCTCCCTACACACACATTCCAAGTGGCTACGGATACATTTAACTTTCCTAGTATTTACGTGTCAGATTAGAGCAGACTGCACACCACAATTACTAACCACGGATATGCCGACAGCTACGTGTTTAATTGGTGATCATCGCACTTCATCTGCGCATGCTGAAGGACATTCAGGCCCATATCACATTGATTCACAATTTGATTACTTGTGCCAGACTTGCAACCGGCGTCGTACTTTTACCTACGGTAAACAGCACTTGTCAACGTGGCTCCGTAACAGTAACATGCTCGAATAACTCGGTAGCTGTGCGTTGCCGGACCCATGTCGAACGACCTTTTTTTCTTCTTGTTATATGAGGAATCCATTCCTGAAGTTTTTCCGTCGAGTTTTCAAACATGCTGTCTAGTCTGGAAGCCACTATACAACGCACGGTGGAGGATACCTTTTCCTGTTCCAGTTGAAAATGATTGATTTTTCTTGTCTTTACTTCGCGGTCCTTACGTGCAATGTACGTTGGTGGCAGGAGAATCGTTCTGCAATCTGTTGCAAATGCCAGTTCTCTAAAATTTCTGAATATTTCTCACGAAAAAAAATGTCTTTGACACTCCAGGGTTTCCTGTCTAAGTTTACGGAGCATTTCCGTAATACTCCGGTCCTATCACACATTCGTGGGATACTCCTGACGATATCTTTCTCTTTGATGAACACTCACTGTCCAGTACAACGTACTGGGTCCTGTTCTTAAAAAAGTCTTCGAGCCAGCCGTCCGGTGTGGCCGTGCGGTTCTGAGCGCTTCAGTTTGGAACCGCGTGACCGCTACGGTCGCAGGTTCGAATCCTGCCTCGGGCATGGATGTGTGTGATGTCCTTAGGTTAGTTAGGTTTAAGTAGTTCTAAGGTCTATGGGACTGATGACCACAGATGTTAAGTCCCATAATGCTCAGAGCCATTTGAACCGTTCTTCGAGCCCCTCACGTACCTGAGAAACTATTCTTTATGTTCGAACCTTCGTTAACGGACTGCAGTGCCGCACTACATCAAACGCTTCTCGGAAATAAAGGAGTATGGAGTCTGCCTGTTGCGCTTCACCAATGGTTTATAGGATATCATGCGAGAAATTAACAAGCTGGGTCTCGAACGAGCGATGTTTTTTAAATCCGTGCTGATTCGTGGGCAAAAGTTTTTCTGTCTCAATGAAAAATATTACTTATAAATTCGAACTTAGAATACGCTCAACTATTAACCAGAAAATCGACGTTAAGGATATAGTTGTGAAATTTTGTGGGTCCGTTCTTTTACAGCTTTTATACGTGGGTCCAATCTGTGCTTTTATCAGTCGCTTGGCACTCTCGGCAAGATCTTTCTCTTAGAGATACTGGAAATATTTTGTGTTTCGAGCATCAGTCTTTCTATACATAATTGGGTAAATTACATATATGTATAAACATCTGTCCATTAATCATTGTATTATGAAACTGCCATAAGTTAATATTTTTTATGTAATGTGTTATTACTAATTAGGCTGCTTCGATCTCCTTCAACATAACCATACAATTCTAAAAAGTAATATGATAGACGCGTTGGGAACATGCATTTACTGGTTTGGAGATATGGACATTCTCAAAATTATGTGATTAGGCGTTCTCTTGTTGCAGCATAGGATAGAGATACGTATGTATAGGAACTGTATGGGTTTTGCCCTTATAACTTCCCTAAGGTAGTGTCTGCTGTTGGGACTATCCACAATTTGTACCATTTAATATCAATGATGATCCTTGATATTCTCTAGCAACGTGTCCATTATTAGTGCGATATAGACACAACAAAAATGCGTCGTGGAACACGCTGCCAGATCGTAGATGACTCAGACTGCAGTGGATAAATAGCTAATCAATAACGTGTGGAGTGGCAGTTGATTGCACAGTCAGAGAAGAATGGTTTACCCCTGCTTACAGTGATTGAAACCTAAACGAAACCTGTGTTTTTTCATACATGTGCGACTATTGTTCTTGAGGATATACCAGCCTTATATTGTGCTGTGACTCTAATAACATTTGCAATATCGACAACTACAAGCTGCAGGTGCTCCATGCAATTACAGAGTGCCCCTGTTGAGCTATATTTCAACATAACATGGCCTATCACATTTCAAAGAATTTGAATAGTTTCCAAACTGCGCTGGAAATCGTGTTTTCTTTTTACTGACTTGAGACTTGGACAGTTATGATCTCAATTAGAAATGTTATGAAAAAGCTTACTTGTCATTTAATCTAGAACTGTCCTATAGATATCGTCGACAACGGCCAATTGCGCTCTTGCATTCAGAACATGTGACTTCACACCACTGCGCGGAAGCAACATTTCCGGCCGTAAAAGTTCACATTTATTACATTTGTTGTCTCCCCGTTTCTATTCAGAATCTCCTCATTAGTTACGTGATCTGCAACATTTTTCTGTAGCACCACATTTCGAAAGCTTCTACTCTCTTTTTGCCTAAACTGTTTATCGTCCATATTACTTCCATACATGGCTACTCTCCAGACAAATTACCTTCAGAAAAGACTTCTTAACAATTAAAGCTAGCCGGCCGGTGTGGCCGAGCGGTTCTAGGCGCTTCAGTCTGGAACCGCGCGACCGCTGTGGTCGCAGGTTCGAATCCTGCCTCGGGCATGTATGTGTGTGATGTCCCTAGGTTAGTTAGGTTTAAGTAGTTCTAAGTTCTAGGGGACTGATGCCCTCAGATGTTAAGTCCAATAATGCTCAGAGCCATTTGAACCAATTAAAGCTATATTCGATGTTAACAAATTTATTTTCTTCAGAAATGCTTTTCTTGTAATTGCCAGTCTACATTTTATATCATTTCTATTTAGGCCATCAGTTATTTTGCTGCCCAAACAGCAAAACTCATCTACTACTTTAAGGGTTTCGTTTCTTAACGTAATTCCCTTAGCATCACCTGATTTAATTCGACTACATTCCATTATCCTTGATTTGGTTTTGTTGATCTCCATCTTATACCCTCCTTTCAAGACACTGTCCATTCCGTTCAGCTGCTCTTCCAAGTGCTTTGCTGTCTCTGCAGAATTACAATGTCATCGGCAAACCTCAAAGTTTTTATTTCTCTTGCCTGAACTTGAATTCCTACTCCACATTTTTTTTTGTTTGCTTTACTACTTTTTCAATGAAGAGATTGAATAACATTGACGATAGAAACAAATAATTTATGACGGCGGTAACTTCAACGACGAGAAACTTGCTTGTTACTCTACCATATGGGCTTCCTCGTGCAACAGAACAAGTTGTACGAATAGTGAACACCTGATATTTACACAGTTACATATTAAGATTTCAATACATCAAATGAGCCCACATTTTTTTTATTGCAACTATTAGGCAACAAAGCCAGGAATTTTTAAGCATCTCCTAGTACCTCAGCTAACCCTCTGTACTGCCCTTCCCATGTCAACTGCCAACTTCGCCACTGGCAATACATGTTATTCACATACCAGATTTTCTCTGACGCGAGGTGATGGCGAGTTAGTGTGTAGAGACGTCGTGGTGCGCGGTTCTACCAAATGTTGTCCAAAAAATCGACAGATTCGGCCAAGGTTCTGTAACGGTGTGGGAGGCAACAGTGTTGACAGCCATATGGATCTTGTTGTTGTCCATGATCGCCTTACTACCAGTCAGCACATCGAACGGATCCTCTAGGATCATGTGATGGCTACTGCGTACGGTGGGGACGCTGAGTTCCTTTTTCTGCACGGTAATGCTAGGGTCCATGTGGCGGACGTCACCAGGAATATCTTGCAACACCTGGACGTTGAAGTAATGGAATCGCCAGTGGTGAGTCCCGATCTCAAACCGCATCGAGCATCTGTGGGACATGCTTGACAAATATGTTCGTGGTCGTCCTATTCCACCAAACACTCTATAAAATTTCTAAAGGGCCGTCATTGACGAATGGTAATGTATACCGCAGGGTGATCTCCGTAAAGTTATACGGAGCATACCAAATAGATGTGGCGCGGTGATAAACCCTCAGGGTGGGCATACACGTTACTGAAGCTGTTAAAGTCTAATGAAAAGCATTCAGGATGACTGGATGAATGACTGTTCCCACTCTGTTTTCGACACTTGTCGGACATTTCAACTCTTGTTATGTAAGTGAACGAGGTTGCAATGGCATTTGGTTGTGTACTTAACTGCCTTGTTGTGTACTAAATTTGTGAGAGATAGAGGCATAATTTGGTAACATAACTAGTCGTCAATTATTGCTCAATGGAGTGTGCCAGACGCCCAAAGTCATGTTCTCATAATTCTTTTGAGCTTATACTTCTGTAAAACATTTCCCCGTCAACAACTGAACTTTTGGAATTTTAGTTGTTACAATGTTCTTGAAGTCGGACGACATTTCATCTGTTTCATTTATCTTGCACACCAAGGGGAATAGTTTCGTCATGGCTGGTTTTCTTAAGGATTGATTTCTGTTACATACTAAATACCATGCACTGACGGAAAAAATCGCAGCACCAAGAAGGACACAAACGAAAGTTGGTATGCGTATTTCTACATCTGAAAGATAATATCTGTTCAAATTTAGCGCTAGTAGCACTACTATGAGGGTGCAAACCAGGTTTGCTTTAAATACATGCTGAGCGTTTGTTACATTTGAGGTTGGACGTGGTGACTTTATGTTAGGCAAGAATGCCTTTATGGCAACAAAGACACCATTATCAACATCTCAGTGAGTTTGAACGAGGTCATGCAATAGGACTACGAGAAGCTCGATGTACCTTCTGCGATACTGCAAGAAGATTTGGCATGAATGTAGCCATTGTAGATGATTGCTGACAACAGTGGTCACGGAAATATACAATCGCAAGAAGTCCGGGCTCAAGACAGCCATGAGGCACTACCGAGAGGGAAGACCATCGTGTTCGGCGTACGGCTCTGGCGCATTTGCAGCAGCAATTTGAGCAGCAGTTGCCACCGCTGTGACACAACGAACTGTTACAAATAGTTTACTTCAAGGGCAGCTCCGAGCCAGGCGCCCTGTGGCGTGCATTCCACTGACCCCAAGCCTCCACCATTTGCGACTTCAGTGATGCCAAGCGAGGGCTCTTTCGAGGACAGGGTGGAAGTCTGTTGTATTTTCCGATGAAAGCTGGTTGTGCCTCGGTGCTAGTGATGGCTGTGTGTTGATTGGAAAGAGGACAGTTGAGGGCCTGCAACCGATCTGTCTGCGTGCAAGACACACTACACCTGCACCGGCAGTTACAGTCTGGAGTGCCATTTCGTACTGACTGTAACTATGTACAAAAAAAAAAGTTCAAATGTGTGTGAAATCCTATGGGACTTAACTGCTAAGGTCATCAGTCCCTAAGCTTACACACTACTTAACCTAAATTATCCTAAGGACAAACACACACACCCATGCTCGAGGGAGGACTCGAACCTCCGCCGGGACCAGCCGCACAGTCCATGACTGCAGCGCCCCGACCTCTCGGCTAATCCCGCGCAGCAAATATGTACATCAATCGGTGCTTCGATCTGTTGTTCTGCCATTCTTGAACAGTATTCCAGGGGTGTTTTCCAACAGGATAAGACTCGCCCACATACCGCTGTTGTACCACAGCATTCTCTACAGTATGTCGACATGTTGCCTTGGCCTTCTAGATAGCCAGACCTTTCTCCGATTGAGCACATATGGGGCACCATCGGACACCAACTCCAGCGTCATCCACAAACAGCGTTAACAGTACCTGTATTGAATGACCAAGAGCAACAGGCATGGAATTCCATCCTACAAACTGATTTCGGGCACCTGTAAAACACAGTGCATACACGTTTGCATGCCTGCATTCAACATTCTGGCAGTTACATTGGTTGTTATTGTACCAGTATTTGACATTCGCTATGGATTATCTCGCGCTTAAATTAACCTGTGATCTAGCAATGTTAAATACTTAAAATATGTTAACTAGAGAAATGTATTTCAGAAGATTCATTACTCTACATCTACATCAAACTCCTCAAGCCACCAATTGGTTTGTAGCGGAGGGGTGTACTTTCGGTAACACTATCTGATCCCTCCAACCCTGTTCCACTCGCGAATAGTGCGTGGGAAGAATGATTGTCGGTAAGCCTCTGTACTGGCTCTAATTTCTCGAATTTTCCCCCGTGGTCAATACGCCAGATGTATGTGAGGGGAAGTAATATGTTGTCTGACTCCTCCTGAAAAGTGCTGTCCCGAAATTTCACGAAATTTCAGTAGTAAATCTGTCCGTGATGCACATCGTCTCTCTTGTAACGTCTGCCAGTGGAGTTTGTTTAGCATCTCCGTAACGTTCTTTCGCCAGCTAAACGATCCCGTGACGAAACGCCCCGCTCTTCGTTGGATCTTCTCTATCTTCTCTATCAGTCCTACCTGATAGTAAATGATGAACAATACTCAAGAATCGGGCGAACAAGCGCCTTATAAGCTACTTTTTTCGTGGATGAGATACATTTCCTTAAGATTATTCCGATGGATCTGAGTGGATAGTTCCGCCTAGATATTTTACGGTAAACGGTGTCTCCAGCCGTTTGTCATCGATAGTGTAGCTGTACAGTAGTGGATTTCTTTACCTATGTACGCGCAATATGTTACATTTATTTACGTTCATAGTCAACTGCCAGAGTCTGCACCATTCATCAATTCTACTTTGGTATAAACAACTGCATCATCTGCGAATAGCCTTAAAGAGCATCCGTCGCTTTCTACTAGATCATTTACGTATATTGTTAACAGCAACGGTCCGATCACACTTCCCTGTGGCACTCCGGATATCACCTGTACATTTGTCGATTTAGTTCCATTAAGAGCGACGTGTTGAGTTCTATCTGCAAGAAAGTCTTGAATTCCATCGCAGATCTACTCCGATACTCCGTAAGCTCGTATTTTCTTCATTATACGGCAATGCGGGACGGTGTCGAATGCCTTACTTAAATTAGGGAACACGGCACATCAGTCTGAGCGCCGTTGTCCACTGCGCTGTGGATCTCATGGAGGAACAGAGCGAGCTGAGTTTCACAGGATCTCTGCTTGCGGAATCCATGTTGATTTTTATAGAGGAGCTGTTCATTTTCCAAGAAAGTCATAATTCTTGAGCATGAAACATATTCCATAATTCTACAACAGATTGACTTCAACGGTATTGGTCTATAATTGTGTGGATGTGTCTTACGGCCTTTCTTAGAAACGGGAATGACCTGCGCTTTTTTCCAGTCGTTCGGTACCTTTCGTTGCTCAAGCGATCTACGGTAAATTACTGCTAGAACAGGAGCAAGTCCTTTCGCATAATCTTTATAGAATCTTGGTGTTGCGATTTTTTTCCATGAGTGTATTATAGAACTAAAGCAAATTCTTCTGTGCATTATTAGATTTAATCCTAATATCTGTTGCTTACAAAATAAGAGTTTCAATATTTATTTTCTAGCACCCCAGCCACAACCAGGTCCACAAGCCAACTTGCCTTTACCTGGAGCCCAAGATCAACTCGGTAAAGAATGTTCTTGTGTAAATAGTTTTGTAGACTGGAAGCAACTCAGTTTGCTGTGTGTAATGTTGTCGTCCACCTTACTTGTGATAGTTGCAAAATACGATTTTATGCTTGTAGTCGCTTCGCAATTATATGTTGCTTAGTCTATCGGTGCGACAGCAGAAGACGAAAGTACGCTCAAAATAAATTTTTTCATTCTGGAAACGATAACATTTTCTTCTTACAGTGTGACTGTTTCATATCATTTGTACTTGTAGCGAAATATGATTTTCCGATTCTAGATGCAGCACAAATAGCAGCTCAACAGGTAGCGGCCAACGCGGCTGCAGAAGCAGAGCCAGGTAACGTCTACAGAGAATTTTGATTTATAACAAGCTTTAGATACTAGAACATAGTTCCCGTCTGGAACGCCTACGCAGTTGTACAAAACTTAAGTACGAGAATACCTTCCACAAGATATAGCACTGCTAAGTAACATAGCTCGATGAAACTTGGACTGTTCATAGGAATAACTACTTAAGTATAGCACAGAAGGTAATTGAAAGACGAACAGAAAATGACACTTAATTGTGTGTGTGTGGTTACCAAGGATGGCAGTGCATGCTACGTAACGTACACCCATGCTGGCCACAAGATTAGTAACGAGTTCTACTGATAGGGCGCTCCATGCGACAGTTTTCCTGGGTACATTACATTTTCACACATCTCGCCATAGCAGGGTACGTAATGCACCCAAGAACTCTGTCGAACATAATTTTTTTGGTAGTCCAGGTGTTATGGTGTGGGGAGGCATAATGTTGCGTGGGCGTACTGGTCTCCAAATATGTGAGCACGGTATTCTCACCGGTCAACACCGTGACAACACTGTACTCCTTCCCCATTTGCTTCTTTTCTTGCTTGTGTTCGGTGCTCTCGGAATGAGAGGATATTCGGCTGATGGGCTAACGGACAGACTTGCCCGTTCTCCCCCTCCCCATCTTAAATGCATCGAGCACGTGTGGGATGCCTTGAGGAGATGACTGCAGTACTTCCACATGCACCAGCGACCGTCCTGCAGTTCTACACCACGCTGTTGGGGGAATGGAACACTCTACCACAAGAACTTACCAACCTTGTGGCCAGCGTGGAAGCACGTTGCGGAGCATGCATTGCCGTCCATTGTGACCACACATCCTATTAAGAACCACGTCCCGTTTTTGTAATGCCCAGGGAACCATCATGACTAACGTTGGCGCAGTGTTAATACTGTCGTCGAAAAAAAGTGTCTCTTCCACTCGTCTCAATGCGTATTTCTTTTAGTTAATTTTTGTACGATCCTGTAGCAATTCTGTCTACGTATGGTCCAAGTTTCGTGGAGCTATGTTGCTTGACAATGACACATCATGAAAGAATTACTTTCGTTTCTGTGTGTTGCATACCAGTGTATTTCACTTTAAGTATGGTAAGTGTATACGGTTTTTCTGCTTCTAGCAGCCCCCCAAGTACCAGATGTGCAGATCATCGAGCCAGATGCTGGAGAGCAAGGTAAGACCTACGAAGAGTTTTGTTGTGTTATTTCTAGAATCTAAAATGTGGTATACAATTTGTGCAAGCCGCCATGGCTGTGTTAGAAGCTGAATGTAAGGTTTAGGTACGTTGTATTGTTGTACAACAAATTCTACTTTTTAGGAATGACACAATTTTCTCGTGCAAAGTCATGTGTCGCCTTGTCTATGCTTGTTACTAAACATGCTTTACTGATTTCAGTGGTCCCAGACTTTGGACCTGCACATGCAGCCATGGGTGCACCAGGAGAGCAAGGTAAGGTCCAAAAAGAATTTTTTGGTACAACAATCTTTAGATTCTAGAAATAATTCAATTTACGCATGCTATAGTGGCTGCAGAATAACAAGAATATGAGCCTCATACTTAGTATTGTTGTATAACAAACTTTACATTGTAGAAATGAGATAATTTTCTTCGTGAAGTGTCATGTTTCACCTTATTTGTGATTGTTAGGGAGGTAGACTTTCTGATTGCAGTGCACGCACAAGCTGGAGCCGGACAGGCAATCATGGATGTCTCAGGAGCGCAGGGTAATGTCTTCAAGGATTTTTGTTGTACAACAAACTTTAAATTTTAGAAATAACACAGTTTGCTGTCTGAGGCATCATTGTACGCCATATCTGCTCCAGTTCCAAAAGGTGACTTATACTGATTGCTGTATGCACCCTGGTAAGGTAAAATCTAGCTTGGATTTTTTTTGTCGTTCACCTCCAGCAGTGATCTGTACGTGCGGAAAATGTCAAGTCTACGTTAAACTGTAGGCTTCCGTATAATTATCTGATTACGTTGAAGCGGAGGTCTAGGGAAAACAATACTTAGTAAAGCACTTCAGTGTCTAAATCAAAATTCTAGTTGAGGACTAAAATACTGATAGGTTTATCGTGCTCGAACTGCAAGCAGAGCATTACATCATGTAAGTCACCAAAAGGTGGATTACAAAAGTTGAAACTTGAAAGGCTTTAAGGAAATGAATGTCATCATACAAATGTCACTGGCTGTAATCATTCTAATAATCGGGATTTCACGTCACCACTAAACGCCTACCAAATTTAAATAACACTCATTCATAGCTACCTGAAATCAAATTAACTATGGAGGCCATTGCAGCGTTTGCTGATATGATTTAACTAACATTATCTGTGAGGCATGATGATTAACTTCTCCGATTTCAACTACCTTTGCCTAGGAATATCAAGAAAACTCGTAAAGAGTGTCGAACTGTACTAAGATAAGAATTGAAAACGTTTTGTGTTACTTAGATCGAGAATCCTCTGTCTTTTTACCTCACTGTTGAATCTTTTCGAAGAAGTTAGTATTTCGTCGAATGATAGGTAAGATTTAATAATCTATTTCAGTCACACGGATGGCGATTCACATAGGAATGATGTTCGTTCTATTAAGTTAAACAGAAGAACAAGAAAGAGCGTAAATATAAACGTGAGGAGGTCGATAATGTGTTTCGAATACATTAGCGGAATAGGTAACATCAAGTTCACTGTATTCGGTGATCGACTATGCTGTTGATTATTGTGGCGGATATCTTGGCTTTGCAGGTGAGCCACAAGCCATGGGAGGTGGTGCTGGAGACGCGGGCGAGGCTGCAGCTGAGCCGCAGATGTAAAGGTAAGCAAGCAATACTTATTCACGTTGCGCGAATAGCTGTGTATGAAGTAACCAGTTACAAAAAAAAGAAAAAAAAAAAAACTGGAGCGCGCTTCATTTCAGCTGGTACTGCATAAGCGCTTTAGGCAGCACGCAATGTTTGCATATAACTAAATATCGCTTCTGAATGTGTTTCAAAACTGCTATGTGCCTACGAAAAGCTGTGAAGCCCCATTACTGTCAGTTGGGTTGATGATCCACTGAACGAGATTATTTATGAGGGAACAATGTTTATGAGTTCTGTTTCAGAACATGCCATGTTTCGAACGTAATATTTTAGAAATTATTCCGTTATCCTGCATATTCCAGAATTCAAATGCTGTTCTCTGGCCACATTTCATTGCACTTCGGCTACATTTATATTCTTGTTCGTAAAATACTTGTGCACTGTAGGTACCATTTATACATAGAGCAATAACAACTTTTCTCGCGAATGACTATCAATGGTTCCTTTAAGCTGTTCGGAGACGACGTAGTTGTGCAGAGACAGAAGAAACAGATGTAGTGAACAGTGCATAAACAGACAAGAAGGACCCTGCATAGCGATCAATCCCAGAAGCACTCACATGCGTAAAGAATATAACAATATAGGTCGGAAGCCAATCATGGTCGAACGACCACCATGAAGCTATTTCTCACGGAAGACTGATTTAAAAGACATATATCGAAAGATCCCTAAAAAACTGAAATACACCCGTGAAAGAAGTCTTTCCAATATCCTCGTTCGACCGATTCTTCGATATTTTCCAAGAATGTAGGAGCCTTATCAGGTAGTATTAATAGGTGAGACAGAGAACGACACGCTTAGGTGTAGAATTGTTTAGTTAGCGTGAGATCAGCTATATTTATGGGTCTTATTTTATTTCCAGTCTATTTCGCTGTTAGATTACACCATTTTCGTGCCTCTGCATACAGTAAACATATCTTTTGTCATAACTACACAAAATGTTGTAACAAACTAATATATTTTAAGCTGGTCATATGTTGAAACTGTTAAATTGGAAAAAATTCTAATGTTAATGCAGCCCAATATGGTACTGTTGATACATAGTTGGTTAGTTACATGTTCTATGGATCATATCGCACAATAGATTGTAATGATGTGGAATGAGTCATTTTACATTCACAACACAAATTAATTTGTATATGCAGTTAAATCCTGAACATTTCAATTTTTTTTTCAATATTAAAGGAAAAAGATATACAGATGAGAGATAATAGTTCCTGCCCACCAACCTTGTGCACATTACAGTAATAGAAATTCTTGTACAGAATAGCTGTCAAGGAGAAGCTTTCTGAGTTTGCTATCTGTCAGACATTTTATAGCACTGGGTAAATGATCAAAAAATTTTGTTGCAGCATTGTGCGTTCCTTTTTGTGCTAAAGACAACCTTAATATGGAGTAACGAGTGTCATTTTTCCTTCTGGTGTTGTAATTTTGTAGCTAATTGTTCCTTTTGAAATATACTGAAAAATTTACAGCAAACTTCATAAGGTAATGAATAAATTGTGGAACAGTAGTCAGAATGCCCAGCTCCTAAAACAAATATCAACAAGATGATCGTGGGTGAGCAACACATATTATTCTCACAGCACGTTTTTGTGCAATGAAGACTTACTTTCATAACGTTGAGTTACCCCAGAACATTATTCCATATGACACTGTTGAATTAAAATATGCAAAATATGTTAACTTATTGATCTGTCTCTCCTCAAGATTTGCAATGATTCTAAATGCAAATATGACAGAAACTAGTTGTTTTAGGAGTTCAAATTTAGAGTCTGCAATTTAAATTTTCACCAATATGAACCCCTACGAATTTTGGAGTTCCTACTCTGTTTACTATTTCCTCACCATATACTATAATCATCACAGGTGTAGTACCTCTAGATGTGCGAAACTGAATATGTTGTGTCTTTTTCGATTTAGGACAAGACCATTTGCAGAAAACCAGTCAATGATACTTTTAAGAATTACTATTTCTTCTGTTTCTGTATTAATGCTTGGATTGATTACAATACTAGTGTCGCCTGCAAAAATAAATGACCTGCTTGTTGTATACTAGACAGAAGATCGTTTACATATTTGGCAAACAATATTGGATCTAAGACTGAACTTTGGGGAAACCTCTACATGTTTTCTCCCCAATTAGAATTATGTCTCTGGACTATGTTGCTTAAATTACTGAATACAACTTTCTGCTTTCTTTTGGTAAGATATGACATTAATCATTGGTTGGCTATACCACCAGTCCCATAAAACATCAACTTATCTAGGAGAATACTGTGATTCACAAAGACAACTGCCTTAGAGAGGTCGCAGAAAATAGCAACTGGCGCTAGTTTATTATTTAATGCTTGTAAATTCTGATGAGTGAACATGTAAATGGCATTCACAGTAGAAAAACCCTTCTGAAACCCAAACTGTGATTTGCTAAGGATACTATTGTTGTTGAGGTGAGATACTATTCTACAATACATCATTTTCTGAAAAATTTTGGAGAATGACGTCAGCAGTGAAACAGGTGAGTAGTTACAGTTACCTCTCTTATCACCTTACTTGAAGAAGGGTTTAACAACTCCCTGGATAAATGCATTACATATTTCAGATAAGACTGTGGTTATTTTATGGGCAC
The DNA here is from genome assembly GCF_023864275.1 of Schistocerca cancellata. Taxonomy (NCBI): domain Eukaryota; kingdom Metazoa; phylum Arthropoda; class Insecta; order Orthoptera; family Acrididae; genus Schistocerca; species Schistocerca cancellata. The sequence goes on along the minus strand of NC_064629.1, from coordinate 377,459,377 downwards.
AAATTCTTAGTACTCTATTGGAAACGCCTTCAAAAGTAGATGAGATATTTTTTGAGAGAATGTATAATTTTTATAATTTCAGAAGGAGAAGTTGGTAATACATCCATATGACTGAATTTTCTGGAAGTTACATTTTTTAATATATTGCTGTGCTTTTGCTCTTGAACTATTTGGCCCTATGCTTTCTACTATATTTAAGAAATGTTTATTAATTAAATGCTTTTGCTAACTGGGACTCATCATTTATAGTCCTTCCATTCAACTCAGTAGTGAAGTTGTCTGGTTCTGTGGCTGGTTTTCCTGACCCTAGTTTCACTAAATTCCAAATAGCCTTAAGTCTGTTGTCAGAAGTACTAGTTCCTGATATTATGTGGATGTTCCTTGATCTTTTAATAACTTTTCTTCATAATTTTCATTAGTTTTTGTAGTTTGCAACTGCTACAGGATTCCTACTTGATCTTGCCAAAAGATACATTTCCCTTTTCATTTCACAAGATACTTTAATCCTTCTAGTGATACATGGTTTTATACATGGATGTTTAGTGTCCTTTCTGAATATCTTATGCAGAAAGATGTTTTCAAATATTTATATGATTTTATCGTGGACAGATTAAGTTTTATGTTAGCACTGAGCTCATCATAAATGACATCCCCTGTCATCTCCTGTAAGCTATTCTTAAAAACATTTGCACTGGTGTAATTAATTACTCTAACTGATTTCCACTGAGGAGTATCTGTACTGTAAGGCACTATGTTATTTATCCTAAGTAACTGTGCATTGTGATCAGGGAGTGCTTTTGTAACTGGGCACACAGTTATTTTCTTGCTTTGAACTTCATCAAAGAAAACATTATCAATTAGGATCCTACTGCCTTTATCCATCTGTGTTGGAAAGTTAATTACTGAGATCAAATTGTAGGATCCAAATAACGTTTCCAGGCGGTTTTCCTTTTCAGAACCACGGCAGGCATACATTTTTAGGACAACTTCATGCGTTTGGTCATTTAATTGACGATAGTTTTCAATATCTTCTTTTACTCCTATTTGGTACAGATCCCACTCACTTGGGTCGCACAAGTGATTTGCAAGCAATCTCCTTTCTACGATGATTCTATCAAGAAACACAAGTCTGCCCCTTGTTTTACCCTCGATTGAGCCTCTGTGGTCTTTCCATTTCACATCTGCAAAGTGTTACACTCAGATATTTATATGAGTTGGCCTGTTCCTTCTGTAACTCACAAATATTACAGTTATTGGATATCACGTTTTCTCATCTTGTAAGGTACACACTTTTACGTGTCTGAACATTTAAAGCAAGTTGTCAGTCTCTGCACCACTTTGAAGCATTATGAAAATCTGACTGAATATTTATGCAGTTCAGTTTACAGACGGGTTGTACCCATTCGTTGCCAGCGCCCTAGCCTGAATTTTGTCGCAAGACCTCCACGAAGGGCACTAGCAGTGGTATTTCCTGTGTGGTGAAGCAATCCTGCCACGAAGTGCGCCATTGTGGTGCGCAGCTGCGCGGAACGCTCCCATAAATTCCGTATCGTTGACGGCTGACCCAAGGCTATTGACTACGGCCCTTGCGTTGCTTCAGGGAAACACCGTAAAACAGTACGTCGATAAGACGAATTATGGAAAGCTTCTGTGTGAGGGAACGATGTAGAGACAGATAGCGAGTTCACACTGCATTCGAGAGGAAATAATCTTACTGGTATTATTCATGCAGCTGACAAACATGGCACCTGAAACCGCTCATTAATTCAGTTTTGCGCGGGCATAGCGTCTCTTTAGCAAAGAAATCGTCCGATCAAATGCCTGCAGTGATTTAATAATGCAATAGTTGGAGATTAATACACGCCACTCTGTATCACGTCATACTATTCGAGACAAGATAGTTGGAAATGGAAAGCGGCACTACAGTTAAAAAACGTGATCGTTACGTAACTCTAGGGAAGGTAAAAAGTGGAGTCGATAGCCCATTCCTCCTGTTTTGCCGAATTCGTCTATCGTGGGTTTTCGGGAATAAAGCCAACGGAAACGCTATGCATCATCGGTTTTAATAGGCATGTATTCAATTTGACATATTCTTTCAATCTGATGTTCCGCAAACAGGCAGATGTTAATCAGAATACACTCGGATACCAGAAGGGCAATGTTAGAAGCCTTCAGTAAATATCCTAATGAAATGCTATCACAGGAGACGCCCGCAAACGTCAATGAGTCAAGCACACAAATTATGACTGTCAGTGGCAAAAAAATTTGTCGATGACAGCAATCGATACAGAAAACAATAGAGCAATAATCGAAATTTTGCTTCTGTTTTCAAGCACCCTTCACAAGGAAACTCAGGAAATGTTCCCATAACTGAATAGCTGTACAACTTACTAATTAGTAACATTGTTAGTGTTAAAAAGCAACTTAAATTACCAAAACTCAATAAGCGATTAGGGTCAGATGCACAGATTTATATAGAATTTTCAAGTGAATTAACTTGGGGGGGGGGGGGGGGGCAATCTCTATCGCAGATCCTTTTAAAATATACTACCGGAAAAAAATCGCAACACCAAGAAGGACTAGTGCGACATAAACGAAAGTTGGTAGTTTCTACATCTGAAAGGTGATATCTATTCAAATTTCGCGCCAGTTGCATAGAAGTTGTGCTAGTAGCTCCACTATGAGAAAGCAAATCAGATTTGAAACTTCCTGGCAGATTAAAACTGTGTGCCGGACCGAGACTCGAACTCGGGACCTTTGCCTTTCGCGGGCAAGTGCTCTACCAACTGAGCTACCCAGGCACGACTCACGCCCCGTCCTCACAGCTCTACTTCTGCCAGTATCTCGTCTCCTACCTTCCAAACTTTACAGAAGCTCTCCTGCGAACCTTGCAGAACTAGCACTCCTGAAAGAAAGGATATCGTGGGGACATGTCTTAGCCACAGCCTAGGGGATGTTCCCAGAATGAGATTTTCACTCTGCAGCGGAGTGTGCGCTGATATGAAACTTCCTGGTGCATTAAAACTGTGTGCCGGACCGAGACTCGAGCTCGGGACCTTCGTGTTCTACTCGTGTTCTACTCGCAAATGGGCTGAGGGATAAACATCTGTTTACATACCCCCGAACGAGCCCTGATTTTTCTCGGATTATCTTCGTGGTTCGTACGTGAAAGATACGTTGGTGGCAGTAGAATCGTTCTGTAGTCTGTCGTGAACGCTGCTTCTCCAAACTTTCTCAGCAGTGTTTAGCAGAAAGAATGTCTTCTTCCTTCCAGGGATTCCCATTTGAGTTCACGGATCACTTCAGTAATACTCGCATGTTGATCGAATTCACCGATAAAAGTCTAGCAGCAAGTCTCCGAATTGTTTCGAAGTATTTCTTTAATCTGACTTGGTTGGGATCCCAAACACACGAGCGATACTCAAGAATGAGTCACAAAAGTGTTCTGTTAGCAGTCTTCTTTATAGATGAACTACACTTTTCTAGGAATTTCCCAATGAAGCGAAATCGGTTACTCGCCTTCCTTACAAACGACTTTACTCGTTCGTCCCATTTCACGTCACTTCACAACGGTGCGTCTAGATACTTAATCGACGTGACTGTATCAGGCAGCAAAGACAGTATTGGAAATTTACAGTATTGTTGTTCCTCCTCATCTGCATTAGCTTCCAATTTCTCACATTTAGAGCAAGCTGCCATTCATCACACCAAATACAAATTCTATCCAAGTCGTCCTGTATTCTTCTGCAACCACTCTTCGACGACACTTTCCCGTATACTACAGTGTCACCAGCAAACAGTTGCTGCTCACCGTATCCGTCATATCGTTTGTGAATAGATTGCATGGAGTATATGCAAAATACGAAGCGCCAGCCTGGTTCCGAGGCAGATACTCATTTGACTGGGTGAGACAGTTCTGAGATCGGTGATCTGGGGGATGGCGTGTAGGGGATGGGGTGTGGGCTGCATGGCCTTACCTCCTCCTTTGGATCCGTGGCTTATGAGCACTGTTTCTTCTGTGATGTCAGCTGTAGACGTTAGCAGTCACAACGCCTCGTTCAGTCTGTTGGAAACTGTGACGGCATTCCCTTATACAGCGTTCTCGAGACTAATGCCATGTTCCAACTACGTCCATACAAATCAAACTCTGGTTATAGGCACTAGGAAGAATAAGAGGAAAAGAGGTATGAACGGATTTACAGCAGCGGGAGGTCCGAGCCGCAGACAGAGTTGGCAACGCCGGCAGACCACCCAGGCGCCTTATCATCATTGCTTGCTGCAGCAGTCGGCATTTTCTCGCTTCCCGTAACCGTCACAAATCAACTGAGGGAGAGCGAGGCGAGAAAATGGTTAAAACACTGGCCTCATTTTTGACGTCACTGGAAGTTGAAGCCTACTATGCACGCTTCCGTCACCACCATTCGCCAGTTAAAATAAAGCTACGTCTATAATAGTATCGATGTAAAAAATACGTTTCACTCTTAACATTTCCTCGTTATTTCAAAGTAATAAAATTAATTTCTTGCTACCGTTTTTCTTGTCTTCTTATCTTCGTCTTTCTTTATGCAAAGTGTTCGGGAATTCCCGTAACACACATCTGAGACTTGTAGAGGGAAGTGAGTACATAATATTTTGAATAGAAGCCTATGTACGGAGGCGCACCGTTTCCGTTCTACGACGATTTCGATTCAGATGTCTGACTCATAAATGTTGCTCACGCAGAACCTCCCAGACGATGCTGTGACTAACACCCACTGTACGCGCAACTGTTAGAATACTCATTGACTGGTTCTCTTAAATGCGATGCAGTACATCTTCAAATTCGGGGGAGCGGTGTTGCCGTCGAGCACCATATTCTCACCTCCTCACCATAAAGGTTAGACGACAAACGGCTCTTCCGTCACTTCTAGCTTCGCTATACAAAAGGAGCATGTCTGTGTATTCCGAAAACCTATGCCGAACCATGTTAACTGTATCGGAGACGTACAGGCATTGAATAAGTCTCGCAGCAAGGCAGACGTTAAGTGACATGAGGTGACCGTCTAACATAGTACACGTCATCCTGTCTACCCTACTGCATACCAGAACAAGCAACTCGGTGACTTTTCTCGTTCCCTTAGCAGACGTGGACGCGTTACACACTGAACTGAAACCATCGTAGAACGGAAACGGTACGTTTTCGGACACGGATTCCTATTGAAAATATTATCCACTCACTACCTTCTGCAAGTCCTCGAAGTTTGCTGCGGAAACCTTGTACAAGGGAAAAAAGTTATGACCACCGCCCACCGAGAGACTGAATACCACCTGTTGACAATGCGGGTTCGTGACGCGGTAAGGAAAATATAAAAACAGGATGGAAACGAATGGGAAATCATATCGTTCTATCCACGATACTGTTCGCAAATGAGAAAGTTCACTGAAATAAGTGACTTTGGAAAGATGTAAAACTAGCACTTGGCAAAGAAAGGAAATCTGAAATCTGGAAGGGGTATATAGAAATTCTATACAAGCGAGATGAACTTGAAGTCGATGTTATAGAAAGGAAAGAGGACGTAGATCAAATACAGAATTAAGTGTTAGGAAGTCTTTTGTAAAGGTATTTGTATGAAGTGTAGCCACGTATGAAAGTGGAACATGGATGATAAACTGTTTAGATGAGAAGAGAATAGAGGCTTTTGCAATGTTCATCTACAGAAGAACGCTCGAGACTAGGTGGGTAGATCACGTAACCAATGAGGAGTGCTGAACAGATTAGAGGAAACAGGAAATTTGTGGCGCAATTTGAATAAAAGAGGGAATCGGTTGATGGAAAAAATTGTTAGATATCACCAATTTAGTATTGAAGGGAAGTGTGGGGGGTTAAAAGTCGTAGGGGGAGACAAACAGATGAATACAGAAAGCAGATCGAGAAGGATGTAGGTTGCAGTAGTTATTCGGGGGCGAAGAGGCTTGCGCAGGCTAGAGTAGCATGGAGATTTGCGTCAAAGTAGCCACTGACCACAACACAAGCGACATTGACGAAGGAGAGACTGGTTAATGTCCTGCATTTTAGGACGAGCGTCTCGGAAACGGCGAAGCAGGTCGACTGATCACGTGATACTGTCGTGAGTTTCTATGGAAAGTGGCTGAACGTTGGTGAAACCATGAACAGGCGACAAGTTGCTCGACTTCCACGAGTCATCACAGAACATGGGCGTCGGAGGTTTGCCCGCTCTGTAAAGTAGGATTCGTGGTGAACTGTGACAGATCTGATGACAGAATACAATGATGGTGCAGGCACAAGTGCCTCGAAGCACACCTTCAGCGCAAATTACTGACCAGAGGGTCCCACATTAGAGGAGGCTACGTTTTCCCCCTCAGACACGACGAAATAGTCAATTGTGATTGCAGTGGACACGGGATAACCGAGATTGGACCATGCGATGAAACGTCTCGCTTGTTCGGATGAAGCAAATTTCTTGTTACGCAAGGTTGGTGGTCATGTATGGATACGCCGTCATTCAGGCGAATGGTTCCTCGAAACACACACTGAACTACGGATGCAGGCAATTGGATAACATCCATGGGACCTGTGGTAGTAATCGAAGACACCATCACACATTATTGCATACCACGTGAATCTCTCTACACTTGATCTTTTCCTCGATGGCGATGGCATCTTCCAGCACGTTAACTTGCAGGGTGGCATAAACGTTACCACAAGGTCACAAGGTCTGAATAGTGCCACAGTAGTCTGAGGAGCATGATAGTGAACTCTTGTTCATGTCTTGGCTACCAGATTCTACTGATTGAACACGTCTAAGACGCTATTGGGTGCCAGCTCCTTATCCATTAACCACCAGCTCGTTATTTATGGAAACTGCATGACCTGCTCTCAGACAGCTGGTGGCACATACCTTCCTAGTCCATGCAATGAGGAATTTCTGCTGTATTACGTAGCAAAGGTGGACTAGCACGCTATTAAACAGGGTGTCATAATGTTTTGGATCATCAGCGTATGTTTTTTCGTAAACTTACCGGATAAAAAATTAGGCACCCAGTGAGCACGTAGAAATTAATCGTCAAGCCTTTACGGACGGCACGCCAATCGAGTCGCTTGCTCAGCCGTTCGTGCATTGCCTCTGCGTGAGAATAAGGAAGTAGCGACCAGTGGAACATTTATGTTACAAGCGGACGTTCTACGTAGATTTGTGTCAATGTAAAGACGTGGCAGCGCGGCAAAAAGGCGCAATCGCGTTTGGCTGTGGCCATGGTCAAATAGTGTGTGCAGTTGTTGGATTTGTTGGTGTTTCGCAGCGGACCGTTCACTGTGTGTACAAGCAGTCGCGTAACATACGTGGCCTCGAAACACAAGTCAGAATTGTGGCCGAAAAAGATCCTGACTGAGAGGGACCAGAGACGCATTTCACGGCTAGTGAACCAAAATCGCTTCCAGGTTCGACAGGAATTGCTACAGGCAGTGAATGACGGTTCATTCCCACCTGTTAACGACAGAACATTGCGACGGCAACTGCATGCAATGAACATCTGGAGTCGGTCACCCCGCAAGAGGCCGTTGCTCGCACAGGCACGTTAAACTTCGCTTCCTCATTGGGCTAGAAATCATCGAACGTGCACATTAGCTTACTGGCGGAACATAATGTGGTCTGACGAATCAAGTTTTTGCCTATTCAAATGGCGCACGTTGTCGAGTGCACTGAAAACTAAATGAAGCATTTCATCCTAAATGTGTGCAAGGGCAGGTTCAAGCTAGAGAGGTGTCTGTGAAGTTTTTGGGATGTTTTTCTTATCATGAATTGCGCCCGCTCACTGAGGTGACCACTAACATGAACGAGCATGTTTGTTTAAACATTGTCAAGGATCAGGTGTTGCCTTTCGGTCAAAATCTGCATGATGAGCATGCTATTGATCCCCCTATTTTTCAGACAACAGCGGAGTTCATCGGCCTGGAAGAATATGTGACTGGTTTTATGAACACTCCCCCACCCTGTTACATCTCAACTGGCCTGCGGAATCACTTGACTTGAATCCCACAGAAAATTTATGGGACATGTTGGAACAGCGCGTAAAACGCCATGTCAGCAATCCTGCAATTTGGTGGAATTGTACGATCAGATCCACAGGGAGTATCTTAACTTGGATGTGACGTATTTGCACAACCTTGTAGACTCACTTCTAGCTGAGTCCAGGAGGTTAGCAAGTCCAGGGACGGAATTACATGATATTGAAAAATTATTAGCATTCATTGAATACCCAACTTCTGAAACAGACGTCTGAAAGAGGATCACGGGTGTGCATCACATATTATCCTCACAGCATAGTTTTTAGCAACGAAAACTTTTTTTCTTAAAGATGAGTTACCCCAGAACATAGTTGTATATGACGTTACTGAATGAAAATACGGAAACTATGTCAACTTACTGGTTTGTCTCTCCTCTAAGTTTGCAATGATTCTAAGTACAAATGCGGCTGAACTAATATGTATCAGGAGTTCTAAACTGTGCTTTTCTCATCAATATGAACATCTAAGAATCCTGAAGTTCCATCCTGTATACGATTTCCTCACCTTGTGTTATACTTTTCTTTTGTGCAGTACTCATAGATGTGTATTACTGAAAATGACGTGTCTTTTTAAAAGTAAGGGTGAGATCATTCACAGAAAACCAGTCAATGGTACTTTCAACGAGATTGTTCACCATATTTTCTTCTTATCAGTAAAAAGAACCAATTCTGCTTGTTGTGTCTTAGATGGTTGACCATTTACATATATGGAAAACAGTAGTGAGCGTTGGGGAGCCCCAGTCAGAATAATGTCTCTGGACTACATTGGTTGAATTACTGAGTACACCCTTCTGCATTATTTTGGTTAGCTATAATATGAACCGTTGGTTGGCTATAGCCTTAGTGCCATAAAATTTCAACTTATCTAGGAGAATACTATGATTCACACAGTCAAATGTCTTATATATATATATATATATATATATATATATATATATATCACAAAAAATACCAAATGGCATTATTTTGTTGTTTAATACTTGTAAAATTTGGCGAGTGAACATATAAATGGCATTATCAGTAGAGCAACTCTTCTGTAATCGAAACTGTGATTTGCTGAGTGTGTTACTTTTGCTCAGGTGAGATACCATTCTAGAATGTATTGCCTTCTCAAAATTTTTAGAAAATGTTGTCAGCTGTGAAAGAGTGAAAAAAAACCTCAATAAATGCAGTTTCATTGTGCTCAGCAAGAAAATAAAGTAATCCACTTAAATTGTGATAGCCAAAATACATTACATTGTGAGGCCTCTAAGTTCCATTCCATTCTAATTGATGGCAAGTTAAACTGATCTGGGCATATTCTAAATCTTCATAAAAGATTCAGTTTGACAACTCATGCCCTGCATCCAGTTATCCCTGTTGGTGGTATGGATGCTATTAATATTGCTTATTTTGGCTATGTTATATCTCATAAAATGGTATGATTCTTTAGAGCAGTCAACCTTTAGTCAAAAAAATCTTTATTGCTCAAAATAATCATGAGTGTCATTTACCGAAGATGTTCTTACAGAAACCTGTTCTTTAAGTTCCAATTATTAACAACTACATCTCAGTACTTATCTTCTTTGATGATGTTTGTCTCTAATAAACACTCCTATTATGCACTTGATAATCCATATCATGATCACAATGCAACATCTAAAAATTAATTATATAGGGTTCTAGAGCATGCCAGTCTTGTTAAAGAATGTATTCTACCACAACGTTTTTAGTTATTTTCCATAAAACATGTAGGTTGAGTGTAATATAAACCCTATGTTCAAATATAAATTAAGAAAATGCATAATGGAAAATTGCTTCTACTCTCTTGATGAGTGACTCCAGACAACTGGAGAAAAATCACAGATAGTTTTTCTAAATTTGTGTTGCCATTTGTATTTTATGTTTTAAAACTCTATTTTTAATGTGTTAGCCATACTCATCTCCTTTGTTTAATATGTTCAACGTATGAATATTTTTTCTATATCTAAAATTATTTTCAGTAAGTATGTCAGTTTCCTTGAACTATGTCTGATAATTTTATTTCATCTTTAATTTCACTCACCAGTTTATGGTACATTCTTCTTATTGTAGATATGTGTATTATGTTTGTATCTCAAAGCTTGTAAACCTGACTCAGTTCACACCTTTGTGACTTATCACAATATGGGTTCACAGAATTCGGAATAAATAAATAAAGTAATTAAAATCTATGATAGTGGTGCTGTGATCTGCAAGCTTGCATTTACTGTAATTGATAGACTAAAGTACTACTCACTCAGAATCAGTCATGCAAGTGCTTATAACTGTTCAAACATTTGTTTCAGGATCATCATCTATTCACCACACACAATACTCGCTCTACATTACTTGGCATGTGAAATGAGCGAGGTCTTCGGTGATCCATTATGCTATCTGAAAATGATGCCAAGTGTGCCTGACACTGGATAAATATACTGAACTCTTTTCTCTGTGGACTATTACATGATGGAAGTTATTTTTTGTAGCCATCATGAGAGTATTGATTAGTACCTTTAGCAAGAATATCATGTCAACCATTCCCTGTGAGAAATGGCAGGACAATATTTCAGTGTTTACACTGTTTGCACTGATTTTAATTAATAACGTTGTTCTTTCATACTTGCATCAGCACTCTTAATTTTAAGACTTTAGTTCTTTTTTAAAAATACAAAACCCCTGTGTATCAAGTATCTGTCATTAAACATGAGAGGATACCACTACTGAAATGCTGTTCTGTTTTTGAATAAGATAAGTGAGATTGTAAAAGACACTGACCTGAGAAAACGTTCTGGGGCAATAAATGAGAAGTACTTGAGCGAAGGAACTACCCAGAAACAAGCACTTAGTTTATATTGAAACAGCACAGTACATTTCCATTTTAACAAACCCAGACAAGACCTTGTCTTCGACATAAGCCTTTTGTAGCTTGCTATTAGCCATGCAGTCCAACAGAGGGTATTTTATAGTATTATTCTATCAAATAATACATGTGCCACATTTGACAGTAGATTAGCACATTGTTAATGAAATTGGTCTTATATTAGAATAAACTAAGATTCCATTTCCCATCTCACCATTCTGATTGAGATTGGTCTTGTCCACTCTGGATGTTGATGAACAATGCTGCTGATGGCATTATTCAAGCAGAAACAGTTACCCTTCTTACCTCTATGTAGTTTCTTCTCAGGTCCTCTATTTTAATCTATATTATCCATTTTTTTCATTAAATATCTTCAGGTGGAAACTGAAATGATTAATGTCATAGCTCATAAAAATTTGATAACTTCATCACAGTTTACCTAAAATTTGTGCTGCAGAAACAACTGCCAAATAATTTTATTTCAGAAATTCTTGTTCCTTAGCTTTTAGGTGTCGATTCTTTGATACTTTCGGTGCTATTACTTAATATTTGCTGACAATTAAATTCTGTAACATCTAAATAACAATCGAGCAACAGTTAGAGGCAGAACAAACCGTGTCATGTTCCTCTTACATTATTTGCAGCCATATTTTGTAGGTAGGCTAGGATCAACTAGGACTGATGACCTCACTGTTTAGTCCCATAAAACTCCTCAGTCAATCACTCAATCAATAGGATGAACTAGAAATTCGAGATAAAATGCTTTCAGCCACATGTAATTTCATGATGAAATATATATGTTTTTGAATATGTGTCCTTTGATGTCTATGTTTCATTGTGTATGGCTTGGGAAGCACAAAAGGAAGTGGAATGATGAAAAACGTTTTAAAAATTAATTCAATAATAGTTTAAATATCAGTACAGAAATCTGCTTATTTTGAGGATTGGTTGTGTTTGTGTATAGACCATTAATGTGTAATGGAGATGTGCTTCTAGACCTGCAATTATTATTACATACAAGTAAACATAAATTAACGATGTATGATCATTTCTCAGCTGAGATTTGTACAAAGTGAAACTTGTAAATTTTTGGATATATTATAATTGCAGCTTATGTATAATTGCAGCTTACATATAATTCTCACATGATTTCCTTGTGCAAGGAAAAGCATTAAAGACCTTGAACAACATGAGTGGGTGTTCCAAACATTGTAGAATGTGAAGTGTTGAAATGCAAATGGACAATCTACTTTTATCTCTCTGGTGTTTGAGATAATACTTATTTTTATATGTATTGTAGTTGATTTAATTTACTCTAACATTCTGAATTTTAAAGATTATTTTGAACTGCATGTTTGTTTTTGCAATACATTTATGTACACGAACTGTGTAGCTTCTTTTATTTCCCAATATTGTCCTTGTCTGTGATACTATCAAGTATACAAACAGGTAACAGTGATACCCTTACATGATGCTTGATAAAGTATACTAGACACTACTACAGTATTATACATATAACAGAATGCAATTCAACATTTTATGATGAGAGAGAGAGAGAGAAAGAGAGAGAGAGAGAGAAAGAGAGAGAGAGAGAGAGAGAGAGAGAGAGAGAGAGAGTATGGAGGAATGAAGAGATATCCAGAACTTTCCTCTTTCTCTTATCTGTGAAAAATAAAGTTTGGCACTTCCATTTGGTAAAATGACTTCACAAAAGAACACCACAGCTGTGTTCATAGCTTCCAGAATTGTGAGTTATTTCTTAAAGTATATGAAAGGAATATGTGATGAAGGGACTAGTGAGAAGGACATAGGGATAGGTATCAAACATTCACTATTGTCAACTATTTTGCAAGATGTAGTGTAATAATATGCTTTTGCATTATACTAATGGAGCATGAGTGTCACAAAATGTTTAATACTCTTACACTGCAATAAGGAAAACAATGTAGTAATGGAAGTTATAACAAAAACACACAATAGTTTTATTTTGTAATTGTTTGCCTTTGGAACTCTGTGTTTATTTGCCATTTTTCATATGGAAGCAACCAAAAGATGTGAAAAACATAGTGTGCATGATAAAGAAGTTGACAGGCAGATGGAAAATAAATTATTTACAGAAAATAAAAGAAAATGTTCAGCTATATAGGTAGTTAAAGATATTTGTTAGGTTTTAACCCTGGAAAGCTAATATATATTCTATACCAAATACTTCCATCATATCAGGTGTATGTGCATATTGCATGGTTTGAATATTGTTACCATCACAAGATAGGGATAAGTTTACAAAGAATGCTAATCATAAAGCTTCACTGAAAAAAAGGGATTATTTTACTTCCCTCTTCAGCACAAAATTTGCTAGGTCACTTACATACTGCTGATCACAAATGCTACCAAATATTCATTGGTTGTACTTCTGAGAAGCAACAATTGTGCATGGCATTACCAAGGTACTAACAGTCATCATTATTACTTGTAGTAATAACTGAGTACATGTCTAGTCCAACTTCAGTGAAGTAGTATACAAATAAAATATTTGAGCGATTGTAGCGCAAATAGATCAAAATTCTAGGGAAATAACTGTTAAGACACTACTTAGATCTTACTTACAATGTGTACATTAATATTAAGGAGCTCAAAAGGGAGGTGAAGGATGACAAATTGTATATTTGCCAAGTTATTACTTCCAATAATTGTACTAAATCTGTCCATGATAATTTATACCCATGCTGATTAAGGTACATTGCACATCATTGTTAGTGAATTGATAAGAAACACCAGTTAGTGCATACCTGAGGCATTTTAAAGAGCAGCATATAATTCTTTGCTTATAACTAGTTTGAGTTACAAAAAATCAATCAAAAATTCTATTTATACTGATTACAGAACAAGAAATACATTAATAAACTGTTCTTTTTATCATGACATGAATCAAGGATGCTTGATGACGTACTTTACATGTGACTGGAGGCAATAGTGTACGGTATTTGTTGCATTCATTTGTGGTGTTTTCAAATGAAGATTTATGCTTTTATGAGTGAGAAATACAGTATGTAGAAAAATTGCTAATGTCATTCATGGATAAGCAGTTAAGAGTGAGGCAATGAAAGAAAATAAAACTTAAATATGTGAACTAATATGACAGCTACTTCTCTTGGGGAAGCGTGTGCAGTGGTAGTTCAGGGAACACTGAGACTTTACTTAGTACTAACATATTCAATACAACATCTGAAAAACCGCTTGCAATTTTAAGAAAACACTGCTGACAAAATAAAGAAATTTATACACTGTTCAGACACATCACATATAGGAGAAAAGTTGAAATAGTTCTATTTTGAACACTGATTAAAAGCAACAACAGAGAAAATAAATAATTTTGGTACGAACTTATTTTATAGGAATATTGAATTAGAACCATGGATCTTCAATATTTCCAGATTATATTGTATGTTTTAAGAAAGGATTTTTAAGTCCTTCTTCAAACCCGTAGGATATGTGTAAGGTCGTTAACTTGTCATAGGTGATTGTGCTTTTGCTTTGTGGATATGGATTAGATTACATAAAGAATCCTACCAACCAGCCACTTTTAGAATGGTAAACTGGTGTTAATAGTTTCACTATGAACCCTATACACAAACATGCAGATTGTGTGCTGAAAACAGTATATGACACTCAGGACTGTATGATGAATGAAGTAGTACTAATAATTTAGTAAGATTACAGTTTTTTTATTTATTTAGTTTTTCTTCAGCTGAACATATAAGTCAAAAGTATAATGTCAAAGAATATCTCCCAGGATGCAAAGAGTTTATTGAGAGAAAAAAATAAGAATAACAAAATATAAAACTGATAAATACTAGCCGGCCGTGGTGGCCAAGCGGTTAAAGGCGCTACAGTCTGGAACTGCACGACCGCTACGGTTGCAGGTTCGAATCCTGCCTCGGGCATGGATGTGTGTGATGTCCTTAGGTTAGTTAGGTTTAATTAGTTCTAAGTTCTAGGCGACGGATGACCTTAGAAGTTAAGTCGCATAGTGCTCAGAGCCATTTGAACCATTTTTTGATAAATACTAGAGTAGGTACAACATTGCAAATAATAATAATATTATTATAATAATCTGGAAATATTGAAGATCCATAGCTCTAATTCAATATTCCTAAAACATAAGTTCGTACAAAATGATTTATTTTCACTATTGTTGCTTTTAATCAGTGTTCAAAAAATAATTATTTCAACTTTTCTCCTATAAGTGATGTGTCTGAACAGTGTATAAATTTCTTTATTTTGTCAGCAGTGTTTTCTTAAAATTGCAAGCAGTTTTTCAGATGTTGTATTGATCAAGACGCATCCAACACATGGCTAAGAAAAGGCAATATATACAATGAGATGGAAGGATTCATGATTGCAATACAGGATCAAACAATAAACACCAGATATTAGAGCAGGCATATTATTAAAGATCCTGATACCACAACAGATAAATGCAGACTTTGCAAACAACAAATAGAAACAGTAGGTCACATCACAAGTGGATGTACAATACTAGCAAATATAGAATACCCCAGAAGACATGACAATGTAGCAAAAATAATACATCAACAACTTGCCATACCACATAAACTAATAAAACAACATGTTCCCACATACAAGTATGCACCACAAAGTGTACTGGAGAATGATGAATACAAATTATACTGGAACAGAACCATTATAACAGATAAAACAACACCACATAACAAACCTGACATCATACTCACCAATAAAAAGAAGAAATTAACACAACTAATCGAAATATCCATACCCAATACAACAAATATACAGAAGAAAACAGGAGAAAAAATTGAAAAATACATCCAACTGGCTGAGGAAGTCAAGGACATGTGGCATCAGGATAAAGTTGACATTATACCGATTATACTATCAACTACAGGAGTCATACCACACAATATCCACCAGTACATCAACGCAATACAGCTACATCCAAACGTATATATACAACTACAGAAATCCGTAATTATTGATACGTGTTCAATAACCCGAAAGTTCCTAAATACAATGTAACATATACCGTACAGTTAAAAGGAAGTCACGCTTGGTCAAGGTCCGCGTCACTTTCCATTTTTAACCAGACATAACGTCTGAGAAAGAAAAGAAATAATAATAATAATAATAATTTTTAATTTAATCTGAAGAGATTGAATTTTCCCACTAACAGTGTAAATGAGAAACTTTTATAGCCCCCCGCCCGCATCTCGTGGTCGTGCGGTAGCGTTCTCGCTTCCCACGCCCGGGTTCCCGGGTTCGATTCCCGGCGGGGTCAGGGATTTTTCTCTGCCTCGTGATGGCTGGGTGTTGTGTGCTGTCCTTAGGTTAGTTAGGTTTAAGTAGTTCTAAGTTCTAGGGGACTTATGACCACAGCAGTTGAGTCCCATAGTGCTCAGAGCCATTTGAACCAGTTTTATAGCCCCCCCCCCAATCATATGGTGTTACCACATTTCTCCATGAGACGTTTCCTGAGCATTGCCTGGTCCCACCCGTCTCCCGATCTGACTCAGCTAGATTTCAGTGCATGGTTTTTTTTAAAAGACATTGTCAACAGAACAAAGGTACGAGATCTGGTGGATTTGAGACAACAGATCTACGCTGCAGTACAGGCCACAACACCTGCCATGTTTATGAACATGTGACGATCTATAGTCGAGCTATAGTCGGTGACCACATTGAACTGTATCAAAATGCATAAAATTTTTTGAGCTCCTGACTACAATGTTGAACAAAAGAAGTTATAAACCTAAATAAGTACCGAATTATAAAGAAATGTTTTTTTACAGCCCAGATACCCTCTATATTGCTTTCCGCTACATTTACCTCTTGAAAAGACCATGAAGATAAACACAATGAGATTCGAGCTCACACTTAGGCTTATCAACAATTGTTTATCTCGCGCATCATTCGTGACTGAAACTAAAAGCGAAAGTTTGAATTTGGAAGCTCGCATGACCAATAATTGATACTTCGTAATCGTAAAGCTTCCAGAAACAAGTGTATTCGCGTTAATGCGCTGAACAGTCGCGTCACAAACTACTCGACTCGACTCCAAATTCTCCATTACCTGATCGTTTTATGGAGCAATTCAAGTTACAGTGACTGTATTTTCAGTATAAAAAAGCATGCTATAAAAATTATATCGGGTCTTAATTCAAGAATATCCTATAAGGAACATTTCAAAAAACTGGTTGTTTTGGCAACTACTTCACAATACATACATTCATCGATGTCTTTTGTCATTACCAACATTTCTATTTTCATAAAAAATTGTGAAAAGTATGAATATAACATTAGGACCAAAAGTAACTTCTATCAAGACAAAAAGCGGTTAACGTCAGTACAGAAAGGAGTCAGAAACGTTGGTACACTTACATTTGACAGCCTACCAGAATACATTAAATGTCATGTAGGTAATGTCGTGGAGTTTGAGGATGAATTAAAGAGCTCTCTGTAGGACAACTCCTTCCACTCTATTGAAGAGTATCTTCACAAAAATCTTAAATTTAAGGTTTTAGATTGCTGTGTAATTACAATACAGTAATATAATGTCACCTCACAGATTCGACTTACATTAAGTTAAATGTGCATTATGGACCTCTTCATACATTTCAGAGACCACTACCCATGCGATCTATGGAATACGAATGATGTAATATTTGGGCAGACCTCGTCATGCGAGGCCAGGTTCGCAGTAGCCATGGGAAACTCTCAGTGTTCAAAGCGAAAGAACAGTTAGAAATCAAACTTATCTAACCTGCTCGTCTTCCTACTGAATGTTGGTAAATTCTACGAGCGTTATGTACAGACCTTAAACTAGACAGTTCTTCATTCCATAGCGCAGTTGGTACATATGATGTACTTCTCTCACGTACCGCTACATTATGTCGTATTGCAAGGCTTAGGCTACGTCAGTTTATATGCTCTGTAATCGACACTGCCTATATCACTATGAGAAGGAAATGTCTACGAGCTAGGAGGCTGCAGTCCACAAATTTCAAGTCAAAAGCACTTGCCGCGGATCTTAATTGCTTCCAGTCAGCATATAGACCAAAAGTGATCGCATTTTGGTCACTCGTAGGACTGAATCCGCCGACTTCCCCTTCGATGTGTCCGCTAAATTTTCACGAAACTGATCGCGTGAACTCCAACCTATAATTTTTTGTAATTGGTACTAAAGTTTTTAATTACGAGAATGACAAGTGCGAGTTTATTTGAGTTAACTGCCTTTAACTGTTTAAATACTATACAGAATTAAATTGTTAACGTCTGGAGACCATAGTTCTGCTTGCTGGCTGTTGCCTGCTAGTCGACTGTTCGACTGTCCGTTTCTGTGACGTGGCGGCTCATGGCTCGTTTGGGCGTGTGTAGTCAAAAAACCGCCGTTCGTTACATACAGTTTCCAGCACCGCTAACGCTTTTGATTACTCAGTAGATTAATACCGTTGGGTTTGCCCTTTATGAACACCTCACTGAACGTATTCCAGATGCTTTTAACTAGTACTGACCATGTGGAACCTAACTGAAATTTACAGTCAAGGGGATCAAAGACTATCGCTGTCTTCTTCCCCAAAGCACGATTAGGATAAAGGATCCGATTTATAATTTTGGTACGCAGATAAAGGACACACATACAAATGGCACTTGACAGCCTACCTGAGTTACATTAATTACAACTTAGTTTTATGCTCAACAAAGCAACATGCAGTTTGAAGACTCTGTAAAGAATATTGTTCTACGATGATCCCGGTCGACAGCTCTGAAGGAGTAATTTAAGTTTACTGTTTTAGAAGTTATTTCATTTTTTCTGGAGTAAAGTTAATTATCTTTCGTCAAATTGCCTTTTTACTTAGAGACTACATGCGTGCAAACTGTGAAGGTGTTACGCAGGACAACGGCTACCATCTTCAAACTTTTTGAATTATGTGATTATTCAAATTAATTACTTTAAAAACCGTAGTCTTATTTTAAATGAAATTCGGTCATCAATGAAACACTAACACCTCTTTAAGATGGAACACAGTTACTTGGAGTTTTCGATAAACAATCTTTGTCCTAAAAGTTTCATTCAGATACAATGAATTCAATCGCATGAATTTACGTAGAAACCTTTTTTTGTGAAATATATGACCGGGGAATAGGAGTCAGACAGCGGCAATACGAGAATGCATTTAAGAAGCTTTTCGAATGTCTACCATTATTAAATGATTGCACAGTGGTAAGGGACTGCAATGTTCTTGGACAGTTCTAAGCACAATCAAATTTATGAAAAAAATTCTTGCCGTAAAAAATTGTTGAAGATGTTGTAGCACCAGCACAGAGTTTTGGTGGTTGGTAATCTGTTAAGCTCTTCGCGTCTTAAAGTGACGGACCAATATGTGGCAAACCACGTCGCCAACAGGAGCCATGGTTCTTGAGATAGCCACGGCTCAGGCTCCATTTCACATTATGAGCAGAAACTCTTGCATTCTGAAACCCATAATTTTGAGAGTTGACTATGCACCAAAAATACCACAAGCGCACCCAATCTCACTTCAGTCAACACAATATTGGCATTATTAATTTCACTTCCTCGGTCATGACAGTGCTATGTCTGTACGCTCTGTGCTGTATCCCCGCTTGGTCCCGCTCTACTGGTCGACGTCGGAGCCATCGTCTTGATGCATCAATAACCTCCCCATCATCCACGTAATGCTTCCCTCAGAGAGTATCCGCACGTTCCAACATTGCAGGAGTTAACAGCTGTGTGCGGCCGGCCGGATCGCGGGAGATCGGACAGGTTTGTGAGAAACTTGTTGCGATTATGATAGACGCCTCGCCCAATGAGTGGCCGTACTTTTGTTCACTGCCAGGTCTCCGTAGACATTTTGCTAGCCCCTATGAATATGTGCGATGCAGTGGTTAACTGCCAACAGAAACTCAGTGAGCTTGGAACGCACCTCCGTTACACACGTCACTTGAAGGTTACGTATAGCGCCGCTACCTATCGGAACTTCGTGCCGCCGTTGGATAAGCAGCTGCAGCAGCAAGTCGTATACTCCTAGCTCACTCATTTGTTACATTGTTTAATTCTTAATTTCTTTGCGTGTTTTTGGTACTTGCATTGTTTAATTCATAAATTTCGGGCGTATTATAGTATCTGAGAGTTGTAGAATCGCGTTTTAGTACCTGAGTAGTGTAAATTCGCGTAGTCGTTTGTCTTCTGTTTTTGTTTCGAACGGCCAGTGTCGGTTGGTCACAGTCAGTGTGCTCCCTGCCGCCGTTGGATAAGCAGCTGCAGCAGCAAGTCGTATACTCCTAGTTCACTCATTTGTTACATAGTTTAATTCTTAATTCCTTTGCGCGTTTTTGGTACTTGCATTGTTTAATTCATAAATTTCGGGCGTATTATAGTATTTGACAGTTGTAGCATCGCGTTTTAGTTCCTGAATAGTGTAAAATCGCGTAGTCTCCTTCCGCCGCCGAGCAGTGTGTCAGTAGTGCGCAAGTAGCAGCATTACTGCTTTTACTAGGCAACCTTGTATTTCAATAACCGTTTAAATTTTGTGTCGATTTGTTTGCGCTCTCTGTAGATTAGTTCAGACGTTCTTTGCACAACAGTTTTTAGCATGGATAGGGACTGCAACTGCTGTGTTCGGATGCAGGCTGAGTTGGCATCCCTTCGCTCCCAGCTTCAGGCAGTGTTGGCTTCGGTCACACAGCTTGAGGCTGTTGCCAATGGGCATCACTGTAGGGGTCCGGATGGGGGTTTGTCGGGGACGGCCAGCTCGTCCCACGCATCCCCCGATCGAACTACGACTGTGGTTGCCCGGGATACTGCCCGCATTGAGGCTGATCCCTCACCTGTGGTAGAGTGGGAAGTCGTCTCGAGATGTGGCAGGGGGCGAAAGACATTCCGGAGGGCTGAACGGAAGGCCTCTCCAGTTTGTCTGACGAACCAGTTTCAGGCTCTGTCTCAGGCTGATACTGATCTTCGGCCTGACATGGCTGCTTGTCCTGTTCCAGAGGTTGCCCCTCAGTCTGCAAGATCCGGGCGGTCGCAGAGGGTGGGCTTACTGGTAGTTGGGAGCTCCAACGTCAGGCGCGTAATGGGGCCCCTTAGGGATATGGCAGCAAGAGAGGGGAAGAAAACGAAGGTGCACTCCGTGTGCATACCGGGGGGAGTCATTCCAGATGTGGAAAGGGTCCTTCCGGATGCCATGAAGGGTACAGGGTGCATCCATCCGCAGGTGGTCGCTCATGTCGGCACCAATGATGTGTGTCGCTATGGATCGGAGGAAATCCTCTCTGGCTTCCGGCGGCTGTCTGATTTGGTGAAGACTACCAGTCTCGCTAGCGGGATGAAAGCAGAACTCACCATCTGCAGCATCGTCGACAGGACTGACTGCGGACCTTTGGTACAGAGCCGAGTGGAGGGTCTGAATCAGAGGCTGAGACGGTTCTGCGACCATGTGGGCTGCAGATTCCTCGACTTGCGCCGTAGGGTGGTGGGGTTTCGGGTTCCGCTGGATAGGTCAGGAGTCCACTACACGCAACAAGCGGCTACACGGGTAGCAGGGGTTGTGTGGCGTGGGCTGGGCGGTTTTTCAGGTTAGATGGCCTTGGGCAAGTACAGAAAGGGCAACAGCCTCAACGGGTGCGGGGCAAAGTCAGGACATGCGGGGACCATGCAGCAATCGGTATTGTAATTGTAAACTGTTGAAGCTGCGTTGGTAAAGTACCGGAACTTCAAGCGCTGATAGAAAGCACCGAAGCCGAAATCGTTATAGGTACAGAAAGCTGGCTGAAGCCAGAGATAAATTCTGCCGAAATTTTTACAAAGGTACAGACGGTGTTTAGAAAGGATAGATTGCATGCAACCGGTGGTGGAGTGTTCGTCGCTGTTAGTAGTAGTTTATCCTGTAGTGAAGTAGAAGTGGATAGTTCCTGTGAATTATTATGAGTGGAGGTTACACTCAACAACCGAGCTAGGTTAATAATTGGCTCCTTTTACCGACCTCCCGACTCAGCAGCATTAGTGGCAGAACAACTGAGAGAAAATTTGGAATACATCTCACATAAATTTTTTCAGCATGTCATAGTCTTAGGTGGAGATTTCAATTTACCAGATATAGACTGGGACACTCAGGTGTTTAGGACGGGTGGTAGGGACAGAGCATCGAGTGACATTATACTGAGTGCACTATCCGAAAATTACCTCGAGCAATTAAACAGAGAACCGACTCGTGGAGATAACATCTTGGACCTACTGATGACAAACAGACCCGAACTTTTCGACTCTGTATGTGCAGAACAGGGAATCAGTGATCATAAGACCGTTGCAACACCCCTGAATATGGAAGTTAATAGGAATACAAAAAAAGGGAGGAAGGTTTATCTGTTTAGCAAGAGTAATAGAAGGCAGATTTCAGACTACCTAACAGATCAAAACGAAAATTTCTCTTCCGACACTGACAATGTTGAGTGTTTATGGAAAAAGTTCAAGGCTATCGTAAAATGCGTTTTAGACAGGTACGTGCCGAGTAAAACTGTGAGGGACGGGAAAAACCCACCGTGGTACAACAACAAAGTTAGGAAACTACTGCGAAAGCAAAGACAGCTTCACTCCAAGTTTAAACGCAGCCAAAACCTCTCAGACAAACAGAAGCTAAACGATGTCAAAATTAGCGTAAGGAGGGCTATGCGAGAAGCGTTCAGTGAATTCGAAAGTAAAATTCTATGTACCGACTTGACAGAAAATCCTAGGAAGTTCTGGTCTTACGTTAAATCAGTAAGTGGCTCGAAACAGCATATCCAGACACTCCGGGATGATGAAGGCATTGAAACAGAGGATGACACGCGTAAAGCTGAAATACTAAACACCTTTTTCCAAAGCTGTTTCACAGAGGAAGACCGCACTGCAGTTCCTTCTCTAGATCCTCGCACAAACGAAAAAATGGCTGACATGGAAATAAGTGTCCAAGGAATAGAAAAGCAACTGGAATCACTCAACAGAGGAAAGTCCACTGGACCTGACGGGATACCAATTCGATTCTACACAGAGTACGCGAAAGAACTTGCCCCCCTTCTAACAGCCGTGTACCGCAAGTCTCTAGAGGAATGGAAGGTTCCAAATGATTGCAAAAGAGCACAGGTAGTCCCAGTCTTCAAGAAGGGTCGTCGAGCAGATGCGCAAAACTATAGACCTATATCTCTGACGTCGATCTGTTGTAGAATTTTAGAACATGTTTTTTGCTCGAGTATCATGTCGTTTTTGAAAACCCAGAATCTACTATGTAGGAATCAACATGGATTCCGGAAACAGCGATCGTGTGAGACCCAACTCGCTTTATTTGTTCATGAGACTAAGAAAATATTAGATACAGGCTCCCAGGTAGATGCCATTTTCCTTGACTTTCGGAAGGCGTTCGATACAGTTCCGCACTTCGCCTGATAAACAAAGTAAGAGCCTACGGAATATCAGACCAGCTGTGTGACTGGATTGAAGAGTTTTTAGCAAACAGAACACAGCATGTTGTTATCAATGGAGAGACGTCTACAGACGTTAAAGTAACCTCTGGCGTGCCACAGGGGAGTGTTATGGGACCATTGCTTTTCACAATATATACAAATGGCCTAGTCGATAGTGTCGGAAGTTCCATGCGGCTTTTCGCGGATGATGCTGTAATATACAGAGAAGTTGCAGCATTAGAAAATTGTAGCGAAATGCAGGAAGATCTGCAGCGGATAGGCACTTGGTGCAGGGATTGGCAACTGACCCTTAACATAGACAAATGTAATGTATTGCGAATACATAGAAAGAAGGATCCTTTATTGTATGATTATATGATAGCGGAACAAACACTGGTAGCAGTTACTTCTGTAAAATATCTGGGAGTATGCGTGCGGAACGATTTGAAGTGGAATGATCATATAAAATTAATTGTTGGTAAGGCGGGTACGAGGTTGAGATTCATTGGGAGAGTCCTTAGAAAATGTAGTCCATCAACAAAGGAGGTGGCTTACAAAACACTCGTTCGACCTATACTTGAGTATTGCTCATCAGTGTGGGATCCGTACCAGATCTGGTTGACGGAGGAGATAGAGAAGATCCGAAGAAGAGCGGCGCGTTTCGTCACAGGGTTATTTGGTAACCGTGATAGCGTTACGGAGATGTTTAACAAACTCAAGTGGCAGACTCTGCAAGAGAGGCGCTCTGCATCGCGGTGTAGCTTGCTCGCCAGGTTTCGAGAGGGTGCGTTTCTGGATGAGGTATCGAATATATTGCTTCCACCTACCTATACCTCCCGAGCAGATCACGAATGTAAAATTAGAGAGGCTTTCAGACAGTCGTTCATCCCGCGAACCATACGCGACTGGAACAGGAAAGGGAGGTAATGACAGTGGCACGTAAAGTGCCCTCCGCCACACACCGTTGGGTGGCTTGCGGAGTATAAATGTAGATGTAGATGTAGATGTAGAAACTATATAGGCTGCAGCAGGAATATTCCACGAAGCCCCACAACAAATTCCACATTTTTTCAATCGAAATTGGCCGAGAAAGAAAAGTTGCGTTACTTATTGAACGCCACTCGTAGGTATTAACAAATAATTATTTACGCACTTTCATTTACGTGGTATTAGAGAATTGAAAGTTGCCTGTAAAGTCGATATTTCTATATTGACTTTTGTGTTCACAGGAAGATTTCACTCTTTTTTATAAATTGTAAGCTGAGTTTAAGCTGTTGCATTAAAAGTTCAATCGCTGATTTTCTCAATTATCGTTTTATTCGCCAGAAAAAATAAATGCTATTAACTGCACCTGGTCTGTTTCAGTAGGTATATGGTTGTAGACCTCTATTAACGACCAGTATGTTCAATTCTTCTATCACGTTTGCAGTAGCAGCCCATGCTCATCTGTCATCCAGCTGTGCAACAGCGCATAGTTCACAATAGCATCATTACATGACAGGTACTTCACAGTTCATAGCTGCTGTTAATTTTTCCAAATAAGGTTGACATGTATATGAGGACTGCATGTAAACACACGTGATTGTCCGCATATGAACTGCTGCCTGTAGCTCCATACTGAACACACAATGAGGATGCCAAAAGTCATGGGATACCTCATAATATCGTGTCGGATCTCCTTTTGTCCGGCGTAGGGCAGAACATCGACGTGACATGGACTCAACAAGTCGTTGGAAGTCCCCTGCAGAAATAATGAGCCACAGTGCCTCCATAGCCTTCCATAATTGCGAAAGTGTAGCCGGCGCAGGATTTTGTGCGCGAACTGACCTCTCGATTATGTTCCATAAACGTTTGAAAGCATTAACGTCGGGCTATCGGGGTCGCCAGACCATTTGGTCGATCTGTCCAGAATATTCTTCAAAAAATCGCGAATAATTGTGGCCTGGTGACATGGCGGATTTTCATCCATAAAAATTCCATCATTCTCTGGGAACATGATATCCACGAATGGCTGCAATTGGTCTCAAATTAACCGAACATAACCATTTCCAGTCAATGATCGGTTCAGTTGGACCAGAGGACCCAATACATCCCATGTAAACAGCGTCCTTACCATTATGGAGCCACCGCCACCTTCCACTGTGCCTTGTTGACAACTTGGGTCCATGGTTTCGAGTGGTCTGCGCCACACTCGAGCCATACTACCAGCTCTTACCAACTCATTTGACCAGGTCATGGTTTTACAGTTGTCTAGGATCAACTGATGCGGTCACGAGCCCGGGAGAGGCGCTCCGAGCGGTGTCGTGATGTTAGCAAAGGCACTGGCTTCGGTCGTCTGCTGCCATAAGCCATTAACGCCAAATTTCGCCGCAATGTCCTAACGAATAGGTTCGTCGTACGTTCCAAATTGATTTCTGCGGTTATTTCACGCCATGTTGTTTGTCTGTTATCACTGACAACTCTACGCAAACGCCGCTGCTCCCGGTCGTTAAGTGGAGGCCGACGGCCACCGCGTTGTCTGTGGCAATTCTGAGCCAGACCTCGGGGAAGATCAGTTTAGACTCCTGAGAAATGTAGGAAAACGCGAGTCAATACTCACCCTACGACCTATTTTAGAAGATAGATTAAGGAAAGGAAAACATACGAGGGTTGGAACTTTAATAGTGGCAACTATTTATTTACAGCTCGTACAAAATACATACGTGTTTCTAAGTTTTACAGACCTTCAAAGTAGTCACCAGTATTGTGTATAGCCCGTTGCCAGCGATGTGGAAGTCTCAGGATACTCTTAGCAGTGCCAGTTGTGTTGACAGTTCGAGCGGCGCGGTCTATTGCCCGACGAATTTGTAGCAGTTCTGAAGCAAATGCCGTTAAGTGTTTCCTTCAGTTTAGAAATCGAGTTGAACTCACGAGGGCTTAAGTCAGGGGAGTGCAGGAGGTGGTATAGCACTTAGCAGCCCCATCAGTCAAACTAATCAGTAACAGCTTGCACTGTACGTGCTTGAGTATTGTCCTGCAAAATGATGGTCAGGTCCTGCAGAAAGTATCATCACTTCTGTCTCTATGCTGTTCATTTTTGGAACACAACCTACGACCAGCTTAGAGACAAAAGTGATGACACTTTCTCCAGGACCTGACCATCATTTTGCAGGACAATGCTCAAGCACATACAGTGCAAGCTGTTACTGATTTGTTTGACTGATTGGGCTGCTAACTGCTATATCACCTACTGCACTCCCCTGATTTAAGCCTCGGTGTGTTCAACTCGATTTCTAAACTAAAGGAAACACTTAACGGCATTAGCTTCAGAACTGCTACAAATTCGTCGGGCAATAGACAGCGCCGCTCGAACTGTCAACACAACTGGCACTGCTAAGAGTATCCTGCGACTTACACATCGCTGGCAACGGGCTGTACACAATGCTGGTAACTACTTTGAAGGCCTGTAAAACTTAGAAACACGTATGTATTTTGTAAGAGCTGTAAATAAATAGTTGGCACTAGTGGATGAAAATCAGTGTGGGTTTAGGCCTCTTAGAGGTTGTCAGGACCAGATCTTTAGCTTACGGCAAATAATGGAGAAGTGTTATGAGTGGAACAGGGAATTGTATCTATGCTTTATAGATCTAGAAAAGGCATATGACCGGGTTCCTAGGAGGAAGTTATTGTCTGTTCTACAAGATTATGGAATAGGAGGCAAACTTTTGCAAGCAATTAAAAGGTCTTTACATGGATAGTCAGGCAGCCGCTAGAGTTGACGGTAAATTGAGTTCATGGTTCAGAGTAGTTTCAGGGGTAAGACAAGGCTGCAACCTGTCTCCACTGTTGTTCATATTATTTATGGATCATATGTTGAAAACAATAGACTGGCGGGGTGAGATTAAGATATGTGAACACAAAATAAGCAGTCTTGCATATGCGGATGACTTAGTTGTGATGGCAGATTCGATTGAAAGTTTGCAAAGTAATATTTCAGAGCTAGATCAGAAATGTAAGGACTATGGTATGAAGATTAGCATCTCCAAAACGAAAGTAATGTCAGTGGGAAAGAAATATAAACGGATTGAGTGCCAAATAGGAGGAACAAAGCTAGAACAGGTGGACGGTTTCAAGTACTTAGGATGCATATTCTCACAGGATGGCAACATAGTGAAAGAACTGGAAGCAAGGTGTAGCAAAGCTAATGCAGTGAGCGCTCAGCTACGATCTACTCTCTTCTGCAAGAAGGAAGTCAGTACCAAGACTAAGTTATCTGTGCACCGTTCAATCTTTCGACCAACTTTGTTGTATGGGAGCGAAAGCTGGGTGGATTCAGGCTACCTTATCAACAAGGTTGAGATTACGGATATGAAAGTAGCTAGGATGATTGCAGGTACTAGTAGATGGGAACAATGGCAGGAGGGTGTCCACAATGAAGAAATCAAAGAAAAACTGGGAATGAACTCTATAGATGTAGCAGTCAGGGCGAACAGGCTTAGATGGTGGGGTCATGTTACACGCATGGGAGAAGCAAGGTTATCCAAGAGACTCATGGATTCAGCAGTAGAGGGTAGGAGGAGTCGGGGCAGACCGAGGAGAAGGTACCTGGATTCGGTTAAGAATGATTTTGAAGTAATAGGTTTAACATCAGAAGAGGCACAAAAGTTAGCACTGAACAGGGGATCATGGAGGAACTGTATAAGGGGGGCTATGCTCCAGACTGAACGCTGAAAGGCATAATCAGTCTTAAATGATGATGATGATGATGATGAAGATAGTAAAGTTCCAGCCCTCGTACGTTTATAGCATTTGTAGATTTACAGAAAGCTTTCGACTATGTCGACTGGAATGTTTTCTTTGAAGCTCTGAAGGCAGCAGGTTTAAAGTACAGGGAGCGAAAGAGTTTTTACAACTTATATGGAAACCATGTGGTAGTTCTAGGAGTCGAGGGGCGTGAAACGGAAGCAGTGGTAGTGATGGGAGTAAGACAGGGTTGAAACATATCTCCAACATTAATCAATCTGTACATTGAGGAAACAGTAAAGGAAAGTAAAGAAAAATCTAGAGTAGGAATTAAACTTCAGGCAGAAGAAATAAAAACTTTGAGGTTGGCCGCCGACCAGAGTGGCAGAGCGGTTCGAGGCGCTTCAGTCTGGAACCGCGTGACCGCTACGATCGCAGGTTCGAATCCTGCCTCGGGCATGGTTGTGTGTGATGTCCTTAGGTTAGTAAGGTTTAAGTAGTTCTAAGTTCTAGGGGCTGATTACCTCAGATGTTAAGTCCCATAGTGCTCAGAGCCATTTGAACTTTTTTTTTTCCAGAGACAGGAGGATTTGGAAGAGCAGTTGAACGGAATGTACAGCAGCTTGAGAGTAAGACATAAGATGAACATCAACAAAGTCAAAACAAGGAGTATGGAATGTAGTCAAATTAAATCAGGTGATGGTGAAAGAATTGCATTAGGGAAGTAGACAGTTAAAGTAGCAGCAAATTAATTGAAGATGACCGAAGTAGAGAGGATATAAAATATAGACTGGCAAGGCAAGAAAACGTTTCTGAAGAAGAGAAATTTGTTAACATCTAATGCAGATTTAAGTGTTAGGAAGTCTTTTGTAAAGGTATTTATATGGAGTGTACCCATGTTTGAAAGTGAAACATGGACGATAAACTGTTTCGATGAGAAGAGAATAGAGGATTTTGGATGCTCGAGATTAGGTGGCTGGATCGCGTAACTAATGAGGAACACTGAATAGAATTGAGGAAACAAGAAATTTGCGGCTTAATTTGACTAAAAGAAGTGATAGGTTGCTAGCACACGTTCTTAGACATCAGGAGATCACCAGTTTAGTCTTGGAGGGATGTGTGGGGGTAAAAGTCGTAAAGGGAGACACGGAGATGAATACAGTAAGTAGAATCAGAGGGATCTAAGTTGGAGTAGTTATTCGGAAATGAAATGGTCGTGTGACATAATTGATCGGGAGGCGCCATCCAGGGAAGTTCGGCCGCCGGGCTCCAAAGTCTTATTTCAGGTGGCGCCGCATTGGCCGAATTGGTAAAACAATGATGAGGACAACACAACACCAACCCCCACGAGCGGTGAAAATCTTCAACCCGGCCGGGAATCGAACCCGGCCCCACTACATGGTAGGCAAACACGTTACCACCCACCTTTTTTTTATTGATCTCATTTTGTTCGTTTTTGTTCGTTGTATCTGCTCGGGGCGGACGTCGCAAGACACCCGTTTCAGTTCGTCGTTGATCCATTAACTCAGTTTTTTTTTTTTTTATTACAGAGGGCAGCTAACCCTCTGACCGAACACGCTGAGTTACCGTGCCGGCAACCTAGACTGGCTGACAGTTATTCGGAGATGAAGAGGGTTGCCAAGGATAGAGTAGCATAGAGAGCTGCATCAGATCTATCTTCGGACTGAAGACCACAACAACAAGGCCGGTGACTGGACTCCATGATATAAGTTTCGGTGACTTTATCTTTCAACACGATAAGGACCTCTTACATAATGAAACCATATGGTTATGCGTTGCTGAGAGATTCACTTACCGTCACTCACCAGCCACTATAGCTGATGATTCTGGCATAGAGTTGAAGCAGCATGAAATGGCATAACCACATCTCTTATCCAACAAATTTACTCATTTGTTTCTTGCTACTGTTCTGTACACATAAAGTAAATTCAACTCTGTCCGAACAGGTCTCAGAAGGTCCAACTATACCGACGGACCGCCGTGTCTTCCTCAGAAGATAGGCGTCACTGGATGCAGATATGGATGGGCATGTGGTCAGAACATGTCTCCCAACCGTTGTCAGTTTTCGTGACTGGAGCGAATACTTCTCAGTCAAGTAGCTCTGCAATTGGCCTCACACGATCTGAGTGCACCCGGCTTGCCAACAGTAGACTACTCTGCAGATCCGGACGGTCACCCATCCAAGTGTTAGCCAAGCCCGACAGCGCAAAACTTCGGTGATATGCGGAAACCATTGTTAGCACTGAAGCGAGTCCGTTGGTTATTTTGTGTACATATAATAATTAAAATGTCGTTATTTTCTACGCTTCCTGGTGTTGCAGATTCAGAGACAAGCAGTTTGTTTATGAGTGAGTAATTTCAAAATAGTGAACTGGGTTTCACTATGATATCATTTGTAAGGCTGTATATAGCTCAAGGCAACAGTCTTTCACATTGTTTAGCTTCCCGCTAGGAGAGTAGAGAAGTCGGATACCCAGCCAACAGTAGTACCCAACTTGGAACTTAAGACAATAAGACGGCTATGTAAGGTCTCCAAAGTTACAAATAAATGTTATTTGATTTTAACGAAAAACCACAATGAACAAAAACGGTAGCTAAAAGCAAATCTGTTGCGTGAATTTTCTACAATCTGCTAACTCCGACATGCTAAATTCAAACGATTCAACGAATGGCTGAGATGTCAACAGCTCAGAACAGCGTACGTTAGTACTTTTCAGTTCACCAACGCTAGTGGATTTGCCGAGTAATCACATCCTTATGGCAATGTATATGGATTAAATGTAGTACAAACTGAAATTTTATAGTGCCGTCGATATCATGTAAATCTTAGTGTATTGTGTGACGGATGGCTGTATCGTAAACATTTATTTGGCAGATTTTCTTTGCTGTGACAAGCAGAGTTGAAATTAAATGTGAAATTCACACATCTACTCAGCGTGTACTCCCAAGTTCCGTGAAGGATGTATACTTCTCATGCACGCAAATAGCTTTAATAGCTTTAATACACGTTCACCAGAACATACACTGACGGAAAAAAAATCGCAACACCAAGAAGGAGTTGTGTCTCGTAAACGAAAGTTTGCAAGCGTGTTTCAGCATCTGAAAGATGTGAAAATTTCGCGTCAGTCGCATAAGAGTGGCGCCACCATGAGGAAGCAAATCAAGTTTGCTTTCAATAAAAACTGTAACGGTCGTAAGCGTTAGCTACCTTTGAGATTGGACGTGGTGAGGTGATGTTAGTCAAGAATGCCTTTAAGGCGAAAAAGACATCATCAGCAACACATCACGGAGTTTGAATGAGGTCGTGTAATAAGGCTACGAGAAGCTGGATGTTCCTTATACGATATTGCAGAAAAACTTGGCAGGAATGTAGCCACTGTACATAACTACTGCCAGTCTTGGTCAGGAGAATGTACGGTCGCAAGAAGACTGGGCTCCAGATGGCCACGTGGCACTACCGAGAATGAAGACCATCGTGTTCGGTGTATGGCTCTGGTGCATCGCACTGCATCTGGAGTAGTAACTTGGGCAGCAGTTGGCACCACTGTGACACAACGAACTGTTACAAATCGGTTACTTCAAGGACAGTTCCGAACCAGACGCCTTGTTGTATGCATTCCAATGACCCCAAACCACCACCATTTGCGACTTCAGTAGTGTCAATCTGTCGTGTTTCCTGACGAAAGCTGGTTTTGCCTTCCTCCGTACCACTGATGGCAGTGTATTGGTTAGAAGGAGGACAGTTGACAGCCATCAGCCAACCAGTCTGTGTGTCAGACACACTAGACCTGCACCTGGATTTATGGTCTGAGTCGTGATTTCTTATGACCGGCCCTGTGTTGACCAACCAAGTGCAACAGGTTGAGAACTCCATGCAACAAATTGACATCCGGCATCTGTAAGATACAGTGCATGCACGTTTGCGTGCTTGTATTCAATATTCTGGCAGTTACACCGCTTACTAATGTACTATAATTTCACATTTGCAATGAATTATCTCACACTTACATTTACCTGTGATCTTGCAATGTAACTCACTTAAATATGTTACCTACACAAATATATTCCCGAAATTTCATTACACTACATTAATTAATTTTGGGTGTTGCTCTTTTTCCGTCAGTGTACATTCGGTGGCGTAACTTCAGTCTGTCAACAACAGGAGGCTGTTTTCCACCGAGATACCTAGCACAGTGAATTCTCTGAGCGGGGAATAATTTCAAAGTGACTGGATGCTTTGTTTCAGAGATATTGCATTACAAGTGAATATTACCACTGAACTTAGCTGGCGGAGTGTGAAGTTAAGGGGAAGTTAAGTGGAATATCTGCGTGCGTGACATACTTTACACGTGGACTCCTTTGCCTTTGGATTTTTAAGCTCATAGAAGAAAAAAAGAGTTAACAGCGCTGTTGTCTGGGAAACCCCTGAGATACGTTCAGACGCCTAATCGGCAAGGCTTTTCTCCCTCCGCGCACAGTGTCCCCATTCCTTGTGGTGTGTGAGAATTGCGTGTCAAGTGCATCAGATGAGTCTAGGTGGCTGTATGGATGTGTGTATACTGTGTCGTCATATTTACGTTGTATGATATAAAAGTGTTGCGCCGTCACAGTTTTCAGCACTATTGACAAGGGGACCGTATCAACTTACCCTCACCGGTTTGATTCATACAGACAATGTGCGCAGGGCACTTCAACATCTTCAAGATATGTAAACAGGAAGACGCAACTCTCAACCATTTTCGATAAAATCGGGTTTGAAAATTTAACACGTATTTATAAATTTTGTGTGGTCGCAAGTACTTAAGGAGTCCGTTGTCAGGGGAGTTATGCGGTTGGTTCCAGGAGCGCGAGGTCTGTTAATCGAATATCCGTGCCTGTACTTCTTTTTTTTCTTCTCACGTAATTATTATAGCTGTACAAACTGTCATTATTGTATGATTCATTTACTATTTCCGTAATCTTTATCTGAAAAAAGGAGAAAAATTTTTCGTAATGAGAGTGGAAAAAAACGGCCACACAAGAACATTCAATCAAATCAGTGTAGTTATTTTATTTATGTTGTTTTATCTACATATGAGGCAAGTATAATGTGTAACCTATCGAGCACTGTACGAAGCAGGATGATGGTGATCGTAGAAACTTGGGAAACAATTAGTGCGACATACAGCAGTTGTAATGAACGCCGAATTTTTGCATGTGCATGGTTTTTTCAATATGTCTATTGCAAATAAAGTTGAATTACATTCGTAAGAGGTGCTCGGTTATCACACAAATCCGCAGTATACCATGCATATCTGTTGTTAGAATTCTGTGAGAAAGTACCAAAAGTGAGATTCGATCCACAGATCTCGTGCTTAAGAACCTATGCGCTTACTCGTTTGGCTGCGAACTTCTAGATTACTATCGAACACACGACGCATGTAAGCACGTGTAAAACATCCAAAATCTATTTTCTCGAAAACTGTTGAGAGTTGCGTCTTGCTATTTACATATGTTGAAGTCCTAGCCGTGCCCTATACAACCTATCAATGTGAATCAGATCTGTGAGGGTAAGGTCGTACGGTCTGCTGGTGGATAAATAGCAGCACTGCCATGACTGTTGCACAAGGGCCAATGTTGGTCGGCAATTGCAGAGCCGACCAACACACCATTACGTCAGATGTAGCAATGTACTAGTCGATGTCCAAATAGCAGACTGAGCTACCGCCCAATAACACGATATGATTGATACAGCAGAAATTCGGGGCCATTTTGCCACTGGCAGGCAAGTTATTACACTTCCAACATGTGGGTTTCGTTTGGTGTACATCACTCGAAGTGGTGCTTGAGCAAAACGAATAGACACTAAACTTTATTAATGTTGTTGTTGTGGCCTTCAGTCCAGAGACTGGTTTGATGCAGCTCTCCATGCTACTCTATCCTGTGCAAGCTTTTTCATCTCCCAGTACCTACTGCAACCTACATCCTTCTGAAACTGTTTAGTGTATTCATCTCTTGGTCTCCCTCTACGATTCTTACCCTCCACGCTGCCCTCCAATACTAAATTGGTGATCCCTTGGTGCCTCAGAGTATGCCCTACCAACCGATCCCTTCTTTTAGTCAAGGTGCGCCACAAATTTCTCTTCTCTCTAATTCTATTCAATACCTCCCCATTAGTTACGTGATCTACCTATCTAATTTTCAGCAATCTTCTGTAGCACCACATTTCGAAAGCTTCTATTCTCTTCTTGTCTAAACTATTTTTCGTCCATGTTTCACTTCCATACATGGCTACACTCCATACAAATACTTTCAGAAACGTCTTCCTGGCACTTAAATCTCTACTCGATGTTAACAAATTTTTCTTCTTCCGAAACGCTTTCCTTGCCATTGCCAGACTACATTTTATATCCTCTCTACTTCGACCATCATCAGTTATTTTGCTCCCCAAATAGCAAAACTCCTTTACTACTTTAAATGTCTCATTTCCTAATCTAATTCCCTCAGCATCACCCGACTTAATTCGACTACATTCCATTATCCTCGTTGTGCTTTTGTTTATGTTCATCTTATATCCTCCTTTCAAGACACTGTCCATTCCGTTCAACTGCTGTTCCAAGTCCTTTGCTGTCTCTGACAGAATTACAATGTCATCGGCGAACCTCAAAGTTTTTATTTCTTCTCCATGGATTTTAATACCTACTCCGAATTTTTCTTCTGTTTCCCTTAGTGCTTGCTCAATATACAGATTGAATAAAATCGGGGAGAGGCTACAACCCTGTCTCAGTCCCTTTCCAACCACTGCTTCCCTTTCATGCCCCTCGACTCTTATAACTGCCATCTGTTTCTCTACAAATTGTAAATAGCCTTTCGCTCCCTGTGTTTTACCCACGCTGCCACCTTTAGAATTTGAAATTTCCTTAATCTTTCTTCTAAGATAAGTCGTAGGGTCAGCATTGCCTCACGTGTTCCAACATTTCTACGGAATCCAAACTGATCTTCCCCGAGGTCGGCTTCTACCAGTTTTTCCATTCGTCTGTAAAGAATTCACGTTATTATTTTGGAGCTGTGACTTATTAAACTGATAGTTCGGTAATTTTCACATCTGTCAACACCTGCTTTTTTGGGATTGGAATTATTGTATTCTTCTTTAAGTCTGAGGGTATTTCGCCTGTCTCATACATCTTGGTCACTAGATGGTAGAGTTTTGTTAGGCCTGGCTCTCCCATGGCTGTCAGTAGTGCTAATGGAATGTTGTCTACTCCCAGGGCCTTGTTTCGACTCAGGTCTTTCAGTGCTCTGTCAAACTCTTCACGCAGTATCATATCTCCTATTTCATCTTCATCCACATTCTCTTCCATTTCCATAATATTGTTCTCAAGGACATCGCCCTTGTATAGACCCTCTATATACTCCTTCCACCTTACTGCTTTTCCTTCTTTGCTTAAAACTGGGTTTCCATCTGAGCTCTTGATATTCATTCAAGTGGTTCTATTTTCTCCAAAGGTCTTTAATTTTCCTGTAGGCAGTATCTATCTTACCCCTAGTGATATGCGCCTCTACATCCTTACATTTACTTTATTAATACCTATCATTTTTAGCCAAACGTATCTGAGTATGGCAGCACCATCTACGAGAGTAGATCTACGATGGGTGACAGGACGACATGGTTCTGCAAGCAGCCACTATGACGGGCTCGCCCCAGCCACATCCAGCCTGCCAACGTCTGGCTGGGCAGACAGATGCTGTTCGCCTCCACCTCAGGGCGGGCATCACTGCTGAGGCTGTCCTCTGCTACAAGAATGCCGGCAGGACTGTGCACCTAGCCGTGCACCTTACGCTCCGTTGCAGAGCCGTGCCCAGGCGGCACAGGTGCTGCTGCGGACTGCGCGTGGCAACTGGTCACCTGTTGCATCAGCGTTGCTGCGAACACTGTTGTCGGCACACGCCCAGACGCCGGGCAGAGGGGCTGAAGGGGTCGGCGTTACCGCGGTAGAACGTCTTAGGAGTGTTGTAGTTTGTTTGCTCATAAAATGTGTGAATAATAATGATGTTTCCTTCATCAACCATCGGTCATCTTCCTGGCAGCAACCCACCGCCTCAGCTCAACGCTGCCACTGTAGAAGTCATCCAGCCCGAGCTTTTACAGAGGGGAGAGGATGAATCGCAACCCCGGTATATAGTCTACAT
Organism: Schistocerca cancellata; assembly: GCF_023864275.1. Taxonomy (NCBI): domain Eukaryota; kingdom Metazoa; phylum Arthropoda; class Insecta; order Orthoptera; family Acrididae; genus Schistocerca; species Schistocerca cancellata. The sequence continues at coordinate 377,423,049 of NC_064629.1, read as the reverse complement.
CTCTCTAATAGTATCAAAGGAGCCGCCAAGCTTAACGTTCCCATCCGACAGGTCATCACCAACAATGTCACATGCCCTCACTTCACGAATCAATGTGAAGAAGTTTGAAATTTAATGCCAGATATCGGCGCAAAGGCTGGTGATTCTACGTCTGATTTAATCTCTTAATACACGCAATTCAGGACATGCTAGAACGGCTGCTGCCGCGTGAACTGCCATTCGCAGAGGATTCTATTTTCCCTGATATGGTGTGTATCCTCGAAGAGTGGTATTTCGGGGTCGCTGCTGACAGTAGTTTTAGTAGTGGCTTGAGTAACATGAGTGCTGCTTGGCCGCTAAAACTCTCAACGCTCCGATAATGGCGTCCCCGTGCTTCTCTATTGGTCTTTCTCGCCAACAGATCTGTGGCGTGGCCTTACCCTATCTTCGCAATCTCACTTAAGTAATGTGGAATACCTTCCACAGTCGCGGTACCAGTGATTGTAAATGTGCCTCTGCCAAGGGGCAACATAGGGTCATATGCACCAACAGTCATCTCTTTTTCAGATAGCAGTAGCCACTGATAGCCGACATCCTCGAAGAATTTCAAGCTGCGTTTTTGTAAGTGAAATCTTCTGTGGCAGAATCCGTTACTCATGAACCGCAGCCTGTGGACACTGAGTGATCTAAAGGACCACTTGGTAGGCAGTAGTCTCGAAGGTAAAGCGGCAGATGGAGGAGACCACCACTCTGTGGTGGACTGTAGTTTTACCAGAAATAGTGGGGCTATCCTGCCATGAACCATAGATCTTGCCGTCGGTGAAGTGGCTCACATGCCTCAGCGATACAGATAGCCGTACCACAGGTGCAACCACAATGGAGGGCTATCTGTTGAGAGCCCAGAGAAACTTATGGTTCCTGCATAGAGGCAGCAGCATTTTCAGTATTTGTAGAGGCAAGACTCTGGATTATTGACTGATCTGACCTTATAACATCAACCAAAAAGGCATTGCTGTGCTGGTACTGCGAAATGCGAAAGGCTGAAAACAAGGGGAAACGACAGCCGTAATTCTTCCCGAGAACATGCTCTCTCCGTTGCAGAATACTAACACAATTTCTTTACTGAAGACTGGAAAAAATGGTAGAAACTGATCTCGGGGAAGACGAGCTTGGATTCCGAAGTAATGAAGGGACATGCGAGGCAATACCGACACTACGACTTGTCTTAGAAGATAGGTTAAGGAAAGGAAAGTTACACTTATAGTATTTGTAGACATAGAGAAAGTTCTTGACAATGTTGACTGGCATACTCTCTGTGAAGTCCTGAAGGTAGCAGGGGTAAAATACAGGAAGCGAAAGGCTACTTACAACTTGTACACTAACGAGACGGCAGTTATAAGAGTCGAGGGGCATGATAGGGAGGCAGTGCTTGGAAAAGGAGTGAGACAGGTTTGTAGTCTATTCCCGATGTTATTTAATATGTACATTGAACAAGGAGTAAAGGAAACCATACAAAAATTAGAAAAAAGTTTTAAAGTTCAGAAGAAATAAAAACTTTGAGGTTTGTCGATTGCATTGTAATTCAGTCAGAGACAGCAAAGGACTTGGAACAGTAGTTGTACGGAATGGACAGTGTCTTGAAATGAGGATATAAAATGAACGTGAATATATATACTATATTTTTCCCGACTTATTTGGATTTATTTGGTCTATTCATTGTGACTGTCACGGCTCTGCAGTTTCAAGTTATGTGGAGTCAAAAGCTGTTCATACTAAGCCAATTCGTAAGCTGCAGACAAAAAATTCAAGTGCGCACGCGCAGATGAGTCGTCAAGCCTCTACGGATGACGCACCGATCGAGTCACTTGCTCAACCACTAGCTCGCGCCTCTACGTGAGCATAAGGAAGTAGCGATCAGTGTGGCATCCATGTTCCAAGCGGATATTGTACGTAGTCTTGGCCGAAGATAAGGACGCGACAGAGTGACGAAAAGGAGAAATCGTGTTTGACCTTACCCATGGCCGTACGGTGCGTGAAACTGATGGAGTTGTTGGTGTTTCGCTGCGGACCGTTCAGCGTAAATACAGCCTAAATACAGCGTTACATTGGTGCAACGTACGTTGCAACGGAACACGACGTCAGAATTGTGGTCGGGGAAAGATCCTGATAGAGAGGAACCAGAGACTCGTTTCACGGCTAGTGAATCAAAATCGCTTTCAAACCCGACAGGAATTGCTGCAGGCAGTGAATGAAGGTTCACCTCGCAAGACTTCATTGCTTACACAGGCACATGAAGATTCGCCTCTTCAGTGGGCTAGAAGTAATCGAACGTGCGTAGTAGCTGACTGTCGGAACGTAATGTGGTCTGACGAATACCGTTTTTGCCTATATTCAAATGACGCATGTTTTCGAGTGCACTGAAGGCCAAATAAAGCAGTTCATCCTGAATATGCCCATGGGCAGGTTCAAGACACAGGTGGGTCTGTGATGTTTCGGGAGTATTTTTCTTATCATTAATCGAGCCCATCTCACTGAAGTGACCACCAACATGAATCAGCATGTTTATTTAAACTTTCTCAATGGTCAGGTGTTGCCTTTCAGCGGATATCTGCATGATGAGTGTGCTACTGATGTACCCGTTTTTCAAGGCGACAACAGCAGAGTTCATCGGACTGGAAGAATATAGGACCAGCTTTCTGAACATTGCCCCACCTTATTGCATGTCAAACGTCCTACAAAATCGCCTGACTTAACCCCGTAGAAAATATGTGAGACATGTTGGAACAGTGGGTAAACCGCCGACAGTAATTTGGTAGAATTGCGCGATCAAATTCTCAGCGAGTACCTTAGCCTGAATGCGACGTACCTGCATATACTTGTGAAGTCGCTACCTAACCCAATCCAGGCGGTTATCAAGCCCAAGGGCGGAATTACACGGTACTGAACGATGCTTGTAATGATTTATCTAGAAATGAGCTTATTTATAGTTTTATGCTGAGTTCTAACTTATTTTTTAGGACTGACATAACTATCTAAAATTTGCCCAGATGCTATCCGGCTTTGTCCGGTTTGACTTTAGTGTTTCCCAGTAGAACCACTTGGTCCGCGCGAGTCACGAGAAAGTTCGCTAAGTGTGCTAGCTGCGTTAACTGTGCAGACGATTCACAGATAAACATTGCCACAATTAATTTTATGTGTGTCTGTACGAATTCAATAGAACTACTAGTTTTTCTTTACTTTGCCGCGCTTGACCGTTGTCCCTGTGGATCCGTTCTTATGCGTCGTTCAGGTCAGGAGGTTAGAATAGCTCGCCGCCGCAGCCGAATACTGAATTTTTCTCTTAATGAGCAGTCGCATATGGGTGCTACAGCAATAAAACTGCCGATAACATTTTAGCTAGCTAGAAAGAACTGAAGACTGCTTGGAATTTCACAGCTGGCCGGAAAAAAGTGTTATCTGTCTGTGTAACAGCAAATAATGCGGCGACGCAGAGAAATTTCGGATATGCCAAACGTTTGGGAAGCGTTAGCGTTTTTGATAATAAGCTGATAAGATAAGCCTGACCATCTTTACAATAAAAGTTGTTATAGCGACCGTCCGACTTCAGTTGATTCTGGCGACACCAGAAACCGGAAACCGGACACAAAGGAGCTCTAAAACGTCAATGGTCACGATTCTCATTAATTTGTTTCATTTTAATTGTGCTGCGAGCGGCTTGGTGGTTTCAAGGTAAAGACCTTGGGCTAGCAATCATCTGTGGTTAGACCAGTGAATACTGATATTCGCAGGAACGGCTCTGCTCATAATAAACAACACACTGTGACTAGTATTTTAAAAAGTTATTTAACATTTTATTCAAATTATATATTCTACTTAACAGTCCTGGTTTGTAGCGCTGTCAGATTCTCTACTCCACCCATAAATTCCTCTTTATCTGTCCCCGACAAAACGCGTGTAGAAACAGCTCTGACGTCAACTCCGTCCTGTTGGTAGTATTCAGAACAACAAGGACCAATTATAACTGTTGTGGGCCATGCTGCCTTTACCAACCGAATCAATGCATGCGACTAGGTTAGAGAGGGTGCTACGTCGTACGGACAAATAGGCTCATTTTGCAAAGAAATTTGACTCGATTTTGTAATCACTGAAATGACATCACATTCCATCTCAACTTTTGGAGTTTCATTCCGTTTCCTCCTCCCCTTCTGGGTACGTTACTTTTTTTTTCAGGCAGTGTGTAATTGTTGTAGTATGCCACTGCGAAAGTTTCAGACATCAATAAAGAAAATTTGAGTCATTATTGTGCCACATAGCATAGGAAAGAAAGCAAATGATAGTCTGTGGACATTTTAATACTAATTTCCTCAAAGATTCAGATAAAGAAAAGATTTTGAATTGTTATACAGTTATAATCTGAATTTTGTTGCAAATTTTCACATCAATATTACACGGGAAAGCAGTGTACTAACAGACAATACTTCTGTGAGAAATGCTGATGGCGTTAGGACAGCAACCAGCCACAAATTTACTTTCAGTTCCTGTATTCAAAGGGTTCCGTTACCGGTTTCGAATCGTTGTGATTCATCCTCAGACGGTTTACACGCTTTCTTTATGACATGTGGTGTGTTTTTTACAGATTAAATGTCGTGAAACGTCGCTTTGGGGTGTTTGTTTTCATAAACCGACGTTTCACGTCTTCCTCTACAGTTTTTACCCTCTACAGCTCCCAGTAGTAACATAAAGGTCGTTCCCTCATGTTGTGACACTTGCCCATCGTCCCATCCCTTCTCCTTGTCAGTGTTTTCCATAAGTTCTTTTCTTAGACGATTTTGCAGTTAACCTCCACATTCTTTACTGTATCATACCACCAAATTCTCAACATTCCTCTGTCGCACCTTATCTCAAACGCTTTGGTACTCTTCTGTTGTGGTTTTCCCAGTGTCCATGATACTGTTCATACAGACCTGGAAGAGTGTGGCACGTGGGAAAACACCGAAATGGTGGGAAAGTATCACCTCGAATGATTCAAATTAAGAGAAGATTGGAATCAGAGTCCGAACCCCAGCCCAGCGCCAACATTTTCAAAATCTCAAGATCACTTAAAACAAGAAATGAAGATGCTATGGCCTTACATGAGGATCGGATCATGAACTAAAATAACGTTACAAGTGTAAGAAAGCTTACTAGATACAGAGTTTCTGCAAGCAGCGACTTCTGCCTCTGTCTGCCAAAAATAATGATACTCTTTTCCAGTCAGTAACGAATGTACATGTTTAATGTTCATTTGGAACCACGTCACAGTTCTGCGTTCTTTACTTGACGTTACTGAAGGTGAAGAAGGTATGTTTGTTGCTGTTAAAACCTGGTACCGCCAGCAGGAATCGAATCCACACTTTAGCCATTACAAGCTAGCATCAGTCCAACCATCCACCGAATTTCACATGTGTTAGCATCATGTATTTATCATAACGGTGTATGAAGCATGTTGTACGAGACGTGTTGGCTTACACTTGAGTCGTTGTTGTGAATAACCTATTCGTGGTCTAGCAGACAACATCATGCAGTGCGAACGCAAAGCCGTGGTATCAAACCCACGCTTTTCCTTTCTTTTTTTAGTCGTATTCCGTCCATCTGCCAAGAGCATCAGCCTGACAGACGGTCAGAGACAGTTTCGCTCATTTTTTAACCAACCAGTAATAGAAACATCTTGTGGAAATATGTTTGTGAAAGGACTGTTGGGTATCTGTCATGGTAAGACCAATTTCAGTACCATCAACCAGCGACCGCTTGTTACAGTCCGGCGTCCGCTCAAGTGATCGCGACGCATCGGGCATAGAGCCTATGATCTCTGGCGGACTTTTCTGCATTCGATCTAGCAAGTATAACATTATGCAACGTTACATATGATATAATACTATTTTTCAGCATGCTCCATGGCGATTTTATATGGCATGTTGCTACAAGCGTGATTAACTATGGTCTTATTTTGTTAAAAAAATGGTTCAATTGGCTCTGAGCACTATGGGACTTAACATCTGAGATCATCAGTCCCCTAGAACTTAGAACTACTTAAACCTAACTAACCTAAGGACATCACACACATCCATGCCCGAGGCAGGATTCGAACCTGAGACCGTAGCAGTCGTGCGGTTCCTGACTGAAGCGCCTAGAACCGCTCGGCCACAGCGGCCGGCTTAGTTTGTTCAAATTTGTAGTATAGCTCTTGCCAATACAACTTGAACATTTCTCATTTTGGACGTTATGAGGAGCGTCGTCTATGCATTGGAAACTGGAGTCTAAAACGGAATAATGTGAAAAAAGAAAAACGGAAAAAAGTGACATTGTGTTCCGTTCGTGTTTAATAAAAGGGTGAAAGCGGTGGAGGCAATTCGAAACACCTGTGCTCTGTATGGAGTGAGTGCAATCGATAAGTCAAGTTGTATCGCTTCAAATACGATCGTTTTGAGATAAATTAATCGCCACATTGAGGAAGAAAACAGGCGTTGATGAAGGACGTTTCTGCGATTTACTACAATCGTCCATGACAGTGTATCCGATAACTGGCAAGTGAGACGACCAATTAAGCTCTGTACGACACTTGCCTTCAGCAGTTGTTTTCTCACGATACCACACTCCTCCAGATCTGTATGAACGACGCGATCCTAACTACTAGTGAGAGAGAATTTGGTAGTTGACACCTCTTTGTGTTGAGTCTACAACGACGATATGTATGGTGTTGGACTCCCAGGCAGCACAGTACTATTTATTGCGTTACCTGTAGCCGAACATGTGCACATCTCAAATGAAGAAACAGTAAATATTTCATTTCTATTCATCGCTATAAGACAACTGCGGAAGGTGCCTGGTCGCAATCCCTATCAGGCAAAACTCATATGTATCGGTCTTCAGGTTCCAGTATCACGCTATTGGCGAACATATTTAATATCTGACATCTTACTGTGCTTATTTAACAATTCATATAGGTTCTGGGCTCTACTCCCCGTCCATCGCCACAACTTTACTTAATGGCATTTTACACTAGTGCATTGCACCTTATTACATACCATACCTTTCGTGGTTACTTCTTAGGAGCGATATAAGCTTCATTTGGTTCCTGTGCTGACGTAAGCTGTGGCCAGCACACTGGTCAGCAAAGGTAGATACTAGGCGCTGGATCATGTTGCAGACACATACTGACAATAACACGCAGCCAATGCCCTCTCGACAGCATGTATTTAGGCCGACGCCGCTTACCGGAGGCCCACACTGACTCACTCAGGCTACGACATAACAGATTAGTGTCTATAGTGGGACTTGTGCTTCACCAACAGTGAGACTAAAGGTTGTAATAGTAAGATTACCGATATTGTCTGCAAGGGGACTATTACTGATGAGTTTGTGCCACAGCATATGGACTTTATTAAAGTTATGTATCTAGTTCATTTAAATAAAGAAGTGTATTAATCCATGTATGCATTTGTGTTATAGAAGGAGGGTGCCACCCAACCATTACAACATCCTCTCCCTTGCTTCCATGCGGAACAAGACTCTACAGTCCCTGGTGCAGTGTTAAATGTATCATCATTTATTTCCAGGTTCGAATATTCTGCCTGATACTAGTGAACACGTCGATCTTTTACGTCTTTTTATATTTAGTCGAGTCTCGAGCAGACATGCAAGCTTTGTTTGGTTAACAGATGTAAGGTGGCAGAACAAATGGTCAGATTCGCACCTAACATGAGACCTTTACAAATCGCAATGAGAAGGTGAAGATGGCAGTTATGAGAACATTTGCCTATCAATATGTAATGCAAAAAGGGAAACAGGGAACGCGAGTCGATTCGCTTTTAGTTTTGGAAAGCCAGCTCCACAATGGTGTAGCGAAGCCGCGTCATGGGAGTTACACCAGAAACCACTTAAAGGAGCGGCACGAAGGACGACAGCTACCCGGGCCAGATGATTCAAGCTGGAGGGCCGTCTGTAGCGGGACATCGGCACAAGAGCAGAAAAGAGGCTTTAGAAAACTGTGTTTCGGAATTCCAACGGGATATGAACAAAAGAGTGACGCCTTTTCGTCCAGCGAGTTTGATGCATGGAAAGGTCAATGTACTTTAGGCGTCTAGAACGGGCACAAAACGTCCGATTGGCGGAAACGCTCTAGGAAGGAGAAAAATACTGAAGCTTCGACGCAGTTTGATAGAAGGGACATTGTGATTGGTAGAGTGTGTTTCTACGAAATAAGAGGAAGACTCCCATTGGTCGAAAAATGCAGTGACGTGAAAAAGGAACCCAAGTGGAGGGAGGCAGTTATGCCATGAGTAGGTCAAGAGAGAAACTTTTCGTGGGGGGACTCTTCTTTGAACTGGCGTCAAGTGCAGAACGGAACGCTTAATGCTCCCTACAAAGCAGAGAAGAAATTGGTGTGGACACTGTATTCACAGCAGCTGCACTCTAGCTAAAAAATTAGCTGTAGCAACGTTTATGTCCAACTGTGGAAAAGTGAACCAGTCAAATTAGTTAATTGTTCTTGAGAGAACTGAGATGGCACTATAATATGCATGCTGCTCCAACCACACGTGTGTATATCGCCACATAATAAGTCTAGGGCTGAGTATATGTTTTCTCTCATAATGAGAAACATAGGGAAAGTTTCTGCTGGAAAGTTCAACAAAGTTAAGATTAGTTTTGTAGCAATTTCATTGGGAGAGAGTGGCCTTGCACACAGCAGCACGTCGCAGCTTAAGGTAAATACCGCGTGCAGAGGCGTAAACTTTGTTGCTTCACCAGCCTGCATCCACTGTAAACTCGAGTGGCCTTGAGGAATCTTGCACTGAAATTTGTCACTTGACTAACCATCCCCTGTAGACTTGATTGTCATCCTAAATAGTACCGAACTTTGAACCGTAATCGGAAGATTTTCGTAGTATTGGCCAACATCATAATGTATGTGTAGGAGCAATTTTGTGAAGAAACGTCCAATTACAGTTTCATATTATTGTGCTTGGGATTAATGTAAAGAAACTTCCAAATTAACTTCCATAATATTGTGTTTAGGATTAATATGCTTTCAGAGAGTTAATATTTAACATTGTTGTGTATAAACTTATTTCACTTTTTGATGTTGGCAAGATGCGTTATCCATTGTGCTGATTTTATGTTGGCGAGTTGAAAACTGTGAAAATGTGTAATTTGGTGAGAAATATTACGACATTAAACTTGTCATTTCACCTTACACAGTTGTTCTCAGTTCAAGAATAAGCAAAAACAAAAACAAACCACACCATTAGAAATGGCGACCCTGCCAGGATGGCAATTGGTCTACCTGGATGACAATTAGTCAAATTAAGAATAAAATAAATTTTTTCAATATTGAGAAAAAATTTTTTTCATGTTGTTTTTTGACAAGGTTACCCAATGTATGTAAATGTATAGTGGACAAATACAGTAAATGTGTGATCCAAAGTGTAGAAAGGTTGTATTGACAATTAGAATCCAAGTATCATGGCGCGTGTGTAGTTATTCACGGCGTTGTTGAGTTGGGTTGAAATTCCACAAACAGTGAACAGTGTTGCTGATGTTGTGTACATAGTCTAAGAAACTTTCTATGATTTTTGGAAATGTGTAAGGTCCTATAACTTGATGTTGACGAGAGCGCAGGCTCGCGCGGTTCGAGAAAACAAACCACACCATTAGAAATGGCGACCCTGCCAGGATGGCAATTGGTCTACCTGGATGACAATTAGTCAAATTAAGAATAAAATAAATTTTTTCAATATTGAGAAAAAATTTTTTTCATGTTGTTTTTTGACAAGGTTACCCAATGTATGTAAATGTATAGTGGACAAATACAGTAAATGTGTGATCCAAAGTGTAGAAAGGTTGTATTGACAATTAGAATCCAAGTATCATGGCGCGTGTGTAGTTATTCACGGCGTTGTTGAGTTGGGTTGAAATTCCACAAACAGTGAACAGTGTTGCTGATGTTGTGTACATAGTCTAAGAAACTTTCTATGATTTTTGGAAATGTGTAAGGTCCTATAACTTGATGTTGACGAGAGCGCAGGCTCGCGCGGTTCGAGAAAACAAACCACACCATTAGAAATGGCGACCCTGCCAGGATGGCAATTGGTCTACCTGGATGACAATTAGTCAAATTAAGAATAAAATAAATTTTTTCAATATTGAGAAAAAATTTTTTTCATGTTGTTTTTTGACAAGGTTACCCAATGTATGTAAATGTATAGTGGACAAATACAGTAAATGTGTGATCCAAAGTGTAGAAAGGTTGTATTGACAATTAGAATCCAAGTATCATGGCGCGTGTGTAGTTATTCACGGCGTTGTTGAGTTGGGTTGAAATTCCACAAACAGTGAACAGTGTTGCTGATGTTGTGTACATAGTCTAAGAAACTTTCTATGATTTTTGGAAATGTGTAAGGTCCTATAACTTGATGTTGACGAGAGCGCAGGCTCGCGCGGTTCGAGAAAACAAACCACACCATTAGAAATGGCGACCCTGCCAGGATGGCAATTGGTCTACCTGGATGACAATTAGTCAAATTAAGAATAAAATAAATTTTTTCAATATTGAGAAAAAATTTTTTTCATGTTGTTTTTTGACAAGGTTACCCAATGTATGTAAATGTATAGTGGACAAATACAGTAAATGTGTGATCCAAAGTGTAGAAAGGTTGTATTGACAATTAGAATCCAAGTATCATGGCGCGTGTGTAGTTATTCACGGCGTTGTTGAGTTGGGTTGAAATTCCACAAACAGTGAACAGTGTTGCTGATGTTGTGTACATAGTCTAAGAAACTTTCTATGATTTTTGGAAATGTGTAAGGTCCTATAACTTGATGTTGACGAGAGCGCAGGCTCGCGCGGTTCGAGAAAGACAGAGGTTAGCTAATCGAACTGAAATGGCGGAAGAACGGAGAGTATCGCAGATAGGTCAGATTCATGGTCTTGACAGGATAGAGACTGATGTAGAACAAAAGGTCTCGAGTACAGGTCACGAAACGGGGCGTAGTGATAGTGCAGAGGGAATGGTATCACAGTCAGCGAATCCGCGAAAACAAACGAATGACGGATGTAGTGGGTCAGAAATAGAGTCATAGGACGGGCAACTTCGGTATGTTGAACCGAATATAGTAATTTTGAACCAAACGGGACAGTTTCCAACAGAAAGAATGTATGTATGTGCGTCCGCACTGTGCACGGAAGTCGGTGAAACGCCACGTGAAAGACGCGAACGGGAAAATTATCATCGAATAGTGGCAGGTGACGATAGCGAAGAGTCAGATAGTGTGTTCATAATATTGAAGCAACTCACTATTCTCGTAAAACAGACAAATGAAGGGTTAGCAGATTTGAGATTGGAAGCAAATACAGGGTTAAAGAATCTAAAACTTGAAACAAATGCAGGGTTAACGAATTTAAAGATAGCAACAGATGCGGGGTTATCAGACTTGTAAACTGAAACGGCGGATCTAAAGACCGAAAGGGAAAAGCTAAAAACAGAGACAAATGCTGCCTTAAGTAGTCTCCAATTTGAAACTTACGCGGGGTTCGAAAAAGTCCGCGAAGATCAGCAAAAATTACGAGCAGAAGTCAATGAGCAGTTCACCGAAATCCGGAGAGAGGCGAGAGACTCACGCGAGCTGATACAAGCGTTAATGGCTGACCAGAAAAAGATGCGTTCTGACGTTGACCAGGTGCAGGATGCAGTGTCTAACGTTAGTGGATAAGTTAGCACGTAAGACGTCTGGTAAGGCGCAACAAATCGTGGAGGAGCTCAATGTCAGAAAACGTGTCACGCAAGCCGCATTAAAAAGATTTGACACACGCATTGAAAACATAGTCTCGAAAAATCAGAAACAGTTTGAAGACCTTCGCACATAATTGAAACAGTGTATCGAGAATTGTACAGAAAGTAGTAGCGAGACACCGGAATCAGTAGTATCATCCGTCATAGTAATGGACAGTAACCCAGCAAGAAAAAAGTCAGTTGTGCAATCTTCCGTAGCAGTATCGTAAACACAAAAACGTAGTGGGATTCCAGTCGTGCATCCACAGGAGGTTGCGTCTATAATTACGGAAGCAAAACAAAAACCAATAGGGAAGGAAAAGTTAACACAGGCGAGCGAAGTAGGTGATGTGCAGTCACACCAGACAAGGGAGCGAGAAACGCTAGACGCGCGCATTCCAGCAGAGCGGCAGCCTACCCTCCGAAAGTACGCGGGTGACGCGAGAGCGGAGCAAATTGCGACGGCACATGTACCAATTCCACAATTGCCGAGTCACAGCACAACAGGTTACAGACCGCAAGCTAATGTGATTCTAACAGAAAGGCAAAACACGGAACCAGTAACGGGTAATGTAAACGAATCTTTCTATCCGATACACGAGGAACGGTAGAGTGTAGGCAACTGCGCACCACTGCGTAGATACGATGCTAAATGGGACATAAATATGTCAGATCAAGGCCCAAATGTGGTAGAACGAGTACAAGAGAATATGACACAATTGAAAAAAACGAGTAATGTTGTGACACAAGCGCCGTATGGCGGAAGAGAAAAATTTGACAATGATCACTTTTTGACAGTCAGGAAATCCCAACATTACAAAGAAAGCGGGAACGGCTTACATCCACGCACGTTCATAAATCAATTTCAGATCGGTTTACCAGAGCATTGGTCGCTTAGCCATAAACTTGACTTCATTTGTGGGCATATGGACGACGCAATAGCAGAAGCCATGCAAAGAGTAGCGGCGAACTGTCATTCATATGAACAATTTAAAACTGCATTCTTGGGGCGGTACTGGTCGACAGAAACTTAAAACAGGATAAAGTACGAGTTGTTGCAGAAAGAGTTGTTCGAAAATCCCGGAGAAAAGAAACCCGTTAGATTTTTCGAAGATATGGTAAAGAAAAATGTGCTTAGATAATCCATACAGTGATGGGGAACTGATAAGGATGTGCACAATGAAGTTACCGTTACGTTATCAGCAGTCATTGGTTGGTAGGGCAGGAGATAACATACAAGCATTTAAAGGAATGTTAAGAGAACTTGAATTCATTTTCAGTGAAGATGACGCAATAAAACAACGTACAAGCAGAAAAAACAATAGTAGGGAGGGTAACAGTAACCGATCAGGTTTTAAGAATAACTCCAATGGTAATAATAACGGAGCAAAAGGTAATGGGAGAACAATAATAACTATGGTTTTGGTAACGCTGAGAGGGCAAATAACAATTATGGTTTCGGGGGACCGAGGAATTATAATGGGGGATTTGGTCCTAGAAACTACGGTGGTAACTATGATCCGAGATACAATCCCCGTGCAAACGAAGGCGGAAGGTTTCGAGGTATTCAGCAGCAAAATCCAGGTGGAAGTGAAATGGCCAGAACGCAGAAAGGTTCGGAAAATCAAGCTTCAGCGGGTCAAAACATGCGAAATGAACCAATAGAGGAAGTCGAGGTGAGGCCACCAAACCCAGGTAAAAGACAAAATTGACGAGATGAGCTGTACGAAGACCAGTCACAAGTAATTCGATCGAACAATGAAGTTAATTGTATAATGAAACATGTAAATAGCCTTAGTTTTGATAAGCCAGAGTTTGAAGTAGGTTTAAGGAGAGATCGAATACAGACACCAGCAGGCAGGGATTTCAATTGACTGGGAATCGACCGACGATGATGAGGAACTGGAGTCAGAAGCGGTGAATATAGACAGGAGCACAAAAATTGATGATGATGACCAAACTGTAGAAGATGTAGCGCGTTTATACGAAACGCAGAGAGTAATAGTATGCCAAGAGGATAATGTACCGGTGGCAACACAGATAGTGATACCTAAGGCACATGAAAAATATATGTTAGGGACATATGAAGAAGTAATAGAGGCATTTAACAAAGATTATGCGAAAATAACTCCATCCCAAAAGATTAAGATGACAGGGGGTCAAAGTATTGACGGAAATAAAGTAATGGTAACAGACTGGTAGGAAAATCAAGCCAAACATATCGACAGATTAACTTATGATTCGATCGAAGAGGCATTAATGCACGAGGATGAAACCAAAGCTCCTCATGAAGTGCAAGCGATCATTCGGATTGAAGTAGGGAGCATACTTGTAGACGCCATTTTTGGTACAGGATGTGAAATGACGGCGATTTCAGAAGAACTCTTTAAGAAATGTAACGCTGAACAGGCACTACCAGAATTAAGGACGAAACGGGTTAAAGTCAAAGGACCAATCATGGGTGCGTCTGCGACGATTAATAGGCCAACGTGGGTAACTTTTTCATGTCAGGGGCATGAAATAAAGGCGAATATGGTAATTGTACCGAAACTTTCAGTACCCATAATAATAGGAGCCGATTTCATGAGTCAACATCGCGTTACACTTAATATGGACGAAGGGTAAATGGTGCTCGGGAAGTTGCGTCTTAATTTTGAAGAGAAAATCAGAGGTGAAGAGATGCCAGGGGCTTACAAACAATTAAAAATGCAACTGGATATGTATCAATCGGAGGAGGGACATCCACGATATCGGGGGACGAAAGAATCAAGACCTGTAGATGACGAGGTAATGATGGAAATTCATCAGGAGATAGATGATAAGTTGCGACAAGTAAAAGATATTTCAGAAAGAAACGAAGCCGAATTAGAAAGAATATTACGACAAAATGCCGAGGTGTTTCTACCAAAACCCGGTGCCATTAAAAACTTTCAATACGAATTCCAAGTGAAAGAACACAAGGCATTTAGAGTACCACCTTACAATATTCCATTATGTTACAGAAACCAGGTATTTGCAGAGCAACACAAAATGATAGAAGATGATATTATTGAAACTTCAACTTCACCCTACAACAGTCCCTTACAAATTGTAGATAAGAAGGATGGGAGTATTAGGATAGTCGTGGATGCAAGACAAATAAATTCCATTATCATTCCTGAAAACGATCGCCCAGAAAAATTAGAAGGGCTGTTGCAAACGTTCTGTGGAGTTAAGATTTTTTTCTTCCCTTGATTTGCGAGCTAGTTTTTGGCAAATAGAACTAATACCTGAATGCAGAAAGTATACGGCCTTTATCGCGTTTGGACGCAGTTATCAATTCAAAAGACTCCACTTCGGCTTGAACATATCCTCTGCTGCTTTTATTAGAGGTTTAGGAACTGTGTTGGATAAAGAACTCCAACAGCGTCTCACCTGTTATGTTGATGACATTTTAGTAGCTGACTTACCCGGGAAACTCCATAATGAGTTACTTGATAAATTGCTAAGGGCGTGGGTTCTTGGGACTCATTAACTTTTATATAAGATTCATTTGGATAGAATCCTTTTCTACCTCACGTCTATGTGCGTTGACTAGTAAAAAGATGTCATGAGTATGGGATGACCAAGCAGAACAGGAATTCCAGTTACTAAAAAGATCGCTGGTAAAGGCACCACTTTTAGCGCATCACGATTTAACGAAAGAATTCTGTATGGCAACTGACAGTGCGAAAACGGGCTTGGGAGTGGTAGTCTTTCGACAACAAGAGGAAGACAGACAGCGGGTGACAAACAATAGCTTTCGCTAGTCGTGTCCTCACAAAATGTGAAAAAAATTATTCACTCACGGAATTAAAAGCGCTGGCAGTAGTATGGGGGTTTCGCAGATTTAGATACTTTCTGTTTGGGTGAAAAACCAATGTGTTCACAGACCATAAAGCACTAGAATTCCTGTTAACTGCAAAACTATTGCTTGGGAGCCTAGGTCGGTTGATGTTGCAGGAATATGATTTTCAAATGTTATAACTGACATCCTCTCCCTACTGCCAGAAGGGGTTCAGAAACACAGAATGAGCAATACAGGAGAAGAGCAAGTACTTACGTGTTACCTGAAAAATGTGCCCTTTGAGAACTACGTCACCATCTCCTCGAAACAATTAGGAAGGGAACAGGACAAAGACCCAGACAAGCCAAAATTAAAAGTAAGAGGAAAAACAGGGAATCACGGGCAATTAGACGATTTTATCTCGTAAGGGACAATGTATAATTCTACAGACCAGACACAAATACAAGTTTATGGTCGCATGCGTACCAGAGGAATTGATAAACAAGTACATTTGGTATACTCATTTGAGTAACAGCCATTTTGGACCTAAGAAATGTTTTTTAAAATTAAAAATGTCTTGTCACTTCGCAAATGTGGAGCGAACAATCAGACAGGTTCTAGGTCAATGTAAGAAATGCCAGAGAGCTAAACATGTAACATTTCAAACGAGACCACCAATGTCCCCTATCATTCCGTAGAAATTGAGACATATAGCAGCGACAGATCTCATGGGTCCATTACCCCGTACAGAAAGGTCACATATTTATTCTTGTAGTCATAGAATTAACTTCAAAATACGTGACGTTTACACCCTTGAATAAAGCAACAGGCAGGAGCATAAGCAAAGCGCTGACACGAGATTTCCTTCGACAAGTTGGTCGAGTCGATAAAATGTTATCGGACAATGGACCGCAATATCGTTCAGCACAATGGCAAAACACTTTGCGACGACATAAAATTAAACCTACTTACATTTCCAGGAACAAACCAAGCGCCAACCCAGCTGAACTAAAGATGAAAGATTTAGGAACCCTCTGTCGTTTGTACTGTAGCAAGCAGCATAATGCCTGGGGCAGACAATTATCTGACTTCCAGGATGCCATAAATGAAATGCCACATAGCAGTACATTGTTACCCCCCATTTAATGTTCTTAAACATAAACCACCACCAGATAAAATCCGAGAAATAATTAAATTCCCTACAATACCCCGTGTACATCATCAGCATGTAGTAACATTAGCACTGAGCAATCTGAAAGCTGCTGCATTAAAGAGAAATGACTGAGCGGACAGAACGGCAAAGATACGAGTATTTTTACAAGGACAAAAGGTACTCGTAAAAACACAGCATCTCTCTAGCAAGGGAAAAAAGTCAAACATTCTTATCGGTATACAAAGGACACATGGAAGTGAGTAAAGTAGTCCATGATAACGCTGTCGAACTGATTAACCCAAAGACAGGAAAAGCATTAGGTTGGCATCACATGAGTCATTTAAAGTTGTAGAAAGGTTAGACAAAAGAAACTGAAAACAAAGAATACGAAAGAAAGCAAAAGGTACACAAGTAAAACTTTTAACTAGTACTTATCTCGATTGATTACATGAAATAAATTTCGTATGAAGGTAAGAAAATAATGATGATGAAAAGACATGAAAGTAGCAACTAATATAACTCTTCTGCAAACGAAATGTGTTCTGGGGAAAGAATTGAACGTAAGAAGAAAAATATGGATCGGCATTTGGATAGTTTAACGAAATAGTAGTAGATTCTCTCTTAAAGATGTTGTGTGAAGGAGGAGCAAATTGATTTTTGTAGAACAAAAGAAATGAAGAAGTAGGTAGGAAATAGATGATTAGGGGAGAAGGAGATAGGCAATCTTAATTTTGTTCTGTCGAGGACGGTGAACAAATAATTAAAGAGATATTTTGGGGAATATGTGAAGCATATAGGATTTGTGGAAGATACCACAATCTGATATTGAAATAGAAATATGAGAGAAAGAAGTATTAGAAGTCGTTAGGAGGTAATTATTAGGAGAGAGAATTGAAATATTAAGCTAAGCAAGAAACATGTTATTTCTTGGAAGGAGGTAGAACAGTAGAATGTTACGTTCAGCAGAATAAATTTATTTGTGGTAGAGTACAATGAGGGAAGATAGGAATGTAAAAGTTTTCGATCGAAAAATTAGGAGGAAGGGATAAGTACGAAGTTAAAAAAATACAACAGATCAATAGAGACGGTTTTTGAAAGGCAATAAAAAAATAAAATGTGTATTTTGAGGTTCTGTTACAGGTAAGGACAAAAAGAAGAGATTGCAGAGAAAAAGGCGCTGGAGTCGGAGACAAGGTGCGAAGTTTTCAAAACAACATAATATACCTGTAGTTAGGAAAAAAAGTAACATTTTTATGAAAGGGGAAGATAATATTAAATGAAGGTTTCCTCAACTTCAATACATATCCATCATCATTTAACATAAATTAACTGAATAAAATAGAACAGTCTCAAAATAAAAAGGAGAATTTTCAAATGATACAAATTTATAAAGATACGCACATTGTTTGAATTTCAGTAACAATTTATTGTAGTCAACTACATTTGAAAGAAAAAAATTCCTTAGATTAGTTCAATGCAATAGTACAAAAGATCAGAAAATCAGATACAACGTAAAGGAAGGAGACTGAATAGAACCATTGTTTAAGTTGTACTAAATATTAAGATCAGTCAGTTTCTCAACCATTGATTGATCCAGTACAAAATTGAAGGCAGAAGGAGGAGGATACATAAGGTGGCAGAATAAACGTTTAGATTCGCACCTTATATGAGACATTTACAAATTGCAATGAGAAGGTGAAGATGACTCCTAAAGTAAATCGCCAGTTATGAGAACATTCACCTATCAATATGTAATGCAAGAAGGAGTGACAGTCAATTGACAGTAATTAACATACAATTCCTATACAATGCATGACTTTGAACGGAAAGTAGAACAGAGAATGTGAGTCGAGTCACTTTTAGTTTTGAAAAGCCAGCTCCACAATGGCGTAGCAAAGCCACGCTTGGGAGTTACGCCAGAAACCACTTAAAGGGGTGACAGGAAGGAGGACAGTGACCCCGAGCCAGGTGATTCAAGCTGGAGGGCCGTCTGTAGTGGTGCATCGGCACAAGGGCAGAGAAGAAGCTTTAGAAAACTGCATTTCGGAATCCCAAAGGGATACGAACTAAAGAGTGACGCATTTTCGTCCAGTGAGCGTGACACATTGAAAGGTCAATGTACTTTAGGCGTCTAGAATGGGCACAAAACGTCTAATTGGCGGAAACTCACTAGGAAGGAAAAAAATACTGAAGCTTTGAAACAGTTTGTTAGAAGGGACGTTGCGATTGGTAGAGTGTGTTTCTACAATATAAGAGGAACTGTCCCATTGGTCGAAAAAAGCCATGATGTGAAAAAGGAACCCAAGTGGAGGGAGGCAGTTTGCCATGAGGAGGACAAGAGAGAAATTTTTCGTGGGGCAAAGTCAGGACATGCAGGGACCAAGCAGCAATCGGTATTGTAATTGTAAACTGTTGAAGCTGCGTTGGTAAAGTACCGGAACTTCAAGCGCTGATAGAAAGCACCGAAGCCGAAATCGTTATAGGTACAGAAAGCTGGCTGAAGCCAGAGATAAATTCTGCCGAAATTTTTACAAAGGTACAGACGGTGTTTAGAAAGGATAGATTACATGCAACCGGTGGTGGAGTGTTCGTCGCTGTTAGTAGTAGTTTATCCTGTAGTGAAGTAGAAGTGGATAGTTCCTGTGAATTATTATGGGTGGAGGTTACACTCAACAACCGAGCTAGGTTAATAATTGGCTCCTTTTACCGACCTCCCGACTCAGCAGCATTCGTGGCAGAACAACTGAGAGAAAATTTGGAATACATCTCACATAAATTTTCTCAGCATGTTATAGTCTTAGGTGGAGATTTCAATTTACCAGATATAGACTGGGACACTCAGATGTTTAGGACGGTGGTAGGGACAGAGCATCGAGTGACATTATACTGAGTGCACTATCCGAAAATTACCTCGAGCAATTAAACAGAGAACCGACTCGTGGAGATAACATCTTGGACCTACTGATGACAAACAGACCCGAACTTTTCGACTCTGTATGTGCAGAACAGGGAATCAGTGATCATAAGGCCGTTGCAACACCCCTGAATATGGAAGTTAATAGGAATATAAAAAAAGGGAGGAAGGTTTATCTGTTTAGCAAGAGTAATAGAAGGCAGATTTCAGACTACCTAACAGATCAAAACGAAAATTTCTGTTCCGACACTGACAATGTTGAGTGTTTATGGAAAAAGTTCAAGGCTATCGTAAAATGCCTTTTAGACAGGTACGTGCCGAGTAAAACTGTGAGGGACGGGAAAAACCCACCGTGGTACAACAACAAAGTTAGGAAACTACTGCGAAAGCAAAGACAGCTTCACTCCAAGTTTAAACGCAGCCAAAACCTCTCAGACAAACAGAAGCTAAACGATGTCAAAGTTAGCGTAAGGAGGGCTTTGCGTGAAGCGTTCAGTGAATTCGAAAGTAAAATTCTATGTACCGACTTGACAGAAAATCCTAGGAAGTTCTGGTCTTACGTTAAATCAGTAAGTGGCTCGAAACAGCATATCCAGACACTCCGGGATGATGAAGGCATTGAAACAGCTGAAATACTAAACACCTTTTTCCAAAGCTGTTTCACAGAGGAAGACCGCATTGCAGTTCCTTCTCTAAATCCTCGCACAAACGAGAAAATGGCTGACATGGAAATAAGTGTCCAAGGAATAGAAAAGCAACTGGAATCACTCAACAGAGGAAAGTCCACTGGACCTGACGGGATACCAATTCGATTCTACACGGAGTACGCGAAAGAACTTGCCCCCCTTCTAACAGCCGTGTACCGCAAGTCTCTAGAGGAACGGAAGGTTCCAAATGATTGCAAAAGAGCACAAGTAGTCCCAGTCTTCAAGAAGGGTCGTCGAGCAGATGCGCAAAACTATAGACCTATATCTCTGACGTCGATCTGTTGTAGAATTTTAGAACATGTTTTTTGCTCGAGTATCATGTCGTTTTTGGAAACCCAGAAGCTACTATGTAGGAATCAACATGGATTCCGGAAACAGCGATCGTGTGAGACCCAACTCGCTTTATTTGTTCATTAGACACAGAAAATATTAGATACAGGCTCCGAGGTACGTGCTATTTTTCTTGACTTCCGGAAGGCGTTCGATACAGTTCCGCACTGTCGTCTGATAAACAAAGTAAGAGCCTACGGAATATCAGACTAGCTGTGTGGCTGGATTGAGGAGTTTTTAGCAAACAGAACACAGCATGTTGTTATCAATGGAGAGACGTCTACAGACGTTAAAGTAACCTCTGGCGTGCCACAGGGGAGTGTTATGGGACCATTGATTTTCACAATATATATAAATGACCTAGTAGATAGTGTCGGAAGTTCCATGCGGCTTTTTGCGGATGATGCTGTAGTATAGAGAGAAATTGCAGCATTAGAAAATTGTAGCGAAATGCAGGAAGATCTGCAGCGGATAGGCACTTGGTGCAGGGAGTGGCAACTGACCCTTAACGTAGACAAATGTAATGTATTGCGAATACATAGAAAGAAGGATCCTTTATTGTATGATTATATGATAGCGGAACAAACACTGGTAGCAGTTACTTCTGTAAAATATCTGGGAGTATGCGTGCGGAACGATTTGAAGTGGAATGAGCATATAAAATTAATTGTTGGTAAGGCGGGTACGAGGTTGAGATTCATTGGGAGAGTCCTTAGAAAATGTAGTCCATCAACAAAGGAGGTGGCTTACAAAGCACTCGTTCGACCTATACTTGAGTATTGCTCATCAGTGTGGGATCCGTACCAGATCGGGTTGACGGAGGAGATAGAGAAGATCCAAAGAAGAGCGGCGCGTTTCGTCACAGGGTTATTTGGTAACCGTGACAGCGTTACGGAGATGTTTAACAAACTCAAGTGGCAGACTCTGCAAGAGAGGCGCTCTGCATCGCGGTGTAGCTTGCTCGCTAGGTTTCGAGAGGGTGCGTTTGTGGATGAGGTATCGAATATATTGCTTCCCCCTACTTATACCTCCCGAGGAGATCACGAATGTAAAATTAGAGAGATTAGAGCGCGCACGGAGGCTTTCAGACAGTCGTTCTTCCCGCGAACCATACGCGACTGGAACAGGAAAGGGAGGTAATGACAGTGGCACGTAAAGTGCCCTCCGCCACACACCGTTGGGTGGCTTGCGGAGTATAAATGTAGATGTAGATGTAGATGTACTCTGAAATGGCAATAAGTGCTTAACGCTCCGTATGACACAGAGAAGAAATTGGTGTGGATGCTGCATTCACAGCGGCTGCACTCTAGCTAAAAAATTAGCTGTAGCAACGTTTAGCTCCAGCTGTGGAGAAACGAACCAGCCAAATTAGTTAATTGTTCTTATGAGAACCGAGAGGGCACTACAATATGCATGCTGCTCCAACCATGCATGTGTATATGGCCACATAATAAGACTAGGACTGAGAACATGTTTTCTCATATAACGAGAAACATAGGGAGAGTTTCTGTTGGAAATTTCAGCAAAGGCCAGATAAGGTTTGTAGGAATTTCGGTGGGAGAGAGCGGCCTTGCAGACAGCAGCACGTGA
Organism: Schistocerca cancellata; assembly: GCF_023864275.1. NCBI lineage: Eukaryota > Metazoa > Arthropoda > Insecta > Orthoptera > Acrididae > Schistocerca > Schistocerca cancellata. The sequence goes on along the minus strand of NC_064629.1, from coordinate 377,400,764 downwards.
CAGCTTAAGGTAAATACCGCGTGCAGAGGCGTAAACTTTGTAGGTTCACCAGCTTGCTTCCACTGTAAACTCGAGTGGCAATGAAGAATCTTGCGCTCAGATTTGTCACTTGACTAACCATCCACCATAGACTTGATTGTCATCCTAAATAGTACCGAACTTTGAAGCGGCATAGGACAATTTAAGTAGTACTGGCCAACATCATAACGTATGTATAGGAGCAATTTTGTGAAGAAACGTCCAATTTAACTTTTATATTATTGTGCTTATGATTAATGTAAAGAAATTTCCAATTAAACTTCCATAATATTGTGATTAGGATTAATGTGCTTTCAGAGAGTTAATATTTAACATTATTGTGTGTAAGCTTATTTCACTTTTTGATTTTGGCAAGATGTGTTATCCATTCCACTGTTTTTATATTGGCGAGTTGAAAACTGTGTGAAAAGCTGTAATTTGTTGAGAAATATTGCGACATTAAACTTGTCATTTCATCTTACACAGTTATTCTCAATTAAAGAATAATCAAAAACAGAAACAAACCTCCACACCCTAACACAGTGCTTTCGAATTCGAATTATGAACAACAACTCATCATGTCATTTAATCAGGGTGATAGGAGTTGTTTAGTGTTAGTTATCGTAATGACGTTTAATTTATAAGCGTATGGACTGTCTCATCTCTAACAACGTGTTTTCCAATATTTGTTGTGTTGTGGTATTTGTTTACATATGGACTGACTGCCATAATGAGCAATGTTCTTTAGTAGTCTCTTGTGGTAACCATTGTGTTTAGTCAAACTACTGTACTCAACAGTGTTTCAGCGTTTAGAGGACCTGCGACACAGCTACATTATGTTGGTTGTATTCAGCAGTGACCCACTTTTTTTGCTTTTCCTATAGCTTATTCCTGTTTTTCTCAGAATTTCGCATTTTATGTTGCTGAAAGCTTTTCCTAGGTCGACGAATCCTATGAGCTTATTTTGATTTTTCTTCAGCCTCGCTTCCATTGTCCAGCACAACGTCAATCCTGTGTGTCTGGTGCCTTTACCTTTCTTAAAGCCTAACCGATCGTCATCTAACAGATCCTCAATTCTCTTGAGCGACTAACCACCTCCACTAAGACCTTGCCATGAGAGGCGGTGTATGATTCCCGCATCTACCTCCCTCATGCTCATTCCCTGAGTATGGGACTTTCAAATAACATGCCGTGTGCGTGAATATATTTAAGAGAGAAGGAGAAAGAAAGAGAGAGAGAGAGAGACAGAAGATAGTGAAGTATAAACCACTGTATGTTAAAAATAAAAAAGAAACACCATAATGTAAGGCAATTAGGTAAATGGTCAGAAAGTTGAGAAAGTGTACTAAAAGTGTAACACTGGCACCTTTCCACATTATAGGTAGAGGTTGCAGTTATGATTGAGGGAACGTGCAAAGAACTGACAGTATGCTGTCGACCACCGTGCATGGCTCTGTAGAGGCGACCTGACGTAAGGTTGTTGAACAATTGTGGTGATTTGTCGTCTTGTGTGGCGATTTAAGCGTGTGGAAACACTGTCTCTGCGATAGCGAAGTATCCAGAATTCTGGAACACGCTTTCTTGTGTAATACCCGACCAGCGGAAAAATGCACCTGTCGGAACACAAGAAGTGAGAATATGTTCCTGTTTATTTAAAAGACTCTGACTGAAAATTGGGGTGCCAGATGCCTCATTATACCTTCCTCAGCTCCTTTAGAAATTTTCCAAAAACTTTTGACATGCGAACATATTCGTGCTTTTTTTAAAGATGCAATTCACTTCGACCTCCCATAAGCTCTCTACCAATAAGTCACTCACACCCACTAGTCCATCGCTGTAAATCGGTCATACGCATCCACTCACAGTTGCCCTTTCTCACTGACTCATTCAGCTCACCTCTTTGTCATTATCTCTCTGCGTCTTTGTGTCATTGTGTCCTGTGTCACAGCACCAGTGCCCTACGTTCTGTCCTATCTCCTCTTCCTCTTGCTCTCTCTTACAGCTAATCTCATTCCTTCCTTCCTCCTGCTGCTGTCGCTTCTCACTGTCACTGTATCTCCCTTCCTCGTTGTCATTGTGATATATTCTATCTCTCACTATCTTTGGCTCTCACCCACTGGCACTGTCTCATCCTCTCTCTCTCTCTCTCTCTCTCTCTCTCTCTCTCTCTCTCTCCCCGCCCTCCCCCTGGCACTCTCTCTTTCACTCTTTTCCTAGTACTTTTCTCTCACACTACCATTGTCTCCTTCGCTCATTCTATAAGACTATCACTGTCTACTATCTTCCAGTGTTTCTTACTTTTCCGTCTCTTTGCCGCTGCCATTGTCTTCTTCTCTCTCAGCATACAAAAGTGGGAATATTTTCACATGGTAAAATTTTTAAAGGTGCTGAGGAAGATAGAACGAGACACCTGGCACACAACCTTTCAGTCATTGTCATATTCGCATTTTTTGTGCTCCGACAGGAACATTTTTCCAATTGTTCCCTTCTTTTCCCTGCTACAGCAGGGCATGTAACTCATATGAAAAGAAATATACTGGTCAGTAAAATTTAGGTAGTTTACTCACGTGGAACTGAAATAACGTAAGACTAATTTTACACCTCAGCCCGGATTATATGTGCAAAAAAAAAAAAAAAAAAAAAAAATTGCATGTGCTTCTGTAGTACAACATGGGGTCCTCAGATGATAATGGAGACACTTTACACCATATTTCTCCGTGCTACGTCACTTTATTAACCACGTGTTCACCTCACACCAGATCTTACGTGCTTATCTTACGTATACGAGTAGGGCAACTTAAAACCTCTGTATCATGTAAACGGATAAAGACATGAAGAAAATTTTCAAGACGGTTCGAGATCTTGATCTTAGGAATGATAAAAATTGTAGACATTTGCTGTGCATAGCCGTCTCGGAATCCTCGGCTGGGTTTTGCTACCCAAAGCTCAGGTTTTTGGGGTGTTTGTCGTTAACGGATACAGATTATTAAAACGGTGATGTGGATCCTCTAAATAAATGTCTAGGGAGTATACTGCTAAAATTAGAGCAATTCGTTGCTATTATTTATTATTTAGATTTTAACGCCTAGACGCAGGATAAATTTCAACTTCTGTATTTTGGAAACAGATAAAGACATCAAGAAAATTTTCTGTGATCGTGATCTTAGGAATACATCGAATAAAATTTCAGCCAGTTGCTGTGCATAGTTGTCTTGGAATCCTCGCCTGGGTTTGGTCCGCTGGTGATGGCGAAAATATAGCAACAAACCCTTTTCTTGTGGTTTTTCGAAGAATCGCCAATGAAATACGGTGCCTCCAAATCTCCGGTCAAGACTACCGTAGACCACATCAAATGCAAAAAGAAACAACCGATTTTTTCCATTTGCCTAAGCTGGAGGAAGTGTGTAATATCGATACTTTGACGCTGTAATGCAGGGTAGTGACACTAAGACAAGCCTTCTTTTGTGTAGACAAATGGTCCCTATCCCAAGGGCTGTACAAAACACTTGCCCCTACCTCTTTATCATCAATCCTGTTTTTATGCGCAACGTTTTGGAACATATTAGGTACGCATACCGTCCGATGCACACCGATATGCTACGACCCATGTGTTGCACCGATTATAATCCCACGTTCACAGTAGGTTAACTCACAGCGGTCTATCATGTTCATTACACACCTGTCTGTGACAGACTACTGAGATATCATGTCCACACTCGCACCATAGGCGGCATCTGGCCGCAACCTTCAGTCGTCACGCACGGCAGTTCTTTGAAGGGGAAAACATTTCCCGCGACTATCGGACGTTCAGCATCCGGTGCGTTGGTGTAACCTGGAGGGCGACAGCAACGACCTCTTATCGTGATAACTGAATGACCAATAAACAAAAACACCGCATAAATCGGCTGTTGCTAAACAGTGACTACCTCTTCCCGTGTTACATTGAGAGCTTAATTTCTGGTCCAAAATGTAATCCAACAAGGTTCGTTTGTTTATACACTAATGAGCAGCTATGTAACACTGTGGCTCCCTGATGGCACAAATGACACAGCGTGACATGAATTCAACGATGCACTGAAAGCATCAGAGAATCATTCTAATCCATAACTTGTCAAGCGCTTCCTAAACACATGGAGATTAGCTGGAGATGTGGCCAAAAGTAAGAAAATCGACAAATCGCAATTACGAAATTTATTTTTCAGTTTACTGCGCGCTTCATGTAAGCTTCCGTGTGGCGCAGTAACAGACTTTATACAGCCGCTTTCGTGCTCGTTGGGTAGTTAATTTCTGGTGACTATACTGTCAAAGTTGCTCAGACATCGGTACTGTGAATAAACACCAAGACAACATAACAGTGGACTCACAGCAACTCAAAACAAAAACAATGTAAAAAATGGTTCAAATGGCTCTGAGCACTATAGGACTTAACAGCTATGGTCATCAGTCCCCTAGAACTTAGAACTACTTAAACCTAACTAACCTAAGGACAGCACACAACACCCAGCCATCACGAGGCAGAGAAAATCCCTGACCCCGCCGGGAATCGAACCCGGGAACCCGGGCGTGGGAAGCGAGAACGCTACCGCACGACCACGAGATGCGGGCAACAATGTAAACAATGTATTACAATTATTTGGAAAATGGGTATGATAAGTGTCTTTGGGACAGGTAACGAATACCGCTGATTTGCTTTATCTACCGAGAAATAACAGTTAATTAACACTGTAGAGTGAAACTTTAGAACAGCTATAAACTTTATGTGAGATGTGTTCTGGCATGATTTCGTAGCACAACTATGTCCGTCTAAAGACTTTCAAAAAAATGATAGAACTGTTGGCAAGCTTCAGATAGGTATCGTTTGAGAAACCTGTGCAAAGCCAAAAGTGCTCTCCGAGGGCTTTCATCCTTTTCTCATAGCTACCCTATAACACGCTTACAAAGCTTTTCAGACTGTGCCTGATCACCCTGTATAATAGTAGTCTGTAAATTTCAATTTTCAAAACTATTATTTCTATAACGCGTAGGTTAGGGATTATGTACTAGTTAAAAAAACAAAAAGTGATTATTTGAATTGAATGGAAAGAAGAAACCTTATGTTGGTCATTAACCTTGTGATTTACATATAACTCGACAGTGGCGATATTTAATTACCACCTAGTTTTTGTAACTTTCTTTGACTTTTTGAAAACACATTTTGATGTACTACAACTTTTCTCCTACAAAATTTAGGGTCAAATTGGCCAGTTTTCAGATGCTGCAGGTTTTATAGCTACGAAACGTGTGTTTTTCGAAAAGTATGAAGAATTACCGTTTTCTGACGTAGATTATTTACAGGAATGTATAATCAAGTAGTAAAGCTTTGGTCCTCTATCAGTTCTGAATTTAATGTCCTACATTTCTGGTAACTTTGGCTTACAAATAATAAAAGAAAAACTGAAAAAGTCTTATATTTTGATGGTTTTCTTTTCACCATAGCTGAGTGTCTACTCAGAAGTCGGAGCAAAGGCAGGTTATCCATGTCAGAGGCCTATTTGAGTTTCTAGTATTCCACTGATTTTTGGAAATCAATCGAGTTTTTCGAATTAATTTTACTGTCTTAAACTTCCTGCCAGAGCAAAACTATGTGCCGACCGGGACTCGGGCCCAGGACCTCTGCCTTTCGTGGGCAAGTGCTCTACCAACTAAGCTGCTGAAGCACGACTCACGACTCCTCCTCATAGCTTTACTTCCGTATGTACCTCATTTCTTACCTTCCCAACTTCACAGAAGTACCGCCGAGCCGAAGAAACTCAAGTTTCACATTGTTTTTATAAACTTATCCCGATAATCGCTCCCTGTCACTAATGTCATACGATAATTTCATTTCCCCAAAAAATCCAGGAGAACAGCTGAAACTCAAAAAATCAAAAGAGACACAAAAACACCAAACTTAAAGCTTCCATGGAAAAAAATGTAGTTGGCTTCAGTTATACCTAGCCGAGTCCGTCTCTTTGATTAAACAGCGCCTCCACGTTCCACCACTTCTGTTCCAGCAAATCACATCCGCAATCAGTAAGGTGCAACGCTCACCTAGAAACTCGGAAAGTGACTCAACAGAATCCCGAAGTTGCGGAATCCTTGCATGCTTCTCGTATTGGAAGGATAGCCTTGTGGATCACGGTGTATTAGTAACTGACGACCTTAGAAATGTTGTTTTGTTGTGGTCTGCAGTCCAAACAGTGGATTGATTCAGTTCTCTAAACTATTCTATGTCGTGCAAGCCATTTCATCTCTGAATCACTACTGCAACCTACATTCTTTTGAACTTCTTACTGTAGTCAAGTCTTCAGCTGGCTCTACTACTGATACCCTCACACGTCGATATACGGTATTACCAGACCGACAATTCCTCTGGTGCCTCAGGATGTGGCTCAAATGGTTAAAATGGCTCTGAGCACTATGGGACTTAACTTCTGAGGTCATCAGTCACCTAGAACTTAGAACTACTTAAACCTAACTAACCTAAGGACATCACACACATCCATGCCCCAGGCAGGATTCGAACCTGCGACCGTAGCGGTCGCGCGGTTCCAAACTGTAGCGCCTAGAACCGCTCGGCCACACCGGCCGGCGCCTCAGGATGTGTCTGTCAAACTATACCTTCTTTTAGTCAGATTAATTTAGAATTTTTCATATCTCCAATTCGACTGTGACTTTGGGGGACGGCGCCGACGACACCCTCGACTTGGAGCTCTTCATAGGCTTAAATTATCCTACCTACCTAGCAAATATTCAGCATCAGTCACTAGCACCACATTTCAAAACCTCTAGTCTCTTCTTGTCTGAACTGTTTATCGACTACGTTTCACACCCGCACAAGTCTACACCTCAGTCAAATAAATTCGACAATGTCTTACTAAGCATTTAAATTTATATCCAATGATAACAAATTTCTCTTTCCCAGAAATGCTTTTCTCGGTATCGCTAGTCTACATTTTATGTCATCCCTATTTGGGAGCCGACCGCAGTGGCCGAGCGGGTCTAGGCGCTTCAGTCCGGAACCGCGCGACTGCTAACGGTCGCAGGTTCGAATCCTGCCTCGGGCATGGATGTGTGTGATGTCATTAGGTTAGTTAGGTTTAAGTAGTTCTAAGTTCTGGGGGACTGATGATCTCAGATGTTAAGTCCCATAGTGCTCAGAGCCATTTGAACCATTTGACCCCTATTTCGGCCACCATCAGTTGTTTTACTGCTCAGATAGCACAACTCTCTAGTATGAGTGGTGTTCACTATGTAATGTTTTTATCTGAAAGCAGGTTGGTTTTATTCAGGATTTCAGTATTCCATATTATTCCCCTCTCTTTTGGCTTCACAATCCTATTTTTCAACGTAATTTCCGTTCAATATGACGACCTTATGCCGCCTTACTGGGAAGACCCTATGCCAGTGTGGTAGTACTCTACTGATCAATGTCGGAACGAACGTCTTGCTGCGTTAGTAACCTCCCCATGATCGATGTACTGCTTCCTGCGGAGTGCATCCTTCATTGGGCCATATAGATGGAAGGTGCGAGATTCGGCTGTAGGGTGGATGAGGAAGAACAGTCCAATGAAGTTTTGTAAGCTGTTCTCGGGTGCGCAGACTAGTGTCAGGCCTTGCGTTGTCATGGAGAAGGAGAACTTAATTTATATTTTTTGTGGCGACGAACACGCTGAAGTCGCTTCTTCAGTTTCCTGATATTGGCACAATACACTTCAGAGTTAATCGTTGGACCATGAAGGACACATAAAATAGTATAACCCCCTCAGAGTCCCAGAAGACCGTCACCATGACTTCACCGTCTGAGGGTGCGGCTTTGAACTTCTTCTCCGGAGGATAGGTGGAAGTGATGGAGCAATGTTTCATCGCCTGTGACGATGTTCGACAAAAAATTGTCAAGATCAGCTTCGTAACGTGCAAGCAATTTAGTACAGATAGTGCTTCGTTGTGCTTTATGGCCTTCAGCTAGGCACCGATCGCTGTGGCCGAGCGGTTCTAGACGCTTCAGTCTTGAACCGCGGGACCGCTATGGTCGCAGGTTCGAATCCTGCCCCGGGCATGGATGTGTGTGATGTTCTTAGGTTAGTTAGGTTTAAGTAGTTCTACGTTCTAGGAGACTGATGACCTCAGATGTTAAGTCCCATAGTGCTCAGAGCCATTTGAACCATTTCTTCTGCTAGGCGGCGAGGAACCCAGCGGACATAGAACTTTGAGTACCTCAACTGGTGGACGACTGTGTCAGCTACCAACAGAGATGTCCACTTGAGCAGCGAGGTGTTTGATTGTGATACGTCGATCACCTCGAACGAGAGTGTCCGGCGTACGCGCATTCCAACATTGCGGGAGTCATAGCTGTGTGCGGCCTGCTGGCACTCGGGAGATCGGCCAGGTTTGTTGCGATGATGACAGACATCTCCCCGAACGACTCATCGTGCTTTGTCCACTGCCAGGTCTGCGTAACCAACGGTCAGCATTCACAGCTTCCCCTGGAAATGTTCTGTAATTATAACCGAAAAAAATCATAGTAACTTTATTACTCTGTAATGAGCCACGAGAGTCAACGATCCCTTAAACGCAAATATTCGGAAGATTTCCGCGAACAACTTCCGAAATTTTGTTAATGAAGTTCGGTACAGCTCATATATGAAGTGGAGTATGGTCCTTCAAATTATATATTGCAGAATTGGAAATATTGCGTCCGTATCAGGTGAGTTCGGAAGAATTAAATACGCAACTTTATTTTTCGAGGCGATAGTTAAAACTTTATAGCTAGCTTTCGCAGAGACGGAGCAAAAACTCAGATTGGGGAATCTTTGGAAAATAACTTGGTTTTGATCGGCTCAAAGGAACAATTACAGCATTTGCCTTATACAATTTAGAGAAATCTGACACGACTGTGAAATCTATTTGTTAATAGCAGAAATACCGGTAGCTAATTAGCTTCGATGACTAAACGTCGGAATTAGGGTTGCCAGGTTGTACGTTTTTCCCGTATTCTTACGTTTTTTTACTGTTAATTTCGCCTTACGTTTTTTATTTCCCCGTACAGCACTTTCTTCCGTTTTTTTAATATTTGGCGCTAAACCATCTCAGAACCCAACACAGTTCTTCCCCTTAATATACATATAACAAAAATTCACATTAATTTGGTTATATTTGTTATTATTACCGTTCAGATATAGATTTTAGGCTGGTCTACGTTTAAATTGGTACTTCTGACGATCACTCGATCGCATAATCGATAATGTTGTCGATATACTTATTTCCGAATCTGATGTGTACAACTACAGATGTTTGTAAACTAATAAACTTCGTTGCAGTGATAATTTGTTGAATTCATACAGTGGAAAGTCTAGTTTTCTTAATTTACTTTTGTTCAAGAATTGTAATGAGTTCACCAGCGAAGAAGAAACGCGGCAAGCAACAGCAGTACAGTCAAGTGTACTTAAAGAAATGGGAAGATACTTTCGCGTGGGTTAGGCATGGTTTAACTTCTGATAAACATGCTTTTTGTACGTTGTGCAGGAGGGAATTCAGCGTTTCTCATGGTGGACAGTTTGATCTCAAGCAACACGCCCAGTGCAAAGGACATCAGTTAAAGGAGAAAGCAAGTAGTCAAACCACGAAAGTTTCCAAATATTTTGTGAACTCTAAGAAATCTGAAGCCAACGTTGTCATAGCTTGTGAGTTAGGACTTTTGTATCACACAGTCAAACACAACCTAAGTTATTCAAGTTTGGATTGTAGCAATAAATTGACGTCATGTATATTCACAGATTCAGAAACCACTGTAAAACTTTCCTGTGGCAAGACGAAAGCAGAAATGTTAGTGAAAAACGTATTAGCACCTAAAAGTGTCAGTGATGTTGTTAATATTCTAAAAGCTCCTGAAAATAGTAGGTTTTTCTCAGTAGCAACAGACGCTTCGAATAGAGGCAACAGAAAGATGTTCCCAATTTGTATAAGATACTTTGAACCTTTAGTAGGTGTACAGAACAAACTGTTGACATTTATGGAACAGCCTGATGAAACTTCAAATGCAGTGGCAAAGTTAATTGTTGATAGTCTGGAGAGCCATTCACTAAATATTAATAATTTAACTGCTTATAGTGCTGACAGTGCTAATGTGAACTTTGGCAGGAAACAATCTGTTTACCAATTACTGCTTTCCATAAATTCCAACCTGCAGAAAGCCAGTTGCTCAAACCAGATGGTTCATAATGCGGTGAAGCATGCTATGGAAGAGCTGAAAATGGATGTAGAGAATCTTGTTTTGAAGATCTATAATCATTTATCAGTATCAGCTAAAAGGCGCGAGGAACTGAAATCATTTTTTGAATTTATGGATTTTGAGTGGTCTGAGATATTAAGGCATGTGCCCACAAGATGGCTGTCCTTAACTCCTGCCATTAATAGATTGACTGAGTGCTGGTCAGCTATAAAGAGCTATTTCAGGAGCACTGATGCCTGTCCAAAGCAACTTGCATCAGTATTTTTAGCTGAAGACCCAGTGAAAAGAATTATTCCTGAAATTTACTTGTATTTTGTGTCAAATATAGGAGGTCAAATGCAAACAGTATCCAAATACCTGGAGAAAAGGGAGCTAAGCATCATTGACTCACATAACAGTCTGTGCATGATGTATAAGAAGATTACACAAAGAAAGAAGGATAAATTCTATGAGAGTGAAACCAAGAAATTAATGGGAGAGATTTCATCAACATCTCTTAATAAGATTTCAGGTGAATTTGATTCTTTCTGTGACACATTGTTGAAATATCTTGAAAACCATTATGACTTCTCAGCAAGTAACAAGTATGCAAGGTTGGAACCTCTTTCTTTGAATGGGGAATTACAATATTGTGATTTTGAACTTGCAGTGGAAACAATCTACAAGATAGGATCAACCTGGATCAGCTATATGAAGAATTTTGTGAAGAGAAAGATAACTTTACTAACTGTATCACTAAGGGTGGTGATGTTGCGTCTAAGTAGGTAAAATTCTTTACACTAGTGCCTCAACAAAAAGTGACATATCTCTCGGCTCATGTGTTATATACTAAGCATACCAGGTTCAAATGCATTTGTGGAACGAGTGTTTTCGATGATGAACAAGTGGACTGATGTTAGGAACAGGTGTTCACCAGAACTTACAAAATCAGAGCTTCAAATAGTAATAAATTTTGACATGTCCTGCAAAGATTTTTTTAACCAGCTAAAGAATGACAGTACATTCCTACATAAAGCTAAATCCGTTTCAAAATACCATAGTGATATGAAGGAATAGGGCTTAAGACGTAAATGTGAGCTATTTTTGATTGAAAATGGCATTTAATAAAAATATGAATGCACTAGTCATTAAAAAATATGTCCTTGAAAAATCTTCCTTTTTTTTGTGAAGAAAGTGGCAACCCTAGTCGGAATAGAGGCACATCCTCCAATATTTTGTTATTGAGATGATGGTTAGGTTAAGGAGGCAATAGCACACGACTACAGCTGCTAAGGCGCCGTCGTTTTGAAACCTACATTCCGGGTGTTGGTGTCTTCACAAGTCGACGTGGTGGTCATGTGACCGCCAGTGAATGGCGACGGCAGCGCTGGAGGAGAAGTGCTCGCCGCCCCTCCCCTGCCTTGGATGCCGGCCTCCTGCCAAGGCTGCTCCTCCCCTTCCCCCTCCCGGCTCGCTATCGCCGGAAAACGTAAATCTTCACTCCCGTCAACCATTGCAAAGCATGCTCTGTGCTACCATTTAACGACTCCGTGAAGTGCACAATGCTCTCTGCGCTTGTAAATCTTTTGCAATTTTTTTTCCTTATATGACACAATAAAGAGCGTTATTTTTTCATCACCTCTCATTTTAATTAGTAGGGTTGCTTTATTACATCGGAGATAATACAGTACATTGTGTCTGAGCTTGGAACGGGTCTGTTTCCATTTTCAAGGTGTAGAGCAATGCATTGCCTATTCATCTCACCATAGAAGTGACAAAGAACTTCATTAATGCTGAAGGTACGAGACCTGTTGTCAGCGCTACCTGCAGTAATCGAAACTTTGCCATGTTATGAGACCTATTCCTGCTCTAAAATATCAAAATCCACACCTGCGTCCAAGGTGTGAATCCTCATTGAAAAATAGAAATATTTCCCACGGTTATGCAATATTGTCTCTCTGAGGAGAAAATATTTCTTCATTAGTAAAAAGCTACGGCCGCCTGAGACTATTAGCAGTAGGTATAAGGCTACTGCAGTCTTCCGAATATGTAACTAAGGCTGTCGAACTGGTTGTACCGACAAGAGTCTAAGTCAGTTACTGGCAGTAATTCCCTTGCTTAAGACTGAGTTTTCGCAAGGCCTGACACCCGAAGCCAAGTGGTATCAATAAATACTAACTACAGAAATAGAGCTTGCATGTAAGGCTTATTCAAATACGAAATATAAGTCGTGTGGTTTTCGTCAGAATGAGATGACAATTTCGCGGACAGTTCAAAGTTCATACAAAGAACCTAAAGACATTTAAAAATGAGTCTCAAGTTAGGCAGTGCGTTAAATCGCCGTCTGTGGCTGCTTCATTAATTTTGTAGATGTTTTTTGGAGTAGGTCGTGATTATCCAAGGGAACAGATCGTAGTATTGAAGAGTTTGGCAGCAGATTTTCTGTTTTAATTCAAAGGGGGTTTGACTGAAACTGCTGTAAACTGTAAATAAAGCCGATTTTCACGAATTCTAAAATATTTTGTCAAATTAAATGCTCAGGGCAGTATAGGGATTAAAAACAATGAACGAAAAGATAACAGAAACAATTATAGGAAAGGAAGAAACAAAAGTACTCAGGAAACATACGAAACAACAGTGTAGTGAAGGAAGAAACAAAGTTGAGATTGTAGTCAGGCAAGCACACATGGCTTTAACAGACGAAGGCTGTTCATAAGCAAAACAAAGTAGGACAAGAAATGGCGAATACATTTATAAAAGGTGTTAATGGAACTAAGACAGATGTAGCCAAATTAAAAGTGACTCCAGGAGCTTGGATCAAAGACATTAAAACACTGTGAACAAGATACCTGAAGGTTAGAAAACCTAGCAGTAACAGATAGCTAGGAATTATATAATTCGATGCGGCAGTGTCGAAGCCGAAGAACAGGAAGGCACTCGGAACAGAGGAAGTAAATCTGGAGACAATTAAATATAGGGACAAGAATTTTATATATTTTCCATAGATCCTGGAGAAATTATGATATACCCGCTGAAAGACATGCAAAAGTCCTCTCGCTTTTCAAGAAATGAAACAGCAACGATCACAATAACTATAAAGGCGTTAGTTTTTTAACTACAGTTTACAAAGTGTATGGAAAAATAATTAACGATAGGCTCCGGAATATCTCTGGAGCAATTTTGATTGCAAAATAAACATGTTTTCTAAAAGGGCGATATTGTAACGACAATATTTTCACGATAAAACAGATACTTCCAGAAATACAAGAATTCAACATGGACACTTACATACCTTATATGAATGTCGAGAATGTGTTTAGTTGTAATGATAGGAAGAAGTTAAGGGCGATAATGTGGAAGAGGTCTCTAGGAAACTTGATATAAGTGATTCGATGTCTTTATACCACGACCAGAGACATCATAGTCACTGGATAGAAGTAATCGATAAATAGCGGGTTGGACAGGGATCGAAATGTCTCGTTCACTATTTAATGAGTTGGTAAGAATCTGGAAAGCGGACAGATAGAAGCAAATTAGGAAATCGACAACATCTACAATTCTACAATTCATGTAGCCTATACTCCGCAAGACACCTTGCCGTGTGTGGCGGAGGATGCTCCTGGTAAAGCCTACCACTATCTTTTGTTCTCTATCCTGTTTCATGCGCGAATGACACGTTGGAGAAATTACTGTCAGCAAAGCTCCGTATGAAATTTAATTTCTCTTATTTTCACATTGTGATCATTTCCCGAGCCATATGTGGTAGGGAGTAATATGTTTGCCAACTATTCTCGGAACGTAAACTCACGAAATTTCAACAGTAAACCTCTCCGCGCTGCGCAACGCGTCTCTTGTAGAATCTGCCGCTGGAGTTTGTTAGAGCATCTCCATAACGCTCTTTAGGCGATTAAATGATCCCGCGACGGAACGCTCTCTCCTTCGTTGGACCTTCTCTATCTCGTGATGTATGTATGAAGACTGAAGCGACGAATGAAAATTTGTGTCAAGGTTGGGATTCGAACTCGGGTCTCCTGCTCCCTAAACAGATGCGCCAACCATTACGCTACCCTGGCACAGTGGCTTTGCACAACTGCATGGACTACCCTAGCTCGCCTCGCTCCTCAATCAAAATTCCCATTCTTGCCTCACCCCACTTGGTACTCTCCTTAACATCGAACAGAATTGCAGAGGCTCTCCAACGGTATTGGAAAAGCACCTCAGGATCGAACGAAACGAGTGATCTAGCCTGAAACTCAGGCATATGTGCTTCAGTAGAATGGAACTATATGACTCCAAAGATCCTTTCAAGTCTCAAATATCTGTGATGTATCTATGTAGACTGAAGCGACTTCATTAATCGTGCTTGGTAAGGATCCCTGACTGATGACCAATATGTGAACACCTTACTCGATGCTGACGATCTAGTAATGATATGAGAAAGTGAAGACAAAGAGCAGAGGTCAGGATATAAACTACGTCCCTCGAGATCTGCATACAATATAAAGATTTCAACAACTAAAACTAAAGTAAAAGATAACCTAGGGAAAAAATGGCGAGGTTAAAGATCTGTATCGGAGCTAGGACATTGGAGTAAGTATCTCTTTTCCGGACAAGTAGATAGTATGCTACTTGATGTTGTATTTTAGTATACAAGCCTATTTCGGCTTTATTGCCTTCACCAGTACATGTCCTGACATTGTAGATGCATATATGTCAACTTTGAGAGAAACTATTACTGCTGTCCGTACTTGTTGGATTAATATATTTTTCAACAACGTTTTAAAGTTATTCAATGATTTGATGTTGCACGTATATTATAATACGTTTTTTTATTATTTTGACAGTTATAGAAATTCCAGTTTGACAGCTAGTTGTTTACTTTATGGACAGCAGTAACAGTTTACTCAAAATTGACATACGTCCGTCTAGAACGTCAGGAAATGTACTGATGAAGCGAATAAAGCCGAAATAAGCTTATATACTAAAATAAAACATCAAGCAGCACACTTTCTACTAATTCGCTCCATAATGTCCTACTGTGACATAATATATGCTACAGGTCCCAAAATAAAGAAATTTATGGCAATGTTGTGTCTTATCTTTCACTGCCTCGGCTTCGCCGAAATCTGAGAAGATGATATGGAAATATAGTCTAATATTATTCGTCTGTGTGTATTCGTATGTGTGTGTGTATGTGTGTGTGCGTGTGTGTGTGTATGGGTGGGGGGAACGGGGCGGGGCCCATATCAAATAGGGCTGTAAGCAGACACTGAGCTCATATATAGAAGTACAGCACCAGTAGTCCCGTTTGTCTGATCCACGACAGGGTATGAGGGAAACACAGAAAAAATGGAACTGGAAGATGTTGAAGATAGTCTGCGTCTCTCGAAAGCCTACTTACAAACTTTTAAGTACCAGTATTAACTGAGGAATCTAGGACTACATTACAACCTCCTAAAGATCACTCTTGCAGTGACAGCGCAGGCAAGATTAAACTAATTACAGTTTGCACATAGGCATTTTGGAAGTCATTTTTCCAGCTCTCCATACGCGAGTGGAAGGGGAGAGAAACTTAATATGCAGTACAATGAGACGTACAGTGTGCTATGTGCTTCATATTGGCTCGCAGAGTATGGGCGAGGATATGAAAGTAATGGACGGAAAATGTTCTGCGTATGTCAGACACAAGCCTTACATTATAATTCTTCGGTGGAAAGATCAGGGGTCAGGCGGAAGACAAGATAATGTAACTACAACAGGCTTCAATTACTCTAAATCTGAAAAGTCAAAGAAGAAATGAAGAAAGGTATATTTCACAACTTGTTTAGGGAAGATCCGTGATAGTCAGCTAGAAATTATGAAACGTGTGCTACGGTAACTTACTTGCTCTCAATAACGTAGTAGCTATATGACAAATAAATCACCAGTTTTCCACGACTCATTGAAAAATGAAGCTCCATACGAATTACCTTCGGAATTTATACGGTGTTCTTAAATTATCCTGACTTATTTTTAATCATCCATATTATACCCACTGTAAGAAACGAATGAGATATATCAGTAGCTCGAACACGTGCAGGAATGAGGATTAGTGGATAACAGGAACGAGCATGCGCAGTCTGCGCAGGGGTTTGGCCTACAACAGCGCAGGCGTAGGTGGAGCGCAGGTCCCCCTCTGCCGGCTGCGGGCGGCGGCCGACTCCAGGCAAAGCAACACTGTAGGGAGGGGAGGCTCACAATGTCGCCGCTCCCAGCCATGGCGGCCGCCTCCTCCTCTACTTGAAGCGTCTAAATCAGTCGCTAACAACATACAGAGTGCATCACGGATGTTAATGATTTATCTAGATATACATACAGCAGTGGAAATTAGTATAAAGGCATGGACATTTGTTGGAAAATTAGCATTGCCATATTGAGCAGTTGTGCACAGTGTACGTGCAATAGTATGAGATCCAGTATACTGACATATGCAGTCATATGGCATCGCATTTGATGTCAGTAGTACAATATATAACAAGGCATCAATGATTCATGCGGTAGAGGGTGGAACTCAGTCTAAAGGCAGTCGCCTTTGAGTGGTGTCAGGCCTAGTGTGTGCGTTATGTGCCTTTATTGCGGATACGGAACAGACGCCATTAGTGACAGAGCATGTTGTATACAAAAACTACGATTTAGAGAATGCCACACTGTAAACAGTTATCATCAGATGAAAAAGCAGAAATCGGTGCGTACAAAGAAATGGGACTCTCTAATCGTCCAATCGCAAAGAAATTGAACCGTTCAAATACACTGATAATTTCGTTAGATTGTGCGCACTATATGGACAAAACGGAAGGTATGGGCTAAGTAGAAAATTATTTGAGGCATCGAAACGGTTCCTTTTGCGCAAAGCAATGGTTACAAACCGTTATTCTTCTCAGTTTGTTACTGATTTACAGCTGCTAGTAACTGCCAGACGTATATGGCAAATTCTGTCAAATGATAAACATGTCGCATTCAAGAAAGGGCTACAGAAACCTGCTCTAATACCTAAACATAAACAGACAAGATTGGAGTTTGCTGAAAAACGTGTGTCATGGACTTTAGAATGAGATAAACTGATTTTTAGTAATGAGAAGAAATTTAATTTAGGTGGGCCGGATGGATTCCATGATCTCAGAACAGAGCAGCTGGTAAATTTTGGTGGTGGAACCTCTGCGCTAATGGTAAATCATTCACTGTTTGGCTGAACGCTAGAAAGAACACTAACATTTACACTGAGATGCTAGAGACAGAATTGATCAGAATGTATGAGGACCTAGGGAACGAAAGTCTAATGATTCAACAAGACAATGCATCTGCGCCTGTTTCTGCTACAACCGAAAAGTCGTTTGAAGATGAAGATACCAATGTATTGCCCTGATCTGCACGCAGTCCGCATAGAAACCGCTTGGAAAATCTTTGGCGAATACTTGCGAGTAATATTTATCGCAATAGAAGGCAATTTGAGGCCGTATATGAGCTAGGAACTGAGACACGGAAACTATGGTGGACAGTTTCACTGAATGGTCGACAATTTCACTGCAAGAGCTACAAACCCTAACAAAATCAATGCAGAAGAAAATTTTTGACGTAGCTGGGAGGACCAGAGGTTGGACAAAGTACTAACAACACAATAACACAAAAGGGCAGTGAGTGACTTTATACCAATTTCCATCAAGGAAATGCAAACGTCTTATTTTGTTACTCGTGTTATGCAAGAAACTAGGCAATTCCGTGATGATTGTTGATGTCTTACATGTATCTATTACTTTCATAATAAATCCGATACAGTATGTCCCAGACATGGTACTATTACGTTTGTAGGAACCCTGCCTTTATATTGATTTTCTTCACTACTGTATATGGTCCGCAAGCCACTGTACAGTGTTATACCGTATTTTTTTTATTGTTACATGTTCTATAAATCACCTAAACCATGCTTTTATCGAAATGATGTGGAGTGAGTCAGTTTACAGGATATGTTTACCTTATTAGTGTTAACTTAACATTAGGAGTTAATGAACACATTATTTTTTAGTGACTATAGCTCTGAAAATATAAACTCGTGTATGGAATAGAAGAGGCTGTCCAGGAGAAATTATTTCAGGTGAGATTATAACATTATAACTTGTTTTGCAGCTTGTCTGTCATTTTATGTTATTTGCCAAATGATCAAAATTTTTTGTCGCTGCGTATTGAAATCCTTTCTGAGTCACTGACAGTTTTTATGATGGTAATGAAGGTCATTTTCTCCTCTAGTGTTTTAGATACGGACATAACTGTTCTCAAATTGTGATGGATTATTGATGACGAATTCCAGTAGTGAAAATATATATATTGTGGCGGTGCAGTTAAGTCCTTGAAGACGTATCAACATAAAGACCGCGGGTAAACACCATATGTTATACACTCCTGGAAATTGAAATAAGAACACCGTGAATTCATTGTACCAGGAAGGGGAAACTTTATTGACACATTCCTGGGGTCAGATACATCACATGATCACACTGACAGAACCACAGGCACATAGACACAGGCAACAGAGCATGCACAATGTCGGCACTAGTACAGTGTATATCCACCTTTCGCAGCAATGCAGGCTGCTATTCTCCCATGGAGACGATGGTAGAGATGCTGGATGTAGTCCTGTGGAACGGCTTGCCATGCCATTTCCACCTGGCGCCTCAGTTGGACCAGCGTTCGTGCTGGACGTGCAGACCGCGTGAGACGACGCTTCATCCAGTCCCAAACATGCTCAATGGGGGACAGATCCGGAGATCTTGCTGGCCAGGGTAGTTGACTTACACCTTCTAGAGCACGTTGGGTGGCACGGGATACATGCGGACGTGCATTGTCCTGTTGGAACAGCAAGTTCCCTTGCAGGTCTAGGAATGGTAGAACGATGGGTTCGATGACGGTTTGGATGTACCGTGCACTATTCAGTGTCCCCTCGACGATCACCAGTGGTGTACGGCCAGTGTAGGAGATCGCTCCCCACACCATGATGCCGGGTGTTGGCCCTGTGTGCCTCGGTCGTATGCAGTCCTGATTGTGGCGCTCACCTGCACGGCGCCAAACACGCATACGACCATCATTGGCACCAAGGCAGAAGCGACTCTCATCGCTGAAGACGACACGTCTCCATTCGTCCCTCCATTCACGCCTGTCGCGACACCACTGGAGGCGGGCTGCACGATGTTGGGGCGTGAGCGGAAGACGGCCTAACGGTGTGCGGGACCGTAGCCCAGCTTCATGGAGACGGTTGCGAATGGTCCTCGCCGATACCCCAGGAGCAACAGTGTCCCTAATTTGCTGGGAAGTGGCGGTGCGGTCCCCTACGGCACTGCGTAGGATCCTACGGTCTTGGCGTGCATCCGTGCGTCGGTCCGGTCCCAGGTCGACGGGCACGTGCACCTTCCGCCGACCACTGGCGACAACATCGATGTACTGTGAAGACCTCACGCCCCACGTGTTGAGCAATTCGGCGGTACGTCCACCCGGCCTCCCGCATGCCCACTATACGCCCTCGCTCAAAGTCCGTCAACTGCACATACGGTTCACGTCCACGCTGTCGCGGCATGCTACCAGTGTTAAAGACTGCGATGGAGCTCCGTATGCCACGGCAAACTGGCTGACACTGACGGCGGCGGTGCACAAATGCTGCGCAGCTAGCGCCATTCGACGGCCAACACCGCGGTTCCTGGTGTGTCCGCTGTGCCGTGCGTGTGATCATTGCTTGTACAGCCCTCTCGCAGTGTCCGGAGCAAGTATGGTGGGTCTGACACACCGGTGTCAATGTGTTCTTTTTTCCATTTCCAGGAGTGTACTTACTCCTCGCTTTTGTGAAATGAGTACTTTCTAAGTTGTGAGTTACTCCAGGAAGTTATTCCGTAAGATATTTTTTAGTGGAAAGAATCAAAATAAGTCAGGAGGTTGGTTCGTTGCTTTCAAAGACTAGCGATTATACGAAGAGCTAAAGCAGCTGAACTTAATTTTTCGAGAAGCACAGTAAAACGTCGATGTTCTTCTTTTTCCATTCATGTATAGAGCGAGGAAAAAAATTAGTGTCTATACGTCTGTGTACGCACCCTAATCGCTCTTAGCTTATTGTAGTCAGATGTGCGATGGTGCCAGCATAGTTGTCGCAGTATAGTCTTAAGATATGTATGTTCTAGATGTACCCAGTAGGGTTTCACGAGAAACGGGCAATGTCCTCTTTGTTCCAAGAATTGCCATTTAAGTTCCCCGAGAATTTCTGTTACAGGGTGTTTCAAAAATGACCGGTATATTTGAAACGGCAATAAAAACGAAACGAGCAGCGATAGAAATACACCGTTTGTTGCAATATGCTTGGGACAACAGTACATTTTCAGGCAGACAAACTTTCGAAATTACAGTAGTTACAATTTTCAACAACAGAGGGCGCTGCGGTCTGGGAAACTCTATAGTACGATATTTTCCACATATCCACCATGCGTAGCAATAATATGGCGTAGTCTCTGAATGAAATTACCCGAAACCTTTGACAACGTGTCTGGCGGAATGGCTTCACATGCAGATGAGATGTGCTGCTTCAGCTGTTCAATTGTTTCTGGATTCTGGCGGTACACCTGGTCTTTCAAGTGACCCCACAGAAAGAAGTCACAGGGGTTCATGTCTGGCGAATAGGGAGGCCAATCCACGCCGCCTCCTGTATGTTTCGGATAGCCCAAAGCAATCACACGATCATCGAAATATTCATTCAGGAAATTAAAGACGTCGGCCGTGCGATGTGGCCGGGCACCATCTTGCATAAACCACGAGGTGTTCGCAGTGTCGTCTAAGGCAGTTTGTACCACCACAAATTCACGAAGAATGTCCAGATAGCGTGATGCAGTAATCGTTTCGGATCTGAAAAATGGGCCAATGATTCCTTTGGAAGAAATGGCGGCCCAGACCAGTACTTTTTGAGGATGCAGGGACGATGGGACTGCAACGTGGGGCTTTTCGGTTCTCCATATGCGCCAGTTCTGTTTATTGACGAAGCCGTCCAGGTAAAAATAGGCTTCGTCAGTAAACCAAATGCTGCCCACATGCATATCGCCGTCATCAATCCTTTGCACTATATCGGTAGCGAATGTCTCTCGTGCAGCAATGGTAGCGGCGCTGAGGGGTTGCCGCATTTGAATTTTGAATGGATAGAGGTGTAAACTCTGGCGCATGAGACGATACGTGGACGTTGGCGTCATTTGGACCGCAGCTGCAACACGGCGAACGGAAACCCGAGGCCGCTGTTGGATCACCTGCTGCACTAGCTGCGCGTTGCCCTCTGTGGCTGCCGTACGCGGTCGCCCTACCTTTCCAGCACGTTCATCCGTCACGTTCCCAGTCCGTTGAAATTTTTCAAACAGATCCTTTATTGTATCGCTTTTCGGTCCTTTGGTTACATTAAACCTCCGTTGAAAACTTCGTCTTGTTGCAACAACACTGTGTTCTAGGCGGTGGAATTCCAACACCAGAAAAATCCTCTGTTCTAAGGAATAAACCATGTTGTCTACAGCACACTTGCATGTTGTGAACAGCACACGCTTACAGCAGAAAGACGACGTACAGAATGGCGCACCCACAGACTGCGTTGTCTTCTATATCTTTCACATCACTTGCAGCGCCATCTGTTGTTGAAAATTGTAACTACTGTAATTTCGAAAGTTTGTCCGCCTGAAAATGTACTGTTGTCCCAAGCATATTGCAACAAACGGTGTATTTCTATCGCTGCTCGTTTAGTTTTTATTTCCGTTTCAAATATACCGGTCATTTTTGAAACACCCTGTACCTTGAAAGGTCTCTGTTGGATTCCTTTCATGTTAATTTCTTAAATCTGTTGTCATTTACGGCATAAATTCCTCTTCTAAATTTACTGTGGCGTTTCTGACTATCTGGGAGGAGACTGAGTAGTGGAACGTGTTACTTTTACACATAAACAAGAACGATCTGTCACACTACTACACATTAAAACACAGTTTATATGCAATTCATGTCACACAGTCTCATACGGAACCTACATCCGCTTTCTTTTATATACTGTATATGATAAGATATTGTCATCCCCCTTACCTTGTGTGTGAGAGGATGAATGAGCAAATGTATTTCTAGTTGCATGCTTGAGGGTAGCAGACAAGCCTGTCTGCTAGAGAACAGTAGGACCAACGTCGGAACAGGTAGCTACGCTTTCTAAAAGCAAAGAGGTTTCTATCCTTAGTACGGTCCTGTCCGTCCCTTGTCATGTTGGTATAGGAAGCTGCCCCTCTGGCCACTTCCGTTTTGTATTTGGGAAGCACGCTCGGTAGGAGCGCAGTGCAGTCGGTCCGTGGCGAGCGTTTGAAGTGGTAAGATCTCCGGCTAAGCGCGTGTCTCCTAAGTCCGTAGGACAATGGATTTCTTAAGTTCAGCCTAACTGAAAATTTAATCACCTTTATTTCAGGTTTAGCTCTAAAATATCTAATGTTATCTTAAATTGCAGCGCAGTGTAATTCTCGTGTGAAGTTCAGATTATTTTTCGGTAGTTGCTTTGTCACTACTTTGTGAGTAAAGTGGAACCACGTGTTGATCAGTAACTCTAACTAAGATCATCAATATTAAATGCGAGTGTGCGTGAGATTATAACATCTCGTCTTGACAATATTTTTCAATATAGCAACTTTTCTTTATGTTCAACCCACGTGGGGTGTACTTTGTGAGACCACTACCACGTGCTTATATAATTGTTTGACCCATCAGGTTAATAGTAAGACGTTAGTAACCAGTTCGAGGTTTTTCTTTTGTAAATTGCTTTTCGATCTAATTTATTTTAATTATCAAAATTATTGTGGAGTTACACGCTTTGTGTAAACCAAGTTGACCACGTGAAGCATGTGGTGTAATCATCAAAGTAGCCCTCAGCTATTCTTCTTGGGAAGATTTCACAGAGAGTTAGTATGAATTTAGTACACCAGTGTGTGGTAATTACATGACGGACAGGATTGTGCTACGAACGTAATTACTTTGGGTGAAAATTGAATCGGTTGGTTGTGATTAATTTCCTCTTGCATATGTTTCAACGTTCTTCGTGTGTTATTTTCTGAATGCAGTGTTGTATGCAGTCTCCCAATCTTGGCTCCATATTTGATGTGTTTCCGTAAGATTACAATCTCACATTTTCACAATCCTAAATAAGGCACCAGCTTAGTTACGACTCAAGTTTAAAATGCTGAAATTTCAATGATCAATGTTAAAATAAATTTCCAAATATAACCTGATTTATTTCTTTTCATTTAAATTCTCTTTTATATATATATATATATATATATATATATATTCACAGGTTGTCGTATGACTATTAAAAGGTTATAATTAATGTTAGTCTGGTTGGGAATTTGGTAAGCTAGACTGGATACCTGGTGAAACAGTTGCGCAGTAATGCAAGGTTAACTTCCTCAGATAGCTCACAGCTTTTAACCCGCTTTTATTGTCTATCAGCACCGCTTACACCACAAAATAAAGCAACAACGTTACACATGGCGACCCTGTTCTGTGATTCCGCTAGACTCTGGAATGTCTGAAATGTTAGATTGCGAGCGTTGTATAATCTTAATTTTTTTTCCTACAGCGCTCAAACAACTTCTGCGTTGTTTCTGAGCAGACTTGCGAAAGATGCACGGCGTTGTTGAGCGGCGTTGTGTTGTTTGTCTGCTTTTGTTTTCTATATTTGTGTGTTTTATATGTATGTGTTTTTCTTCTCTCTTGTAAATTGCAGTGACTTCAATCAAATATATAAATTTGTTTTGCGTGTGAAAAAGTGCTTACTAAGTTGGGTACCTTTCGTGTGACTGTCGTAATTTTTGCGGGATACATTTATTCTGATTAGTGTGTTGCGTACCGGGCATAAATTGAACTAATGCAGACTCATAACCAAGCTAAAAGTAGGCGGTCCAACAACTTAAGCAACATGGACCATGGGGATTGTGGTGTTACCGCCAGACACCACACTTGTTAGGTGGTAGCTTTAAATCGGCCGCGGTCCATTAGTAGATGTGTGACCCGCGTGTCGCCACTGTCAGTGATCGCAGACCGAGCGCCACCACACGGCAGGTCTAGAGAGACTGACTAGCACTCGCCCCAATTGTACGACGACTTTGCTAGCGACTACACTGACGAAGCCTTTCTCTCATTTGCCGAGAGATAGTTAGAATAGCCTTCAGCTAAGTCCATGGCTACGACCTAGCAAGGCGCCATTAACCATTTCTAGAGAGAGTCTCACTTGTATCATCCAGAATGCTGTATACAAATGATGGATTAAAGTTAAGTATTCCAGCAGCTACGTGCTTTTCTTTATAGCATTCATTACGTATCCTGTTTCAGACCTAACGCCAGCCGGCGTGTGTAAACGCGTGCCTTTCGGTTACCCGTCACTGTGGACTGGCTGTCTTGTCAGTCCACTACAGGGATAATTTGACTTCGAATATTAACACGCCGGACGGTTCCGAAAATGCAATGGGGAATACTTCAGAGTAAATGCAAAACAGGACGAACGGGCTCACATCAGAGCCAGAAATTAGTTTGCCTCCAACTAACCAAATTGATTTGGCAGAACTCATGAAAGCCTTATTGCAACAAAAATAAAGAAAACGCAGAGAAATCTGAAAAATCGATCCGAGAGCTAGGCGAACAAATGACGCAGAAATCTGAAAAATCGATCCGAGAGCTAGGCGAACAAATGGCGCAGAAATCTGAAAAATCGATCCGCGAGCTAGGCGAACAAATGACGCAGAAATCAGAAAAATCGTTCCAAGAACAAAAAGAATCATCCGAAAAATCGATCCGCGAGGTAGGCGAACAAATGACGCAGAAATCAGAAAAATCGTTCCAAGAACAAAAAGAATCATCCGAAAAATTGATCCGAGAGCTAGGCGAACAAATAGACGAAAAACTAATCCAGCAGACAAATAAAGTCGACAAGTCGATGCAGAGAGTGTCCGCTGATATCTCACAAAGAATACACAATCTGGCAAGTGAAATAAAAAGTGATATTATGAAAGAATTAGACCGTACATTTGAACAAATCGGTGATCGTCTGCAGGCCTTAGAACAGAGCAAGCGGAGTCGCGATGCGGAATCGAAAGAGAGCGAAGAACTGCTACTTAGGAATTTCCAAGCGCTTAGAGAAAATGCCAAAGGGAACTCCAGCAGTTACTCTCGAGGGTCCAGGAGGCGGAAACGCATTGTCCCGCGTCCGTTAGCAACACAGTAGCGGACAATAGTCAAGCGATTCACGCACTCGAACAGCAAGTAGAACAATTGAAGCAGACTGGGGCGGAGGACAACAGACAAATACATGATAAGATTGCGGCATTAGCGGACATCGTAGGCACGATGAAGGTGACGGAGAGCGATAACAATACTACACAGGTAGCGGTCGCAGAGACCGAAGAAGTGCGTTCGCTTCTTAGATTTCAGAAGGGACAGTTCGAAGTGAACAGGCGGCACAAAGCTGTAACAGGCGAATTACAAGAACACGTGGCGCATCTGGAAAACCGCATGGCGTGTGATTCCGAACGCGCCAATAGCACTAAAAATAGCCTTACGCACAGTGCAGAGAGGGACTCCGGCCACGAGGGAGATTTTGACGACAGGGAAGAATGTATTTTGAGGGGCAGACATGAGGAAAATAGAAACATTCAAGGGCCTCGCCGGGAGGAAATGCGGGGATTTGATTTCAAGCATTTCCTTACAGTGAGAAAGTTTGAGATATTTCGAAATTCGCAAAAAGGAATACATCCACGAGCATGGCTCGAGCAATTTGAGTTTTGTCTTCCCCCCGACTGGGCAAGTTCACATAAGATAGAATATATGTGTGGCTATTTGGAAGGCGAACTGGCGATTCGCATGAGGTCGGCAGCGCGTCACTGTAACTCCACTCGGGAGTTTCGACAAGCCTTTCTGTCCGCCTATTGGTCGGAAGCGGCACAAGATAGGGTCAAGCATGGCATAATTATGCTGCCAAATTTGAACCAGTCTGGTTTCGGCAGTCCAGCACGCCTATTCGACCACATGCTGCAGGCAAATCAATTCCTATACGACCCATACGGGCCTGCAGAACTAATTTGGATATGCATCACCAAATTGCCGATGCACTTGCGCCACGTCATTCTTGCGGGACGATGCAAAGAGGGCGTGGAAACGTTTAAGACACTTCTCCAAGAGTTGGAATACAATACAGGAGAACGCCCGCCTAATAAGCCACAAAGTTATTACGGAGCACAGCAGCGCGATCGCAGTCGTGGCCGTAGTACTAATCAACGGCGTGACTGGTCGTCGCGACGCGAACGGAACAATAATCGGAACCGGCCGTATAGAAACTGGGGTAACAGTCGCGAACACAGGTGGAACAACGGAAATGATCGAGGACGTGGACAAGATCGTGAACGCTACAGGTACGGCAACCAGAATCGGTACTACGATGAATACGGTGGGAATAGGACTGTAGGCGGAGCACCTCATGATGTTGAAAGTCGGCCGGCTAACCCTAGACATAATCCAGCAAATGGAAATGAACAAAACCGGCAATGGCAAACGATCAGCGCAGAAGGCGCCCAATCGGAACAAATGAGCGACATGGCAAATGAGTAGAAAGGACAGTGAGAAGTAGAGAGGACGGTGAGGAGAAAGAATTGATTAGTTTAAATTTGTGACGTATGCATTTTGAATAATATGCTGGTAAAAATAATGATAAAGATGTTTCTATGTGATTGATTGAAATGATGTTTTTGAATTTTTTTTTCTTTCCTTGTGCAATTAGGATTTAGGTTGGTTCAAAGGCGAAGATAAAAGGTTTCTTTGTGAACGAGTGAAATGTTGTTTATGTTTTTTTGTGTAAATTGAAACGAGTCGCTCCTGAGGGAAGCAAGATCTGTGTTGAATTAATGCAAAACTCAGGGAAATATCCGATCTGTGGGTATTATGGGTCTGGCAAACCCAGGTCCCCAGCTGTTAGTAGCCTTGTTTCCGATTTTCTGCTTTCAGTGCTACTATCTATCTATTACTATTCTATATCTGTCAGTATAAATGAGTATCTCTTACTATAGTATGCGTGCTGTATGAATATTTTAAGATAGGAGAACTCTGAGAAAGGAATGAGTAAGTTTAGAATCTTGAAAACAGGATGCGATAATATGATTGTTTAACCATTGGTTTCCCAATATGCGATGATAAGTTAATATTGATGATATATGTCTTTTTTGTTCTTTATAGCTGAGTACGTAAAGTGCTGTCTGTGGATTTCGTAAGTATATTGATTCCCTTCAAGGTGAAAGAAGAGTTGTGGTTTGTGTAATTTACGTGGCCCTGAAATAGTATTATAGCAGTTAATGACGAGCAGTTTTCCAGCAAATGGAGAATGGAACGGAAATATGGATCCTTTTTGTAGTCTTGACTGATGTTGAGCCAGAGCCTGAAAAATTATTCTGCTTTAATACTTGCCCTAGAAAAGTGACGTTTTTGTATTTTGCTGATGCTGTGAGCATTACAGCTTACTGTTTTCGCTGGTGCGGGATGCACTGCAGCCTATTTGATTTGTACTGAGGAAATTTCCCTCTTGACGGTAGAGGAAGATTAAATAATTTTGATTATGGGACCGAAGGAAAGCTTGGTTTAATGTAATAAGGATTAAGCAAAACATTTGTCATTTAAACTACAGGAAGATTCGGATCTTTCGTGTCTGTTGTAAGTTCAATATGTTAAGATGAAACTGTTTTACAGAATAGAGGTGACCACAATTTTGCCATTCATGAGAAATGAATCCAGAATGACCACCACAGGCGAAATAACTGATTTGGAAGCGAAAGGTAACTTAAAGAAGAAATCGCAGCAAAATGGGTAAGAAAATGTAGTATAACCAGTATGATGCAGATATTTTTACCGTTCTCAGAGTCATCTGCGTGATTAATTCTTCTGATAACGTAATTTTAGATGAAATTGTCTTACTGTTTTATGTATAAACATATGAGTATGATAGATGTATAATTGCGAGTCTCTTATCAGATGTGTCAACTGGTATAAATGTTTTTGCGTGTAAATAACCATTGTTCTTTTTACTATGTATGTTTAAGGAAAGTTTCTCCATATTTATCATGTGACAAGACATATGCCGCGAGCGTCAGGAAGAGGACGAATTAGAACAATGTTGAGGTGGTATAAACACTGTGTTGGAGTAGCATTGAAGTAGCTTGTTGGATTAACTAGTAGTGGATTGAAGTAGACTTTTGAGTAATGCATGTTTATGGGTAGTTAGTTTGTAGAATAGACAACAGGTGTGCATGTGTGTGTGTGTGTAAATAACATGTGAACCCTATGCTGCCCTGACCTATACTGGCACAAGGCATAATCCTATTCATTTTAGTGAATTAATAAGTAGCATTTGATTTATTAAAACGCAAGTGAACCACATTAGTGATGTGGATTTAGATATTATATTGTCAGTTCATTTAATTTTTATTTTTGTACTGTCAAGTCATTTCACTTTTATTTTTAATATTGTCAAGTCATTTAACTTTTATTCGTCGTAACTGCCGTCTGCTTCACGTCTGCTGTGCAGCGAGCTACCTTAATTTAAGTATTAACTGTATTTTTCATACTTGTCACTTCTAACATGTGAACCCTATGCTGCCCTGACCTATACTGGCACAAGGCATAATCCTATTCATTTTAGTGAATTAATAAGTAGCATTTGATTTATTAAAACGCAAGTGAACCACATTAGTGATGTGGATTTAGATATTATATTGTCAGTTCATTTAATTTTTATTTTTGTACTGTCAAGTCATTTCACTTTGATTTTTAATATTGTCAAGTCATTTAACTTTTATTCGTCGTAACTGCCGTCTGCTTCACGTCTGCTGTGCAGCGAGCTACCTTAATTTAAGTATTAACTGTATTTTTCATACTTGTCACTTCTTCTTCCGTGTGTATTTGCTTGTAGGAAGCTTTAATTGTCGGGTGGTATTAATAGTGTTCCATAGATTTCGTGTTTGTTTTGAATACAGTCAGAGAGAGTCCCTTTAGTCAGCCATAGTCAGTGTCAGTGTCAGTGTCGTCGTAACTGCCGTCTGCTTCACGTCTGCTGTGCAGCGAGCTACCTTAATTTAAGTATTAACCATATTTTTCTTACTTGTCACTTCTTCTTCCGTGTGTATTTGCTTTTAGGAAGCTTTAATTGTCGGGTGCTATTAATAGTGTTCCATAGATTTCGTGTTTGTTTTTAATACAGTCAGAGAGAGTCCCTTTAGTCAGCCATAGTGCCAGTAGTGCTAGTGTTTGTTTTCAATACAGTCCAGAGACAGGTAGTGCTATTTTCATTGTTTTCTGCAAGAAGTGGCTAGCAACCACAGTTTAGTGAATAAACAGCCGCCTTTAGTGAATTAGCCGTCTAGTTAAAGGTTGATTAACTCTCTTCAGTAAATTGATTCCTTAGGATGGATAGAATGTGTGACTGCTGTGTACGGACGCAGGAGGAGCTGGCCACTGTTCGCGAACAGCTGAGTGTGTTGATGGCCGCGGTCAGCCGTCTTCAGGCTGCTGCCTCGGAGTGTAGCGGCAGTGGGGAGTCTGGTGCGTCGCAAGGTACACCCCAGGTGTTACATGCTTGACCCACTGTCCCTGCTGTCGAGACATCTTCGCGGGTACCGGGCGCGGTTGGGCCACCCTCTCCCCAAGGGGAGTGGCGGGTTCAGCGGCGTTCGCGGCGCACGAGGCGGAGGGTCAATGTGGAGGCTGGCCGTGTGGCATCGCCCGCTCTGCCTGTGAGTGGACATGTGGCTGCTCCTTCAGCAAGGTCCGGGCAGGCACACGGGGGAAGGGGTTTATTAGTTATTGGGAGCTCCAACGTTAGGCGGGTGATGGAGCCCATTAGGGAAATAGCGGGAAGGTTGGGGAAGAAGGCCAGTGTTCACTCTGTCTGCTTGCCGGGGGGTCTCATCCGAGATGTGGAGGAGGCCCTACCGGCGGCGATAGAGAGCACTGGGTGCACACGACTGCAAATTGTTGCTCATGTCGGCACCAATGACTCCTGCCGTCTGGGTTCAGAGGTCATCCTCAATTCGTACAGGCGGTTGGCGGAATTGGTGAAGGCGGAAAGCCTCGCTCGCGGGGTGGAATCAGAGCTAACTATTTGCAGTATCGTTCCCAGAACCGATCGCTGTCCTCTGGTTTGGAACCGAGTGGAAGGCTTAAACCAGAGGCTCAGACGATTCTGCGGAGATCTGGTGTGCAAATTTCTCGACCTCCGCTATCGGGTGGAGAAATGTAGGGTCCCCCTGAATAGGTCAGGCGTGCACTACACGCCGGAAGCGGCTACAAGGGTAGCGGAGTACGTGTGGAGTGCACATGGGGTTTTTTTAGGTTAGAGAATCCCATCCCTAGGCCCGACAAGACGCCTCCTGAGACGCGGCAAGGTAGGAGTAGGCAAAATGCAACAGGGAATAACAATATTAATGTGCTAATAGTAAACTGCAGGAGCGTCTATAGAAAGGTCCCAGAACTGCTCTCATTAGTAAACGGTCACAACGCCCATATAGTACTAGGGACAGAAAGTTGGCTGAAACCAGACGTAAACAGTAATGAAATCCTAAACTCAGATTGGAATGTATACCGCAGAGACAGGCTGAACAGTGAAGGGGGAGGCGTGTTTATAGCGATAAGAAGTGCAATAGTATCGAAGGAAATTGACGGAGATCCGAAATGTGAAATGATTTGGGTGAAGGTCACGGTTAAAGCAGGCTCAGACATGGTAATTGGATGTCTCTATAGGCCTCCTGGCTCAGCAGCTGTTGTGGCTGAGCACCTGAAGGATAATTTGGAAAATATTTCGAGTAGATTTCCTCACCATGTTATAGTTCTAGGTGGAGATTTTAATTTGCCGGATATAGACTGGGAGACTCAAACATTCATAACGGGTGGCAGGGACAAAGAATCCAGTGAAATTTTTGTAAGTGCTTTATCTGAAAACTACCTTGAGCAGTTAAACAGAGAACCGACTCGTGGCGATAACATATTAGACCTTCTGGTGACAAACAGACCCGAACTATTTGAAAAAGTTAACGCAGAACAGGGAATCAGCGATCATAAAGCGGTTACGGCATCGATGATTTCAGCCGTAAATAGGAATATTAAAAAGGGTAGGAAGATTTTTCTGTTTAGAAAAAGTGACAAAAAGCAGATTTCAGAGTACCTGTTGGCTCAACACAAAAGTTTTGTCTCAAGTACAGATAGTGTTGAGGATCAGTGGACAAAGTTCAAAACCGTCGTACATTATGCGTTAGATGAGTATGTGCCAAGCAAGATCGTAAGAGATGGAAAAGAGCCACCGTGGTACAACAACCGAGTTAGAAAACTGCTGCGGAAGCAAAGGGAACTTCACAGCAAACATAAACATAGCCAAAGCCTTGCAGACAAACAAAAATTCCGCGAAGCGAAATGTAGTGTGAGGAGGGCTATGCGAGAGGCGTTCAATGAATTCGAAAGTAAAGTTCTATGTACTGACTTGGCAGAAAATCCTAAGAAATTTTGGTCTTATGTCAAAGCGGTAGGTGGATCAAAACAAAATGTCCAGACACTCTGTGACCAAAATGGTACTGAAACAGAGGATGACAGACTAAAGGCCGAAATACTAAATGTCTTTTTCCAAAGCCGTTTCACAGAGGAAGACTGCACTGTAGTTCCTTCTCTAGATTGTCGCACAGATGACAAAATGGTAGATATCGAAATAGACGACAGAGGGATAGAGAAACAATTAAAATCGCTCAAAGGAGGAAAGGCCTCTGGACCTGATGGGATACCAGTTCAATTTTACACAGAGTACGCGAAGGAACTTGCCCCCCTTCTTGCAGCGGTGTACCGTAGGTCTCTAGAAGAGCGTAGCATTCCAAAGGATTGGAAAAGGGCACAGGTCATCCCCGTTTTCAAGAAGGGACGTCGAACAGATGTGCAGAACTATAGACCTATATCTCTAACGTCGATCAGTTGTAGAATTTTGGAACACGTATTATGTTCGAGTATAATGACTTTTCTGGAGACTAGAAATCTACTCTGTAGGAATCAGCATGGGTTTCGAAAAAGACGGTCATGTGAAACCCAGCTCGCGCTATTCGTCCACGAGACTCAGAGGGCCATAGACACGGGTTCACAGGTAGATGCCGTGTTTCTTGACTTCCGCAAGGCGTTCGATACAGTTCCCCACAGTCGTTTAATGAACAAAGTAAGAGCATATGGACTATCAGACCAATTGTGTGATTGGATTGAGGAGTTCCTAGATAACAGGACGCAGCATGTTATTCTCAATGGAGAGAAGTCTTCCGAAGTAAGAGTGATTTCAGGTGTGCTGCAGGGGAGTGTCATAGGACCGTTGCTATTCACAATATACATAAATGACCTGGTGGATGACATCGGAAGTTCACTGAGGCTTTTTGCAAATGATGCTGTGGTGTATCGAGAGGTTGTAACAATGGAAAATTGTACTGAAATGCAGGAGGATCTGCAGCGAATTGACGCATGGTGCAGGGAATGGCAATTGAATCTCAATGTAGACAAGTGTAATGTGCTGCGAATACACAGAAAGATAGATCCTTTATCATTTAGCTACAAAATAGCAGGTCAGCAACTGGAAGCAGTTAATACCATAAATTATCTGGGAGTACGCATTAGGAGTGATTTAAAATGGAATGATCATATAATGTTGATCGTCGGTAAAGCAGATGCTAGACTGAGATTCATTTGAAGAATCCTAAGGAACTGCAATCCGAAAACAAAGGAAGTAGGGTACAGTACGCTTGTTCGCCCACTGCTTGAATACTGCTCAGCAGTGTGGGATCCGTACCAGATAGGGTTGATACAAGACATAGAGAAGATCCAACGGAGAGCAGCGCGCTTCGTTACAGGATCATTTAGTAATCGCGAAAGCGTTACGGAGATGATAGATAAACTCCAGTGGAAGACTCTGCAGGAGAGACGCTCAGTAGCTCGGTACGGGCTTTTGTCAAAGTTTCGAGAACATACCTTCACCGAAGAGTCAAGCAGTATATTGCTCCCTCCTACGTATATCTCGCGAAGAGACCATTAAGATAAAATCAGAGAGATTAGAGCCCACACAGAGGCATACCGACAATCCTTCTTTCCACGAACAATACGAGACTGGAATAGAAGGGAGAACCGATAGAGGTACTGAAGGTACCCTCCGCCACACACCGTCAGGTGGCTTGCGGAGTATGGATGTAGATGTAGATGTAGATATTTTTATATTGGCGATTCATCTAACTTTTTTATTTAAAAAAAAATAAGTCTCCCTTTTGTTCTTAAAAATTGTGAAAAACAATACTAAGTGGTATTATGTATGACATTTTGTAATCACATAACTATGATGAAGAATTTCTGTGAATGCAGTTGAGAACGTCAAAGCGAACCGGCTAAACTCTCACGAGACAGCGGGAGCAGCGAGGAGGAGGGCTAGTTGTAAACTGGCGGGTTTCCCAGCAGGACACACTATCAACCGGGCCACTTCGGGAGCGCGGTCGGCAACAAAAGAAGGGTACGCGGCAAACACTTTCCCTTGCACCCGGAGCTAATGGCCGGCCGCACCAGTGCGACCCTCCGTCGAGGCGATGACCTGAGATGGCCGAGCGGTCCGCCGCGCGGAAATCCATCTGCTGGCATCGCACCACACGCACGCGACCGTGACGAGACGGCCGCGGTGAAACGACAAAAGACAGGGGATAAAGGGGCGTGGAGCCTTTTGACAGGTACTGTCCAGAGAAACTTGCAGACGTCAACGACGCCTATCGACATTTCCTGACGGATGCCTACTGTCAAGCGACAGTAAATCGTGGTTCGATGTTCTCTGGTCGCTAAGGGTGGCACAAAGAAGAGCCATTAAGTGTCATCCTTGCCCAGGAATATCAAACCGGCGAGCCAATTGAGGATAACTCAAGAATGTAAAAACACAAGGGGCGTGGAGCCTTTTGACACATACTGTCCAGAGAAACTGGCAGACTTCAACGACGCCTATCAACATTTCCTGGCGGATGCCCACTGTCAAGCGACAGTAAATGATAGTTCGATGTTCTCTGGTAGCTAAGTGTGGCACAAAGAAGAGCCATTAAGTGTCATCCTTGCCCAGGAATATCAACCTGGCGTGTCAAACGAGGACACCGCACGAATTTGACAACACAAACATGGAACCAAATCGAAATGTACGTGACACGGGCCACCAAGAGAAACTTCATGAGAGGGCAGAGACGGCGGGATTGCACGCAACAGATGGACAAAAATCCCTACTGACAGCTGCGGCGACGAACCCCCCCCCCCCTTCCCCTTATATTGTGTCTCGGAACAGTGGAACTACTGAGTGTGTCAGTGAACAGTGATTATACGGTTCTTAGTTCAATGCATATACGTGTCTTTCTGTCACAGAAACTTTGACTCGTGTGTTTTGCAGGGGTTCGATTTATTGGTGTTTATCAGACTGACTCTCTATTTTGCAGGTGTTCTATTTATTGTTTTTTTTTTAGACATTGACTCTTGTATTTTGCAGGTGTTTTATTTATTGGTGTTTTTTTTTTTTAGATGTTGACTATTGTACTTTCAAAGCTGTTTTATTGATCAATGTTTGTTCTTGTGTGATGTATTAAATTTGTGATATTTCGTTTCGTAAATGCATTGCTGTGGCATTGCTTCGTTTATCAGTCAGATAGCTATTCATTCTCATAGGACTGTGATCGATTAGCCTTTGCATGGGGCATATTTATAGTGAGGAACCCCATAACGGTAACAATCACATAATTAATTGTAGTTTCAGTATAATGACACAGTGCTCATTGTTTGCTAACTAACTGAAATATAGTAGAGTGATTAAATTAGTGCCACAAAGTTATTTCAATTCTACAAATTATTAGTTTTATAAGATATAGAATTTTCTTGCGATAACCACTTTGTAAAACATGTTTTTTCTCTTATCTTTTTTTTGCTTTTACGGATTGTGCATTGTAATGTTCTGCTTTATAATACTGGTGTTATTTTCATGTATTTTCTAATTGCTGTGGCACCTTTGCTATTTCCATAAATTTTACTTGTTAATAAACAGTCATAAATTTTCCTGTGATCAGTTGGCTCTTGCAATGAGCAAATACTGGTGAACTCCATAAGGGTAACAACCAGAAATTGTTTTCCTATTAATGACAGAGGGACCATTGTTTTTACTTGCTGACCGAATTAGGTCTACACGATCATTTAAATAGGTGTCACAGATTGTGTTCTTTTTCTGTTTGAAATTGGTAGATTTTAAAGATTTGTTGAAATCATTGTGTTTTAGCAAGTAGCTGGTGACCTTTTGCCTTTTCTTTACATTTTTGGTTTAAGTAGGGTGTGAGAAGCCTGCTTGGGAATGTCCTAGCATGGCCAGAAAATTCCCTGCACAGTCTTTTCCCGGAACGTTGGGGTTATGAAAGGTCTCTGTTGGATTCCTTTCATGTTAATTTCTTAAATCTGTTGTCATTTACGGCATAAATTCCTCTTCTAAATTTACTGTAGTGTTTCTGACTATCTGGGAGGAGACTGAGTAGTGGAACGTGTTACTTTTACACATAAACAAGAACGATCTGTCACACTACTACACATTAAAACACAGTTTATATGCAATTCATGTCACACAGTCTCATACGGAACCTACATCCGCTTTCTTTTATATACTGTATATGATAAGATACTGTCATCCCCCTTCCCTTGTGTGTGAGAGGATGAATGAGCAAATGTATTTCTAGTTGCATGCTTGAGGGTAGCAGACAAGCCTGTCTGCTAGAGAACAGTAGGACCAACGTCGGAACAGGTAGCTACGCTTTCTAAAAGCAAAGAGGTTTCTCTCCTTAGTACGGTCCTGTCCGACCCTTGTCTTGTTGGTATAGGAAGCTGCCCCTCTGGCCACTTCCGTTTTGTATTTGGGAAGCACGCTCGGTAGGAGCGCAGTGCAGTCGGTCCGTGGCGAGCGTTTGAAGTGGTAAGATCTCCGGCTAAGCGCGTGTCTCCTAAGTCCGTAGGACAATGGATTTCTTAAGTTCAGCCTAACTGAAAATTGAATCACCTTTATTTCAGGTTTAGCTCTAAAATATCTAATGTTATCTTAAATTGCAGCGCAGTGTAATTCTCGTGTGAAGTTCAGATTATTTTTCGGTAGTTGCTTTGTCACTACTTTGTGAGTAAAGTGGAACCACGTGTTGATCAGTAACTCTAACTAAGATCATCAATATTAAATGCGAGTGTGCGTGAGATTATAACATCTCGTCTTGACAATATTTTTCAATATAGCAACTTTTCTTTATGTTCAACCCACGTGGGGTGTACTTTGTGAGACCACTACCACGTGCTTATATAATTGTTTGACCCATCAGGTTAATAGTAAGACGTTAGTAACCAGTTCGAGGTTTTTCTTTTGTAAATTGCTTTTCGATCTAATTTATTTTAATTATCAAAATTATTGTGGAGTTACACGCTTTGTGTAAACCAAGTTGACCACGTGAAGCATGTGGTGTAATCATCAAAGTAGCCCTCAGCTATTCTTCTTGGGAAGATTTCACAGAGAGTTAGTATGAATTTAGTACACCAGTGTGTGGTAATTACATGATGGACAGGATTGTGCTACGAAAGTAATTACTTTGGGTGAAAATTGAATCGGTTGGTTGTGATTAATTTCCTCTTGCATATGTTTCAACGTTCTTCGTGTGTTATTTTCTGAATGCAGTGTTGTATGCAGTCTCCCAATCTTGGCTCCATATTTGATGTGTTTCCGTAAGATTACAATCTCACATTTTCACAATCCTAAATAAGGCACCAGCTTAGTTACGACTCAAGATTAATATTCTGAAATTTCAATGATCAATGTTAAAATAAATTTCCAAATATAACCTGATTTATTTATTTTTATTTAAATTCTCTTTCATATATATATATATATATATATATATATATATATTCACAGGTTGTCGTATGACTATTAAAAGATTATAATTAATGTTAGTCTGGTTGGGAATTTGGTAAGCTAGACTGGATACCTGGTGAAACAGTTGCGCAGTAATACAAGGTTAACTTCCTCAGACAGCTCACAGCTTTTAACCCGCTTTTATTGTCTATCAGCACCGCTTACACCACAAAATACCGGTCTGTTACAACCGCAACAGCGCGTCTCTGAACCGTTTCAAAAAGGGCTCTGAGCACTATGGGACTCAACATCTTAGGTCATAAGTCCCCTAGAACTTAGAACTACTTAAACCTAACTAACCTAAGGACATCACACACAACCATGCTCGAGGCAGGATTCGAACCTGCGACCGTAGCAGCCTCGCGGTTCCGGACTGCAGCGCCAGAACAGCACAGCCATCGCGGCCGGCTGAACCGTTTCGATCTCTGTTGTCATGCCTACTTAACAATGACTCGAAACACTGGAACGGTGCTTTAGAACTGGTCGCACTAGCGTCTTGTATGCCATTTCCTTTACACACACATTGTATTTCTCCTGGGAGCTCCCAACAAATCTAAGTCATCCATTCACCTTCCCTAACGTATCACTTGTTAGTGTTAACCCTCAGTATCTTGTTAATCAGCTATACTGGCTCTTTCTCTCGATTGTAGGCATTATATTACGTTTATCCTCATTTAATCAGATGTAATTATTACAGCAAGAGGAAACTTCATCCAGTCGTTTCTACTGTTCCAATAATGATAATTTTCTGTACACAACAGCACGTCAGCGAACAATCTGATAAATCATTTATGTTGAAACTTAATTATTAAAATAATTTTTCTTTCACTACTGGCCTTTAAAATTGCTACACCACGAAGATGACGTGCTACAGATGCGAAATTTAACCGACAGGAAGAAGATGCTGTGATATGCAAATGATTAGCTTTTCAGAGCATTAACACAAGGTTGGCGCCGGTGGCGACACCTACAACGTGCTGACATGAGGAAAGTTTTTAACCGATTTCTCATACACAAACAGCAGTTGACCGGCGTTGCCTGGTAAAACGTTGTTGTGATGCCTCGTGTAAGGAGGAGAAAAGCGTACCATCACGTTTCCGACTTTGATAAAGGTCGGATTATAGCCTATCGCGATTGCGGTTTATCGTATCGTGACATTGCTGCTCACGTTGGTCGAGATCCAATGACTGTTAGCAGAATATGGAATCGGTGGGTTCAGGAGGGTAACACGGAACGCCGTGCTGGATCCCAACGGCCTCGTATCACTAGCAGTGGAGATGACAGGCATCTTATCCGCATGGCTGTAACGGATCGTGCAGCCACGTTTCGATCCCTGAGTCACCAGGTGAGGACGTATGCAAGACAACAACCATCTGCACGAACAGTTCGACGACGTTCGCAGTAGCATGGCCTATCAGTTCGGAGACCATGGCTGCGGTTATCCTTGACGCTGCATCACAGACAGGAGCGCCCGCTATGGTGTACTCAACGACGAACCTGGGTGCACGAATGGCAAATCGTCATTTTTTCGGATGAATCCAGGTCCTGTTTACAGCATCATGATGGTCGCATCCGTGTTTGGCGACACCGCAGTGAACGCACATTGGTAGCGTGTATTCGTCATCGCCATACTGGCGTATCACCTGGTGTAGATGGTATGGGGTGCCATTGGTTACACGTCTCGGTCATATCTTGTTAGCATTGACGGCACTTTGAACACTGGACGTTACATTTCAGATCTGTTACGACCCGTGACTCTGCCCTTCAAAAATGGCTTTGAACACTATGGGACTCAACATCTTAAGTCATAAGTCCCCTAGAACTTAGAACTACTTAAACCTAACTAACCTAAGGACATCACACACACCCATGCCTGAGGCAGGATTCGAACCTGCGACCGTAGCAGTCCCGCGGTTCCGGACTGCAGCGCCAGAACCGCACGGCCACCACGGCCGGACTCTGCCCTTCATTCGATCCCTGCGAAACCCTACACTTCAGCAGGATAATGCACGACCGCATGATGCCGGTCCTGTACGGGCCTTTCTGGATACAGAAAATGTTCGACTGCTGCCCTGGCCAGCACATTCTCCAGATCTCTCACCAACTGAAAACGTCTGG
Organism: Schistocerca cancellata; assembly: GCF_023864275.1. Lineage (NCBI taxonomy): Eukaryota > Metazoa > Arthropoda > Insecta > Orthoptera > Acrididae > Schistocerca > Schistocerca cancellata. The sequence continues at coordinate 377,361,351 of NC_064629.1, read as the reverse complement.
TCAATGGTGGCCGACCAACTGGCTCGTCACAAAACGCCAGTCACTACTCTTGATGAACTGTGGTATCGTGTTGAAGCTGCATGGGCAGCTGTACCTGTACACGTCATCCACGCTCTGTTTGACTCAATACCCAGGCGTATCAAGGCCGTTATTATGGCCAGAGGTGGATGTTCTGGTACTGATTTCTCATGATCTATGCACCCAAATTGCGTGAAAATGTAATCACATGTCACTTCTAGTATAATATATTTGTCCAATGAATACCCGTTTATCATCTGCATTTCTTCTTGGTGTAGCAATTTTAATTGCCAGTAGTGTAAACGGCTGAATGCTTACTCAATGTTCTTAAGCTGCTGAGTGAAACTGAATGCTGTCTCTTTACTATTTTATCATTTCAACACTCACCTACAGAATTTGCCCTGCCAAACAGAACGCAAACTTTTCCTATTCATTAATTACTCACAATATTCAACGGTAACGCGATCTGACTGCTTTAAAAATGATAATCTGACTTCAAATAATTAATACAAAAGAATGTCCTTGAATTAGTAAAAATCCTAGGAATAATCTATACATTTCATAAGTCACTTACCTCACAAAAATCTTCATTACACGAACGACTGTAAAACAGCAAGCGCCAGTACAGCCAGCCAAATAAAAGATTCTATCTACTGAAGGCTCTGACTACTAATAGGCATGTGGTTAGCAAAGGAATGATTTTGTTGCAGAGCAAACAATGTATTTACCCTAAGAATGTGACAACCAGTTCAAAAATTATATAATCATCAGTAATAAATCTCAATGACGGATATACATTCAGATCGGCCGCTCGCGCTAATACTGCGAACCTCCAACACTGCTAATTATTAACCTCTAACCTCCATCACTGCTGACTACTCACTCCCAACTTCCATGACTTCTGGCTTTTCACCTCCAACTGCCATCACCGCTGACTGTTAACTTCCAACTGCAAGTCCGACTATCCACAGAGTCTCTTACACAGGGCGCACAGACCTGTCAGAGTTATTAATGCAGTCTATCGCCCTGCCAACATATAAACAGGCTACTTACAATGTGTATTGAAAGAATTAGGAGCTCCTATGACGCTTCCTTGGAGTACACTCTGTGTTACTTTCATATCTGAGGAATATTCACTCTCCAGCTTAAGTACTGGGTTCTTTTAGTCAAATAGAACCTATTTGTGAAGAGTCTCCATATGACCGTTTCTTGGTCAGCAGGCAACGATATGGCACAGTATCAAACGCCTTACGGAAATACAGGATGGCGGAATCTACCTGTTCACGTGCAGCTGTTATCTGTCAGATGACGCGTATGAATCAAGTAAGTTGTGTTTCAGTCGAGTGGCTTTGTTGAATCCATGCTGACTGGAGCCTGCTTTCCTCCAGGGAGGTGATAATTTTTGAGCTGACAATATGCTCTACGAGTCTGTAACAGACGCACGTTAGCTATATTTCTCGGTAATCCTGTCCACTCAAATCTTTTACCATTTTTGTAAACAGCAGTGACCTACTCTCTTTTCCAGTCACACTGGACTGTTCACTGCACAAAATCAGTGAAAAAACTGCTACCGCGAACCTCCTCGTATCGCACGAAAAACAACTAAACTACTACTCTTTGAACTTAGACAACGAAAGTTTGAAACTGGTACATCTAAATTCTTAGCTTTACATTTGCAGGTAGATCTAAAACGTAATATACAGATACAAGATCTTAGAGCTACACTATCATCGAAACTCTGTGTTCTATGGCTACTGAACATAAGTTGTAACAGAGAAATAGTAGGTCTACTACAGACAGATGTCTAGTCTACAATCAGATATGGAATAATTCTCCGGGGAAAAACACCCTGCAGTCGAAATATATCAAAACTCAAAAAAGACCTGTCAGAATGACTTGCAGTATAAGGAAGCGAGAGTCATTATGTTCTCTTTTTCCTGTACTAAAGATCCTGGACTTCCACGCTTATATACATAGGTTGAACATCAATTAAGAGGACAAATTTCAGGAGGCGATTGTCGACAGGAAAAAGAAGAAAAAACTTCACACCAACTTACGTCCATAAATGAAATGCGATGACTGTATTGCACTATTGGCCGGGATTATGTACAAATGTAAAACTGATAGTATGAGAGGTGGCATGAGCCCCCTCTCATATTTCTATCTTACGATTCTCCTCTATAATTGCATGCGGGGGAAAGTTGCTATTCCTTCACGCGCGGACTTCCCACGCAGCGTCTCTCGTCACCCGGGTGGTCCGGTGACTGGCGGGCTCTGCTGATCTGGAAAGCTTTAAGCCGACGGGTGTGAGGAAGTCGAGTGAATGCTTTGCAGACACCGACATTGTCAAGAGGCACGCCCGCAGAGCTTGAAGTAGTGGCTGGGCTAGAGGTTCCGTTACTTCGCAGAAACTTAGCGAAAACACGTTCTGGCGGGCTACCAGCGAGGCGTGGGAATGACTTGTGTACCCAGGCAGCTGTGGCGGGAAAATTCCCGCACTTTCTGCAAAATAGTAACTGTGATTGGCTTGCTCAGGGCATAGCTCCGTGACGTAGCAAGATCGGCGCAGAAATTGGCGCCAAGAATCTCCATTGGTGGAATGGTAGCGTTCCGGCAATGGAGTGGAATTTCCGCCGGTTTTCGAGTTGCTGATTGGAACGTTTAACCACGGCCACTGTCGTGGGGGCGGGAATGTTCTGTGTTCGGTTTTTGTACGGGTGCTCTTGTGGGTAGTCGTCTCTCGCCTTTCGGTCGAGGACGTCGAAGCAACCAGCCAACGGCTCCGGTACGGCAGATCGTGTTCTGGGAGTCAAGAAGTCGGTTTGGTAATGTATGTCCGCAGCACCGGCAGATAGGGATTTTCCTAGGTGACAATCAGAGCTCAGCAGAGTGCGCCTGTTCGTCTTTTTTTTTCCTAACTTTGTTCTGTCTTGGGTAGCAGCAATTAATGGTGGGTTGGCTATGTGTTTTCTCTAAGAATTGAGTTGCTAGGAATTGGCTGCACATACCACTTCGTCATAATCCTCACAATCTAGTTTAGGGACAACTTCAATTTCACAGCGTTTGTTTAAGTATCCAATTAGAGCCAATTTGATATATTGTTAATGTTTCATGTGTTGTTGTTTATTATTTTGTGTTTAGTCTTAATAAATCATATTGTTATTTTGGACAGAACTTTCATTCTGTTAATAGATAGAGCAACCCCATCATTCCTCACTATGTTAATGAAACCTTCGTTTAATTAACTTATTTAACAAATTAAATTATTGCAGGTGCCAAACTCTCTTCTACTCCACTGGCAGGGTTGATTAGAGTCAGTTCGCGTATTTTTTTATCCTTGTGCAACAGGAAAAGTTGGAGTTAGAAAAGGGGGGGGCTTAGAGCATCATGTACATATGTAAATTCTCTAAGAATTGAGTGTTAAAAACACTGCTAGCCCCGGCACCTCGCATAATATGGCGACCCTTGGCCTCGGATCTTCCCTGTGAATCTCTGATAAGCAAACAGGATTCTTAGTAGTAACATTCAATTTTTTTTCTCTCTTTTTTTTATTGATTAATACCCAAGTTTTTTTTCCGGTAGTTCCGCGTTTAGTTTTAAGTAGCGGCGCATGATTACAGTTTTTGTTTTCAGTGTATATATATTTTTTTGTTTTGTTTTTTTGTTCATTGTTTTTTTGTGTTTCGTTGGTGTGGTGTCCGTACCACATCGCACTTTGTCGGATTTGTGTGCGGTTTCTGTACCACTTCAAATTGTGCTTGTAATTACAGCGTTGGAACAGCGTTGTTGAAATTTTGTGTCTATGTGTAAAAATATATGGAGTAGATTAATTTTATTGTGCATTTTAGATAAATTTGTTTTTTATGAATGATAACGAGAAGTAGGGCACGACTATTATCGAGCGAAGCTAAAACAAAAGAGGATAGCATAATGGATAAGGGGCAGTTTAACGGGAATAGGTTCGGAGATGAGATGGGCACATTTTTAGCAGGACAGGACGCCAGGGTCTTTGATGAGGAAAGTGATTTGGACGCGATCTCAGAGCAGCGTTGCGGCCGTGATTATGATAGTGAAGTAGAGGATGAAACAGAGACAGTCACACAGGTCGAGACGGTAGCAGAAGTTTATAATCAAACGAACGAGAGCAGACAGGGGCCAGCTCGGCCACGTCAGAGCTCTAGCGCCCAGGTGTCCAGAGTTACATCACCCATGGGTGACGAGGATCAAAATGATGACATTAACCCAATACTGAGCTTCCTACGATCAATGAAAGAAGAAGCTGACGAACAACGTAAGAGGGAGAAGGAAGAAGCTGACGAACAGCGTAAGAGGGAGAAGGAAGAAGAGGAGAAACAACGTAAGAAGGAGAAGGAAGAAGCTGACGAACAGCGTAAGAAGGACACTGAGGCAATAATTTCGCATATAGGGGAAATTCGTGGGGAATTACTAACAATAAAGAAAGAATGTGGAGAGGTAAAACAAATGTCAATGGCTGCACAAAAAGTAGCAGGCCTGGCTAAAACGGCAGCAATAGGGGCAATGAAAGTCGCGGAAGCAACTTCTAAACTCGCAGGGCGCTTGCGACGTACAACACAATCCCACTCAAAATCCCTAGCGTTCTTAAAAATTCAGGGTAATATCGCGGTTGCGAACAACACGAAACGAATGGAAGAAGTAGAGAGTCGGATAGCAAAACTAGAGCAAAACGGGCACACGAGCACTGCGCGTTCGGATACCAATGATGGAGTACACAGAATTGTGTCTCCGAGGAAAAGCCCGCCGTGCTCTAGCCCAATGACCGAGTGCGGAACTAACAATGCACACGCAGAAACAGCGAGTAATAGCTCCAATAATTGTAGCCCACTTGTGAATTCTGAGTGCCACTTCCACTGTGATACAGAGGTAGCACATCACAGTTATCACCAAGATAGAACAGGACACTCAGCAGACGTGCAAGTATCGGAAACGAGTGACAACACCAGTGCGAGGATCAGACAGGATTTTGATCAGAATCATTTCCTGTCGATACTAAAATTCCAGAAGTTCAAAGAAAATGGAGGGTCGATGCATCCGAAGAGCTGGGTGATGCAGTTTACAAATTCATTACCGGCATCATGGCCAACCCAGGCAAAATTAGAATTCATGTGTGGACACATCGAAGGCCAAGCCGCGGAAAAGATGCGGGGTGTAGCAGTGACGTGTCGGACTTATCAGGAATTTGTTGGTGCATTCCTGCGGACCTACTGGTCAAAGGAAACGCAGGACAGGATTAAAGATGAAATAATATTTTGTCCTGAACTGGAAGTGTCCGGGTATAGGAGCGCAACCAAATTTCTTGATGAGTTACTCAAGAAGAATCAATTTTTAGATAGTCCATATAGCAACGGAGAAATCATTAAATTTTGCTTTTCCAAATTGCCAGTTAGGTACCAACAGACACTTGTCGGCAAGTGTGGATCTGACATAGAAGCATTCAAGAGTCTATTGCGCGAACTCGAAGTAGTCTTTGATAAACAAGACGCAAAGGACAGGAAGAAGGGGCAAAGTAACAAATACCACGGGCCAGGAAGGGAAGACGACAACAGATCGCATAATCGCACTGGTCAGTTAGGAAACCAGGGTTACGGAAGTCAAGGTTACGCTATTCAAGGTTATGGAAACCAAAGACACGGAAACCAGAACGTCAGGGAGCAGGGTCAATCTAGACAAGGAATCTGGGATAGGAGGAATAACGAACGGCAAAGCGACCGTAATTGGAGAGAGCGAAACCAAGGACAACAGTGGAACCAGGAGATTGAAACTAGACCCGCAAATCCTAATGCACGTCAGAGGAGGGGGAGCTTAACAAGGGATTGACGCCAGACTAGTGCGAACACAGGCCGCCGGAATTTCGCACGTAATCTCGGACCTGGCCAACTACGGATGATACATTACGAAGATTTATCAGAAATCCTGCTCGAGGAACATAAAGCAACTCCTCGACAAGATCGGCAGCCTCTTATCACAGTAGCAATAGCTGAAAAGAGTATGAATGCGATAATAGATAGTGGAAGCTACATAACAGCAATATCTGAGGCAGCATACAAGATGTGCTCTCAGGAGATGGACTGGCCTGTCCTATCGGTTAAGAAAACCAAAATAAAAGGGGCATTAGCGGGAAAATGTACGGAGGTCACCCAACAAACAAGACTGGAATTCTCCTGCCAAGGACACAAAATAGAGTCTAACTTCTGGATTGTGCCAAATCTGGCGATCGACATGATAATAGGAACGAACTTCCTAAATGAACATGAAGCGATAGTTGATCTAGGACGAGGTGAAGTGGTTTTGAGGAAAGGGAATCCCGTCCACATTAAATTCGACGATCAGCTGATCCCAGCTCAACTACCGTCTAACTGTGTACGGATAAACTATGCGTGTCTGAAAGACAGAAAGGAAGAACAGGTCGACGTTGCGGGTAGGGGAGCGGACACAGATGAGAATGAAGTCAGAATAATGGGGGAAATAAAGGAGAAAATAGGAGAAAAAGTGGAAGCAATAAAGAATATAAGGTGCGACCACCGCAAAGAACTTCATAAATTACTAGTAGAACATGCGGAGGTCTTCATTCCCAAGACAGGATCAATAAAGAACTTCCAATATGAATTTCGTGTACGTCCGCACAATCAGTTTCGTGTGCCACCCTATCCAATCCCCTTGGCATATCGACAGAAAGTAGCAGCCGAAATTACGCGAATGTTGAGTGAAGGAATAATAGAACCTACGGCTTCAGCCTATAATAACCCGTTAAGAGTAGTCGAGAAGGCAGATGGTAGTATTCGTTTAGTCTTGGACTCGCGACAAATTAATACCATAATAGAACCCGAAACAGACAGACCGGAACGATTAGAGGAACTCTTACAAAACTTCCATGGAATATCAATCTTCTCATCAGTTGATCTAAAATCGAGTTTCTGGCAGATCGAGCTCCATCCAAATTGCAGACAGTACACAGCCTTTTTAGCATTTGGAAGATGTTACCGGTTTCGTCGTCTACCATTTGGTTTGAACGTTTCATCTGCCGCATTCATTCGGGGGCTGGACGGCATACTAAGCGATAATTTGAAACGTCATGTCACCAGCTATGTGGACGATTTGCTGATCGCGGAGAAATCTTGGGGAGAGCACAATGCGGTCCTCGGTGAACTCCTTGCGACATTCAAGGAATACGGAGTGACTATCAATATCGAAAAATCGAATTTTGGGACGTCCTCTGTCAAATTTCTGGGACATATCATCACGGGTGAGGGCATCGCGCCAAATCCCGAAAAGATCGAAGCTATTGAAAAGTTTCCCTTTCCTACGACAAAGAAGCAGTTAAGGGGGTTCTTGGGGATCATAAATTTTTACAACCGCTTTATACATGTCAAAACTCAGAGCAGTCCTAGGTTGCATCAACTTACAGGAAAGAAGATTCCTTGGGAATGGGATGAGGCGGCCGAATCCGAATGGAAAGCATTAAAATTCGCATTATTACAAGCACCCATCCTATCACACCCTAACTTAGCAGAAGAGCTTTGCATAGTAACGGACAGTTCATACTCAGGTCTGGGTGTCATGGTGTTCCAAGACTATGTACATGAAGGAAACAGGGTGTGGAAGACAATTGCGTTTGGTAGCAGAGTACTAGCCAAGAGTGAGAGGAATTACTCAGTAACCGAGTTAGAGGCGCTGGCTATTGTATGGGCGTTTGAAAAATTCAGATACCTTCTGTTTGGTCGCAAGACGAGGGTCTACACAGACCACAAGGCACTCGAGTTCTTGATGACTGCAAAGCTTAATCACAGGCGGCTCATTAGGTGGGCATCATATCTGCAGCAGTACAACTTTTCGATAGAATATATCCCCGGCAGTCAGAACATTATTGCAGACGCCTTATCACGGTCACCGATCGGATTTGAGCACAACATGGAAGAAGATCTGGAGGAAAATCACTACTGCCTTTTCTATATGCAGAAAGTAGCCTTTGAAAATTTTATTACCTGTAGTATGCATGACATCAAGAAGGAGCAAGACAAGGACCCTGCCCTAGTGTTATTGAAACAGAAATGGATAGACAGAAGACACGCCACCATCAGGCAGTTCTACCTCTTGCGGAAAGGCATAATTTTCCACCGAAATTATGCCAATGACACTGAATGGGGGGTATGCATCCCTGAACACCTAATAAACAAGGTTATATGGCATACTCATCTCAGCTATGGACACTTCGGACCACGCAAGTGCAATCTCAAGCTAAGGACCATGTGTTACTTTCGAAACATGGAGCGTCGAATTCGGAGGGTACTGTCGGTGTGTAAAGACTGCCAAAAGGCTAAGCACACCACTGTGAGCATGCAGGCACCATTATACCCAATCGTACCGACCAAATTAAGACAATTAGCAGCAACAGATTTGATGGGACCTTTGCCAAGAACAAGAAGAGGATATACTTACGTATTAGTGTTTGTTGAACTAACGTCCAAATACGTTACCTTTACGCCACTGAAGAGGGCGACAGGACGAACTGTATCTCGAGCCCTAATCCGGGATTTCCTACAACAGGTTGGTCATGTGAGTAAAATTATTTCTGATAACGGGCCACAGTTTAAGTCAAAAACTTGGAAGGAGACGTTGCGTCGATGTAAAATTGATCCCATTTTTATATCTTCGCACCATCCGAGCTCGAATGCTGCAGAACGGGTTATTAAAGAACTCGGAAACTTGTGCCGGTTGTACTGTAACAAACAGCACACGACATGGGACGTTTTCCTTAAAGACTTCCAGGAGGGGATCAATGAGGCACCCCATGGGATAACAAAATTGGCACCCATTACAGTACTGAAAAACCGGATTCCTAAGGACTTGATAACCGATGTCGTAAACTTCCCACCAAGTGCGCGAACGCAGCACCAAGCCATAGTGGATTTGGCTCTCAAGAGGATACGTGCTGCAGCAGAGGTCAGGAAGAGACGTGCCGACAGGGGAGCTCGTCTACGACACTTCCACATTGGACAAAAGGTGCTCGTTAAGTCTTTCCGACTTTCGAACAAACAAAAAATGAAATGCCAAAAAATTCTATTCTATTTACAACGGCCCGTACTGTATAAGGAGAGCAGCTCACCACAATGCTTATGAATTAGAGACGCTGAAAGGAAAGAAGTCCATAGGACTCCACCACATCTCTCACATAAAGGAGTTCGTGGAATAGAGTAGTGTAAGTGGTGTACGTAGTAGAATGGGCAAATACGTGAACCTTGCTATAGTAGTAGTGTAAGTGGTGTACAGAGTAGAATAGGCAAAGATATGAACCTTTCTTCGGGGAACAATAATCGTTGCATTAATAGATTAAGATTGTTAAAGTATTAACACGCTGCGTTTTCTCGCATAAGAATTTACTGCTGCTAATTTTTTTTCTGTCTATGTTCGCAAGCTCCACTGTCAATGCGATAAGAGGCACTACCTTTCCATGAGCAATGTTTTTGTCCTTTCCAATCTGGTGTCCATGTTAAGGGATAGTGATGAGTGACGAGATGTCGCACAAACGGGCGCATACAAGAACGTGCTCTTAGAAGCGTTCTGAGAAGTCGTGATACGCTCCATAGCGGCCACAGCCAGTTCGTGAGACGTTCATACGAATGCTTGCAGGCACGCGTCAGTGCACTGCAAGATTGTGGTATATTGCGAGATTTCGAGGATGAATATTGGCAGTATAGTTTTTGCAGAGCTGCGCCAGCATCGTTGTCTTGCAAGTCGGGGTGAACCTGTGAGCGTTTGACTCCAATGGTGCCCTAGGGCCTAGACGGTAGAAATGCGGGCATAAAGCCTACCATGCCAATGTGCTGGTTGGGGATTTAGCATGCTGCTTGCGACTGTCACAGATGAATAACCAGTGACTCATACTAGGATATTCGTGACATACTGTGTAGCTGGCGTGTGATGGGCGACTGAATCCTCAACAGGAACCAGACTTGGCTGGGTCAAATTACATTGCCTCTGGAAAGGTGCGCTTTCATTGCTAAGACTGCATCACATACAAAATTAAGTTCAACTATAAATTTATTGTCTTGTATAGCCATGGCTAACCCAGTCTCTGGAGTTTCAGTGAGGCGTAGTGAGAACTCGGAGGCCGTGTCGTACGGCGCGCACATCACTGTCGTCAATAGCGGCGAGCAGCGAGATATCTCAGCGTAACAGGAATTATGTAAGAGTAGTGTATAAGGTAAACAAAAAAAATAAATAAATAAAATAAAATAAATAAATAAATAAATAAATAAATAAATAAAAGGGAAAGTAAGTTATACTAGGATAAGTTAAACTGTAGGATTTAACAATAACTAGATTAATATTGTGGGGGTTTTCTACCACAAGTGTGGCGCGCGCCTGTTGGGATGCTATTTTTCAGGTCATCAAATCACAGACCCGAGATGGAGGGACGACCGGCGAGCGAAAGTAGTATAGTTGCATGTTCTTTATAGCACAGTAAAACTTAGACCTGAATAACAACATAATTTAATTAAAAGACATAGAATGTAGATCGTTGGCAAATGGTAGTTAATTCTTGAGCATGTCTACTGTCGATCTATATAATTAATAGTAATATTAGTGTGGGTCCGCACATTTAGTTGTTCATCCATTACATAGCATCAGTTATCACACACCATGTACAATACTGAGATCGGTCTCTACACAAATATCAAGATAAATTATTTCCATTTTTTGTTATGATAGCTACAGATAAATAACTATAAAATTAAAATTACAGTGTCTGAAATGACAGACCATCAATGTATCGGTATGTAAATTTATTATAGCATAGAAGGTCATGGGGAAAAGTTAGGCATATGATTTTTGTAAGAATTGTGCAGAGGACTGGGATAGTGGCAACGCAGAGGCCAGCCGGAGGTCATCGGCTACCTGCAGGAGGAGAGCGTCGACGCGCTACCTGACGTGAGGGGCGCGAGGGCGTCCGGTCCTAGGTCCTACAAGCTGACAGTCACCGGGCCGTGTACCTGAGGGATTAGGGAGGATCCTCGCCGGGCCACAAGCGAAAGTGAGGCTGGCCGTTGACACTGACACGCGACCCACACGAGGCAGCCGTTTGGAGGGATTCCCTGCGGCAGACCACGTAGTCGTGAGTACACGAAGAAGATCACATATGGTGTCATAACTGGCGTCTCATGTGCCTCAGGACAGAAAGGGACGCTATATACTCACCTGTTTGGGTTTTTACAACTCACTAGCATTGGCCGATCTGCTTACACAAAGCAGTATCGTGCCACACTAACAAATGTATGGTCTCATTTCTAACTTCTCCTCTCTATTAGAGAGCAGTTTTTAGCAATCGTCGCTCCTAGTTCGATCCTGTATGGATGACCTCACACACTTGTGGAGTCACTCCACGTGCCATCATCCCTCGTCGAACTGCAATATTGGGAAACGTAAAGTACTGCCCAGCGAGAGAAGAGACCTAGACTAGTGATGTATCCCAACAAGTAGACATCAGAGACAATTAATCGACGTGAGGAGGGACTATCACTGTGTCTTCCTACCGTACTGCCGTGATCATATGCGTGGGTCTGACTACAATCTCAACAGCGTACTGCAGACGCTCCAGCACTCCCTATTGCTGTTGCAACAACGTAGCAACAACACCCGACGTTTAGCCCTATGTGATGTCAGTACTGTGGCCCCATCCCAAAAGCCGCCCTCCAATGCTCAAGACATGGAACCACGTGCATCAATGCATGTGACTCAACATACCAACCCCCTCAGAGAAACTAATGAATTTGTGAAGTGCTTCGAACATTTCTAACAATGTGATTTAGTGCCACATTCTCAGCACGGTCGTGAACAGTGTGCAATGTGCACGCACAACTTAATGTCCCATGAACCTTGTTTTTTTTAATTTCTTTCTCTAGTGTTGTTTTTGTAATGTATGTGATACCTTGTATGTGTTTGTTTTACACTGTAATTCTCATTACAAATTACTGTATTGTTCTCCACACCATTTTTTTTATCTTGTATTTATTGTTGAGTGTATGGAAACAGTGTGCCTGAAGTCCCCATAAACTGAAGCAGATACCACCTCTGTCATTGTGAATGGACCATCAGTTCAGGGAACATTTTGTAAAGGTTATTCTTGCTGCAGGGAGACAGAATGAATCGGAGGTCGTAATTAGATTCTGAAAGCTCACAAAGAGATTGTTAACTTAAATAGTATCATGTGTGAGTGAGTTCAGGTTAGTTTAATGATTAAAATTGTTGTAACATCTTGGGCATTTAATTGCGGAGCACTCCAACTCTGATTGTAAAGAATAAATTGCTCCATATTTGGCTCACATGCCCGGGCCATATTTAGAGAGTGAATGTCTGTGTGAATCGGTGTTTGGAAGGGGCTCCCTGGGTATGGATGTGTGATGTGAGTGTTAGTGTTCCATATTAAGAAGGTGAAGTTGGCTACATCATAAATAATCCTCCCTCTATGAGCTGCATTTTTCAGTTGCAGTTATTTTCTTTATAGAGTGCGGCATGTGCAGCCAGTTTGCGAGATTGTTCTTGGGCGATTGACTCACTACCTTGCTCCTAAGTGAGCCAACCGCTCACCAATTACAATCTAAAATGGCGTAGGGGCTATGAGAGGTGGCATGAGCCCCCTCTCATATTTCTATCTTACGATTCTCCTCTATAATTGCATGCGGGGGAAAGTTGCTATTCCTTCACGCGCGGACTTCCCACGCAGCGTCTCTCGTCACCCGGGTGGTCCGGTGACTGGCGGGCTCTGCTGATCTGGAAAGCTTTAAGCCGACGGGTGTGAGGAAGTCGAGTGAATGCTTTGCAGACACCGACATTGTCAAGAGGCACGCCCGCAGAGCTTGAAGTAGTGGCTGGGCTAGAGGTTCCGTTACTTCGCAGAAACTTAGCGAAAACACGTTCTGGCGGGCTACCAGCGAGGCGTGGGAATGACTTGTGTACCCAGGCAGCTGTGGCGGGAAAATTCCCGCACTTTCTGCAAAATAGTAACTGTGATTGGCTTGCTCAGGGCATAGCTCCGTGACGTAGCAAGATCGGCGCAGAAATTGGCGCCAAGAATCTCCATTGGTGGAATGGTAGCGTTCCGGCAATGGAGTGGAATTTTCCGCCGGTTTTCGAGTTGCTGATTGGAACGTTTAACCACGGCCACTGTCGTGGGGGCGGGAATGTTCTGTGTTCGGTTTTTGTACGGGTGCTCTTGTGGGTAGTCGGCTCTCGCCTTTCGGTCGAGGACGTCGAAGCAACCAGCCAACGGCTCCGGTACGGCAGATCGTGTTCTGGGAGTCAAGAAGTCGGTTTGGTAATGTATGTCCGCAGCACCGGCGGATAGGGATTTTCCTAGGTGACAATCAGAGCTCAGCAGAGTGCGCCTGTTCGTCTTTTTTTTTCCTAACTTTGTTCTGTCTTGGGTAGCAGCAATTAATGGTGGGTTGGCTATGTGTTTTCTCTAAGAATTGAGTTGCTAGGAATTGGCTGCACATACCACTTCGTCATAATCCTCACAATCTAGTTTAGGGACAACTTCAATTTCACAGCGTTTGTTTAAGTATCCAATTAGAGCCAATTTGATATATTGTTAATGTTTCATGTGTTGTTGTTTATTATTTTGTGTTTAGTCTTAATAAATCATATTGTTATTTTGGACAGAACTTTCATTCTGTTAATAGATAGAGCAACCCCATCATTCCTCACTATGTTAATGAAACCTTCGTTTAATTAACTTATTTAACAAATTAAATTATTGCAGGTGCCAAACTCTCTTCTACTCCACTGGCAGGGTTGATTAGAGTCAGTTCGCGTATTTTTTTATCCTTGTGCAACAGGAAAAGTTGGAGTTAGAAAAGGGGGGGGCTTAGAGCATCATGTACATATGTAAATTCTCTAAGAATTGAGTGTTAAAAACACTGCTAGCCCCGGCACCTCGCAAGTATACATACCTTGTATTAAAACCATAAAGAAACAGGTCCTAAAAAGAATGAGAATAAGGATACAAATAAAAATGTCTATCAGGGTATGTTTCTTGATACATAGTGATAGGAAAACCAGAATGGAGAAGTCGATTCATTTGGTTGTTGAAAAATGATCACATATATTTCAGAAATGGGGAGAGGTATAAACATCTGCTTTGTGGCATGATGTTCAAACACACCTAAGCTTCTAATAGCTGCTAATCAGAGTTCATTATGTTAAGGTGACAATATTTTCTGGACCAAAGTTTGGGACACAGTAAAAATTTTGATATTGCAAAAAAGTCTTAACTACGTAAATGTAAACTATCACTTAAATTTGAGAACATTAATTCAGATTTTATTAGTACCATCTACGATGGATAAGTGCGAGTAAACGCAGCTTTTATCGCTGCTGTGAATTTTATTCAATATGCCTGTATTCTGTAACATCATATGAAAACATTCAACTGAAGTTCCATCGTAATTCACTTTAGCCACTAACATTGACTTCGTAGTTTCTACAACAAAATGTGTTTTGTCACTGCTTTGTACATTACTCATTTGTAAAATACCCTTTCAGTAGCAGCATACTAATACAGAGGAAACGAAGATCTAATTTGGGATAAATCGATATTGTTAAATCTGGAATCACTAGGTGCCCCGAAACATTTTTGAAAGAATTCGGGGCAGAGATAGAAAAATCGTGACTGTCACGAAAAAAAGGGGAGGGTGGGGACGATTGATCGCCTTAAGTGTGTGCGCCATCTGTAGCACATAGAACATCTTGCGAGGTGCCGGGGCTAGCAGTGTTTTTAACACTCAATTGTTAGAGAATTTACATATGTACATGATGCTCTAAGCCCCCCCTATTCTAACTCCAACTTTTTCTGTTGCACAAGGATAAAAAAAAAACGCGAACTGACTCTAATCAACCCTGCCAGTGGAGTAGAAGAGAGTTTGGCACCTGCAATAATTTAATTTGATAAATAAGTTAATTAAACGAAGGTTTCATTAACATAGTGAGGAATGATGGGGTTGCTCTACCTATTAACAGAATGAAAGTTCTGTCCAAAATAACAATATGATTTATTAAGACTAAACACAAAATAATAAACAACAACACATGAAACATTAACAATACATCAAATTGGCTCTAATTGGATACTGAAACAAACGTTGTGAATGTGAAGTTGTCCCTAAACTAGATTGTGAGGATTATGACGAAGTGATATGTGCAGCTAATTCCTAGCAACTCAATTCTTAGAGAAAACACATAGCCAACCCAACATTAATTGCTGCTACCCAAGACAGAACAAAGTTAGAAAAAAAGACGAACAGGCGCGCTCTGCTGAGCTCTGATTGTCACCTAGGAAAATCCCTATCTGCCGGTGCTGCGGACATACATTACCAAACCGACTTCTTGACTCCCAGGACACGATCTGCCGTACCGGAGCCGTTGGCTGGTTGCTTCGACGTCCTCGACCGAAAGGCGAGAGCCGACTACCCACAAGAGCACCCGTACAAAAACCGAACACAGAACATTCCCGCCCCCACGACAGTGGCCGTGGTTAAACGTTCCAATCAGCAACTCGAAAACCGGCGGAAAATTCCACTCCATTGCCGGAACGCTACCATTCCACCAATGGAGATTCTTGGCGCCAATTTCTGCGCCGATCTTGCTACGTCACGGAGCTATGCCCTGAGCAAGCCAATCACAGTTACTATTTTGCAGAAAGTGCGGGAATTTTCCCGCCACAGCTGCCTGGGTACACAAGTCATTCCCACGCCTCGCTGGTAGCCCGCCAGAACGTGTTTTCGCTAAGTTTCTGCGATGTAACGGAACCTCTAGCCCAGCCGCTACTTCAGGCTCTGCGGGCATGCCACTTGACAATGTCGGTGTCTGCAAAGCATTCACTCGACTTCCTCACACCCGTCGGCTTAAAGCTTTCCAGATCAGCAGAGCCCGCCTGTCACCAGACCACCCGGGTGACGAGAGACGCTGCGTGGGAAGTCCGCGTGTGTGGGAATAGCAACTTTCCACCGCATGCAATTAGAGAGGAGAATCGTAAGATAGAAATATAAGAGGGGGCTCATGCCACCTCTCAATCTAAGCGATATTCCAGCACCTCGTCCGTCCTAGCGTGTCCTCGTTAACTTGAGCTGTTGCTGCTCTGATGTGAACTCACAGTTCTTCAGGTCCCGCTCAAAGAAAACATGTAATGGGGTTCTGCAGGACCTCGGTGTCAGAGCTGGTCTGTACCAACCATTCCACATTCCACATACTGTCAATTGCTGGAGAGTGACCAGTCAGTAATTAACATGGGAAAATAAGAAAAAACTGTTTAAGGTGAGTGTGAACATTATGCCGCAAACCGTACATTTCTGCCAATTTTCATTTCTGAAATATTCGTGATCAAAGAGGTAAAGATAGTTTTGGAGCATCCTGTATGTGTATGGGAGCAAGGCCGCCTGTACAGGGGGGAAAGGGGGGGGGGGCGCACGGGCCCCTCTCCCAAACAATCAGGGGAAAGAAAAATATAGTGTATTTAGATGGTTTTCTTTCATTAAGTGATTTAAAAATCAGCATTACGCAGGTTTTTTCGAAAATATTAAATATATTCTATACTCACTGGCCTTCCCCCCCTCCCCACTTCCATCACAACAAAGTATCATACGGGCGCTCTCGTATAAGAAACCGCCTGTGTGCCTCTCTCGGGGTTTTTAATAGACTAAAACGAAGAAACTACGTAGGAGTCTGTCCTCATTTGCTGAATTTTAACTAAGGTTTATGACAGACTATTTATTTCCAATCAATCGAATTTCTCCAGACACGAAAAAAGGTCCGGGTTAACACCAGACACTTGCATAAAAATCCCTCCAATAAGTCTCTGGACGCCCTCAAAACTATGGCTGTATCACTCCAACTACACATGCCCCACACCATTACAGAGCCTCTACCAGCCTGAACAGTCCCCTGATGACATGCAGAGTCCAAGGATTCATGAGGTTGTCTCTATTCTGGCGTAACCACAAGCGCCGGAACGAAGATGAAGAACGCAAGAGAAGAGAAGGCGGTGAAACGACGTCGGCCAATGGTGCGCTGATTAGGACCGCACCATGACAGGAGCGGCCTCTACAAGAGGAGAATTTAAGGACCGCTCCTGACAGCCTCGGCCGGACATAAGTGCTCAGTATCGCCTCAATAATCGGACATGCCTAGAGTGAGTGCTACGATAGCAGTTATTAGTGATCTACAAACTGTGTGATAAAGTTGCATGAAACTTATACAGGGTGAGTCACTAACTATTGCCACCTAGAATAACTCCGAAAGTATGATAGTAGCTGAAAAGTTTGTGGACAAATGTTGCATGGGACAACGGGGGCCATAAAATGACGTTGGTTTTTTTGTCTGTTAGGTGGGGTCGCGTCAGAGATATGAAGGTCAACTTTTTTTTGTTGGATGTTATAGTTTGGTACATATTTTCTGATAGTGGATATCGAAACGGATTCAATGATGTATAACAGTTAGGTCTTTGAAGGTCAACGAAGATCATATGTGGCATGAACGTCCATTTACAGAAGGTGTTCGAAGTTATGGCGATTGGTATCAATGCAGTGCTGCAATCTTCTTATCATGGATTGAGTGTTATTCCTTATCACTTCGGCACTTATCGAAGCACATGCTCTGACAATTCTCTCTCGTATATCGTGCAAATATCCATCTAACGTGCATGTGACCTGTAAACACCATACGACGATTTCGCAATACAACACTAATAGGAACGGTAAGACAAGTATCGTCGAATCAGGCGAATGTGAATGATGTATTCCTTCGAAGAACAAGTCGATATGCTTCTCATTTACGCAGAATGCCAACGAAATTCAGTGAGGGCTAGAGACTTATATGCTGAAAGATATCCTCAACGTACTCACCCTACACGTCGTACATTTAAATATGTGTATGATAAATTGAGAACAACTGGATATTTAACGCAACGGAAACATACCCGGAAAAGGAGAGTTACTAACGGGGAAACAGAAATTGGTACTCTGTAGTTCGAGATCCTTTTGTTAGTTACCGTCAAATCGCAAGGGAATCTGGCATGAGCCAGAGTAGTGTTGGTCGTGTTTTGCATCGCCATATCATCCATACCATATCAGTCTCCACCAAGAATTAGCTGGTACGGATTGTATGCGTCGCGCTGAATTCTGTCGATAGGCTCAACTTCAGATTAAGGGGGATGACCCAAAAATTAATCTGATTTTATTTACTGACGAGGCTACATTCATGAACCATGAATATGTTAATATGCTTAAAATGTATTAATGGGCAACTGAATATCCATGTTGGCTGCGGTGAGTTGCACGCCAAAAACCGTGGTCGGTAAATGTATTGTGTGGGATTCTGGAGGACAGAATTGTAGGCCCCTATTTCATCGAAGGAAATCTTAATGGTAGGAAGTACACCACATTCCTGCAAGGAACATGAGGTCTGTTATAGTAAGAAATACCTTTAGGAACAAGGAACAGAATGTGGTATCAACACGATGAGTGTCCGGCACATTTTTGGCTGACGGCTAGAAATGAGTTGGAAAGACAATTCCCAAATCGTTGGACTGGACGCAGAGGAGATGTGTCGTGGCCCGCTCGTTCGCCAGACTTGACGTCTCTGGATATTTTCCTGTAGGGATTCTTAAGAGACATTGTTTATAAAGACGTTCCAACCACACCTGAAGATATGCGAGAGAGAATTGTAAGAGCATGTGCTTCGATAAGGGCCGAAGAGACAAGGGATACCCCTCAATCCACGATACCAATCGTCATCACTTCGAACACCTTCTGTAAATGGACGTTCATGCCACCTTTTTGACCTTCGTTGACCTTCAAAGACACCATTGGATTCGTCTCGATAGTCGCCTTCAGAAAATAAGTACCAAACTGTAGCATTCCATTAAAAAAAAAAAAAAACTTGATCTTCATATCTCTGAAGCGACCCTATTTAGCAACGTAAAACTAGCGTCATATTATGGCCCCCGTTGTCCCATGCAACATTTGTCCCACAAACGTTTCAGCTGCTATCATACTTCCGGAGTTATTCTAGGTGGCAATAGTTAGTGACTCACCCTGTATATTGCAAAGGACTCGGATTTATGTTGTATGTCGCCCATCGCTTGTGACACCATTGTTATTTCAAAGTTAAACATTGTCAATCTGCATACTTGGAATAAAACTACTAATGTTATTTGCTTCAACTATTGCAATTCATTCCGAGAACGCTGCATCCCTTAAGCACCCTATACGCTACGAGTGGGTAGGATCCCACAGTCTCCATACCCATACACGTCCATCCGCTCGATACAATTTTAAACGAGAGTCGTCCGACCAGGAAACATGTTTCCAGTCATCAACAGTCCAGCGTCGGAGTTGACGGGCCCAGGCGAGGGGTAAAGCTTTGTGTCGTGCAGTCATCAAGGATACACGAGTGGGCCTTCGGCTCCGAAAGCCCATATCGATAATGTTTCGTTGAATGGTTCGCACGCTGACACTTGTTGATTGCCCAGCATTGAAATCTGCAGCAATTTACGGAAGGTTGCCCTTCTGTCACGTTGAAGGATTGTCTTCAGTCGTCGTTGTTTCCGTTCCCGCAGGATCTTATTCCTGCCGCAGTGCGTTCGGAGATTTGATGTTTTACCCGATTCCTGATATTCAAGGTACACTCGTGAAGTGGTCGAATGGGTAAATCCCCACTTCATCGCTACCTCGAAGATGCTGCGTCTCAACGGTAATGCGCCGACTATAACGCCACCTTCCAATTCACTTAAATCTTGAAACCCTGCCATTGTAGCAGCAGTACCCGATCTGACAAGTGCGCCAGACATCTCTGTATTTGAATACGCATGCCTATACAAGTTTCTTTGGCTCTTCAATCTATATTAGCCATTAGCTGTGCCAATTTTAGTTTTACCGAGGTTTGGCTTCTCGGTGAAAAAGTCCGCACTGTTTTGACGTATTCTGAGAAAATGCTGTCTTTTTGATGTGGCTCTTTCGTAGCTAGTTTTGTTTTTAGATACTCTGTGACATCTTTAATAGACAAGGACTTGTGAAGACCCTTGGAGGTCGTTTTCTTGGCGATATGTGGTATGCAGCTTATACCAGTTGTTTTTGGAGTGGTACTTCTCTTGGTGCTGCTTGTGCTGGCATTTTACTTCTGCTGTCTTACTCGTCACAGATAATTAACTCCCTTTCTTGGGAACAGGCACAGCTTTCACATTCCTTTGTGCCCTCTTCAAACACAAAAACAGTTGCAAATGCAGGTACACAGCCTTTCGAGTGTTTCAAGTCGAGGGACAGAACCTATGACAAAAGTTAACGAAAATGACAGAAATTGGAGGAATGTCTCCATTTTTTTAGACCACACCCATTTCATATTGTCCTGTTTTTCCTTTGCAGCTTCTTAAAGATGTAGAGTACTTTCCATAAAGATTTTCCCACCTCTTTTTAAATTCTCCCTTTAATTGTAGGTATGAGGAATATATAAGAAAACATTACTCCTTCATATTAGCTATTAATTTTATTGTATCAGATATGATATCAATAACATATATCACCAATACATTGATGGAAAAAACGCAACCCCAAAAACTAATTAATGAAGAGTAGTGAAATTCTGGGAATAAATTTGCCTAGGTAACACATTTAAGTGATTAACATTGTAAGATCACAGGTTAATGTAAACACGAAATAAGCCATTGCAAAGGTGAAATGCTGGTACATTAATAACCGATGTAACTGCTACAATGTTGAATGCAAGCCACTCAAACGCGCATGTGTTGTGTTGTACAGGTACCCGATGTCAGTTTGTAGGAAGGAGTTCCATGTCTGTTACACTTGGTCAGTCAATCCTGGGGCTGTTAATGCTCATTGTGAATAATGCTGTAATTGTTATCCGATGATGTCCCATATGTGCTCGATTGGAGACAGATCTGGTGATCGAGCAGGACAACGCAACATGTTGACACTCTATAGGGAATAAGTAGTAGGGTAAACGCAGCATTAGCACAATTTGTTTTTTGGGGTTGCCTATATCAGGGGCAAGTATACATTCAGGGGAAAATCTATTATTCTCTTTTGACTGACAGGTCCTTAATCTGTTGTTCTGCTAAGTGTATTATGAATCCCTGAAGATAATCTGTGCTTAACCTATTGTTCAGTTCGATGGTTTATGACCCAATGGGGATAAACCGTCCTTCCAAAATACTTCACACCCCTTCCATTCCCCCTCATCACCCCAACCCTCTGGGAACTCCCCTATTCCAGGCCTGAGTTACTTGAATAGACCTCTGCCACTCTATCATTTTGAGTGACTAATTAATTAAATTGATCAATTAATTAACTCCTCCCCCTCTGGGGAATTCCACAGCCCTCCCCTCCCTCACCTTGTAACTGTCAGGAAAAAGACTTAGTTGATTGGACATTTGGTGAGAAATCGATCACATTGTATGGAATATTGTTTAAGGAATTTCTGGTAGACAACGCAATGTGCAGACGTGATATCAAACTAATTGACTAATTAATTAAATTGATTGAAAAAAATTGGTAGGGAATAGCTCAATTGTACCACTTTCCATATTCACGATCTGCTTCCGGTTACTCGAATACCCTCCCCATCCCTCCCACTCTTTCAAACTGATGGACTGATTAATTAATTAAATCGATATCCTTCAGTTTTCCTCACCCCATCCTTCTGGAAATATTGATTGACCAATTGCAGTATATGGAATATTATTTAAACAATGTAGACTATGTGTGGGACGACAACTTCCTGTTGGCTTCTATCTTGGGTTCTTTAGCCGTTGTTTGTCTGATGATTTTTCTGATGTTTCGCCTGCATGAGTGGCTGGCATTGTCAAAGCTTCATCGTCCATTGCTGGTGGTCGACTGGAAGGGAGCTGGCGGCTGCAGACTATATGTACTTCGTGCGCCAACATGGAAGGGCTTCTCCACAGTCGTTTTTGGAGTGGTTCTCCTCTTGCTACCTGCAACGGTCGTTCGCTGCAGCATGGGAATCCAGGTCGCATTCTTCTTTCTTGTTGAAGCTATTCACCTGTTTTTGTAATTCTATAGCTTCTCTGGACAAGCTTGTGCGATAGCTCTTCTAACAGCCATAACTTCCCTGTCAGCGAATTTTACTATGTGGTCAGCCTCGCACAGCACGTGCTCTTCCACAGCCGATTTCTCTGCGTGCCCCAACCTGAAATGTCGCTTATGTTCTGTGATCCTCGTGTTAATTGATCACCCAGTCATTCCAACATACACTTTTCTGCATGTGTGTGGTATGCGGTATATTCCTTACATTGGAAGTGGACCTCTTTTCTCCTTTGCCTATCTGAGACACTCTTTCATCCTCCTTGTCGGTTTGTAAATAGTCTACGCCGTGTTTGCGCAATATACGGCCGATTCTGTCCATCAGTCTGGGAATGTATGGCAGAAAGGCCATACCCAACATTTGTTTTTACGATATGCCACTTCGCCAAGTGTTTGATTCTGTTGTACTTCTAATATACAGTAACTTGTGGAGTACCTTTTGCTCCTCAGATTGTACCAACGCCGTGACTAACGACAGACGAAGAAAGCATGACTGATGTCCTCTTTCGCATTTCTGTTGCAGTGTTGGGATAAAGGTGCTACACCGAAGTTCTTGAAATGCAAGCCCCTATTCACTACCGCCCAAACCGAGCGAGGTGGCGCAGTGGTTAGGTACCGGACTCGCATTCGGGAGGACGACGGTTCAATCCCGCGTCCGGCCATCCTGATTTAGGTTTTCCGTGTTTTCCCTAAATCGCTCCAGGCAAATGCCGGGATGGTTCCTTTGAAAGGGCACGGCCGACTTCCTTCCCTAATCCGATGAGACCGATGACCTCGCTGTCTGGTCTCCTTCCCCAAAACAACCCAACCCCAACCCACTACCGCCCAAGCGCACCGTATCTACGACAGAAGACAGAATGGAACAAACTTTTCTTCATACGCAAATTCATAAAACACGGAGATAATTGGTAAGAATGAGTGAGGAACTTTTGGGCATTTTCTGTCAACTAAGCAGCAGAATGCATTGAGAAGACGGGACAAGATAGATAGCATCACTCATAGGAGCATGCAGAATGAACTCGAGCGCTGCACTGAGAGACAGAAGAAAAAGTTTGCAAGATGCCAGAAACAGAGTGACAAGGCGATTCTCGACATATCACGCACAGTAGTCAACCGCACTAAATGACAATTGACCGAAGAGGAAGAGTCTGCCCTTCAAAAAGGAGGGAATATCCCTGTCGCCCCGAGAACTATATCTACAGAGGACATCATTGCTAATTCCGAAGTGCCCACGCGGTCCCTTCCTTGAGAAAGAGCAGAGGAAGTACCACCAACCCAAGAGGAAAGTGTTCTTACCATTTATTAGTAAGGTCACTGATCGCACTGGAAAAATTTTAAGCAAGTACGATGTGGAAACTGTTTTCAGACCCACCACGAAAATAAAAGTATGTTTAAGATTCGAAAAAGATAAACGACATCCTCTAGCTACACCAGGTGTCTATAAAATTCCGTGCAGTTCTGGAAAGAAGCGTCAACACCCGTCTGGGTGAACATAAAGGGAACTGCCGCCTCGGATATATTGATAAATCGGCTGTAGCGGAGCATGTATTTCAGGAAGGTGATCATGAAATAAAGTTTAGTGAGACGATCGTCATAGCAAAGACGTCGCATTATTATGCGCGAATACACAGAGAGGTTATTGAGATTGCCAAACACTGCAATAATTTTAATAGAAAAGATGAAAGCATTAAGCTGGATAAGATATGGATGTCAACATTGCTGCAACAGTGTGACAATCGATTAATTTCAATTGAGAAAGTTGGCAATATCAGAGATTATAGCACAGCCGATGTCACGTGATTGATAGCGGCGCCCTCTGGATGGCTTATGTATACAGCGTTCACTTGCGCTCTCGTTGCAGTTCGCCGCTTGTCCTCGGAGGATGCCTTCCACAGTCGAAGGCGAAACGTCAGGGGAGAGTTTTAAGTATGGACCACGGCATTGTTTAAACAATATTGCGTGCACTTCAGTTGGTCAATCTATATTTCCAGAAGGGAGGTGCAAGGAAAACTGAAGGATGTCGATTTAATTAATTAATTAGTCCATCAGTTTGATGCAGTGGAAGGGGGGAGCGATGCTATTCGAATAAGCTGAAGCAGCTCGTGAATACCGAAAGTGGTACAATTGAGCTATTCCCTACCAATTTTTTCAATCAGTTTAATTAATTAGTCAATTAATTTGATATCAATTGAGAGTGAAGCTTTGACAATGCCAGGCACTCGCGCTGGCGAAACATCAGAAAAATCATCAGACTAACGTCGGCCAAAGAACCCGGAACAGAAGCCAACAGGCAGTTTGTAAACAAGTGGCCACGTAAACCCTAACTATTTTGTTTATTTACACAATTTATAGGGTACAAGGTGTGTATATGATATAGATTACTTAAAGGATTTGTCAGGAAATCGATTGCAATGTATGGAACATTTAAACAATTGGATGCTTTTTCATTCCAATCTCATAAGGAAATATGTAATTACACTGTCACAGACGGCTTAAACATGTCTCACCACCCACGCAGGCTACGCCAGCCTTAAATCCGAGGGCCTGTGTGACGGCTGTCAGCTGTGTTACCGTGCAGGCTTGCGCAGGTAGCAGCGCGCTCGGGCGTGTGTGCCGGGAGACTTGGAACTACCGGTGTCTGTGCCGGGCACGGCGAGTAGCAGCGAGCTAACCCCGGGAAACAAAAGCACACTTCCTCTTGGCATCCTCTGCCATCTCAAGTGGTCACATCCTATTCCTGAGTGCATGTACTAACTTGTTGGATACCAGAGCATGTGACAGACGTCTTCTTTCCAGAGCAAATGCCTGACTAAGAATCGATCCAGAAATACTCCTGAAGCCAATAAATATCTAATCACCGGTCACATGATTGTGATTAGGGGATATGAGGCTGACACTATAACTATATCACCACACAAATTGACAATTTCACAAAACTAGTTGCAGGCTGACACGAAATACACTTAAAAAAGATCGGAACTAAATGTCGCATACGAAGAGAGAGAGGGAGAGAGAGAGAGAGAGAGAGAGAGAGAAAGAGAGAGAGAGATTTAGTTCGCTTTGCAGGAGACATAGTAACTAACTTTGGATATTTTATTCCACCATGGTCTCTAACGTGTCCCAGACTTCCTGGCGCATTTTTTTGTGGTACATTTCATGAACTGCTCCAGGAGTTACTAAATTTGGTGCAGAATATCATATCTCGAAGATGTTACAAATCTTGCTTCAGAAGATGTGTCACAGGAAATACTAATTAAATCGTTGATAGAGAATTTAAATAATTTGCTTCAAAAAACCACACACACAGTTTAATACTACTCGAAGTAAAAAAAGGTCGACACTGCACAGCAGTTTTCCTGCATACGCTACAGTGTTCTGTTTTTGACGAGGAATTTCGTTAAATAGAGGGTTTAAATAATTTGCTTCAAACACACACACACACACACACACACACACACACACACACACACACAGTTTAAGACTACTCGAAGTAAAAAAAGATCGACACCGCACAGCAGTTTGCCTGCATACGCTATAGTGTTGTTTTTGACGAGGAATTTCGTTAAATAATTCAAAAATATCATTATTTGACAACAGCACTGGAAGAAGTGATGTATGAAATGATAGTTGGAATTTCTAATTTCGATGTGAATTTATACCATGACGGTTATGGAATGCCGTACCACTACAGGTCTGCTAAGTGTATTTTCTATTTTAAAAATACTATAGAATTCCTAGATTTACTGGTTCTCTCAGCTGCACCAGGACGAAGAAGGAGGAGTGACGATCTACCAAGTGATGGCATAATAAGAACAACAACAAATAGCTCTGCAAGACAGATTCCATTCCGATGCATTGAGAAGAAATAAACTCAATACACTTGAAACGCGATCCAATACCTAATAATAAGTTGTCATGGCTAGATGTCAGAGATCGCTACCAATCAGGAATCTGACGTTATCATTGGGTTTTTAAAGCACTATGTAATTCCTAAATTGATTCTCTCTACTACAATCAGAATGAGAAAGCGCCTACGACGTGACAGCACAAAGACAACAGCAAATACCACTGCAAGACAGAGCCCACTGCGATGTATTGAGAAGCACTAAATATGACACACATAAACCACACTCCAGCCACAGCAGTAATTGTCATGGCTAGATGTCCGAGATCATTGAAACACTCGCTTATCCCGCATGCTCATGTTCGAATGTGCACACGCAATGCACCAACCACTTCATATGCTGCAGACGCGAACGCTCAGAGGTCGATGAAAACTACCACCGCTGTCGCAGCTGCAGTTGCAGACCCGCATGTATGCCACAGTATACCACCTGTGGCTAAAGAGGGCATCCAGGTACGATTAGAGTGGTAGGAATTCGTATGCTGTCAATACATCCAGCGCAAACACCCATAATATTGAAGCTTCTATCATACAACACACACGTCTACTTCTGTTGCACTCACCCAGCACACTGGTCACTTTGTCAGCCCTTGCTGCCCTGGGCAAGATCAGACAGGAGAGCGCATCCTTTGTACTTAACTGCCTAACCACCCATCACAGGCTGAGCTAATCCGACTCCTTGTGAGCACCTCTGCAGCCACCCCAGTGCACTGCACAACAGACAACTGTGGCTTGGATGTATACAGTAGGTCTAACAAATTCCACCCCAACATAGAGCCCTAGTTTAAAAAAAATGCACTTCACCCAAACCGAGACACCGATATTATTGACCATACACCTCGAATTTCTCATGCAAAATGTAGATTTCTCCCTTTTATACAAGTTATTTTTGAAGACAGAAGAAATGAGGGCATACACGGTTTTCCACATCGCTAATGTATCGTTACTTGTTGTGAAAATCCTGTGACAATATGGCATAGGATACGTTTCCTCTAATGTTCTCATCAGGTAGAAAGAAATCTGTTCTAATCAGCTTAATATCTGTTACATCATGCATCACAGATCTAGAACATTAAACTCATTTTTGGCTCATGACAGATTGCTAAGATCTAGGTCTATCATAGGACACGTAACTTTATAAATTTGGTAATATATCTTATTTTGTTACGATGGTCACCTCTCCCTGTATATGTTGGAGATGGAAATTTCGTTGAAAGATATCGTCGCAACGAAAAAGCGCCTGATTCCACTCCCCAGTGATACCTGTGGTACCCTAGTCATCGCTCCCGCCCGCCAGGTGGCACGTTATTGGTATCCAAGTGACAGGCTAATTAATTAAATTCATCATGAAAGTCACTTTGCATGGCGAGTAATGTTTTTTTCAGCAGGAGGATCGCACTCACCCTGGAGGGGAGATGACATTCTTATCGAGGAACACTATTGACAACTGATATTTGAAGCTGACCGCACAAGGATTCTACCACCAGCGACATTCATTTAACGTAAGGATAGCACTATTAAAAGCACGATCGCAACGACTATGTTATTGTCACCCTATGCATAAAGTGATCTTGGTTCTGTGGGCACATGCAAGAATCGCTGATAGTTATGCTTACTGGTAGAAATGCTGCCTGGGATTTGGAATTAAGTATCTCCATTCAACCACATACTTGCATTGGATCCTAAGGAAATGTCTTTTAATGATTAGAGCCATTGGTGAATCATATTCATGCCATATTCATACCTCAAAATGGGTCACCTTTTTCGAACCCATACACCAAAATTCTAGTATGGTTTTTAGACAGTCCCCCTGCATCTTATAACTGTTCCTCAGTCTCTGCCCTATCACCACCCCCCTCTTCACCTTTCTCTATGTGATCATTCTAATTTAAGACAGAAAACCAAATGGAAGTCAGAGAGACATATATCTAAGACCATGGAGAAACAGTGTGAGCTGAGGTAATGCGACAGCACCATATTTTGACCACTCGGTGGAAATGAGAACATGTTACCATAGCTCCACCAATTGTGAACAATGTTTAAGGCCAGCGCCAAACGATGTTTTCTTCTGCAACATGCGGTAGTAGAAAATACAGTATGAGCAGTTACGGTGGTGTTTCTTATCGGGAAAATTAGGAACATTTCACATCATACAGGAACTGGAAGAAGGACAAGGATTTTGCTACTTCATTGCAGTGTCTCCAAACTACATACAGGTACTGCAGTCTGAAGGAGATCTGCATCTCTCAGGGTGCATTCACGTCTATCACCCAAACATTCTCTCCCTGCTTGCTATTTTGTACCATCCAACAGAGAAAAACTGCAAACTATAAAAAACTAACATCACCCAGTAGAGAACTTGAAGAGATATTATAATGACCAGTCTTCCAATATATCGGAAAACAAATACCGTCTGCGTCTTGGAATTGACCATGTGTGGTGACCACATTAAATGTACATGTATTGGTCCACTAAAGCAGGTGGCCAGTGATTGAAGTCACTTCCTCAGAGCAGCGTAAAGTTTCGTCACCTGTACTGTAGGAGGACTATATCCTACAGACTACCAATCACAAGAGAGGGTCCCTGTGTTGTACTTTCATAAACAGTTCGATGCACTGTTTTTCTTCTCCTGTAACACATTCAAGCAGTGTATGACTACAGCTTAGAACACCTCCATACATTTTTTTTCCATTATGACTTCGAGGTCTGCGTCAGGTGCTAAACCAACATTAACACATTTCGATACATTGACTCTCAGAGAAAACTGGACATTGCGCAGTGTAAACTACGCTGCTGCTCCCACAGCACACAGGATGATTGAAATAAAAGACAGAGATGATGTTTCTTATTGACAAAAATGTGGAAGACATCACAACATATGGAAACTGGTAGAGTTTGCAGCATTTTGGGGCGTTTCCAAACAGCTGCCGAAGGTGATTGATGACCTCTACATTATAAGTCATCTTCCACAGTCATGTTGTAGTTGATGTCTAGGGTTCCGTTTTGTTTGATTCTTCACATTGCAATCATGATTGCGACCACTGTTTTGGCGCAGGCCATCCCCAGAAGGTGCTTCTCCCACCAAGACTCTCCCTCCATGTCAAAGAAGCGATGTCAGTCAATCATTATGTGATAATCAACAGCATACCAGTGGAAGCATGTGATGCAAAAGACACTGTCAATATGGGGAAATGTACTGTAATAAACACCATAGTTGATAGTGTGATCAATTTTAGCAGTTTTACTAATTTTTATGTAATTTCAAAACCGACCAATGCTTCCTAGTTCTTGTATCTTTGCTAAACCACCCCTCCACTACACTGCAAGTAATCGTAACACTATAAGCGACTCCTGTGTGTGCCTGTAAAACCAAGACAACATTTTGTACAAGGTGACAGTAACATAGTCATTGCGGTTGTGTTTTTAATAGCACCGTCCTTACATTAAATGTATGTTGCCAGCGGTAGAATACTTCTGTGGTTACCTTCAAATATCAGTTTTCAATAGTGTTCCTCGAAAAGAACGTTTCCTTCCCTGCAGGGATTAGCATTTAGCTACCTGTTGAGTACAATCCGACTGTGGAAAAAAATTACTCGCCATGTAAAGTGACTCTCATGATCAATTTAATTAATTAGCCTATCCATGAGGTGCCACTTGGCAGGTGGAAGCGATGGCTAGGGTACCACAGATATGATCCTTGAGTTGGAGTGGTAATTATGTGGTTTTTGTTGCAGGGATTTCTTTTAACGAAACTTCAATTTCCTACCTACACAGGGAGAGATGACCATAGTAATGAAATAAGGTATATTACCAAATTTATAATGTGACATGTAATAGTAACATAATATTTACAGCTTCTCTGTGCTCTTAACGTAAGGGACTTCGTATGTGGCGAGGCCTTTGATTACTTTATGAGCGTTCAAAAGAGAGGAGGCGTCCTGTGACAGAGGTAGGACTTAGCATTCGGTCATGAGCCAAAAATGAGTTTAATATTCTAGACCTGTGATGCATGATGTAATAGATATTAAGCTGATTAAAACAGATTCTTTTCTACCTGATGAGAAAATACTTACAGATAATGTAGCCTATGCAGTACTGTTACAGGATTTTCACAAGAAGTAACGATACATTAGCGATGTGGAAAAGCGTGTATGCCCTGAATTCTTCTGTCATAGAAAATAACTTGTGTAAAAGGGAGAAATCTACAGTTTGCACGAGAAATTCAAGATGCATGGTCAACAAGGTAGCTGTCTCAGGTTGGGTAAAGTGTATTTTTAAACTGGGGTCTATAATGGGAAGGAATTTGTTAGAGGTACTGTATACATCCAAACCACAGCTGTTTGTTTCAGAGTGCACTGCAGCTGGCTGCAGGGGTGGTCACAAGAAGTTGGTTCGTTGGTTTGTGGGATTGAAGGGACCAGACTGCCACAAGAAGTCGGCGACCGTAAGTAACGGTTTAGCTCAGTCTGTGATAGGCGCTTAGGTACAAAGAATGCACCACTGTGTCTGCTCTTGCCTGCTGTAGTGGATGGGGATGTTCTCTTTGACCAATGGTGGTGCACTGCAGCATACACGCGCGTCCACAACTGTGGGTGTGGCCACACTGACAGTTTTCATTGACATCTGAGTGTTGGCACCAGCGACATATGAGGGGGTTGGCACGATGCGTGTAGACATTGGGACATGAGAGCGCGGTTGTGTGAGTGTTTCAAAGACGTCTGACATCTAGCCTTGACAACTACTGCTATGGACTGGATCATGGTTTATGTGTGTCGTGTTTAGTGCTTCTAAATACGTAACAGTGGACTCTGTCTTGCAGTGGTATTTGCTGTTGTCTCTATCGTATCACATGGTTGGAATGCAGTGGAGAAAACCAATTCAGGATTTCTATAGTGCTTTAAAAACCCATCCTCAGTTTCAAATTCCTGATTCATAGCGATCTCTGATATCTAGCTATGATACCAGGACTGGATCGTGGTTTAAGTGTATCATGTTTAGTGCTTCTCAATAAATTGGAGTGGACTGTGTCTTGCAGATGTATTTGTTGTTGTTTTTAATATCCCATCACGTGGAACACCCTCCCACCTCCTTCTTTGCCGTGGTGTAGCTGAGAGAACCAGTCAAGTTAGGAATGCTATAGTACTTTTAGAAAAGAAAATACACTTAGCGACCTGTAGTAGTCGGAAACTTCATAACCATAACAGTATAAATTGACATCGAAATCTGAAATTCCAACTATCGTTTCATACGTCACCACTTCCAGTCATGACATCAAATAGTAGTAGGTTTGGATCATTTGATGATATTTCTCTTCAAAAACATGAAGCTATAGTTTATGCATGCAAACTTTTGTGCAGCGTCGATCTTTTTTTATTTCGAGTAGTTTTAAACTGTGTATGTGTGTGTGTGTGTGTGTGTGTGTGTGTGTGTGTGTGTGTGTGTGTGCGTGTTTGAAGCAAATTGTTTAAACCCTATGTTAACGATTTAATTAATATTTCTTGCAGCACATCTTCTGAAGCAAGATTTGTGACATCTTCAAGATATGATATTCCCTATCGAATTTAATAGCTCCTGAAGCAGTTCATGAAATATAACACAAGAAAGTGTGACAGGAAGGATGGGGCAGTTTAAAGTCCATGGCAGAATGAAATATCCAATGCTAGTTCCTATGTCATCTGCAAAACAAACTACAGCTCTCTCTCTCTCTCTCTCTCTCTGTCTCTCACTATTTATGTACAACATTTAGTTCCGATCTTTTTCAAAGTATGTTTCGAGTCAGCCTGCTACTAGTTTTGTGACATTGTCAGTATGTGTGTGTGAAATAGCTACAGTGTCCGCCTCATATACCCTAATCAGAATCATGTGACCAGAAATTAAATATTTATTGACTTCAGCAGTATTTCTGGATCGATTCCCAGTCAGGCATTTGCTCTGGAAGGAAGGTGTCTCTCCCAAGTACTGGTATCTGACAGGTTGGTTCACACGTGCAGAAACAGGACACAATCCCTTGAGATGGCAGAGTTGATGGGAAGTCTGCTTTTGGTCCTGGAGATTAGATTGCTGCTACTTGCAGTGTCCAGCACAGACACCGGCAGTTCCAAGTCTCCCAGCACACAAGCCTGAGCTTCCTTATACTTGCACATGCCCACAAAGTGAGGTAGCCAACAGCGCTTGGCCTGGAGTGCATGGCCGGGGCAGCTTGCGCAGGTGGCTAGACATGAGAGAGTTCCAGATGTGTTTAAGTGGTCTTTGACAGTATAATTTCATGTTTCCTTACGTGCTCGGAATGAAAAAGTGAGAGATTCCAGGGCACTCTCACTTCTGATTCGGTGTAGGGAATACGATCTACTGCGATTTGACTTCATACATTATGATGAAATGGTGGGCAGTAGTTTATGGTCTTGTTTCCATGCTCTAGGGAAGGAAATATGGTAAGCTTTACCTGCGTTCTCCCACGCCCGGGTTCCCGGGTTCGATTCCCAGCGGGGTCAGGGATTTTCTCTGCCTCGTGATGGCTGGGTGTTGTGTGCTGTCCTTAGGTCAGTTAGGTTTAGGTAGTTCTAAGTTCTAGGGGTCTGATGACCATAGCTGTTATGTCCCATAGTGCTCAGAGCCATTTGAAGCATTTGAACCTGCGTTCAAAAGAACAGGGTGCTGACTTAAATGACTGCAGTAAAAGCACGGTGGGCCAACAAAGCGCGTTTTTTTCTGGAAAACGGTGAGGAGACACTTCCAGACGGCCACGTGCCACAGTCTCATTGTGCCTGAACACATTAAGAAGGCGCCGGACGACAGGAAGACGTCCAGGTACACGGCCTAGCGCCAAAACGTCGCCAACAGCGCATTGTAGGCCGGGAATAAAGCAGAGGATGGACCCTTGTTAGCGAGAAAGCCGCCAAAAGAAGTGTAAACGTTCTGCAAATGTCTGTGGGACAGGGAAACTGGCGCCCAGGCGTCCAGACTCTGTTTCAAAACATGTTTTGTCAATGAACGAGCTTTTTGCGAGTTTATGGCCGTTCTTTGCTAACTTTGAAACGCAACAGGGGAGATAACAAGCCGTTTAAGAGGGTTGTGCTTCCACCCTGTATTGTGTTAGCAAAAGACATGGCAAACGTGTGGGAAAGAGGCCGCGAAGCTAATTTTTTTTCCATTTTCTGCCAATTAACTTTAAAGTCTCTGATTGGTCAAATCGGTTTGCAGTGCAAAGACCATTCCCCGAGCTTAGAATGCCAGGCTCCAGCTCGTGATTGGCTTGTACGAAAGTGGGGGAAGTCAGAAAAGAGAAATGTGCTTTTGGAACTGAGCTGAGGAGGAAACAGAGAGAAAGAAAGAAGGATCACTTTTGTACAAGTCTCTTGTACTGGCACTTCGCTAGTAAAGAACTGCAGGTCCCTACCTAAATGGTGAGACCTGTGTCCTTTCCTAGTGTGCGACTTAGAGCCTGTGCCAGTCACCTTCTGAACCGTCAGAGGTACTGCTTATAGTATCACAATCACAACAAGTGACGCGTGCGTGTACTTATTTGTCTTGAGTCGGCCATCTGAACATTTGACATATTCTGACTTATACAGTCAAATTGGTTTGGCAGACCAGCAAACGGGTCCACCTGCACACTGGAATCCATCGGGGTTTCAGAGGCTCATAGGGAAGTACCTGCATTCTGAATTAACCGAACGCGAGACCGAGTACTTGCATTTTTCGGGAACTCGCGTTTAACATTCAGTCGCCAAACGCATCGTGGTGTGCCGCCTTGACTGGTAGGACGGTAAAGCATTCACTGTTGCGGCGTAGGGCTATAATATATATTCCTTTTTTCCTTTTTTTGTACGGTAGAATATAGATGCTTGGTGGTGGCATAGTTTGATGCCATAACCTTGATTCTCGTGTATGAAATTAGATAGAGCGAGTAGTGTTCAGGTTAGTTTCGTGTGTCGATCCCCAGCAGATCACTTTGTCCACCATACATCCCATGTTGGTAAGGCGTTTGTTAAATAAAAAAATTTGTGTGATGTTTATTTAATAATTTTGTTGTCTTGTCATGTTTAAGATCAAGAAATCAGTTGTCAATTAGATTACAACTTATCCCTGAGTTCTAATTAACAGTTCCTTCCAATTTTTTATGGCAGTCTAGATAAGGAGTAGCTTTTTCACTTGTTGTCCACTGCGTGGATTTTTACTTCATTAACATTAATCTTCTTTCAAAGGCATCGAATTGTTCAAATATTCTACACACCACAACCAATTTCCTGAGATATTGTTTAAATAAACTGTGTTCCATACATTACCTTTTACCACACAATTTGTTTAAATAAACAATATTCCACACATTCTCTAAATTGTTTAAACAATATTCCACACACTCTAATCCATCAACCAATATTTCCAGAAGGAAGGGGCAAGGAAAACTGAAGGATATCGATTTAATTAATTAATTATTTCATGAATTTGATATAGTGGTGGGGGGGGGGGGGGAGAGTAGACAATTCGAAGACCTTTAAACAACTCGCGAATACCGAAAGTGGTACAATTGAGGTATTTCCTACCAATTTTTTGAATCAATTTAATGAATTAGTCAGTTAATTTGTTATCAAGTCTGCACATTGCCTACCAGAAATTGTTTAATCAGTATCCATGCAGTGATTCGATTTCCCACCGAATGGCCAACCAACTGAGTCTTTTTCCTGCCAATTTCCAGGTGGAGGTGTAGAGGGGTGGGGATTTATTAGAGGGTGAGAGGTTAACTAATTTATCGGTTTAATTAATTAACCAATAAAATTGATAGAGTGGGAGGAGGCTATTCGAAAAACTCGGTGTACTTGTATCAGCGAGGGAGTTCCCTGAGCGATGGGGATGGAGGAGGAGGAGGGGGAGGACTAGGGAGAGGGATGGGGGTCTCTTGGAAGGACAGACTATCCCCAGGGGATTTTAAAGCACTTAACTGAATAATAGGTTAAGGATTGATTATCTCCAGGAATCATAGTCCACTTAGTAGAACAATAGTTTAATAATGACCTGTCAATCAAAAGAGAACAATAAGTTATCCCCTGAGAGTGTATTGCCCCCTATGTAGGCAACCCGCTCTATTAACTGTGCTGCTACTGTCTTTACCCTACTAGCATGTTGGGTTACAACAGCGGTATATGGGCTAGTGTTATCCTGTTGGAAAGTAACTCGTGGAATGCTGTTAATGAATGGCAGTACAAGAGATCATATCACCTAACTGAAATATAAATTTGCAGTCAGGATGTGTGAGATAGCCACAAGTTTGCTCCTGCTGTTATACAGAATCACACCCCAGGCCATAACTCCAGGTATAGGTCCAGAGAGTCTAGCACACAGACAGATTCTTTACAGGCCGTCAACTGGCCTCCTTCTAACCAACGGGCACGTGCACCTTCCGCCGTCCCTGGCATCAAGTCAGATGCAGCTCTCATGAGAAAACAA
Source organism: Schistocerca cancellata (assembly GCF_023864275.1). Classification (NCBI taxonomy): domain Eukaryota; kingdom Metazoa; phylum Arthropoda; class Insecta; order Orthoptera; family Acrididae; genus Schistocerca; species Schistocerca cancellata. The sequence continues at coordinate 377,325,840 of NC_064629.1, read as the reverse complement.
TACTGACATTCACCCTGCCTCCCAATGAGCTCTCGCTTGACGCCACTGAAGTCATAAATGGCGGCAGGGCTACAGGGCTTCTGGCTCCAAGGCCTTCTTGAAGTGACCTATTTCTAAAAGTTGGTTGCATCGCTGTGGTTCCAAGTACTGCTCAGATTGCTTTTGCAGATGCAGTACAATGCACCAGAGCCATATGTTGAACACAATGGCCATCCCTCTCGGTAGAGCCATTTGGCCATGCAGAGCCCATTCTTCTATCGACCATTCATTCCTGGGAGCATCGCTGCCAGTGTCAACATTCCTGCCAAGTCTTTCTGCAGTATCGTAGAAGGAACTAATTTCTCGTTGCTTTATAACAGACCTTGTTCAAACTGAGTGAATTACTGATGGTGGTGTCTTTGTCGCCTTAGAGGCATTACTCACCATGTCCAATGTCAAAGTTAACTAACGCACACGACTGTTGCAGTGTGTATATAAAGCAAACCTGACTTTAATGCGATTGGCGCGAAACTGGAGTAGACATCCTCTTTCAGATGTAGAAACAGGTCTACCAACTTTAATTTTTGTCGCATAGCTCCTTCTTGGGTTTGTGATTTTTTTTTCTGTCGGTGTATTAACTGCTGTTATTACTTCTTTCTAAATAACTCGCTACAGGTGACACGTTCTATTTCATGGGCCACAGTTTCCTAGTGCTAATTCTCACCAGAGGCTACAACTCAGTTATAAAATATGAAGCCTGTACATTTGCGGAAAACCATCGTTGAAAGCTCGGAAAAGTGTGCTGAAGATTTCTGAGATTCATGAGGATTTTCGAATTCGGTCGTCAGTATTGACTGGTAACACTACTATCAAATGTCCACGAAAACTGTGTCAAGTAACTGGAGCTACTTGAACAAATCTTCTTTGGTGGTCAAGGCAGTTGTTGGGCCAGATTATAAACTCGTTTGTGTAAAGATTGACTGCTATGGGAGAAAGAGAAGGTGGGATTACTGAGGTGTCTAGCAAGGGTCAGAGATTTGAAGAGAACTCTGTGAGTGTTCTAGCTCCTGAAATTTTTCCCAGAGAGAATACTCCGTACCCTCACGTACCGATTGAAAACGAGGCTTCCTTTTTTAAGCTGTACCTTATGCTCCCTTTTCCACTATGTAGCCTTAGTTTTTCACGTGTTTCTGCGTTATGGTATAGAATTTGTGTTGTTATTCTCTGATATATATTTCACAATTATAACTGCTTGTTTGCAGCACTGAAAATCTTTTAAACTTAGTTACTTAGTTAATTCCACGCGTAACACGAATAGTTTGCACTACCTACACTCCTGGAAATGGAAAAAAGGACACATTGACACCGGTGTGTCAGACCCACCATACTTGCTCCGGACACTGCGAGAGGGCTGTACAAGCAATGATCACACGCACGGCACAGCGGACACACCAGGAACCGCGGTGTTGGCCGTCGAATGGCGCTAGCTGCGCAGCATTTGTGCACCGCCGCCGTCAGTGTCAGCCAGTTTGCCGTGGCATACGGAGCTCCATCGCAGTCTTTAACACTGGTAGCATGCCGCGACAGCGTGGACGTGAACCGTATGTGCAGTTGACGGACTTTGAGCGAGGGCGTATAGTGGGCATGCGGGAGGCCGGGTGAACGTACCGCCGAATTGCTCAACACGTGGGGCGTGAGGTCTCCACAGTACATCGATGTTGTCGCCAGTGGTCGGCGGAAGGTGCACGTGCCCGTCGACCTGGGACCGGACCGCAGCGACGCACGGATGCACGCCAAGACCGTAGGATCCTACGCAGTGCCGTAGGGGACCGCACCGCCACTTCCCAGCAAATTAGGGACACTGTTGCTCCTGGGGTATCGTCGAGGACCATTCGCAACCGTCTCCATGAAACTGGGCTACGGTCCCGCACACCGTTAGGCCGTCTTCCGCTCACGCCCCAACATCGTGCAGCCCGCCTCCAGTGGTGTCGCGACAGGCGTGAATGGAGGGACGAATGGAGACGTGTCGTCTTCAGCGATGAGAGTCGCTTCTGCCTTGGTGCCAATGATGGTCGTATGCGTGTTTGGCGCCGTGCAGGTGAGCGCCACAATCAGGACTGCATACGACCGAGGCACACAGGGCCAACACCCGGCATCATGGTGTGGGGAGCGATCTCCTACACTGGCCGTACACCACTGGTGATCGTCGAGGGGACACTGAATAGTGCACGGTACATCCAAACCGTCATCGAACCCATCGTTCTACCATTCCTAGACCGGCAAGGGAACTTGCTGTTCCAACAGGACAATGCACGTCCGCATGTATCCCGTGCCACCCAACGTGCTCTAGAAGGTGTAAGTCAACTACCCTGGCCAGCAAGATCTCCGGATCTGTCCCCCATTGAGCATGTTTGGGACTGGATGAAGCGTCGTCTCACGCGGTCTGCACGTCCAGCACGAACGCTGGTCCAACTGAGGCGCCAGGTGGAAATGGCATGGCAAGCCGTTCCACAGGACTACATCCAGCATCTCTACGATCGTCTCCATGGGAGAATGGCAGCCTGCATTGCTGCGAAAGGTGGATATACACTGTACTAGTGCCGACATTGTGCATGCTCTGTTGCCTGTGTCTATGTGCCTGTGGTTCTGTCAGTGTGATCATGTGATGTATCTGACCCCAGGAATGTGTCAATAAAGTTTCCCCTTCCTGGGACAATGAATTCACGGTGTTCTTATTTCAATTTCGAGGAGTGTATATGTGATCAGTGTTCTAAAGATAGTTTTGGAACACTGTGTTTTCTGTACCCCTATTTTGAAACAATGGGATGCCACCGACAATCGGCGATCGCATGCGCCACGACGCCGCCCCGCCCGCCAAGCAACTGAATATTTTAAATGCCATTTGTGTTCTACTCAACTGAACTGTATTAAAACTGACTTAAATTACGTTCATATTCCTTACTGCAAATGAGTACTATGTGTGAACATGGACGTCTCTATAATGCACTTTCACACATCCTTGTCACTGTCTTGTGTAACTTACAATTGCCGACCGGAAGGAGGCGTCCGCGCGCTAGTGTTGTCAGCACTGAAACGCAAGCGAGGAAACATCCCCCTCACCGCTCATGTCCTAGGGATAGGCGAATAAATCGATATTTTTTCATAATAATGTCGGTAAATATCGCCTATATCTAAATCAACGAAACATCGATTAACTGATATCAAATATTGAGCATTGAAAGTGATATTTTTTATTTTCTGTCTTTTCGTGACTCACATTTACTACATGTTTCATTGGCAGATTTCTTGCCAATTACAGCTACTACCAACCTTAGCAATTTTACAGTAAATGTCTTACAATTAGCTTAATTTACTATCATATTCAGTACTACAAATGAGTACCAGATTTTGACATGAAAAAATCTGTGCTACATATCATGAAAGTTTGTGACTTCACGTGTGCCGTTCCTACTACTGAAAATGATATGTGCGAGGTGCAAAAATCAGCACGTTTGGTGACAGCACTATACGTGAATTACGTGAAATACAACTCCCTGCTCCCAACTATGAGGCAGACAGTGTGCTCTCCTTACCCTCTGAACGCCTGTATCAAGAAAAGATAGACTCACAGTAAAAATAACGTAAACTCAGCAAAAAAGTCACACACACTACTGCACTGCTATTTAATTGAAACGGGCTCTTGTTATCTGAAACGTTTATGGTAAGTACAATACTCGTGCATAGAATACACATCAGAAGTGTTTCACTTCTGAAACGTCTTAAGCGAAGGGATGAGCCAAAAATATTGATATTTCATAAAATATCGATATACTCGTACATGACTCGGAATTATCGAAGTTGTTTCCAAATATTAATACAATACACGCTGATATTTTTAAAATTTTGCCCGCTCCCCCGCGATACATCGTGGCGATCGCCCAAAATAATCCGATTTGACCCACAAGTCTTGGGTTTTCGAAGTTTTTGTCTGGGGTCGGCAATTTAAGTGATGGTAGGCCTATTCCAGCCCAACGTCAACTTAATTAGTTACGCTTTAATGGAACCTGGAACAACTTAATCCAGAGCAATATACGAATCAGTTTTAAATGACTAAAAGAAAAATTACCTTATTCAGTACATAATAAATGAATGTGTATAATGCTTTCTTCTTTAACTTTGGCATACCTCCTGAGATATGTCTTTACTTACCCCTGCAGGTAGTACTCCACTCTGTTGGTATAACGTAGCACTGCTTTAGTTCAACTAATGAAAGTGCTGCAGGCTGGTTTCACTCTAGAGAATGAATAGACAACTCAGTTTACGGAAACACCAAAGAGTGGTTTCAGCTGAAAGAATGAATACATGGTTCAACCGAAAAACAAACTAAAGGTGGTTATCACCTGAAACGAAAGAATGAATAATTCAGTAAATAGTAAAGCAAAGAACGGTGTCGAATGTTCCCATTCGGTTGTTCTCGCAGACTACTTTCAGTCGAAAAAATAAAATGTATAATAATCCAACCAACACGTAAAACTACAGCCTATTGACTCGATTGTTTTCATTCGGTTGCTCCCACAGACTGGTTTAGTTCAGAATAATGAATTAGTAGTGCGACCAACTGAACGACTGTTTTCATTCGACTGAACCCACGGACTGGTTTCACTCAAAAGAATGAATGAGTAGTCCAACCTACTGAGTCGATTGTTTTCATTCGATTGATACCACAAACTAGTTCACTCAAAAGAAAGAATGAATCATTGAATCGATATGTAAAACTACAACCGATTGAATCGATTGTTTTTATTCTGTTGCTCCTAGGTCACTAGGTCAGCCCCTATTGTACACCACGAATTGCAAAAGTCAGGGGTACAGCGGCGGCTGTGGCGCGATTTCTACCGCATCATTGTGGCGACCACTTCAGGGAGAGAATTACTTCTGCTAGCTGCAGCATCCCAATGAAGTGTAAAGTTTATAAAATAAAATGCTGCCCAAAGTGGGAGATCCACAATCTTCAAAGTTATGACTTCAGTGCTTTCTTCTTCTTGGACACACGAGGAACTCACAAAAAATTTGTCTGTTGCATACATTACTATTAACAATTTCATATTTTTTCACCCATTGATTACTTGCTGTAGCTGACAAGTTTTTTTTCTTTTTTCTTTTTTTAATTTAGTGTTAAGCATCTACACCTGATGGCATCTGTAGAATACCCGATTGGAGCACTGGTTGATGAATTGCTCTGACTATCGTCAAAATTAGATGCATGTGACAATTCTCTACAAAAAATTTAAGCTTAATGATTCACACCTACTGATTCTTCCTGAGATGTTTCTGCTTATGCAGATCATTCACAAACTTCTCTTCAAATCATCTCTTTTCTCCCTGTTATAATGTTTCTTGCCATCTCTATGAATTTAACCCTTCATTGTCTTTCCCAAGCATACTTTTTCTCATTCGATGTTGTAAAATCTGCAAGCAGCAGTCGCTGTCAAAAATCGTTGACGAGAATAGAATCTACGGAAGTTGAACTACTGCAGTGGCTAATACCTTCTCGATGATGAAGAAGAAGATCGGTAATGAAAAGTTGTGGTAGGTTGAACATAGTCGTTAACTTTGATACTAAACTAGTAATATTAATATATTAGCAATAATGGCTGAACCAGCGCCAAAATGCATTGAATTAAGTGATCTTGAATGGGTTGCTGTTGAGGCTGTGTTTATAAGTCCAATATGTACTGGTGCTTCAAATAATACACTTACATTTCTTGAATGCACGTTTTGCAATTTAAAAGACCAGAATTAGTCAAATTAACCAACCACTTAAGCTGAATTGTTCTCTAACCTTCCAATTTCTGTTCAATAAGTTAAGCCAGGAAAAGCAAATGCACCCCAGCACAAAGAATTCAAGTGTAATGGTATATGAAATTAGTGGTGTCAGTACTTGACTGATGGTACTGATAAGCTTCTAAAGGAGCTTGAGACTTATCAAGAGAGAGATTTTGACAGGGCATTGAAGGATACAGTTCAACTAGTTAACGTTGATGCATATAAATGCTTTTATGCAGGACTATATGCCAAACTGCACAAAGTTGTAGTAGATAAATATGCATTGAAAAAAGTCCAGTCAAAGGACAATGCCTGCTTCAAGTTGTCAATTTTAGAAAGTTTATATCGTGTAAAAAAGGATGCACAATGTGAGTCTAAGTGTTGATGCCAAGCAAACAATTAAATTTTGACGACATACAGGGTGACAATTATTGAACTATATGAAATAAAATCGTCATAACTTCTCAAGGGTTTGCGTTAGGACGTTCAAACTACACGGTTTGCCGCGGGGCATGATGTGAATTAGTATGCGTACGCTGTATGGTTTGGTTTAGCAACGAAGCCCACTTTCATTTGGATGGATTCGTCAATAAGAAAAATTGGCGCATTTCGCGATCGAAAAGTCTCTTCACCCTCAACGGGTCATTGTGTGGTGTGCAATGTCCAGTCACGGAATAATCGGTGCGATATTCCTTGATGGCACAGAAACTACCGAACGGTACGTGAAGGCTTTGGAAGATGATTTCATCCCCATTATCCAAAGTTACCCTGATTTCGACAAGATGTGTATCATGCAAGATGGAGCTCGACCCCATCAACGCAGGAAAGTGTTTGATGTCCTGGAGGAGCACTTTGTGGACCGCATTCTGATCTGGGGTACCCAGAGGCCACTGGCATGGGTCTCGATTAGCCTGCATATTCTCCGGATCTGAACACATGCGACTCCTTTTTGTGGGCTATATTAAAGACAAAGTGTACAGCAATAACCACAAAACCATTACTAAGCTGAAAACAGCTATTCAGGTGGTCATCGACAGCATCGATGTTCGACACTTCAGCGAGTCATACAGAATTTCGCTATTCGTCTGCGCCACATCATCGCCAATGATAGCAGGCATATCGAACATGCCATAACCAAAATCTGAATATCTGTAATGACGTTTACAGGGTGAATAAAGTGTGTGCACGCCGTAATTTGTGAATAATTTACGTTTTTTTCATATTGTTCAATAACTGTCACCCTGTAGCATTCTCTGCAGACAGGGAAGTAGGCGTCCAACAACCCCCTTCCCCCCCTCTTCCTCCCAGAACCATGAAGTATTTTTTTCTTTTTTTTACTGGGGGTTAACGTCAGTCACGTTAAAATATGGCAGATATTAGTCGAAATGAATATGAGATTGAATTTTGCCTTGTGAACGCTTACAATGACTGTTAGATTGCGAAGTTTGGCAGCTGCGATGTCTGTAAGTTGTGGTACTAAGTTGAACTTGTGCTTTCTGCTTACCATTGCTACGTGCTGATACACTTCGTGTCGACTGTCTTAGGTTCACGTCTGCTGCCACCTTTAGTGATCTAACATCTATAACACTATAGTAGCGCAGCAAATTCCTGTTGTCTGTGTCAACTGAAAAATAAATAGCATAATGATTGTGTTTTGACATGAGCAGCTCTATGATTTTCTTTCACATACTCTTGTTAGTTCCACATGTAACTGATACCATAGCTGCTGATTATCTGCGTGCAGACATGACTGGAATTGCACCACTGTATAGCAGACAGCTAACATCTCTCCTCAAAGTAGGGACAAAATTCTCCTTCCTGCTTATTCCGCACCTTACACTGCACTTAGTTCGAGGCTTAACGTAGCACTGACAACTTAAATCGACTTATATCGATTTCTATGGATCGAAACTATGGCGTCTGAGATCACTAAAATTTGAAAGAAAAGAAACATGGCTTTAACAACATAATAATTACCAAACACTTGAACGCTTTTAAGAAGGGATTTATGTAAAATTGGTCGTAAATGCTGAAAATGTTTTGGCGCCAGATAGTTTTTACCATATTGAAAATGTTGTCTCCAGTCTACAGAGTTTAATTCATGCTACAAATGTGCAGCTCATCGCCTCCTTTTCTGCACGACTCTGTCCTTTTTTGCAATGTTTAATTATTACCTGTCATCAGAGACGACATCTGTAGTATAGAAAACTGTGAGCCCATCTGCGATGCGATTCAATAGGATTTATTAAAGAAATGCACACATTATGGAACAGAAAACCGAATGAAAGGTTTAATAACCTCATTTAGAAGAGACGCCCAAACGCAACATTTTGCTCATCGACTATTGTTAATATTTCCTCAAATGGTGCTTGTCTGGTGTTTAATAATAGTAACACTGGAAGAAGCAGCACCATTATGAGACTAGGATATGATGCATGTTGCTTAACTACAAACCTATTGAAGGAGATTGGTGATGTGTGCATTGCTAGTGCGGAAATGTCAGTGAAAGAAGTTGCCAGAAGGGCATACTACGAAGATCAGACTAGAATTCTAGAGCTACCTGAAGACCAAAAAGACCAAAATATGGTTATGGTCACGTTAAAGCACTTTTTTCAGGCATGAATTCTAATAAAATATTTTTTCCGTATTACCTGCAGCTTCCATTTTTCCAGTGTATAAGGAACATTTTTTGTTGAGCCACTGCAGATAAAAAGGTGAAATTTGCTGCTCCTATGTTCATACTATAAACAAATTACTTTTGTACAAAATTTTCCATACTGTCTTACTGACAAATATATTTAAATTTTTGACAAATATATTTAAATTTTTACAAAACAAAAATTACTACGTATCATACAGGTATATTTCTAAATCTAATATGAAAATACTGGTACATGGATTTATCTAAGTACTAAGAACAAACTACCACACTTTGAAAGTAGTATGTAACCCACCCTTTGAGAGAATGTTCCTCATGTACGTATTCTAAAAGTACCCAACAGTCCCCCGATCAAATTATTTGACAAAAAATTGAAAAAATCCAGATTATAGCCAATAACATAATGACAACATATGCAAATTTTGGTTTAATTATTTCTCAAACAGTAAAAAGCTACATTAGCTTGTATGTACCCGTGTATTTCCTCATACATCCCTCCTTAATCCTTTAGTCTTTACAGTGTCTCAAAGTTTCATTGTTCTTCCAGACATGTCACTGACAATAACAGATTTATGGTAAATTAAGATAATGAAATTGACGAATCCTAATCTTTTATATTGATGTGAATAGCCCATACACCTGGGTGATGTTGCAGCGTCATCTGATGTCTAATTGGGAATGACTTCCTCCAGAGAGTATCTGAACGTTTGATGTGAAAAAACGTACCAAACAGTAATACCGTAGGGTACATATTAGAAATGGGTGTTTTTGAGAGTATTAACGAGTTACAATTAGATTTGACCAGAAAAATAGCACCACAATCTGTAAGTAAAACAAGGGCGAAAATAATTACGATCACATATGATCAGAAAAACTATGTTATTCATTACAGAAATTTGAAACTATGTTTACAACATAAGCTGCTTTTAAAAATGATTAATCGCATTTTATTATTTAGGCAAGCGTTCTGAATGAAACTGTTGTTGTTGTTGTTGTGGTCTTCAGTCCAGAGACTGGTTTGATGCAGCTCTCCATGCTACTCTATCCTGTTCAAGCTTCTTCATCTCCCAGTATCTACTGCAACCTACATCCTTCTGAATCTGTTTAGTGTATTCATCTCTTGGTCACCCTCTACGACTTATACCCTCCACGCTGCCCTCCATTACTAAATTGGTGATCCCTTGATGCCTCAGAATATGCCCTACCAACCTATCCCTTCTTCTAGTCAAGTTGTGCCACAAATTTCTCTTCTCTCCAATTCTATTCAGTACCTCCTCGTTGGTTATGTGATCTACCCATCTAATCTTCAGCATTCTTCTGTAGCACCACATTTCGAAAGCTTCTATTCTCTTCTTGTCTAAACTATTTATCGTCCACGTTTCACTTCCATACATGGCTACACTCCATACAAATACTTTCAGAAACGACTTCGTGACACTTATATCTCTACTCGATGTTAACAAATTTCTCTTCTTCAGAAACGCTTTCCTTGCCATTGCCAGACTACATTTTATATCCTCTCTACTTCGACCATCATCAGTTATTTTGCTTCCCAAATAGAAAAACTCGTTTACTACTTTAAGTGTCTCATTTCCTAATCCAATACCCTCAACATAACCCGATTTAATTTGACTACGTTACGTTATCCTCGTTGTGCTTTTATTGATGTTCATCTTATGTCCTCCTTTCAAGACAGTGGCCATTCCGTTCAGCTGCTCTTCCAGGTCCTTTGCTGTCTCTGACAGAATTACAATGTCATCAGTGAACCTCAAAGTTTTTATTTCTTCTCCATGGATTTTAATTCCTACTCTGAATTTTTCTTTTGTTTCCTTTACTCCTTGCTCAATATACAGATTGAATAACATCGGGGATAGGCTACAACCCTGTCTCACTCCCTTCCCAATCATTGCTTCCCTTCCATGCCCCTCGACTCTTATAACTGCCATCTGGTTTCTGTACAAATTGTAAATAGCTTCTCGCTCCCTGTATTTTACCCCTGCCACTTTCAGAATTTGAAAGAGAGTATTCCAGTCAGCATTGTCAAAAGTTTTCTCTAAGTCTACGAATGGTAGATACGTAGGTTTGCCTTTCCTTAATCTATTTTCTAAGATAAATCGTAGGATCAGTACTGCCTCACGTGTTCCAAAATTTCTACGGAATCCAAACTAATCTTTCCCGAGGTCGGCTTCTACCAATTTTTCCATTCGTCTGTAAGGAAGTCGTGTTAGAATTTTGCAACCATGGCTTATTAAACTGATAGTTCAGTAATTTTCACGTCTGTCAACACCTGGTTTCTGTGGAATTGGAATTATTTTTTCTTCTTAAAGTCTGAGGGTATTTCGCCTGTCTCATATATTTTGCTCACTAGATGGTAGTGCTTTGTTAGGCCTGGCTCTCCCAAGGCTGTCAGTAGTTCTAATGGAATGTTGTCTACTCCCGGGGCCTTGTTTCGACTTAGGTCTTTCAGTGATCTGTCGAACTCTTCACGCAGGATCATATTTCCCATTTCATCTTCATCTGCATCCTTTTCCATTTCCATGATATTGTCCTCAAATACATCACTCTTGTGTAGACCCTCTATATACTCCTTCCACCTTTCTGCTTTCCCTTCTTTGCTTAGAACTGGGTTCCCATCTGAGCTCTTGATATTCATACAAGTAGTTCTCTTTTCTCCAAAGGTCTCTTTAATTTTCCTGTAGGCAGTATCTATCTTACCCCTAGTGATATGCTCCTCTACATCCTTACATTTGTCCTCTAGCCATCCCTGCTTAGCCATTTTGAACTTCCTGTCGATCTCATTTTTCAGACGTTTGTATTCCTTTTTGCCTGCTTCATTTACTGCATTTTTGTATTTTCTCCTTTCATCTATTAAATTCAATATCTCTTCTGTTACTCAAGGATTTCTGTTAGCCCTCACCTTTTTACCTACTTGATCCTCTACTACCTTCACTATTTCATTCCTCAAAGCTATCCATTCTTCTTCTACTGTATTTCTTTCCCTTATTCTTGTCAATTGTTCCCTAATGCTCTCCGTGAAGCTCTCTACAAGCTCTGGTTCTTTCAGTTGATCCAGGTCCCATCTCCTTAAATTCCCACCTTTTTGCAGTTTCTTCAGTTTTAATCTACAGTTCATAACCAACAGATTGTGGTCAGAGTCCACATCTGCCCCTGGAAATTTCCTGAATCTCTGTCTTACCATTATATAATCTATCTGAGACCTTTCAGTATCTCCAGGCTTCTTCCATGTATACAACCTACTTTTATGATTCTTGAACCAAGTGTTAGCTATGATTAAGTTATGCTCTGTGCAAAATTCTACCAGGTGGCTTCCTCTTTCATTCCTTAGCCCCATTTCGTATTCACCTACTACGTTTCCTTCTCTTCCTTTCCCTACTATCGAGTTCCAGTCACCCATGACTATTAAATTTTCGTCTCTCTTCACTATCTGAATAATTTCTTTTATCTCATCATACATTTCATCAATCTCTTCGTCATCTGCTGAGCTAGTTGGCATATAAACTTGTACTACTGTGGTAGGCGTGGGCTTGATATCTATCTTGGCCACAATCATGCGTTCACTATGCTGTTCGTGGTAGATTACCCGCATTCCTATTATCCTATTCATTATTAAACCTACTTCTGCATCACTCCTATTTGATTGTGTGTTTATAACCCTGAATTCGCCTGATCAGAAGTCTTGTTCCTCCTGCCACCAAACTTTACTAGTTCCTACTATGTCTAACTTTAACCTATCCATTTCCCTTTTTGAATTTTCTAACCTACCTGGCCTATTAAAGGATCTGACATTCCACGCTCCGATCCATAGAACGCCAGTTTTCTTTCTCCTGATAACAACGTCCTCCTGAGTAGTCCCCGCCCGGAGATCCGAATGGGGGACTATTTTACCTCCGGAATATTTTACCCAAGAGGATGTCATCATCAGTTAACCATACAGTAAAGCTGCATGCCCTTGGGAAAAATTACGGCTGTATTTTCCCCTTGCTTTCAGCCGTGGGCAGTACCATCACAGCAAGACCGTTTTGGTTAGTGTTACAAGGCCAGATCAGTCAATCATCCAGACTGTTGCCCCTGCAACTACTGAAAAGGCTGCTGCCCCTCTTCAGGAACCACACGTTTGTCTGCCCCTCCCATAGATACCTCTCCGTTGTGGTTGCACCTACAGTATGGCTATCTGTATCGCTGAGGCACGCAAGCTTCCCCACCAACGGCAAGGGGGATGAAACTATGCATTGAGATTAACACACAAAAATGCATTAGTGTAAGTAATGACTTCCAGAAGAACTTCCTCAAACTGATGAATAAGTGTATTTGGGAAGACCATGCAAAATGTACAAAAGATGTGCAAAACATGAGGGATATAAGATTAGTAACATCCTGGGGAGCAAAGTTGGGGCTGTTGCATTAGCTGCCAAACTAAATTTTCAAAGTAGCGTTTCTTCTACGAAAATTTTGTTGCCCTTGAACTGATGAGGCTTAATGTACTCTTTCATACGACCACTGCAGGAAGAATGTCCATTTCGGTTATTTCCAAAACGCCTCTTCTCGACTTGCACTATGGACATTCAGTACATTAAAAAAGTTTCTGGCGCGTCATGGAGAACTATGGTACAATACAGCTCTGAATATCTACGGTGATATCAGGAATGATGTGCTTACAAGTTTCGATTCCTCGGGATTCCCAGCAAATAACAGGCACAATATTCAGCTGCTGAATAAAACGAAAGTTCGCTTGATGAAAGACGAAGTTAATGGTGGACGTATCACAGTATTTGTTGGCATACGAGCAAAAAAGTATATGCTCTCGAGCCAGAGGCTGGGTGTACAATGCGCAGGGTGCTGGTAATAGCTTAAGCATTGATAATTACAGGCAACGTGTGCTGGATTTTGAAGTACGAACGACTGCGCACCACATGACGCAGTCTAAGGGCGTCCTCTTATGGGACGTGAAAACGCACGCGGACGAGTAGCTGGTGACACCACAGCTTCGATTTCCGCGTTCCACTACACTGTAAAGCGTGAAATGAATAATCTAACAAGACAGATTTTTACCTGGTGGAGAGAAACGTGGCCATGAGAGACGATATCGTTTTTATGTCACAAATAAAACCTACGAGCCGCCATACAGTATGGAGTTAAACTCTGTAATCGGTATTTCTTAATCGTATGGTACGTGGTGTGAATGTAAGCCGTTTCAGAGCATCAGAAAATTGAGGATGTCTCGAAAACGTATCCTTTAAGGCATGGCTTGTTATAATAACTCGACTGGAAAATACATATCGGTAATTACGCGCTTCCTGTATTTTATGCTTTTAGTGTTTTCATTTGTGTGTTATGAATTTATGAATACATACCGTTTTAATCCTATAGCACCATGAAGATCTATTAAAACCGTGTCGTTTTCACACAATTTGTTATAGTTAAATACGAAATAACGGCATATGTAGATACAGCCTTTACACAGTGTAAACCGTATACGGAAGCGCAACTGCCATGTTGAAGCTGTCGCATAGTTGATAGCATCATGAGCTGCAGGGAGAAAAGTCGCAGGTACGCGTCAAGCTCCTTCCAAGTTTTCTTTTTCGTCTTTTGTTTTTTGGAAAGATATTCCGTCTTTGTTATTAATTTAACAGAAGTAGTATCTGCAATAGTCGGTGTTATTTATTTTAAATAATGTATATGCAGCAATTATTGTTGTATAGGCCAATAACTGGAATGTTTCCCCAGTGGCCAGAAATCTTAACGTGACTGTCATTCTATGTCAAAAAGTAAACACAGTTTACACACCGGAAGTTTTTGCTGTCATGAAACATTGTGTAAAGTATATATACACCTATCTTTTGGTTTTATCGACTGCCTCCTGCCAGTACAAACCTTTTTTCAATTATGGTCAGCAGCCACGAAAAAAATCTCCTCTTCCATTCAAATGAAATTACAAAACGAATCCCGATTTAAAATATATGTGATGAAGAACATTACCTCAGAGTGATAGCAGTCAATACAACATCGAGAATATGGTTGTTACGTATACGCAAACTGGCATTAGACTGTATACCTTAACTATATTCACTTCCCACTGAATATGTATATTAGATCGTTGTACGGCATTGTGTTTGTACAGCATTATGTAGTGTTTCTCTACCAGCAATTCGCTGTTTAAGCCATCGAAGAGTCCAGAAACTTTTTCGCGATTTTCTCTGGTTTCCTTCCACTTTCGCTAAGAGAGTTAAAGTATTTCTTTTACGCACATCTATTTATGTAAAGAAACTGTGTGGTTTACTCACCAGATACGACCAGGAACTGCTGCTGGCGAGCACTGTGATTACAGACAAATAACTATGAGGAAAAGGTTCCATGAGATGCAGCAGATCGTTTCAGAGCGTGCAGCAACCACGTCAGACGCCACATACAGAATGGTTTGTGAAGACAAACATGTCCCATGTGAGGACGGCGCAAGCTGAAGGTTGTTTCTACTATTAGACGACATAAAATTGTTTGATTTGCACAAGACGATAAACATTTCATACATTCCGATAAGATAAACATGGTGGCTTGGTGTCACTACTCCTTGAAATAAGATGACTGATTTTTTTTTGTAAATTAGGATTTGAGGTCACTATCACATTTGTGACTGATGAGTGATTTAACATAATTATTGCCCATGTTCTCATTATCTTGATGTATACTTTTGAATGGAAGACCATGTTATTTGCTCAGATAGTGAATGTTTAAAGACAGCTAATATAAAAATATTATTGCACGTAAAAGTATTACTTGTAAAAGCATTGTATGAAAAGAAAATTTATAATAAATTTTATGTCTAGAGCATATTTTGTTTGAGTTTTTTTCTTTTTACATTTCTTCTGTAACATCTTACAAAGAGATGCAATTTACTCATGATTAAGCATTACAGTATTTGACATAAATATTACATGTGAAAATTAGTAAAGTGTAAAGGCAATGAAATTTCCTGATGAGGTTACAGTGTTTGACTACATTGTGATTGGCTGGAAAAGGGAATATGGGAAAAGGAGTGTGGCTCATCTTTTTTGAATTCTCTCTCTAACATAGTTGGGTTAGTTCCAAGACATTGCGTTTTGTTTGGTTGTTTCACTTTAATATGATGCTTTGATTGGATGGAGGGTTGGGATGACGAGGAAGTGAAGAGGAGGGGGAAGAGGATGTAGTGGGGAAGGGCAGGGGAGGGGAGATGGTATGGCTTGTCATGTGACAGATAAGGGTCCCTGGCTTGTGACATCATATGTTCGAGATCATTGTCCCTGTCCTTGTGTGTGGGCAACACAATAGGCAGAGGTCAAACATCTGACTATCAGCACTTCCAGTGATATATTTTCGAGGACCCTTGACACATGTAAATAACACTCCTCTTGTTGTGCCTGACTGCAGTATGGTTGTCACCAAGGTAGAGTTTGCTTAAACGCTTTTTGGGAAAGGCCAACCAGGATGTGTTGTCATTTATAATTGAATTAGTGGCAACAGCAAGGAAAGGTTCTGGACTGACGAACAGTTATTACGAATGACTAAGTTGCGCTTGACATGGGTTGCAAAAGCATTGGTTAGGCACCCTTAAGGGTTCAGAAATGTGCTTACATTCTAGCAGCTAAGAGAAAGTCTGTTGCAGTGTTATAAATAACAGAATAGCACAAGATTCTTTTGAGAGCAGTTGTGTGGGGTGTCTCAGAGGCAGAACGAGTTGGTGGAAAGTTTGGTTGATAGACTCAGGAAAATCAATGCAAATATGTATGAGCTAAGGGACAGTGGCGAATCGAGAGCCAGAGCATGGGGCATTGGATGCTTTCCTAAGGGGGCTGGCACTCGATCTGTCAAGGTAAGTAGAGGTAAGAACACCAAAGGATTTGGTCACCACTGTTAGCATACCTTAAGAGTTCAAGGATATAGATAGAGCCTAAGGAAAAAAAAGTGTTCTCTCTCTGGAGATAAGATGTATATGTTCGGGACAATATTGAAAGTGTGATGTGGTTGGGCTGTAGGAACAAAATATGAAATGGGCAGGGGCAAAACAGTCAACTGTGAATCGTCAGTGGGAAATCACAATCTGCCAGATGGCATTTCCATTTAATGTCAATTCTGCGAAAACGTATGGAGTGGCAGAGTGATGCTTATTAGTCGTTGTGAATGGTAAGAAACTTAGAGTTCTATTGAATACATGGACACATGTGTCACTGACAAGTCTGGACACTAGGGTCAGAACCACTTCAACCCATCATGCTACAAGTTAGGTGGGGTAGGCAATAGTGACATAGAATTCCTGTACTCAGTGTGGTTGTGTTTTCAGGTTGAGGTGGAACGGTTCTGTTTGAATGTGGAAGTTACGTCTCTTATAGTTGAAAGGTACTATGCAGCGGTTGGAGTTTCTGATTAGTCATCAGTCTAAAATTCATCTTCTGTGGCACATGGCGAAACTTATGTAAACTTTGTTCCAGCTAGGGGGAACTGTCACCAGTGATAAACAGCTGCAATGTTCATCTGTTGTGAAGGACAAACCAATGAAAAAGCAGCCAAAATCAAGAAGACTCAATTCACGTGTTAAGTACCTCAAGGCACTGGGAAAATGCTTTGGGTGATGATGGAAACGGAACTATCAGTTAGCATGTCGTGTGTAGCAGAACCGCTAGAGGAGAATAAGGTGTTGGATACATCACAATTTTTGTATGTAGAAGTGTCAAATGCAAACAGGAAGTGAATGGTGAGAGAAAGGTTGCCTTCAATTTTGGCGACGATAAAGTGAGTTTGGCCAAAGGGCTGTTAGTAGCTGATCTTAACATTCTAGACAAAGACGGTCTATACAGGTCAAGTGTGGACTGTAGCCATAACGAATCCGCCAGAACAGCTGCATTACATGCAAAAGAAGGGCATTTGAGGGGAACAGATGGGGTAGCTGTGGAGAACTTGTTGTTAGAATTCGAGGACATGTTTAATATCTGTGGCTCTTTGCTGGCAACACAAATAACACAACACAGGTTTCTGACTAGGGAACAGTACCAGTGTCTGAAAACCATATAGGATACTCAGTCAACTACAACCAATTTTGGAGGAATACCTCACCAGCAATTGAACGATGATATAATAGAGGAAAGTACTAGTCCCTGGGCAACACATGTCAAGAAATCTTGAGATGGTAGGGGAAAGTATAAATTCTGTTGCAACTATTCATACTGAAATAAAAGAACAGTAATAGATTAATTTTCAGTACCTAATATTAGAGATACTCTGGATAGCTTAGAGCAGTTTCAGTACTCCTCCACATTAGATCTAAGGAGTGGTTACATCATTTGGAAGTGTTGCCAGAGAACCGACCAAAAATTGCATTTTCAGTCCGTTGGGGACATTACTAGGATTGATGAATACCATATGGTTTAAAAATGCACCACCCACATCTGAGTGGTTTCTGGGTGGAGTGGAAAGCACTTTACAGCTGTGGCAGTGCATGGTGTACCTTGACAATATCATCATGTTTTCAAAGCACATGGAGGAGACTGTGCAATGGTTAAGAGAAGGTCTTAGGAGATTACAATCCATGTGTCCCACTTTGAGTTTTGATAAGTGTCATTTTGCCTTTGAGAAAGTAAATTACTTGGGACATATGATTAATCAGGAAAGGATAAATACAGCCTAGGTTGCTACAAGCAGTGAGGAACTTTCTGATACCAAGACTGGCATTTAATTTTATGTGTGTGTCCAGTATGTTTAATGGAGTACGTTGTAGATCCTTTGGGTGCTCTGAGTGATTTGATAGGGTGCTATAGTGCACTGGTGATGTTGCAGAAGATTGATGGTGTGGTGCCTGTAATCGATTTCAGTCTGCTGATTTCTAGGGAATTTATACAATTATGGCATGCTGGGAATTTTCTAGTGGTTACGTGGATTAACGTGAATCGACGTTAACAATTGTAATTTGTTTTCTCTTTTTTGTGGGATATACTGTTACTATTCTTGGTCAGTGTACTTAATATAATGTTCATTTTGTTATAAGTAATTGGGGTATGGCAATATCTTGACGTGGAAGGATCTGGGAACGGTTTATGGGTAATACCTAGCACGAGCGGTCGAGACCAACAGTATTGTATGTGATGTTTGGTTATTTCTAGACAAATCAAGGGGACCGACGAGCACTGGATCAATTCAATGTATGATTCCGAGGTGATTCCTGCAAATTGCTACAACCTTTGAAGGCCTAGGGACGCGATAGGGTTAGAGCTGCACTGCTGTGGATAGTTGATTAATGGCAACTTGCCACATTACAAGGTTAACTTTTCATTTTGCAGCTACCGTTAATGGGATCGCCACTATGAATGTGACAAAGCTTTCGTTTTACTGGCCACACAGAGCACTGGTAGTACCTCTGGCCCAGAACTTGACCTACCTCAACAATACCCTGCGACTCGATTTTGTCCGCTACCTGGACAACCTTACAACTAGACGAGAGGGATGCAGTTTTGCAGAACAGTTGCTTCAACAAGTGCAAGAATATCGAGATAACCAGCTTCGCTCAGTCGTAACCATGACCATAATCATATCCAAAATTGTTAAGGCTTTCGTGGCCACTTGTTGACAAACTGCCTATTGGCTTCTGTCTCGGGTTCTTCGGCCGACGTTCATATAATGATTTTTCTGACGTTTCGCCAGCACGAGTGGCTGGCATTGTCAAAGCTTCACCCTCCATTGCCGGTGGTGAACTGGAGCCGAGCTCGCGGGCGCAGACTATATGTACCTGGCGCGCCAACGTCCGAGGGCTTCTCTGCGGTCATTTCCGGTGCGGTTCTCCTCTTGCTACCTGCGACGGTCGTTCGCTGCAGTACGGGAAGCCAGGATCCGTTTACCTTAAGGCTTTCCTCTTTCTTGTTCAAACTGTTCGCGTGTTTTTGTATTTCTACAGTTTCTCTGGACAAGCGCGTGTGATAGTGCTTCTCTACAGCCAGAACTTCCGTGTCGGCGAATTTTATTACGTGGTCGGTCTCATTCAGTGCGTGCTCTGCCACGGCCGATTTCTCCACCTGCCCCAACCTGCAATGTCGCTTATGCTCTTTGATCCTGGTGTTGATGGATCGTCCAGTCATTCCGACATAAACTTTTCCTCATGTGCATGGTATACGGTATATTCCCGACATCGCAAGTGGGTCTCTTTTCTCCTTCGCCGATCTAAGACACTCTTTGATCTTCCTTGTCGGTTTGAAAATCGTCTTTACGCCATGTTTGCGCAATATACGGCCGATTCTGTCCGTCACTCTGGGAATGTATGGCAGAAAGGCCGTACCCGACATTTCTTTTTCTGGTTCCTTACTTCGCCGAGTGTTTGGCTCTGTTACACTTCTAATATAATTTGTGGAGTACCCATTGCTCCTCAGGACAGTTTCCAGGTGTTGCATTTCTCGTTTGAGGTGTTGCGGCTCACATATTCGTCCTGCTCTCGTTACGAGCGTACTAATCATGCCTCTTTTCTGGCTCGGGTGGTGGTTTGACAGTTTGTGCAGGTATCGGTCCGTGTGTGTCGGTTTTCGATACACGCTGTGTCCCAGGTTTTCGCCGTCCCTTGTGACCAGCACATCTAGAAATGGCAGTTTCTTGTCCTTTTCTACTTCCATGGTAAATGTTATGTTGGCATGGAGGCTGTTCAAGTGTCTTAGGAAGTCACCGAGCTGTTCTTCACCGTGGCTCCACACCACGAAAGTATCATCGACGTACCTGTACCACACCTTAGGTTTGCAAGTCGCCGAGTCCAGTGCCTGTGCTTCGAATTGTTCCATGAAGAAGTTGGCCACCACTGGACTGAGAGGACTACCCATGGCGACACCTTCCAGCTGTTCGTAGAAATCTCCATTCCACGTGAAATAGCTCGTGGTGAGACATGCATGGAAGAGCTTTCTGATGTCCTGCGGGAAAATGGAACAGATGTGCTCCAGAGCGTCACTGAGTGGCACTTTCGTAAATAACGAAACAACATCAAAGCTGACCAAGATGTCGTTTGGTGCAAGTTTCAGTTTCTTCAGCTTCTCAATGAAATGTCCTGAGTCCTTAATGTATGTGTCGGTCTTTCCCACGTGTGGCTGGAGCAGAGAGGCCAAGTGTTGTGCCAGTTTATATGTCGGTGATCCAGGAGCGCTAACGATCGGTCTCAGTGGAACGTTGTTCTTATGGATCTTAGGTAATCCATACAGCCGAGGTGGTAGGGCTTCTGTGTTGCGCAGGTTTCTCTGTATGTCCGCCGGCAGACAAGACGCCTTGATTAATCGATTCGTATTCCGTGTGATACGCTGCGTCGGATCTGCGCTTAGTTTTCGGTACGTCGTCGGATCTAATAGGTCTCGGTTCTTTTGCTCATAATCTTCGGTCTTCATTACGACGGTCGCATTCCCCTTATCGGCAGGCAGTACCAATATACTCTTGTCGGCGTTGAGATTCTTAATGGCTTGTACCTCTTCTTTCTTCAGGTTGCAAGCTGGTGGTTTTGCTCGGCGCAGTATCCTGGCTGTTTCCGTGCGTATTTCCTCTCCCCTTTCACAAGGAAGGGTCCGAATGGCTGCTTCGGTGTTGGCAATGATATCCTCCATAGGTATAGATCTCGGGATGATAGCGAAATTCCCTCCTTTTTGAAGAACAGACACTTCCTCTTCGGTCAATTGTCGTTCAGTGAAGTTGACCACTGTGTGTGACATGTCGGGAATCGCCTTGTCGGTCTGCTTCCGGCATCTTTCAAACTTTTTCTTCTGTCGCTCGGTGCAGCGCTCGAGTTCGTTCTGCATGCTCCTGTGAGTGATGCTGTCGATCTTGTCCCAGCCGGCGGACATACGGAGAAACCTGCGCAACACAGAAGCCCTACCACCTCGGCTGTATGGATTACCCAAGATCCATAAGAACAACGTTCCACTGAGACCGATCGTTAGCGCTCCTGGATCACCGACATATAAACTGGCAAAACACTTGGCCTCTCTGCTCCAGCCACACGTGGGAAAGACCGACACATACATTAAGGACTCAGGACATTTCATTGAGAAGCTGAAGAAACTGAAACTTGCACCAAACGACATCTTGGTCAGCTGTGTTGTTTCGTTATTTACGAAAGTGCCACTCAGTGACGCTCTGGAGCACATCGGTTTCATTTTCCCGCAGGACATCAGAAAGCTCTTCCATGCATGTCTCACCACGAGCTATTTCACGTGGAATGGAGATTTCTACGAACAGCTGGAAGGTGTCGCCATGGGTAGTCCTCTCAGTCCAGTGGTGGCCAACTTCTTCTTGGAACAATTCGAAGCACAGGCACTGGACTCGGCGACTTGCAAACCTAAGGTGTGGTACAGGTACGTCGCTGATACTTTCGTGGTGTGGAGCCACGGTGAAGAACAGCTCGGTGACTTCCTAAGACACTTGAACAGCCTCCATGCCAACATAACATTTACCATGGAAGTAGAAAAGGACAAGAAACTGCCATTTCTAGATGTGCTGGTCACAAGGGACGGCGAAAACCTGGGACACAGCGTGTATCGAAAACCGACACACACGGACCGATACCTGCACAAACTGTCAAACCACCACCCGAGCCAGAAAAGAGGCATGATTAGTACGCTCGTAACGAGAGCAGGACGAATATGTGAGCCGCAACACCTCAAACGAGAAATGCAACACCTGGAAACTGTCCTGAGGAGCAATGGGTACTCCACAAATTATATTAGAAGTGTAACAGAGTCAAACACTCGGCGAAGTAAGGAACCAGAAAAAGAAATGTCGGGTACGGCCTTTCTGCCATACATTCCCAGAGTGACGGACAGAATCGGCCGTATATTGCGCAAACATGGCGTAAAGACGATTTTCAAACCGACAAGGAAGATCAAAGAGTGTCTTAGATCGGCGAAGGAGAAAAGAGACCCACTTGCGATGTCGGGAATATACCGTATACCATGCACATGAGGAAAAGTTTATGTCGGAATGACTGGACGATCCATCAACACCAGGATCAAAGAGCATAAGCGACATTGCAGGTTGGGGCAGGTGGAGAAATCGGCCGTGGCAGAGCACGCACTGAATGAGACCGACCACGTAATAAAATTCGCCGACACGGAAGTTCTGGCTGTAGAGAAGCACTATCACACGCGCTTGTTCAGAGAAGCTGTAGAAATACAAAAACACGCGAACAGTTTGAATAAGAAAGAGGAAAGCCTTAAGGTAAACGGATCCTGGCTTCCCGTACTGCAGCGAACGACCGTCGCAGGTAGCAAGAGGAGAACCGCACCGGAAATGACCGCAGAGAAGCCCTCGGACGTT
Organism: Schistocerca cancellata; assembly: GCF_023864275.1. Classification (NCBI taxonomy): domain Eukaryota; kingdom Metazoa; phylum Arthropoda; class Insecta; order Orthoptera; family Acrididae; genus Schistocerca; species Schistocerca cancellata. Next base: position 377,303,060 of record NC_064629.1, on the reverse strand, counting down.
GGCGCGCCTGGTACATATACACTCCTGGAAATTGTAATAAGAACACCGTGAATTCATTGTCCCAGGAAGGGGAAACTTTATTGACACATTCCTGGGGTCAGATACATCACATGATCACACTGACAGAACCACAGGCACATAGACACAGGCAACAGAGCATGCACAATGTCGGCACTAGTACAGTGTATATCCACCTTTCGCAGCAATGCAGGCTGCTATTCTCCCATGGAGACGATCGTAGAGATGCTGGATGTAGTCCTGTGGAACGGCTTGCCATGCCAATTCCACCTGGCGCCTCAGTTGGACCAGCGTTCGTGCTGGACGTGCAGACCGCGTGAGACGACGCTTCATCCAGTCCCAAACATGCTCAATGGGGGACAGATCCGGAGGTCTTGCTGGCCAGGGTAGTTGACTTACACCTTCTAGAGCACGTTGGGTGGCACGGGATACATGCGGACGTGCATTGTCCTGTTGGAACAGCAAGTTCCCTTGCCGGTCTAGGAATGGTAGAACGATGGGTTCGATGACGGTTTGGATGTACCGTGCACTATTCAGTGTCCCCTCGACGATCACCAGTGGTGTACGGCCAGTGTAGGAGATCGCTCCCCACACCATGATGCCGGGTGTTGGCCCTGTGTGCCTCGGTCGTATGCAGTCCTGATTGTGGCGCTCACCTGCACGGCGCCAAACACGCATACGACCATCATTGGCACCAAGGCAGAAGCGACTCTCATCGCTGAAGACGACACGTCTCCATTCGTCCCTCCATTCACGCCTGTCGCGACACCACTGGAGGCGGGCTGCACGATGTTGGGGCGTGAGCGGAAGACGGCCTAACGGTGTGCGGGACCGTAGCCCAGCTTCATGGAGACGGTTGCGAATGGTCCTCGCCGATACCCCAGGAGCAACAGTGTCCCTAATTTGCTGGGAAGTGGCGGTGCGGTCCCCTACGGCACTGCGTAGGATCCTACGGTCTTGGCGTGCATCCGTGCGTCGCTGCGGTCCGGTCCCAGGTCGACGGGCACGTGCACCTTCCGCCGACCACTGGCGACAACATCGATGTACTGTGGAGACCTCACGCCCCACGTGTTGAGCAATTAGTCGGTACGTCCGCCCGGCCTCCCGCATGCCCACTATACGCCCTCGCTCAAAGTCCGTCAACTGCACATGCGGTTCACGTCCACGCTGTCGCGGCATGCTACCAGTGTTAAAGACTGCGATGGAGCTCCGTATGCCATGGCAAACTGGCTGACACTGACGGCGGCGGTGCACAAATGCTGCGCAGCTAGCGCCATTCGACGGCCAACACCGCGGTTCCTGGTGTGTCCGCTGTGCCGTGCGTGTGATCATTGCTTGTACAGCCCTCTCGCAGTGTCCGGAGCAAGTATGGTGGGTCTGACACACCGGTGTCAATGTGTTCTTTTTTCCATTTCCAGGAGTGTAGTCTACGCCCGCGAGCTCGGCTCCAGTTCACCACCGGCAATGGAGGGTGAAGCTTTGACAATGCCAGCCACTCGTGCTGGCGAAACGTCAGAAAAATCATTATATGAACGTCGGCCGAAGAACCCGAGGCAGAAGCCAATAGGCAGTTTGTCATAATCATATCAATATCCAGCACCTTGATGGCTCTGGCTCTGCACTGTACAACGTTCGTCTGTATTAAGCGAAGAGCCGCCAGCTCACTTGAACCCTCACTACATCAACTACCCATTGGCTGAATTACCCGTATCCACTAAATAACAGTGAACAGATATTTGGTTAAGATGCTGTTTTGACAGACATAAGGAATTTACTGAGTGACTCTGTTAATGTTAAGTAGCTATTAGGGGATGAGTCGAGATTAAAGAATCTAGTAATAATACTGCCCTAGATTTAAGTGGTCATTCAGTGAAGTCAATGGTCGAATGTAAACAGGAGAGAAGACATTAGCCTGATCATGGAACTGCTATTTAGGTTAAGTACGCAGCCAATCGACCTTGTGGTTTAAGACTCTTGTATGGGAAAAGCTGAATATACTGTACACAATTATCAATGTATAGAACGTATGTCGAGCCTTGGGAGAGTTATCATATGCTGAGATCTGGCAGCTGGACCTATCGAAGAGGTGTGTAGTGCCACCGCTATTTTTTGGCGCTAGTGAATAAAATAATGATGCTGCCACGGCTAATGCAAGGGGCCACGAAAGCAGGTCAGACTATAGCCGATCAAGCACAGTTTCATCAGGGACAACCCGCTAATGTGACAGACATCACACAGCAAAAAGACAGAGCCACTGCAGCACAGTGACACGGTTACTTCATGCCCGAGCTGTAGGCTCTGTTAGGTGTTCATAACGTGAATCGATGCCTTGGAGAAACAAGTACGCAACAAACGATTTTAAATACCCCTCGTTTCTAAATAGATGCATGCAGGACGGCAGCCACAATCTTTGGGGTAGGTGCACGGCGGTGTACGAGTTGACATTACTGTACAACCTACAGCATGGGACTTGGCCCCACTAACTGCTGGCTTAGTTATTGCTTTGGATCCGATCACGAGACTTAGCATCTACGAGTCTACTTCCAGTCTCTGCCAGCCTCCTATCATGAAGGGCTAGTGTTCGAGACTGGGACGATGCAGCCGCCCAACCACCTTCATCTGTGCGGGGATACTGTTACATTCTGCCACCGTAAAGACCACATTACGTAGCCTAATATAGCTTTAGTTTTATTCACGTGTGAGTGCTGGTGAAGAAGAACATGGGATTGACGCCCATGATTTTCAAACACCTGTATGCTGGATACAGTTTAAAAAAAGGGCGTTTTTTCGTTTGAGGTTTTTTGTTCAGAATCATCAATACTATCGCCCCTCAAAGCATGTACCCTTCTTCCTGACCCTCCCTGTATTTCCACCGCTGAAATGAGATGACCGTATGGCACTGATGACCGGGAGTCCCCACCTAGGTAGGGCCCCCCCCGAGTTGCAAGCGGAGAAAATCTCCGACCCATCTGGGAAACGAACTCAGAGCCGCTGCGTAGCTCTCACGCTAACTGCTCAGCTAAGGGTGCGACTGAGTTGCCCGTGCCACCGCAGGCTGCCTGATTATCTAAGCACCTCCACACCCACTGTCTTCAACACACGCTTTAGAGGGCGTAGCTACTACAGAGCGTCATTACGATTGTTTTAGAGCGTTCACTAATAAAACGTATGTTGAATCAATGATGTTTCCTTGAAAATATGTCAGCCTGCGACCAGAAACCACTCACCGAGCCACTGCTACGCTGCCCAGGTGTTGAACTGCCGGCTCCTGACGCTATCAACTCAGTTCCAACACCGACTGTAGTGGCCACCTACCCCCTGCCATTACACAACATATTTTTACACCCAAGTCACAGAAATCTACCGGTGTCAGCTGAGAATTACTTATTCCTCATGTGTCTGTCCGGTGGGTCTTGTGACAGCGTTAGTGTTTCAAACCATACAAAACTTAATTGCTAAGAAGACCTTCATAACGATTAAAGACCGACTACATGTAGGGTTTTGATTATTCATAATGAACGTGGAGATGTAAGATAACAACTTCCTTCCATGTTGAGCGTGCAGTGATGAGGCTACATTCAATTTAAGTGGAAAAGTGAACCTCCACAACGTAATAATATACATCATAGTCGAGCAGGGGACGGTATATCCAAAGTCTTACGTGTTTTCCACCGTTTTCCGTGGAAAGAGTTACGAAACGTTCTTTTTTGCGAAACGGTGGTCGCAGTTGTCACATACGTGGATATACTCGAATTAGATTGTGACAAAATGTTGAAAATTTCGTTCCTCAGTGGAACGGAACATCACCGCACTGGTACCTGCATTTATTATCAGTACGTTGCCTCAACAGTAGATCGATCATAAGGGGCGGACGGATCTCACACAGTCTCAAGGCAGGTGATATTTTCTTATGTGGGTTTGTGAAAGACTCCATATATGTGCCTCTCCTTCCAACAACTTTGGGTTAACTACAACACCACATAGCAACAGTAGTGAATGCAAAAAATGGTTCAAATGGCTCTGAGCACTATGCGACTTAACTTCTGAGGTCATCAGTCGCCTAGAACTTCGAACTAATTAAACCTAACTAACCTAGAGACATCACAAACATCCATGCCCGCGGCAGGATTCGAACCTGCGACCGTAGCGGTCGCTCGGTTCCAGACTGCAGCGCCTAGAACCGCACGGCCACTCCGGCCGCCTCGTGAAATCAGATTCCAGATACAGCAACATCTACATCACTGCGCTGCAATTCACACTTAAGTACCCGGGAGAGGGTTCTTCAAACCACCTGTAGTTTATTCCTCTACTCGCATTCGGGAGGACGACGGTTCAATCCCGTCTCCGGCCATCCTGATTTAGGTTTTCCGTGATTTCCCTAAATCGTTTCAGGCAAATGCCGGGATGGTTCCTTTGAAAGGGCACGGCCGATTTCCTTCCCAATCCTTCCCTAACCCGAGCTTGCGCTCCGTCTCTAATGACCTCGTTGTCGACGGGACGTTAAACACTAACCACCACCACCACCATTATTCCTCTACCGTTCCACTCTCTAACAACACGTGGGACAAATGAGCTCTTAAATCCTTCTGTGCGAGATCTCTCCGATTTCTCCTATTTTATTACGACAACCATTTCTCCCTGTGTAGGGTGGTGACAATAAAATATTTTCATATTGAAAGGAGAAAGTTAGTGATCGAAATTTCGTGAAAAGATCTCACGGCAACGAAAAACGCATTTATTTTAATGATTGTCACCCCAATTCACTTACCATACCCGTGACACTGATTCCCTGATTTCGCAATAGTAGAAAACTAGCTGCCCTCCTTTGGAGTTTTTCGATGCCTTCCGTCAATCCTATCTGGTAAGGATCCCATACCGCATACCAGTATTCTAGCAGAGAACGAACAAGCGTAGTGCAGGCAGTCTTCTTAGTAGACTTGTTGCATCCTCTAGTTGTTCTGCCAATAAAACGCAGTCTTTGGTTTGCCATCCCCACAACAGTATCTATGTGATCGCTCCAAATTAAGTTGTTTGCAATTGTAATTCCTAGGTATTTAGCCGAATTGATAGCATTTAAATTTGTGTGATTTATCATATAACCGGAATGAAACGAATTTCTTTTAGTACGCATGTGGATGACTCACACTTTTCATTTCAAGAATAACCAAAGTTGTAAATTTCACTTCTATTTATTTGAGCACTAGTTTCGGATCGGGACTGTCGTTTGAAGAAATACACACCAAATATTCAAAATGATATTTCCCAAAATATAGGAGCCATGTGAAGATAACTGACATACGTATAACGAACGCAAATGAGCAGTTACAGATAACTGGCAGTGTATTTCTCCTGCTGCCGGAAGGAAACCTCGGGAAAGTGGCGCCAGTAAGAATATAGTAAATATCTTCTTTATTTATTAAAATGTTCTTCAGTCATCAAAAATACAACACTTAATACAATAACAGGTATAAAAGTCAACAATTAAATGAATAGTTTTAAAATTTTTCTGCCTCGTGATGACTGGGTGTTGTGTGATGTCCTTAGGTTAGTTCGGTTTAAGTAGTTCTAAGTTCTAGGGGACTCATGACCATAGATGTTAAGTCCCATAGTGCTCAGAGCCATTTGAACCATTTTTTTTTAAATTTTTACAAAAAACAGTAAAATACTTAAGATCAATTAACTGTAAAGTACAGTATGACAAAGCTGTATGCCGTGATGGTACATAAAATCTTTAAATGTGAACCACAACATTAGTATTAAAATACAAATCATAGGAAATTTAAAAAAATTCAGCACTTCCAATCCTTTAAAAGCGTAAAAATGTTACCTCAACAAGCCTTACAGAATTATATGAAGATAAAAATATTTTTTGACATTTCCCAGGCAAAAACAGACAATAAACTGCAAATTTTTGTTTCACAAAGCACCAAAAAGCAGTGCCCCTAACAGCACTAAAATCACACATATCCGTTTAATCAAACAAGAAAGTGATATCAAATAAGCAATGTATATCAAAGTTTACAGCTAAATAGTATGGCCATCCTTGAGGAAGGCACTGCATAACTACACTCGCAGGCATATGTGGGTGGGGGTGAGGTTGGAAGAGGTGGAGGGAGGGGGAGAGTGATAAGGGTGGGGGAGGATGGATGGCATGGGAAAAGGTGGGGGAATCATGAAGATGAAGGAGCCCAGAAAATGGGTTTTGAGGGAAAACATGACAAGAATGTAAATAATTTAAAATGAATAGCAGCAAATTAAACTTCTTAAAATTGGATAACAAACGCCTATTTACCATTTTTACAATCAAATAAGTAAGAACTACCATAGAGTAACGGAGTCAACAGAGAAACGACACATATATAACTGAAGAGTACTCCTACAGATGATATATGCTAACAAAAAAGAACCAAACAATTTTAAAATAATGTAATGGTGCGTATCACATGATCAAGTAGTAAAACGGGCTTCATGATCTACCATATACGTCGTAAAACGTATGCGATGTAAAGTTACAACAACCTTCTTATCCAATCAGCAGCAAGTAGTAGGCACCACAGACAACAGTCCACACTGAAATCAAAAGTTATATTCCTCAGTATATCAGCAATGGAACACAGTATTGAAGGAGAGCATATGGCAAACCAATGGTAATTGGTTCAAATGGCTCTGAGCGCTATGGGACTTAACATCTGTGGTCATCAGTCCCCTAGAACTTAGAACTACTTAAACCTAACTAACGTAAGGACATCACACACATCCATGCCCGAGGCAGGATTCGAACCTGCGACCGCAGCGGTCGTGCGGTTCCAGACTGAAGCGCTAAGAACCGCTCGGTCACACCGACCGGCAATGGTAATTGCATGAACTGAAATAAGACAGTAAAATATGCAATACGGCAATTTATTTTGATAAAATGGAGAAACAGAAAGTGGAAGGAACAAGGAGGGGCAAAACGCAAAGGTAGGAAGGGTGAGGGTGATAGCGGCCATGCAGGAGCTTGTAGTCGAGGGATTGGCCGAACGACAATGGGGTTGATGGAAGGGGAAGAAAGTATGAGTTAGACATCATTTTGGAATAAGACAAAGAAAGGACTAAACCAAAAATCGACCTGTTCGTTCAAAACTTAATCGGGCTCCTTTATTTTGCTCTTAAAAATATCAAGTTCCCCCAAAATGTCCTACTGCATACCTTTCGATGTGCAATGCAAAACCTTTAGTGTGTTATCTGTATTACCAACCCGATGACTATCCTATATCAAATGCTGTCCAAACGCGGTACTATTACAAGAATCCACATGTTCTTTAAAACAGGTGAGAAAACTTGTTTCCGTTTGTACAATATGAAATGATTCGCACGATCCGCATTGCAATTTATATACGCCTGATTAATTATATTTACCATCCCCCTGATCCCCTCCCCGATTAGTAAACCTATGTTTCAGCTTATATCTTAGTTGCATACTCGTCCGGAATTCTACCACTAAATAGTTTTGGCAAGGAGTGGGCCAACTTTCCAGAGATTGTTCCCCTATATTGCAACGTTAGGTATTTTTTTATATAATCTGCCCCTGGTGGTTTCATCTGCCTACGCTTCCTGTACAATCTGGAAACCAGCGATTGCTTAAAGCCATTAGCCACCGCAACCTGCGTCAAATTTCGTCCTTATTTAGAGGTAAATACAACAGCCGTGGGACCTTGTGTCTAATGGAATTATTGGAATCATTGCCTATAATAGCGTCGGACTATGTTGGCTTCTGGAAAATTGAGAAGCTGAGGCTCTCATCACTTCTCGTAATAAGTAACTCCAGAAAACTCAGTTTGCTATCCAGTTCTAATTTCCACGTGTAAAGAATATTCGGATGCTGCTCACAGAATAAATTGAAAGTCGACTCAAACTTATCATAAGTGTCCCTCAGAATCGTGAAAACATCAACATACTTTCTATAAAAAAATGTCATCAGAAATATCCTGATTCAGACTGAAAATTCTACTCTCTGTATTATTAATAAAAATGTCAGGAGTAAGCCTGAGAGACAGTTGCCCATAGCAAGGCTGTCTGGCTGTTGGTAGTCCTTATTATCAAGTCCAAAATAATTATAAGATACACTGACCTGGAGGAGATTAAGAATCTCAATTAGCTCCCCGCTGCTCATAGTACGATGCAAAATGTTATTCTTGATACGGGAAAGGATTTCTTCGATTGGAATATTGGTATACAAATTCACAATATCAAAAGAAGCCATTAGAATATCAGCTGACGATTTAAGTTTCTGCCATTCAGTCACGAAAATCGCACTACTTAGTAGACTACAGTTACTGGGGAACTTATACAAGTTGTCAAGAGGGGTAAATGAAGAACCCCTGCTATTTATTATTTCCCGCACTCTTTTTTCGGCTTTATGTAACTTCATCTGTGTGGTAAGAACAGACAAATTTGGATTCATACAGATCAGGTCCCTTTTTGCCTTTGGTATCATCAAGAACTGCAAACCATCAATTGTGTTTTTTAAAGTTACATTCACAAACTTTGTTGGATCTGTATCAGTCTACCTCATACCATTATTTGTAAAAAAAAAATCAAAAAAATCAGGACCTTTTCCCTGTACATTACCTTTGTCTGATAGGACGATAACCTATTTCCTTTATTGGCTTTTATAATAAAAGCATTCTCTGTGTTTAATTTCCGACTGATGCCCTCCAAAATTCGTTGTTCACTATGCCTAGCTCTATTGTCCTCGCGCTGAGGCGCTCATTAGCTAACAGTTTTTGTGTTTTAACAGCAGCTAACGTCTCCTCAAGACAGTAAATTTGCCATACGTGCATGCTTCCTTGACTTCAGAGATCAAATTTGCAACATCACTCTAACATTCCGACTCGAAGTGAATAACCTGGCCCCTTGCTAAGAAGTAATATTTTCTCATGCGTAAACTGGATATTAATCAAATGAACAATCAGTTCTGCAAAAGTATGTGATTTGGGAACAGCACAATTTACAGCCCTATCCTGACCCAGTCGTCAAATCTTATTACTCTGTATGCTTCCTATTTGACTCCACTTTTCACTATCATATGCATCAACTCGTTGCTAACGAAGTGGAATTGTAGATACCAATGTCAAATGCAAAAAGTAAAGATCTTTATTAAGTTTGTCCTTTTGTACCATGGGCCATCCTAATCTCACTCCTGACCCACATGGCTTCCGCCTTCCTTTTTACCGTCACTGTACTTCTTTACTTGTTGTTAATAATCACCTTTGCATATTTCGGATCAATGCCATTCTATAGACATCTTCGATTAAACTGTCTCTTCGCACATGCCCTTGCTAACTTCAACGTTTTGTCCACATAGGCATATGCATCCCTTGATGCCTGACGTGACAGAAATTTAGAAACTTTCAGCATGCTGGAGTAATTGCAACTTGTGTTGATCAGTATAGTGGAGAAACGGCCAAAGTTGCAAATTTCACTTTTATTCATTTGATAACTAGTTCCGGGAGAGGACCCATTTTCAAATCATCCTACAGGACAGAAAACCAAAATTACCATAATGTACAATACAGCTGTTAACAAATTATTAAGGGCATACCAAAAATATAGAACGCATCGTTTGAAGAAGTACGTACCAGATAGCCAAAATGGTATTCCCAGAATATAAGAAGCATATGAGAGTAAGAAATACATATGTACAACAAAGTGCAAATGAGTAGTTACAGTGCACTCAGATAACAGACAATCTACTCCTCCCGCTGCCGTAAGGAAACCTCGGAAAGGGGTGTCCCATCAGGATATAGGAAGATAGTGAATGTAAAAAAATACCTACACATTTTTTGAAGTACATTCATATACCCAATGAATCGATGTTAGCATTTTTTGATATAACGAACCTCTATACAAACATTGCAATTGGAGAGTGTCTTGAAATAATAAAGGGTAATTAATAAAATCATAGTAAGTTATTACAATGAAATTAATACCCCTATCTGCATACAGGGGTTGATATAAGTCTACGGGGACAGTTGAAAATGTGTGCCCCGACCGGGACTCGAACCTGGGATTCCTGCTCACATGGCAGACGCTATATCCATCTTTTTTTTCATTTTGTTCGTTGTTGATCGTTGTGTTTGGTTGTTGCGGATGTCACTTGACGTCCGTTCAAGTTCGTTGTTGATCCTTTCACTCAGTTTTGTTTTTTTTTATTACAGAGGCCAACCAGCTCTCTGACCGAACACATTGAGCTGCCGTGCCGGCGTCCATCTGAGCCACCGAGAACACAGAGGATAGTGCGACTGCAGGGACTTACCTCTGCCACGCCTCCCATGAGACCCACATTCCGAACTTATTGTACCGCACTATATTCATAGTGCCCCTGCCCATTATACTCATTACTCGCGGCTTTCTGCCGATTCCCGTAAGAGTTCGGGCACTGTTTGTGCATCCGCACAGAAGAAGATGGTCAAGATGGTATCTGTTCTTTCGGACATGTCCGAAAGAACGGATATCATCTTCATACATATCATAGTAAGTTAAGTCATGGAGAAATTGTTGAGCTGTTGAGTTGGTGGAATTATCATTGTCTTACAATTATTTGCAATTCAGTAATAAATTTTACCACCAAAATGAGGGATTGGCCATGGGTAACAGCCTTGTTGCAACCATGGCAGATATCTTTATCTGCAACTTAGAAAATAGCTATTTTCGTAGTAATCTCAAAGAAAAAACGATATACTGTAAACGTTACTTAGATGACATTATCGTCCTTATAAATGGAAGTGATGTAGAGGTTCAGAATTGTATAACAACTTTGAATAGAACGATAGGAAAATACAGTTTACATTAGAAATGGAAACGCCATAAATTGTTTGCACATCACCATTAGGAAACAGAATGGTAGGCACGCCTTCAGCGTATTTCGGAAACCGACGAATACTGATATGATTATTAACACTTCTTCATGTCATCCATTGCGTTACAAGACGGCTTATTACAATATAATGTTATATAGAATGTTAAGGTTACCTGTGGATGCCAAAAGTATAGAACAGGAATTGGCAACACTAAAATATATTGCTGTAGCTAATGGCAGTTCTCAGGGCTTAGTTGAAGGTCTTGATGGAAAACTGAAGTTTAGTAAACATAACAAGGATGGTGTCACTTCAGGTCAATGCAAAAAGCTCAAGCCTAAAATAAAATACGTTCTCATTAGATGTAGAGGGAAGTTGTCGGACAAAACTGAATGACACTTCTGGAAGTCAAATGTAATTCCTGCATTTAAAACTTCCAATATGCTGAAGTCTAAATTAAGAGACAAAATTGAGATGAGTGATGACAAATATAATAGAACGGGTGTCACAAATTAAATTGTGTCAAGTGCAGTGGTTTGTATATGGGACAGACAGGTAGGTCGTTTTCTACGAGACTGAGGGAATACACTAGTAATCACAACAAAACCACATTCGGAGATCATCTCAGAGAAAGGAAGCGTTGCATTACTGATATTCGTCATAACATGACACTCTTACATATTGTTCCCAAAACTAAGCGATTAGATACCGTAGAAAATATAGAAATATAGCTATAAGAAAGGATCTCCGAATAATCTATTGAATGACCAATTAGAATCCAATGAGAAATTTCGTAATCTGTTTTACGAAATTTCCATTGTCAAGAAGATATGCTTCTATAATTTCACGAAAGTTGAGGTCTCTTCTGGTCTTCGATACTGGCGTCCTTTCGCCTATACATTGGAATTGTGGAGAGTCCACACTGGAAAGACATTGTTTTCGCTCCTTGTTTGACGTTACTCACCCTGACAATTTAGCCTCAAACATTGTGTTATGCACTTACGTCACATATCACATAGGCATTGAACACCACATTATCAGGTTGTGAAATTTCTGGTCACATTTTGATTTTGGTATTTAGTAATTTACGAAAGTATATAAATATTAAACCTTACGACATGGTAACTTTTGAGACTATGCTATTCGCTCCGTTTGTCCCTGTCAGTTCCTATTTCATACTTGATCTCTAGAACTATGCTAGTACCTAAACCTCGAGCTACAAGCTGATAGCTTAATATTGTGTGAATTGTGTATTGCCGTATTTGTGAAGCTGTTGTGACTGTAAGGATTTGTTCATGGTTTTCATGAGTAGAATAATGGATTATATTACATAGCAAGTATCACATAACAAGTTTCAGAATTACGTTGTTTGTCATCCGTCCTTTTACACCAAGACCTCGAGCGCCGTGCTAGTAACTAAACGTCGAGCTATATTTTGAGAGCGTAAACATTGTGATTTGTAGAAGCTAGGTAATTGATTTTAATTGTGTGGTTGCTGCACTTGTTATTACGTGATTGTGATGGTTATGAGTGGAACATTTGATGTTCTCCATGTAGTTCCTTCATGTTTGCTTAACTACAACGAGGTACCGAACAACAGTGTATGATTGTCGAGACTTTATGCTACCTCTATATTATGACATGTATATTTCTATTCTACTTGTTTTTATAACATGAACATGTCATATGACTGGCTTCACTATTAAACGACATACTGAAGGTACAGTGCTTCCTGCTTTTAAGGTGATTTTCAATATTATGTCCCCCCCCCCCCCCTCACCCCCATGAACCATGGACCTTGCCGTTGGTGGGGAGGCTTGCGTGCCTCAGCGATACAGATAGCCATACCGTAGGTGCAACCACAACGGAGGGGTATCTGTTGAGACGCCAGACAAACGTGTGGTTCCTGAAGAGGGGCAGCAGCCTTTTCAGTAGTTGCAGGGGCAACAGTCTGGATGATTGACTGATCTGGCCTCGTAACACTAACCAAAAAAGCCTTGCTGTGCTGGTACTGCGAACGGTTGAAAGCAAGGGGAAACTACAGCCGTAATTTTTCCCGAGGGCATGCAGCTCTACTGTATGGTTAATGATGAGGGCGTCCTCTTGGGTAAAATATTCCGGAGGTAAAATAGTCCCCCATTCGGATCTCCGGACGGGGACTACTCAAGAGGACGTCGTTATCAGGAGAAAGAAAACTGGCATTCTACGGATCGGAGCGTGGAATGTCGGATCCCTTAATAGGGCAGGTAGGTTAGAAAATTTAAAAAGGGAAGTGGATAGGTTAAAGTTGGATATAGTGGGAATTAGTGAAGTTCGGTGGCAGGAGGAACAAGACTTTTGGTCAGGCCAATACAGGGTTATAAATACAAAGTCAAATAGGGGTAATGCAGGAGTAGTTTTAATAATGAATAAAAAATAGGAATGCGGGTAAGGTACTACAAACAGCATAATGAACGCATTATTGTGGCCAAGATAGACACTACAGTAGTAAAAGTTTATATGCCAACTAGCTCTGCAGATGACGAAGAAATTGAAGAAATGTATGATGAAATAAAAGAAATAATTCAGATAGTGAAGGGAGACGAAAATTCAATAGTTATGGGTGACTGGAATTTGGTAGTAGGAAAAGGGAGAGAAGGAAACGTAGTAGGTGAATATGGATTGGGGGTAAGAAATGAAAGAGGAAGCCGCCTGGTAGAATTTTGCACAGAGCACAACTTAATCATACCTAACACTTGGTTCAAGAATCATAAAAGAAGGTTGTATACATGGAAGAAGCCTGGAGATCCTGACAGGTTTCAGATAGATTATCTAATGGTAAGACAGAGATTTAGGAACCAGGTTTTAAATTGTAAGACATTTCCAGGGGCAGATGTGAACTCTGACCACAATCTATTGGTTATGAACTGTAGATTAAAACTGAAGACTCTGCAAAAAGGTGGGAATTTAAGGAGATGGGACCTGGATAAACTGACTAAACCAGAGGTTGTACAGAGTTTCAGGGAGAGCATAAGGGAACAATTGACAGGAATGGGGGAAAGAAATACAGTAGAAGAAGAATGGGTTGCTTTGAGGGATGAAGTAGTGAAGGCAGCAGAGGATCAAGTAGGTAAAAAGGTGAGGGCTAGTAGAAATCCTTGGGTAACAGAAGAAATATTGAATTTAATTGATCAAAGGAGAAAATATAAAAATGCAGTAAATGAAGCAGGCAAAAAGAAATACAAACGTCTCAAAAATGAGATCGACAGGAAGTGCAAAATGGCTAAGCAGGGATGGCTAGAGGACAAATGTAAGGATGTAGAGACTTATCCCACTACGGGTAAGATAGATCCTGCCTAGAGGAAAATTAAAGAGACCTTTGGAGATAAGAGAACCACTTGTATGAACATCAAGAGCTCAGACGGAAACCCAGTTCTAAGCAAAGAAGGGAAAGCAGAAAGGTGGAAGGAGTATATAGAGGGTTTATACAAGGGCGATGTATTTGAGGACAATATTATGGAAATGGAAGAGGATGTAGATGAAAATTAAATGGGAGATATGATACTGCGTGAAGAGTTTGACAGCGCACTGAAAGACCTGAGTCGAAACAAGACCCCGGGAGTAGATAACATTCCATTAGAACTACTGACAGCCTTGGGAGAGCCAGTCCTGACAAAACTCTACCGTCTGGTGAGCAAGATGTATGAGACAGGCGAAATACCCTCGGACTTCAAGAAGAGTATAATACTTCCAATCCCAAAGAAACAAGTGTTCACAGATGTGAAAATTACCGAACTATCAGTTTAATAAGTCACGGCTGCAAAATACTAATTCGAATTCTTTACAGACGAATGGAAAAACTAGTAGAAGCCGACCTCGGGGAAGATCAGTTTGGATTCCGTAGAAATATTGGAACACGTGAGGCAATACTGACCCTACGACTTATCTTGGAAGCTAGATTAAGGAAAGGCAAACCTACGTTTCTAGCATTTGTAGACTTAGAGAAAGCTTTTGACAATGTTGACTGGAATACTCTCTTTCGGATTCTGAAGGTGGCAGGGGTAAAATACAGGGAACGTAAGGCTATTTACAATTTGTACAGAAACCAAATGGCAGTTATAAGAGTTGAGGGGCATGAAAGGGAAGCAGTGGTTGGGAAGGGAGTGAGACAGGGTTGTAGCCTATCCCCGATGTTATTCAATCTGTATATTGAACAAGCAGTGAAGAAAACAAAAGAAAAATTCGGAATAGGTATTAAAATCCATGGAGAAGAAATAAAAACCTTGAGGTTCGCCGATGACATTGTAATTCTGTCAGAGACAGCAAAGGACTTGGAAGAGCAGTTGAACGGAATGGATAGCGTCTTGAAAGGAGGATATAAGATGAACATAAACAAAAGCAAAACGAGGATAATGGAATGTAGTCGAATTAAGTCGGGAGATACTGAGGGTATTAGATTAGGAAATGAGACGCTTAAAGTAGTAAAGGAGTTTTGCTATTTGGGGAGCAAAATAGTTGTTGATGGTCGAAGTAGAGAGGATATAAAATGTAGACTGGCAATGGGAAGGAAAGCGTTTCTGAGGAAGAGAAATTTGTTAACATCGAGTATAGATATAAGTGTCAGGAAGTCATTTCTGAAAGTATTTGTATGGAGTGTAGCTATGTATGGAAGTGAAACATGGACAATAAATAGTTTGGACAAGAAGAGAATAGAAGCTTTCGAAATGTGGTGCTACAGAAGAATGCTGAAGATTAGATGGGTAGATCACATAACTAATGAGGAGGTATTGAATAGGATTGGGAAGAAGAGATGTTTGTGGCACAACTTGACTAGAAGAAGGAATCGGTTGGTAGGACATGTCCTGAGGCATCAAGGGATCACAAAGTTAGCTTTGGAGGGCAGCGTGGAGGGTAAAAATCGTAGAGGGAGGCCAAGAGATGAATACACTAAGCAGATTCAGAAGGATGTAGGTTGCAGTAGGTACTGGGAGATGAAGAAGCTTGCACGGGATACAGTAGCATGGAGAGCTGCATCGAACCAGTCTCAGGACTGAAGACCACAACAACAACAACAAATATTATGTAATTTGATTTACAGTTATTACAACAAAATAAGTTTAACGTACTCTGATTTGGATTATTTATTGCATTTCTACATCTACACACATCTGCATACATACTCCGCAATCCACCATACGGTGCGTGGCGGAGGGTACCTCGTACCACAACTAGCATCTTCTCTCCCTGTTCCACTCGCAAACAGAACGAGGGAAAAATGACTGCCTATATGCCTCTGTACGAACCCTAATCTCTCTTATCTTATCTTTGTGGTCTTTCCGCGAAATGTAAGTTGGCGGCGGTAAAATTGTACTGCAGTCAGCCTCAAATGCTGGTTCTCTAAATTTCCTCAGTAGCGATTCACGAAAAGAATGTCTCCTTTCCTCTAGAGACTCCCACCCGAGTTCCTGAAGCGTTTCCGTAACACTCGCGTGATGATCAAACCTACCAGTGACAAATCTAGCAGCCCGCCTCTGAATTGCTTCTATGTCCTCCCTCAATCCGACCTGATTTCCGTAGTGTAACTTAGTGGGATCGTTGGTTTGCCTTTCTACTTTACATGACACGCAGTATTTTTGTTTGTAACTACCAGCATAGTGTCACTTGATGGCTGGTTGTAAAATCTATGACGTGTATATGCGAACATGAGTTTGTGTAATCAGTGCAATATGTACGTTGTTATTTTGTGCTTGACTTGTTGATATACTATTGTTCCCATGTTAATTAAGTATCGTTCTGTGGTATGACACGGTATAATATGAATTTGATCAAGATTCAGTGAAATGTACTGCTGAAGGTATGTTATGTTCCATGGTATAGTACTTGTTTGTATAAAACTGTATTACGCATCTTTCCATCTGATCCAGTGTGCTTGAATATGTTGATCTGTGTTTTACAGATCTGATGATGGCAACGTTGTCTGCTGAAACCAGTCATCGCAATGAACGCTGTAAAATAGCGATCTTGGCTGTTTGTACTTCTGTTTCTCCTTTGATCTAGATCGCCACCTAACTTGATAATGCCAAGCATATGAGAAGCCCAGTTACCAAAACATGGCTAACTCCATTTCTTAAAATTTTTCAGAAGGGACAAAAAACTGTTTTGCACATTTACTACCTGCTTTCCGAGTTGGTTATTATTGTACAGTTTCTTAGTATCATCAGAATAGTATTTACATCAATATTTTCATTTGATCTTGCATAGTTAAGTAGGAAATAACTGTTGAAATATGGAGTTGACCATGTTTGTAACTAAGGAATGGAGTTGGTCGTGTATGTAACTAACTTTAACTGAACTTCGCAAATTGCATATTGTAAAATCCTCAGGCCGGCCGCGGTGGCCGAGCGGTTCTAGGCGCTTCTGTCCGGAACAGCGCGCCTGCTACTGTCGCAGGTTCGAATCCTGCCTCGGGCATGGATGTGTGTGATGTCCTTAGGTTAGTTAGGTTTAAGTAGTTCTAAGTTCTGGGGGAATGATGGCCTCAGATGTTAAGTCGCATAGTGCTCAGAGTCATTTGAACCATTTGAATATCCTCAGTATTGTTAAAATTTATTATAGGTACGATCAACAAAAACTCAAAACTTCCAGTTTTATTGAGAACATGAGATTATTTTATTAACGATACAAATGTAAGGAAGTGGTTCTGTTAGCCTATACATTCCACAATAGTGTTCAGTTCGTGAAATTATGCAATCACTTTCACAACGTCATAATCAGCCTCGCTATTCTGAATGAGGCAGTCACAGCCATCAGCTTCTGCGGGTACGTCTTGTTTGGTGTCATTTTCATCAATGATCTTCTGAAACCATTTCAGTTCCTCACTTTTGTTCCACTGCTCCCCTTAAGATTTTAGAAGCAACTTTCTGACATCTTGTACCTTCAAGGATTTACTCTGATGCCAGAAACTAGTTCTTGAGGATTTCTGAGGCTGTGCAATCTCGAAATTACAGTTGAGTTCTCCATTAACAGTGGCCGAGTTTGACTTCCTAGTCAGCACAGGTCTTCTTAATTTGTGAAATTTTAAAGTGAAGTGCTCCTGGATCTTTCACACATGTTTTCGCTTCAGCTTTCCAATCAACATCATTCCAGTAAGTATTCAAGAGCTTTACGATTCCATGTTTCCTAATAACTTCATGGTACTCTTGCATTTGAAGAATTTTCTCCTTTTCCTTTAAATCTCTCTCAGTTGTTCCAAACACCCTGTCACTAGGCATGAATGAATGACCAGTGACAGGGAAAACAACTTCCAACTTCTGAATGTTCGGTAGAATACGACAAAACCAGGAAAGGCACATTGTCAAAATTGTAGTGTTCTTATTTTGTCCCAGGCAGCCATCCGCGACAAGACGTACAGTGTGTACACCACTGAAAGTACTCGAATCTGCTTTACTCTCTAGTTCATGAAACACTGCAGAAGCCACTTCATTAGACGACTTTTTCAGTTCATGTTCTCCTCAGGAGTATACGGCAACATTCTCTTTACTTAATGCTAATTTCCCAGTAGAATCTCCAGAAACAATAATCAAATTATAGCAATCAAATTGTAGCAAATGTTTAATAGTATGCAATTTGATCAGGCAGCTTTGGTGTGGGTAGATTCTTCTGCATGTCGAACGATACGATTTACACGCGAAGGGTTTCCTCTTTTATAAGTTTATAAAATCCTTTTGCTTGCAGTTTGTGCAGCATCAAATCTGTCTGTAGTTTCTTTAATACTTGCTCATCGTTCTCATGCTTTACTTTCTCGGTTAGTTGCAGGCAAGCAGAACAAACATCTGTGGATGGGGCTTTAAAACTGATATTAAAATTGGCTACGAAAACTTTCCGGAACAATGATTGGGTAACTTTTAGATCAACAGAAACCGATTTATGGCACTTTTCCACATTTTAGCTATACTTAGGTTGGTGTCAAAATAAATACGAGCACTTCTTGACCTACAGTAATGTGATTCACTTCCTTTAACCTGTTTGATAAAAGTTTTTACAGACGCAATTCTGATGCTATAAACAGCAGTCTTTGTATAACCTCCACGAGTTTCAATGGGTAGAGGGCATCTTTCTTTCTTGAAACGTTGGAAAACACCTTCAACTCGATGTTTTGTAATGCCAAGCACTCCTAAAAATGTACTTTTGCAAACCTGTATTCTATTTCCTGCCATGTTCTCAGTAGAATATTCAAATGTGTAACTCTTCTCACCTCGACCTCCACCATTTGGTCGGTGTCTAACCCGAGAATTTCATGAGCAGTATTTCATTACGAAAGCATCCTGACTCTGTTTTGTTGATACAGCATAAAATGCTCCGTGAAATTGCTTGATGTCCACCTTTGTCAGGAGACTGCAGTTCTTCTTTCCTCTATGGCCACAGCTTGGACTCTCCGTACTCTCCGTCCAAACAGGCCTTGGAAGGCCCAACGGCACCGACCGGCCGCCGTGTCACCCTCACCCACAGGCCTCACTGGATGCGGATATGGAGGGGCATGTGGTCAGCACACCGCTCTTCCTGCCGTGTGTCAGTTTACGAGACCGGAGCAGCTACTTCTCACTCAAGTAACTCCTCAGTTTGCCTCACAAGGGCTGAGTGCACCCCGCTTGCCAACAGCGCTCGGCCGACCGGATGGTCAGCCATCCAAGTGCTAGCCAAGCCCGACACCGCTTAACTTCGGTGATATTACGGGAACCAGTGTTACCATTGCGACAAGGCCGTTGGCACCACAGCCTGCAAATACTGGTAATTTCTTCGGTCCACACCTATAGCCCAACAGTGACATTAGACACTAATAAAAACTCATGTTGTAACTAGGCCGTTATAACAGTTGCTTCTGAAGGAAATAAGTTTTTATTTACTAACCTCACTTTGTTCTCTTTTTCATGTTTCAATTCCTCTCGCCTGATGACTTTCTTCCTGCTTCCACCAGGTGGCGTTTCTTCTATACTTTTCTCCACGTTACAGAGCGATGTCTACAACAGCCACTGTTAACTCCCAGGTCCCATGAACACCCACGCAAGTTACGTGACCACATCTAATCTTATGATTTGTGGGTGCGGAATGTGGTCGATTTTGTTACGAATGTAGTAAGGAGTTGGACGTTTTTGTAACGTAGGTTGGTTTTCTACTGCTGAAGTAACACTGTTCAGGCCGATTTTGGAACAAACTAACACCGTCATCAGATTCCCCGTATTCTCAACTGAATCAACCATAACCTCGATTAAAAAAAATAGAGTTGGCCATATTTGTAACTAGGCTACTCATACATACTTTAAATCACCGAACAGTAAAGCAGAGCAGCGCCATATACCGACGCACCACCCGAATGAGAAAGCTGTACGCCGCGATGGTACGTGAAAATCATTAATATGAACCGTAACATTAGAACTAAAAGAAAACAAATAATAGAATATTTAAAAAATCTTCATCGCTTCCAACCCCTTACAAACGTAAAAACTGTACCATAACAAATCTTACAGAATTATATGAAGATAAAACAGTTGTTTGAAATTTTCCAGCAAAAAACAGACATCGAACTGCAGAGTTGTTCTTCACAAAACACCAAAAATTAGGGCCGCTAACTGCACTAAAATGACACATATCCGTTTATAAGCGTATACACTGCATAACTGGTATCCCACATTTCACACCATACACAAATCGTGTGTAAATCGTTTTACAATTGGTTTTGATCTTCTGAAGTAAATTACAGTATGATTTGCAAGCAATCTAAGAGGACTGTTCAGTTTGTCTCCTAAATAGTTTGTACAGATTAGGAACGGCAAAGAGCGTATACCACTTCATTTAGGAATGCTAGGTATCACTTGTGCTTTACTCTATGATTTTCCGCCGATTATTAGGTACTATGGCTTTGCGGACAGGAAGTCACAAATCGATTCGTACCACTAAAGCGATACTCCATAGCCGGCAATTTGATTGTGAAGAACTGTGTCAAAAGCCTTCTGGAAATCTAGGAGTATGGAATCAGTTTGAGATCCCCTGTCGATAGCACTCATTACTTCGTGCGAATAAAGAGCTAGTTATGTTTCAGAAGATATATGCAGAAAACTTTGTCTATCGTTCGCAAATACGTCGTGAATTCGGCGGAGGGTAGACTGAATATTTGTGAAAGGTAAACGAAAATTGTAAATGTAATTGTAAGAAATACTCTAAGGCTATGAATGCATGGTACATGTGGAGGATAAACACTTTTACAAATGGTTTGTTCTTTTGAAAACAAAAACTTTGTAATCCTAGATATAGGATTTAAAGAAACTGAATGGAAAAAGGCATCCTAGTATACATTAAGTACATGTCACTGTAGGAACATGATTTGGAATGCTCGAGTTATCCGACTACAGAGGACGCAGGTATACAGTCGGTGACATCCGACCATTTCTAGGTCAGAACGTTGAAGCTTTCCTTACACCAAAGCTAATATGGTTTATAAGATCGCTTTCCAGTTCACCTAACGTATCATTAGTAAGAAATGAGTTACTTAAGATCACCTATCTTACAGCAGCAGTGGTTCTAAAATATCCCTTTGTCATAAAGAATATATGTTTGGTATTATTATTACAACGTAAAATTTTAGGGAGAGGTTCGTTAAACAGAAATAAGTAAAACATGTCTAGTAAATATGGGCTCTAATATACATACCTTAAGTGGTATGAGCCCTTGTTCATCTTCGATGTTACGAAACAGATCTCTTCTACTGCAACGTCTTTGCTTTCCAAATTTTGTGTGCAGGAAGTATTGACGAAAGCAAGAAAAAAAAGTCTACAGACATAGGGTCTAAAATGCATACTTTAAGAGCTACGAGCTCTTGGTTCATCTTCGCTGGTGTAAAGTGTAAACCACATTCCTTCCACTGAACAAGTGCTCATAGTTCTTGAGGTATGCATTTCAGAGCCAGTGTTTACTAGACATTTTGTTGTTTTTTTGGTGCATGCTACCTCCTCCCAACATACGAAAAGCACAGAGCTTGCAGCAGAAGAGCTGTGTTTCATAGTATCAAAGGCGGACAAGTGCTCATATCTCTTAAGGTATGCGCTTTAGAGCCCTTGTTTACTGGATTTTTTTTCTTGTTTTGTTGTAAGGAAATTGCCCCTAAAGTTTGTTGGTGTTTTTTCGGACGCACTGTATTCGTTACGTTGCCTTCTCATTGGCCATGCTCTTCCGTCGTAAGCTGATACACTGACGGCCAATAACGCCATTGTGAGCCATGTAGTTAGAACATCGCTCTTCCGTCCGAAAATATTGATGTTCCCAAACTTCACCCGCTTGATCTTCTCAAAGTACCACCTAAAATGTCTTAACGAGGTAGAATTCAACCTGTTGCGTTCCTCCTACCAAGCAAAAAATATACGCATTTCAGGAAAGTAAATCTGCAAAGTCCACCTTGACGATGCACAAAAAATAGTTACCCCTATCATTTATTTTCATTTCGTTTTATTTTTCTCTCTTTACGGGATGTACAAGTACCGTTTCTGGTGTGAGAAACAAATCTCATACGAAGATTTTTGACATTGTTGTCTCCGTTATGCAGTTTCTTCGCTTGAGGACAAGAACTATAGTCTGATTAAAATTACTTGATGGTTGACACTTCACGAATTGGAACTGGTTTCCTCCAATCAGACAGCTCAACGTCACACCCGAACCGTTCGCCGTTGCAGACTGCCACAACAAGTGGTGAATTTACTACCAATTCCTTGTCCGGTAGCCTTTCTTGATGTGTTTGGACCATGAATCACGCGTCTGGTACTTTTATTTCGTATTTCATCGTACATGATAACCACGCCACCAACAACTCACACACTCATAACGAAGGTAATAAAATACACAAGCTTCATACACAGCACTAACTAAACAGTACTGGATACTTCTGCTCAAGTCGCGATTCAGCGTCACATATCCGGTTATCATAATCACAGAGATCGGCTTAAGGTAGATAAGCTTCGCACAACATTGCAGGAAACCGAGTTTTTGAAGGCTACAATTCATCATTGTTACTGGGTGATTACCGTCAAACGTAAAATAACTTGAATCAGTGTTGTACTTTAAAGCAATGGTTAGCATGACATCCTGTCGTTCTGAAGGCCGTAGGTCTGAATCTCGGCAAATGTCACGAATATTTTTTTTTTAATTTCTAAATTTAATCAAAAGAGTTTGATTACCACTTTTATTCAATTAATTGGTTTAAATGTAATTTTTTTATTTTTAATTCTTCGGCATGTCATTTTCGTCATCGTATTAACTTTTTAAATTTCTTCTTATCTTTCTACGTGTCATCATTTTTTCGTCAGGAATCTGCCTATGTCGTCTACAGTCTGCAACCAAGTGCCAACGAGGACTGCTCGTCGGTTACGGTAACGCGGCAGCTCGTGTAGCCCGTGAGGGGGTAGTTTCAGGTAACTACGGACAGCAAGGAAATATTTGCTTTTAGCGCTGAAACTGGACTTTTCCTGTCTTGAGTTTGCTCTTAGAGGTTCGCTTTAATAGCTGTGAACAAAGCGACCGTGAGTTTAGTGCTGCCGCAGATTTTTGACCCGCGCTTTCTCGGATACATTACACATCACGAGGTTGTGGTTAGCTTAGGACATGAGTTTAAAAAGTTCAGGGCTATAAAACGCGTGTCCTCCCGCAGTTT
Organism: Schistocerca cancellata; assembly: GCF_023864275.1. NCBI lineage: Eukaryota > Metazoa > Arthropoda > Insecta > Orthoptera > Acrididae > Schistocerca > Schistocerca cancellata. The sequence continues at coordinate 377,279,531 of NC_064629.1, read as the reverse complement.
TGTCACTGCTCACTTAAAATCAGCCGTCGAAAGAGTATCTCTCACTTCCGACATATCTTGCGGCGGCCAGTTCCAATATAGCTTCGCTTTACACATTAAGGAGGAACGACAGGGTGATGGACGAAAATGCTGAATAAATTCAGGATTTTTTTCTGAATACTGGAATGTAGTACACAAATGGAGTTTTTACAGTGAATAAACCATACACTGAAGTTTTTATTGGTATTTTTTATTGAAAGGGAGTAATATCTTCACTGTGTAATTGGGATTTTCCCGAAGCGGCTCTGAAAGGAGGTAGATCGGCGGTTGTCGCCATAACTCTGGTTGTGGTTATCTGAAACATGAAATTAACGCATCACCCTGAGCCTTAGATACGCAATTTCACTTCATCGTAGGGATCAGCAAAAACATTTTTTTTGGTGAAATTATAGATATTTGAAAAAATGGCACTTATGGCAACCTCTTTTTTGGCCGAAAAAAATATTAATTATCAACTTTAAGAAAATCGACTTCGATGAACTGAGGAGAATTGAAGTTGCTTCAAGGGAAGCCAAAAAAGATTAAAAACGGATGAAAATTGTAGAGTGGGCGTCTGCAAGCATGTCGAAAAACATGGTTATCAGAAAAACGCGTTTAAAGTTTGACAAATATTTATCATATAAAAAAGGATAAAGCTTGAAACGTACGGGATTTCATCGATGCCTGGTCCATAATAACTATCGTCCCGGCTAGTTGATGGCCGCTTTCTGCTACTTTGACCTGATAAGCCCTCAGTTTCGTCCTCAAAGCCCTTTTCGTCGCTGAAAGCCTCGCCACTGACGTCTCTATCTCCACAGAATCGGCATATTTCATCGCCGATTTTGATTTGAAGGGCTTTTGCCTCGTGCATTAATGCAGTATGGCCTACATTGAATAGAAATACGGCCAAATTTGAAGCAACGTTGACAATTTCGCTTCGACTGGATGTTATTTTTGGAGCGTATCTCCAAATGAGACTTACTGAAACTTTCGCCCATATTTTGAGTAAAACTGCCCAAACAACTCTCCAGCAAATCAAATGGTTCAAATGGCTCTAAGCACTACGGGACTTAACATCTGAGGTCATCAGTCCCCTAGACTTAGAACTACTTAAACCTAACTAACCTAAGAACATTACACACATCCACGCCCGAGGCAGGATTCGAACCTGCGACCGTAGCAGCAGCGCGGTTTCGGACTGAAGCGCCTAGAACCGCTCGGCCACAGCGGCCGGCTCCAGCAAATCAATTCTACTCAAATCCGTATAAATATCGGCGATGACATCGATAGCGACTTGCGGCAATGACGTTTTGTGTTTATAGCTTTCCAGTTCAACGTTTGTTTTAGCTTCAAACGCTCACGGAATCGTTACTTTTTGGAGTTCGCGCATAATATTTTGGGGAATAATTCAATGTAGGTACGTTTGAATTCTATAAAAAAATTCGACTGTCACCCTGTCATTCCCCCTTAACAGCATATGTGAAGTGACTTGCCGTGTTTGTGGGTTACCTGCAACTGAGCGGTACCCGGCGGTCGATGAGGCAAAGACGTAGCTACAAGTGACAAACGTCAACTACCAATAATTTTAAACGGGCTATAGCTTTGTTTTTTGGTACAGTGGACTGGATAAGATAAAAGCTACTGATATTTCATAACGTGGGATGGCGCGAAACCTTCGGCACTGCCGCTTTGTAGTCCTGGGAGCGGAAGACAGCAGCAGAGCGGCCCGTATCAGCTGACGCAAGCGGCGGACCCTGCTAGCTCTCGGCTGTGCGCCTTGCTCGGCGCTGCGCGGCCTCTTTGTCGTGTGTCGAGATTTACGACTAGCTGACAAAAGAAGCTCTCGTCCCGCAGCTGCCTGCGGCGCCCGGTAACGACTCTCATGAAGCGCCCTGAGCTGATTCAACACCGTGACTGTTTCTTTCTCACAGGAATATCAGTCGGCGTCTGCTCCAGGTTACGGTTAGTCGTAAAAATGCTTTTGCGTAGGTCAGTTTTTATGTTCTCCGCCGAAGTCAGGAGCTGCAGACCACGTCGGGCTCTCAAACGTCAACGCAAAATTTCGTATGTACGGAGGTTGTCATACGCTGTAATCACAACTAAGGCGTAAACCTTTCGTGTATCTGAATAAGGAACGTATTACTATTTTGAAAACGAAAATTTTATGTTACCCTCAAACGAAGTTGTGAGTTCTTTGTATCATAAATGGTGTTTTAGGATTGAAAAGGACACCGCTTTGTTTTAGCAATGAAAATTAACTTATTTTGCTTTCATTACAAATATTGATTCAGAAATTTGGAATATAAAATATCAGTTTAACACAAAAAATTCGAAATAAATCACAAAAGGAAAAGTAAGTTTACGGAACACTGAACGACAGAGAAGTGAGGTGAAAATTAAAAATCTCAAACTATTTTATTGTATTAGAAATAACGTGAAACAGTAATAAATTGCTGGAAGAAGGACATACAGTGTGTGAAAAATTAGCGGTCTAAAGTGAATTTCATATATGTACTGGTACACAATTTTTCACGAAAGTATTCACCCATGTTCTTTCACATTTTTTATACACCAATGAACGACAGGTTTGGCAAATTGGTCAACTGGAGGAATGCAATACTGGTTGGCTTTTTTTTTCTCACTAGCATGAGGAGCAGTGTCATTTTCATTATTGTAAGAAGGGTCATGTTCACCTTCAAGTTCAGCTGCATCACTACCTTCATCTCCTTCTAACACTTGCCTCCCAAAGTCCGGAAAATCTGGATCGAGCACTGACATATGTTAATGAGAGCTAGAAGCCGTAGTAACACAGAAAATACCAGGTGTAGAAGTGTAAAACCGGAATTTCGCTATAGATGGTGCTTGTAGGGCCCGTGAGACCGCGTCTGCAGCGCCATCTACTTCCTGCAACGGCTCACGACGAATGCCAACACACAGTAGCCAAAGTTCCATAGATCGGTATTTGTTTCGAACCCGTAAACATGTCGAGTTTTTGCCTACGAATTACGATTTGCGGACAGCATTGGTCTTCTGTTACCATGTGAAGAAAACTGCTGCAGACTCGCATCGAATGCTTGTCGAAGCTTTCGGCGAACATGCTCTTGGAAAAACGTAGTGTTGCGAGTGGTTCAAAAAATTCAAAATTGGTGATTTTGACGTGAGAAACAACGAGCGCGGGAAACCGCCGAAAAAGTTCGAAGACAACGAATTGCAGGCCTTATCGGATGAAGATGATACTCAAAATAAACAGGAACTCGCGGAACAATTGTATGTGACGCAGGAAACCGTTTCTCTTCGGTTGAAAGCTATGGAAAGATGCAGAAAGTGGGAAAATGGGTTCCATATGAACTAAATGAAAGATAGCAAACAAATCGAAAGATCGCTTGTGAAATGCTGCTCGCCAGATACAAAAGAAAGTCGTTTCTCCGTCGAATAGTGACAGGTGATGAAAAACGGATATATTTTGAGAATCCTAAGCGTCGTAAATCATGGGTGAATCCAAGCAAATCATCGTCATCCACCGCAAGACCAAATCGCTTTGGAAATGTGCTGTGTTTGGTGTGATCAGAAGGGTGTCATCAATTACGAGCTGCTAAAACGTGGTGAAACCGTTAACACTGCTCGCTACCAACAGAAAATGATCGATTTCAATCGAGCAATACGTGAAAAACGACCGGAATATGGAAAAAGGCAACACCAAGTCATGTTGCTCCATGATAACGCCCCATTACTCACAGCAAAACGGGTCAGCGAAACGATCGATGCGTTCAGTTGGGAAATACTACTTATTCTCCAGACTTGGCTCCGTCCGGTTATCATGTACTTGCATATTTGCATGACTGGGACACGTTATCACTGAACAACGCCTCAATTCGTATAAAAATGTACGCAAATAGCTCGTTGACTGGTTCGCTTCAAAACAAGAACTGCTTTTTTTTTTTGGGTGGATTTCTTAGCCTGCCAGAGAGATGGGAGAAATGTATAAAAAGCAGTGGTGATTGTTTTGAATAAAATATTGTTTATCAGTTTCAAACAACAGACGTGTAATTATTGCAGTCAAATTCCGGTTTCATCCTCCAACACCTGGTAAATGAAAACAGTGATTAAAAATAAAATGATGTTTAATTGATAATTGAATTTTGACCATATAGAAAACAAAAACATTTGCGATGCCGTGGGGTCAGTAATGGCACCACCCAAACTTTACAACGGTGCACTGAGAAAGAGGACGACCCGACAATGTTTCTAGTTTGTCTGCCGGTTGGTTAGCTGCAGCCGATGAGGTATGTGGAACCACCAACAATAGAATGACCAGTGGTAGCCGAGCGGTTCTAGGCGCTTCACTCTGGAACCGCGCGACCGCTACGGACGCAGGTTCGAATCCTGCCTCGGGCATGGATGTGTGTGATGTCCTTATGTTACTTAGGACTGCTCTAATTCATAATACATTTCTTACATATTCTCATACAGGGTGTTTCAAAAATGACGGTATATTTGAAACGGCAATAAAAACTAAACGAGCAGCGATAGAAATACACCGTTTGTTGCAATATGCTTGGGACAACAGCACATTTTCAGGCAGACAAACTTTCGAAATTACAGTAGTTACAATTTTCAACAACAGATGGCGCTGCGGTCTGGGAAACTCTATAGTACGATATTTTCCACATATCCACCATGCGTAGCAATAATATGGCGTAGTCTCTGAATGAAATTACCCGAAACCTTTGACAACGTGTCTGGCGGAATGGCTTCACATGCAGATGAGATGTACTGCTTCAGCTGTTCAATTGTTTCTGGATTCTGGCGGTACACCTGGTCTTTCAAGTGACCCCACAGAAAGAAGTCACAGGGGTTCATGTCTGGCGAATAGGGAGGCCAATCCACGCCGCCTCCTGTATGTTTCGGATAGCCCAAAGCAATCACACGATCATCGAAATATTCATTCAGGAAATTAAAGACGTCGGCCGTGCGATGTGGCCGGGCACCATCTTGCATAAACCACGAGGTGTTCGCAGTGTCGTCTAAGGCAGTTTATACCGCCACAAATTCACGAAGGATGTCCAGATAGCGTGATGCAGTAATCGTTTCGGATCTGAAAAATGGGCCAATGATTCCTTTGGAAGAAATGGCGGCCCAGACTAGTACTTTTTGAGGATGCAGGAACGATGGGACTACAACATGGAGCTTTTCGGTTCCCCATATGCGCCAGTTCTGTTTATTGACGAAGCCGTCCAGGTAAAAATAAGCTTCGTCAGTAAACCAAATGCTGCCCACATGCATATCGCCGTCATCAATCCTGTGCACTATATCGTTAGCGAATGTCTCTCGTGCAGCAATGGTAGCGGCGCTGAGTGGTTGCCGCGTTTGAATTTTGTATGGATAGAGGTGTAAACTCTGGCGCATGAGACGATACGTGGACGTTGGCGTCATTTGGACCGCAGCTGCAACACGGCGAACGGAAACCCGAGGCCGCTGTTGGATCACCTGCTGCACTAGCTGCGCGTTTCCCTCTGTGGTTGCCGTACGCGGTCGCCCTACCTCTCCAGCACGTTCATCCGTCACGTTCCCAGTTCGTTGAAATTTTTCAAACAGATCCTTTATTGTATCGCTTTTCGGTCCTTTGGTTACATTAAACCTCCGTTGAAGACTTCGTCTTGTTGCAACAACACTGTGTTCTAGGCGGTGGAATTCCAACACCAGAAAAATCCTCTGTTCTAAGGAATAAACCATGTTGTCTACAGCACACTTGCACGTTGTGAACAGCACACGCTTACAGCAGAAAGACGACGTACAGAATGGCGCACCCACAGACTGCGTTGTCTTCTATATCTTTCACATCACTTGCAGCGCCATCTGTTGTCGAAAATTGTAACTACTGTAATTTCGAAAGTTTGTCCGCCTGAAAATGTACTGTTGTCCCAAGCATATTGCAACAAACGGTGTATTTCTATCGCTGCTCGTTTAGTTTTTATTTCCGTTTCAAATATACCGGTCATTTTTGAAACACCCTGTATGTAATGGCCTCATTGTAATATTTCATGTGATGTGCATGAGAAAGACAAACGTTGTAGATTATACTGCACTAAATTTATGTTTCAATACTTTAACTACGGTAACGTATGCACTACAATGCTACTCATCGTATTTATTTCGTATAAATTTTACAACCATTCAACGGAATAGCTACTAGAGTGGAAAGAAGTCCTTCATTGGCCGGTTGTTTCCCCGTTTCATCACACTGTTCATAGTCTCCTTCCTTCCATCTCCTGGTTTCTTGATGAAAGGCCCTAGCCGTTTTCCTGACTGTCTCCTTGTGTTTCTCAGGACGAGATACTTTTGCAGTCATAGAGGTCATAAAGACAAAAACACATACTTATAGCGTACCTATAGTACTGTCTTCACTGTCCTCTGATCTTTTCTTCGTTACTGACATTCCCGACACACGATTTATGGACCTCAGTGACGTGTTTTGCGCATCCCATGATGGAATAAACTACTCGAAAAAAAAGGAGCACTGAACCATATACATATCTGCGAAAGAGTGTGGGCTAACTACAATGGAAGTAGACAATAAAAGAATCAGCCACATGAGGCTGAAAGATACTGAGAAATAAAAACGTAAAAATAACAAAAATAAAGGCAGTCTGTCAGTAATTTGTGGGTAGTGGTCATCAACCACCATTAAGAGACAGATCTTACTGCGTTATGTCTCACGATTGCCGCTTAGCGTTAGAATAACGTCCCTCTGCTGTGCACTGTGTAATCAGACGACTTCCTGTGCGGACAAGCCTTCTTGCCGTGAACTGACAAAGAGCGCCAAGTGTCAGCATGAATTGAACTGTTGACAGGCAGAACAGTCAACACAAACCACATTGTTCAGTTCATGCACGCTACCTAACTGCAGTGAGATTGCGTGTTCACTTTTAGCTCCATTCCGTAGACCTCCACTGGCCAAAGAATATCGACGTTACAAAATACCTTCTCTGGAAGCTACCTAGAACAGAGTTGAGAACCCCACACGAGAAGTAAACATAGAAGATCTAATGACAACAAACAGACCTGACGTGTCAGACCTGAGTTTCTTGCGGCGTATATGATGTTCAAATAACTTAAGGGAATGCAGTCGGTGCCGTCGTCGACAACCGCCGGTATTTCGGTAGGTGACCCCTCTGTCATTTTCAGGGCAAAACTGCAGCAAGTACGCGCTGTACAAGTGAATTTAAAACCTCGGTTTCCATAAAAATTCCAGAAAGATAACACACATACAAGCACTGTTAACACTAACGCCACCAAACAAAGATGAGCTACGCCAGAAGTCATTGATAATGAAAATTACTAAACAAACGGGTGAGGTAGAAAGAACTCTCGCCCTCCTTTTTTTCAGGGAAGAGAGTAGGATTCCACTCAGAATTTAAGCAAAAATCTTCATCTCTATTTAAAAGGTTACCCGCTAAATAATCTCAACTGCTTCCTTAATTACACTATCCCAATAGCTGAAAGCGCATGTCAGAATCTTCGAGTTATATTCCATAGGATGACCGGTGCCAAGACGATGTTTTGCAATTGCTGATTTGCTCCGCTGTTATAAGCAGAGGCGTGCACCGAGCCTTCGCGGCCCGCCAGGGACCGTAGCCTCGACTCGCTCTGCCCGGTCAGCCGTGCGACGGTCCACCAGAACCCGAGCCCGTGCGGCTCGGCTACTCGCGCGCCCGCCAAGCATCACACTGTTGCGGGCGCGAAACGAATTCTCTGTGGCCCGTTTGCATGCAGTTTTTTACTTCGCACAATATTTACCGGCACAGTACTTCACCTCCGGTCTTATATTAAAATAACTTATGACTGTAACATCAGCAACAAGATGGTCACTCAAATCTCCACCGTTGCTTGTAATTATTAAATCATCTTATTGTTACGTGCGTGTGAAAAACGTCTGTACCTTACGATGCAGTTAAAGTAGTTAATTTTACTAATGGTCACTCTGCCATCCTACTTGTTAACTGGGATGGCGCTGTGGGACCCGTTGACCTCTCCTCGCCAAATGTTAAAACCTGCCTAGTCGTCAATATGGGGTGCATTCTCGGATCGCTAGACAACATTCAAACAAATCGTATAAATGAGTTTTATTACAATATGATAATTACAATACTTAACTTTGTGTTACACAGATGTGTCGCAAGCAAAGGGCGACATTCGAAATAATCTACATCTACATCTACGTCCATACTCCGCAAGCTACCTGACGGTGTGTGGCGGAGGGTACCTTGAGTACCTCTATCGGTTCTCCCTTCTATTCCAGTCTCGTATTGTTCGTGGAAAGAAGGATTGTCGGTATGATCCTGTGGGGGCTCTAATGGCTAAATGGTTCAAATGGCTCTGATTACTATGGGACTTAACATCTATGGTCATCAGTCCCCTAGAACTTAGAACTACTTAAACCTAACTAACCTAAGGACATCACACAACACCCAGTCATCACGAGGGGGGGGGGGGGGGGGCTCTAATCTCTCTGATTTTATCCTCATGGTCTCTTCGCCAGATATACGTAGGAGAGAGCAATATACTGCTTGACTCTTTGGTGAAGGTATGTTCTCGAAACTTTAACAAAAGCCCGTACCGAGCTACTGAGCTTCTCTCCTGCAGAGTCTTCCACTGGAGTTTATCTATCATCTCCGTAACGCTTTCGCGATTACTAAATGATCCTGTAACGAAGCGCGCTGCTCTCCGTTGGATCTTCTCTATCTCTTCTATCAACCCTATCTGGTACGGATCCCACACTGTTGAGCAGTATTCAAACAGTGGGCAACACTATGCGACATAACTTCTGAGGTCATCAGCCCCCAGAACTTAGAACTACTTAAAGCTAACTAACCTAAGGACATCACACACATCCATGCCCGAGGCAGGATACGAACCTGCGACCGTAGCGGTCGCGCGGTTCCAGACTGTAGCGCCTAGAACCTCTCGGCCATTCCGGCCGGCTCAGTATAACAATTTCGAAGTCTTATGTATAGAGGGCTCAAGCAAAGTAATGGGCTTTGACACTTCTATGCACGTCGCTAGTCTTGAGGCTGCTGTTTGACTGAGCCGCAACCAGTCGGGTGCGGCGCTTACGTCCTCTTCGCATAGAGCTCCTGCTGTCGCGTTGTCGTCCTGGAGAGGGATTGGTCATCACACGACTGGCTGAATTCTTCTTGCAGCCCTCTCTGCTCCTTCGTTCCCGACTGGCGTGCCGGCGCTTGACTTTACGCCATAACACTACTAATTAGCGAATTTTTGTAATACTAACCTAAGTATTTAGAAGTTGTTATTGACTAACACGGATGTAAGATGGTTATATCACTGCAGAAATTTTCTCATACTGTTCGACGTTTATCTTTTCCTCACCAGGTACACCTTTTCCTGGGCAAAGTCTGCCTTCCGACTGTATCTTATTTCAGAGAAATTTTGTTAAAAATTCAACGGCCGGCCGCGGTGGTCTAGCGGTTCTAGGCGCGCAGTCCGGAACCGCGCGACTGCTACGGTCGCAGGTTCGAATCCTGCCTCGGGCATGGATGTGTGTGATGTCCTTAGGTTAGTTAGGTCTAAGTAGTTCTAAGTTCTAGGGGACTGATGACCACTGATGTTAAGTCCCATAGTGCTCAGAGCCATTTGAACCATTTTTAAAAAATTCAACAGCTTAAATTTATTACTTCACAGACCAAACACAAACATGTGTAATGTGCAAAATAGTATGAACTGTTCATTAAAAGCCTTGTAGTTTGGAAAAACTGTCTAAATTCCAATCAAATTGAGTACTTCGATACCTTGACGATTTCCTAGTAGAAATTCATGTTACTTCAGACGAAAATGTCAAGAACAAAATTACGGAACATTTGAAGGGATTTGGGAGATTTCAAACGCTATTTCCCTGCTCTGTCTGGTAATAACAACAGGAATTCGCAATCGCTTGGAAAACACAATAATTTTGGAATTCACATGGACACTTCCAGTGACTAAGTTACAGAAAATAAATCTTTATCATTGGTAAGTTTCTAGTTAAGCTTAAAGACAGAGATTCCAGTGCTATCGAGTAAAGGGGGAACATGTTCATTACCTGTCTCCTTGACATACCAGTGCGAGAATGCTTCTCTTTCTTATATAAAAATAAATCGGGAAACAAACTTCACAGAAAAACTAATTTGAATCTCTCTCTGACACTCCACTCCTTCTCACATCCGTCAGACTTCAGCAAAAACACCCTGTAAGTGCGTTATCGTCTCTAGAATAAAATTTTTGAGGTCAGGAGTGGACCCTTATCCTATGCCAGAGAACATCGGTGTTTAGCTGTACAGTTGGTTTTATTCCGATATCACTGTTAAAGAAACACATGGATTTACATAGACTGTGACATAACAATTTCAGGACAGTTGTCAAGATAACGCATTACGTTCTGTTTAGTAGAAATATCACCGGCCGCTGCGGCCTAGCGGTTCTAGGCGCTACAGTCTGCAACCGCGCGACCACCACGGTCGCAGGTTCGAATCCTGCCTCGGGCATGGATAGGTGTTATGTCCTTAGATTAGTTAGGTTTAAGTAGTTCTAAGTTCTAGGGGACTGATGACCTCAGCAGTTAAGTCCCACAGTGCTCAGAACCATTTGAACCATTTGAGCAGAAATATCACTGAACATAACAATATCAAATTTAAATAGAAGGTTGCCTACAAGATTTTTCTTATTTGTAGACAGTGAAGTTGGCCAATATTACGACAAATCATCCGATTCCGGTTCTAAGTTCGGTACTGTTTAGAACGACAATCAAGTCTATGGAGGATGGTTAGTTTTTGTGCCAAGATGAGCAAAAATTACTCAAGGTTGCTCGAGTTCACAGTGGTCGCAAGCAAAATCCTATAAAACGCTAATCAAAATCTTTACTGATTTTATCAGTAGAAACTGTCCCATGTTTCTCGTTAGGTGAGAAAACATGCACTCATCCCTAGTCTGGAAAATATGGCGATACACACGTGCATAGATGGAGCAGCGTGCATGCTTCAATGCCCTCTCAGTTCTCGCAAGAAAAATTAACTACGTGACTGTTTCGTTTCTCTGCTAATGGAGCTCAACGATTCTTTAGCTAATTGCTCGCTGAATGTCATCCAGAGTGAATGCAGTGTTCACACAAAAATTCCTCTTTAGGCGTTATACAGAGCGTGATGCGCCCTGTTCTGCATTTGACACTGGTTCAGAGGAGGGTCTCCAAAGTTTTCGGTATTATGTCTTTCCTAGCTAGCTGTTCCCCACATGTGTCCTTTTGTGCCTCACGTCACGGCTTTTTCAGACCAATGGGAGCATTCCTTTCATGTTGTAGAAACTACCCCTGCCAATCGCAAAGGGCGTACCTTTAAACTGCGTCAAAATATCGCCACTTTTACTCCTTCGTAGTTTATTTCAGCCAATCAGACATTTTGTGCCTGCTCCTGACGCCTGAAAGTTACACGCGTACATCACGAGCGTACCACAGGTCTTTCACTTGATCAGCTGCATCGCTGGTCTGTTTGTTCCCATCTGGAAATTCCCCAATGCAGTTTCCTAAAGAATTTCTCTGTCACAAGCCGCTACCTGCTCCCCTCAGTGTATCATCTGGTACGATCTTTGTCCCTCTCGCCTCAGGTCACCATCTCCCGTTAGAAGCCTTCCGCTGTACGCAGGCCATGACGGCGCAACTCACGTCTGCCCCCAAACTAAAACGTTTCTTCCAGCAGCTTTTTTCACCTTTTGCTCATTGACATGCAGGATTTGGGTTTGGTGTGTTAATACCGTCGAATCGAGTGTCATCCCTTTGCATCTGTACATTTTGATGGGCAAATCTGCTCACTATCACCGAAGTATGTCAGCTGACATATCCATCTACTTGTTACGATGTATAAAATCTCATGTAAGTTGCGAAATTGACATTAACTCAAGCTGGCACCTTACATAGCTAACTATCGCCAACGTATGTCAGGTGACATATCCATTTACTTGTTAAGACGTGGAAAATCTTATGTAAGGTGCGAAATTGACATTCATTCAAGTTGCCACCTTACAGTGAATGTAATTTGAATCTGTCTTTACCTTCTGTGGTACATGATTTCAAAGCTATGTCACATGCAAAGTAGGGGGATCCTCCTAAGTGAATTCCGAGGTAGGGCTGCGCCAGTCAGTTCCATAACTAAAACTTTTAGATTAACAGAAATGTGTAAAATACTTTAATATTGCGTACTAGTTATAGTCATTGTGCAAAAGCTTCATCATCCCTTTTGAAATGATACTGGCGGAATGTAAAGTGTTATGAAAGCATTAGGGCTATTAAAACATTTGCTTTGAATTCAATTACTTCCATGTTATAATAAGTACTTTCTTTGTGTTACATCCATCATTTTACATTGTGCATTATTTTTCTTTGTAAAGGATCAAGAACGCCCTGTTCCTAGCACATCAAACCTTCTCGATTCTCCAAGGAGTGCAGACGATTCGGAAAGAACACTACTGGCCATTAAAATTGCTACACCACGAAGATGACGTGCTACAGACACGAAATTTAACCGACAGGAAGAAGATGCTGTGATATGCGAATGATTAGCTTCTCAGAGCATTCACACAAGGTTGGCGCCGGTGGCGATACCTACAACGTGCTGACATGAGGAAAGTTTCCAACAGATTTCTCATACACAAACAGTAGTTGACCGGCGTTGCCTGCAGAAACGCTGCTGCGATGCCTCGTGTAAGGAGGAGAAATGCGTACCATCACGTATCCGACTTTGATAAAGGTCGGATTGTAGCCTATCGCGATTGCTGTTTATCGTATCGCGACATTGCTGCTCGCGTTGGTCGAGATCCAATGACTGTTAGCAGAATATGGAATCGTTGGTTTCAGGAGGGTAATACGGAACGCCGTGCTGGATCCCAACGGCCTCGTATCACTACCAGTCGAGATGACAGCATCTTATCCGCATGGCTGTAACGGATCGTGCAGCCACGTCTCGATCCCTGAGTCAACAGATGGGGATGTTTGCAAGACAACAACCGTCTGCACGAACAGTTCGACAACGTTTGCAGCAGCATGGACTATCAGCTCGGAGACCATGAATGCGGTTACCCTTGACGCTGCATCATAGACAGTAGCGCCTGCGATGGTGTACTCAACGACGAACCTGGGTGCACGAATGGCACAACGTCATTTTTTCGGATGAATCCAGGTTCTGTTTACAGCATCATGATGGTCGCATCCGTGTTTGGTGACATCGCGGTGAATGCACATTGGAAGCGTGTATTCGTCATCGCCATACTGGCATATCACCCGGCGTGATGGTATGGGGTGCTGTTGGTTACACGTCTCGGTCACCTCTTGTTCGCATTGACGGCACTTTGAACAGTGGACGTTACATTTCAGATTGTTACGACCCGTGACTCTACCCTTCATTCGATTCCTGCGAAACCCTACATTTCAGCTGGATAATGCACGACCGCATGTTGCACGTCCTGTACCGGCCTTTCTGGACACAGAAAATGTGCGACTGCTGCCCTGGCCAGCACATTCTCCAGATTTTCCACCAATTGAAAACGCCTGGTCAATGGTGGCCTAGAAACTGGCTCGTCACAATACGCCAGTCACTACCCTTGATGAACTGTGGTGAAGCTGCATGGGCAGCTTGTAAGTATACTGTATAGGTTTTTTTATTGGTAACGCCACATAGCGCTCTGTATGAAAATCACTGGCTGTGCTGTGTGCAGTCTGTGGCTGGTTTGCATTGTTGTTGGCTATTGTAGTGTTGGGCAGCTGGATGTTAACAGCGCGTAGCGTTGCGCAGTTGGAGGTGAGCCGCCAGCAGTGGTGGATGTGGGGAGAGAGATGGCGGAGTTTTGAAATTTGTAATACTGGTTATCATGAACTGCTATATATATTATGACTATTAAGGTAAATACATTGTTTGTTCTCTATTAAAATCTTTCATTTGCTAACTATGCCTATCAGTAGTTAGTGCCTTCCGTAGTTTGAATCTTTTATTTAGCTGGCAGTAGTGGCGCTCGCTGTATTGCAGTAGTTCGAGTAACCAAGATTTTTGTGAGGTAAGTGATTTGTGAAAGGTATAGGTTAATGTTAGTCAGGGCCATTCTTTTGTAGGGATTATTGAAAGTCAGATTGCGTTGCGATAAAAAATATTGTGTGTCAGTTTAAACACAGTCCTGTATAATTGTACAATGGGGACGTTTCATATGTCGACCCTTAGCCGAGGATACCTCACTGGAATCTTCTGATTTTTTCTTGTAGTTTGTGTAATTCGTGTAGCTTTTGTTTATTGCTAGCGCGTAATTGTAGAGAAAATCTCCTTTGTCGTTGCAGTCTTTCATTTTTGTACAGTAAAACAGTTGCGGCATGCATGTAGATTTGCACCAAGTATTTTCAGCTGCAGTTAACTAGATATTATTTTCAGTGCTATGTTAATGTGTTCTCTTATTTTTGCTCTTCAAATTGTGGTTTTCTGTGTTATCGTGTGAAATATTGTGACAATAATGGCGTGTGAAAAACGTAACACTAGGCTCCAAAGTAAACTGAGAAATAATAGTGACGACGAGCGTAGCTTATCAGCTCCACTGTCTAGTGAATTAACAGACAGTCCAAGTAGTAATTTGGTAATTGTGCATAGGGAAATGGAGCGGGCGGCAAATAATGGTGTAGACAGTGAAACAAATAGTGAACAGGGAAGCATTATCGATCGATCGGTCGGCAACAGCTCGCCTCAGGAATCCGAAATGACAGAACACAATATTGCAAATACTGTAGACTTAGGTTTTGGGTCCTCACCGTTTTCTCAAATGAGTCAAGACACAATTTCTTCTTGTCAAAATGTGAATGTTTCCGGTGAAAATGCACTGCCAAAAAGCATAGAGAAACAGATTCCAGACACTAATACATTATTATTGCAATTAATGCAACAAATGGAACAAAATCAGAGACAAACACAGCAAAAGCTTCAAAAGTTAGACACAATGGAACAAAATCAGAGACAAACACAGCAACAGTTAGACACAATGGAAGAAAATCAGAGACAAACACAGCAAAAGCTTCAAAAGTTAGACTCATTGGAACAAACTCTCGAACAAACACGTGAAGATTTAACTGCTGAGTTACATAATATTGAATCGAAATGTCAAACGGTCTGTAATGACGTAAAAACACAAATTTGTGAGCATTTACAACCTATTTTTTCGCGTCATGGAAATGCATTACAGAATCACGAAGCAGCCATAAAAGAACTGCAAACTATTGTTCATGAAAATCATGAGACCTTGCAAACTAAAATTGACTCAGTTGCATCTACTGATTCGGTTACGCAACTTGCAAAAACTCAGGAAAACTTAAAGGACACAGTAGATACTCTGAAAATTGGTTCAGAAAGACACATGGAGGAAATTAGTTCATTATCAGAGAAAGTAGTTGAACTTTCGGATCAGCTAAATAATTTATCTACGAAGGTAGATGATAATCTGAATGACACAAAACCGGTAGTCTTTAATGACACAGAAGAGTGCGAACAAATTAGGAAATTCAAACAAAATCAGAATCAAATAAATACGCAACACCAAAGAGAAATCCTGGAAGTACAAGATCAGCTGACACAGGTAATACAAGAATTACGTATTTCAGAGGACACTCGCGCCCCGATACGGGAAGAGGGACATAGAAATACGGAAAAGCCACAAAATAATAACACAGGGCATTTCGGAAATTATGAAAGAAATTGGCAAGGTGCACCGAATTTTGAAATGGAAGCATATTGGTCTCAAATTACACAAGACCGAGTAAAACATAGCATCATAATGACGAAACATTTCTAACAATCTGAATTTTCCAGTTTGTGAAATATTTTGAAGACATGTTGCACAAGAATCAGTACCTGTCAAACCCATACAGCCCCTCAGAACTCATCCGCATTTGCTTAATCAAATTACCTGAACATTTACGACATATTATTTTGGTAGGACGTTGCAAAGACGACATTGAAGCTTTTCAGGGGCTCTTACAATAATTAGAAATTGACACTGACAATCGCAGAACGCGAAAACAGGAACACAACAGTTACAGGTCACATCCGTCGCAATTCCGCAATGAAAGAAATAATAACTGGACACGACAAGACTATTCTCACAACACAAATCGTGACCAAAACAGACACCACCCGTATGACAACCGTTGGCAGAGCAGTAATAATTAGAGGGAAAGATCACCTCTCCGTGGTAGTGACTATCACAAAGACAAACAGAGAAACAGACAATATGGGAACCAAAATAATTATTATCAAGGGAGACAGAATAACTTTAGACGCAACGGTCCAGCGCGCAGTTACGATTCAGGGAGTAATTCTCCACCACTTGACCCATAAGAAAGAAACTATGGAACCTACCGACATGACGACAGACGATATGATCGTAACGACAGAGCTGAATTGCATCAGAACTGGTGGGATTCAAACAGAGCAGGGCCCTCTCGACAAGAAGAATTTGTAGAAGTTAGGTCTCCAGATCCAAATAACGACGCGCGCCAACAAAGGGACAATAGGCAATGATTTATACCGCTGGCAGCCACAAAATGTACGTATGAAACTGACGACGCTGCTGCCATAGCTAATAATTACGTAAGAGTGGAAGACATTAGAGACATCTTACTCCAGGAACACGATGTAAAACATAACAACATTGCATATCCTGTGATTCACATTACAGTAAATGACGTAAAATTTACGGCAGTACTTGACTCTGGCAGTCCCATTTCAGTAATTAGTGAAACAGCCTTTAGCAAATGCAACAAATCGAACGACTGTCCCACACTTCCGTTACGTAAGATTAAATTACAAGGTGCAATCTTTGGAAAAAGTGTAGATGTGCGCCAACAAACCAACTTAGAATTCTTTTGTCAAAGCCACAGCTTCTCTATGAACTTTCTTATTGTTCCATTATTGTCGACGGAAATTATATTGGGAGTAGACTTTTTGAATGAATACAAAGTAATCTTAAACTTTCACGATGCTGAAATAAGTTTAGAGAAAGAAGGTAGGTCAATAGCTTTGAAATTTGAAGATTGGCTCTCAAACCATGACGAAGAAATTAATCGGCTTTACCTTCTGTTAGACAACAGTTCGGAATTTTTTACGGAACTGGACACTAACAATCACTCTGCAAGTACTGACAGGGATGATATCGACGGCATATTTGATACTAATGAGTTAATTCAGAATAAAATTCAAACAATTGAGAATTGTAATGACACTGATAGGCAGGACCTTTTTGAGATTTTACAAGCACATTCCACAGTTTTTACTCACAAAACAGGAACAATCAAGGGATTTCAATACCAATTTCGTGTTCGTGAGCATACTAAATTTTGTGTTAGACCATACGTAATTCCAGCACATTATAGGGACCGTGTTAGAACAGAAATACAATTTATGCTTGACGAGGCCATTATTGAGCCTGTAGTAAGCTCATACAACAATCCATTACATGTTGTTGAGAAGAAAAATGGATCGATTAGGCTTGTCTTAGATTCGAGACAAATCAATACTATCATCATTCCTGAAACAGACAGGCCGCAACGTTAGAAGAACTTCTTCAAAATTTTAATGGTGTGAAAGTGTTGTCTTCTATTGATCTCAGATCAAGCTTTTATCAGATCGAACTTCATCCAGAATGTAGAAAATACACAGCTTTCCTTTGTTTCGGCGTTTGTTATCAGTTTCGGAAACTTCCTTTTGGTTTGAACATTTCTTCGGCAGCATTCATTCGCGGGCTAAATTCCATATTACCTGAGTTCTTAAAACGTCACATCGCCTTATATGTAGACGATATTCTGATAGCAGAAGCCTCATAGGAACAACACAATCGCATCCTCAACAGCGTGTTACATATTTTTGCAGAATCTGGAATTACAGTTAACTTGGAAAAGTCTGAATTCGGTAGGACAAAGGTGAAGTTTTTGGGACATATTATTTCTTCTGAAGGCATTCAACCGGATCCTGAAAAGTTAGAAGCAATCAGAGCCATTCCAGTTCCATCCACAAATAAACAAGTCCGCAGTTTTCTAGGTCTCGTAAATTTTTACCGTCGTTTTCTGAATATGCAAATTCTTGTTACACCAAAACTTTGTTCTCTCACTGGAAAAAATACTATTTGGAACTGGGACGAACAAGCACAGTTGGATTTCAATTCTTTGAAAGAATCGCTACTTAACGCGCCAATACTAGCTCATCCAGATCTGTCACAAGATTTCTGCCTTAGCACGGATTCTTCTAAAGTCGGTCTTGGTGCCCATTTATTTCAAGAAGCCATAGAAAATGACACTACCATTCAGAAAACCATTGCTTTTGCTAGCCGAGTGCTAACAAAATCTGAAAAAAATTATTCCGTTACTGAATTAGAAGCTTTAGCTATCGTTTGGGCATTTAACAAATTCCGTTTCTTTCTTTCTGGTAAGCACGTAAAAGTATACAGTGATCATCGTGCATTACAATTTCTTATGTCTTCAAAATTAAATCATGACAGGTTAAAACGTTGGGCATTGTTTCTGCAAGAATTCCACTTCACAGTAGTCTACATTCCCTTCAAGGACAACATTGTTGCGGACGCACTGTCACGCGCACCGGCTGGGTTTGAGAAAAGTAACACGTAAGGCAACCTCGAGAAAAATGTCAGTATTCTTTACATTCAGAAAGTCGCCTTTGAAAACTTCATCACCACATCTTTAAAGGACATTGCTCATGAACAAGATAAAGATCCGATTTGGAAAGACATCAAGAGCAAATGGCATGAAAAGACACACACACAGATTCGGCATTATTATCTGGTTAGAAACAACATACTGTCCAAAGGCTGTACTGTTGATGACAAGCTATGGATACTTTGCATTCCTGACGATTTTGTTAATAAGCTCATTTGGTACATTCATTTCAGCTATGCACATTTTGGTCCACGAAAATGTTATCATATTCTTCGAACGACTTGTTATTTTAACGATATGGAAAAGAGAATTCGAAGAGCCTTGTCTACTTGTAAACTTTGTCAAAAGGCGAAACCATCTACTATCTCACATCGTGCTCCGTTGTTTCATATCATTCCTTCTAAATTAAAAGAATTTGCTGCTGTTGATCTCTTGGGACCCCTTGTCAGAACATCGAATGGATTTTCGTACGTTATAGTCGCTGTTGAACTTACTTCAAAATTTGTTTCTTTCACTCCGTTACGTAAAGCCACTGGACGGTCTGTATCCAACGCCTTTGTTAAAAATTTCTTACGTGAAGTTGGCCACGTTGCTAAAGTCATTTCAGATAACAGACCGCAATTCAGATCTGCTGTTTGGTCACGCATGCTTCGGAATCATAAAATCAAACCTGTTTTTATTTCATTGTACTCACCACATTGTAACTCCTCCGAACGGATTATGAAAGAAATCAATAAGCTTTGCAGACTTTATTGTCACAGAAAGCATCAGCATTGGGAAGCACAACAATACGTTACAGCACAGTACTTTCTTCATCACGGCAATAAGCGTAATAAGTAAGATATCTATACGCAAAGCATTTCACTTTTGTTTATCATGAGGTAAGTACATTGGCTTCTGCAGAACTTAGCTTTCGGAGGACAATAACTACGATACTTCCACAGAGATTATCTTACAGCAAGACGCACATTTAGCGCTACAGGACACGTATTTGAGTGATTAATTTTGTACTTAAATCATTTATTTTTAAAGATATTTGAAGTACAATGATACAAAGGTTTTCCGTAATACATTTCATTCCATTGTTGTAAGATTACAACACCTGAGGGTATAATTACATTAATCCTCAGGGGGATACACGCTTACTTTGTGCACCATGTGTGTGGCAAGCACAAGGAGCCCTAGCTAATATGGTATTTGCTTATACAAATTTACACATCGGTACCATATTCCTCTAACACACAAATTACACAGCTATCTGATCATTTAACTGAGATATAAACATTTTTTTTTCTACATCAGTGACACATGTTTACGCAATTACACAGTTGGGTAACTTCACACTTATGAAATTGTATTTTGTCTGTACTTTGTGAACTGTTCATATTTTTTCGGAACCATTGTGATACTATGAGAGCTTTGAATGATGTATTTGGTAAGGGAGCATGATTTTAAAGTACGTTTGAGGTAGATGACACTATTGAAATGAGCAGAGAATTTTTTATAGGTTTTGAAATTATTGCAGAAAGCTAAGACGATTTTGAGATTTGACTGAGGTGTTTTGACGTTATTTTTATGACGACGATGTGTATTATGCTGTTGAGGTATGTTTATGATCAATAAGCTGATGCTATGAGGAATTTGATTATGCTACGTATTTATTATGATGAAATATTGAAGTGTCGTCGCAAGATTGACGTGTCTACGAATATATATATATGTGTAATAAGGTAAGGAGTAATGAATAGTGGTTAGGCACTCTGACTTGTGAAAAAGGATGTTGGAAACCAAGAATCGTACTTTAAGAGTTATGAAATGTGTGTAAATGCGTGAATGTATCACAATGCCGGCGAAAATTTTTTGGACACTGTTATATTCATAATATTTTGTTTCTACACATTTGCAACGCAAATTCTTGACCCGTGAAATTTTGTATATGAGACTGTCACTGTAGTGGAAACTGCTGTCGTAAATATTTCGGTAAGAAAGTTAAGTGAGCACCTTCACGTAATGTGTCGTGGGCACCCAGCTGTGTGAAAGACAGCTGGAAAAAAGCCATTAGTGTGTGCCTTTCAGAGGCACAGGTGGAAAAAAAAGGGAGGCCATTATCCTCACTATTGACATTCCTTTGTAGAAAGCATCGTAAATACGACACTCTCAAACTTGAAAACATGATTACACTGTAGAGTTCTTAATTTATGATATTTACTGAAATGAAATGATGAGAAAAATTTCATGTCTATTGTCTTGCTAGTTGAAAGATTGTTTACTGCATTATGAAATGCCATATGGCTAGTGAATGACGTTTCATGCCTTGCTTTGCCTATTTTGTTTAATGTCTAGTTCCTAGCTGCACTGCAGCATTGGTTAAAATAAAATTTTATAGATATACTAATATAAATATTTTATGCCTACAGATCCAGTAAAAAATAACTGAAAAAAATAACTGTATGATGTACTTAAAAAAAAACGAAGGAGCACAAAAACATTTCACAGGAATTGCATACAGAATTTTATTTTCAAGTACTTGGTAATTTCTTTTGTAGAATAATTTGTGGTGCACCACTTTAATTACATAGACATTAAGATGTGAATATACATTTCCCTTGTCTGCATTGTTGTCTTTAATGTAATATTTTTTCTGCTTGAGCTATGTCATGTTCAGATGTAAGTTATTGCATTTGCTGCTGCTGTTTGCCAGGCATAGTGCTACTAAATTTCACTTTGTATTACTCTCTTAATCTAGTTTTACTACTGGTTTATATTTCTTGTTGCTGCACATTGGCTCATATTAGTTGTAATGTTCCATTGCTTGGTAATTTAGATTTACTGTAGCTTGCTTTGCAATTTCCATTTTTTTGTCATTGCTGTTTGTGTTAATTGTTTTGTGCTGCTGCATTGCCTCGTCCCTTAGTTTAGCATCTGAGCTCAGTAGATTTAAGTTAGCTTAAGAGGGGGTAGACTATATAAGAAACTAACTATGATGAATTGGAAGAAATACATTAAGAAGCTATAAGAATATACTTTGGCCAAAAAAAGGTAGTGCACAGTGGAGAAAAACTATTTTTGAATGAGGATGTAAACAGAATACAGAAAGCATGCTTGGATAGGATTTTTTTTGGCTGGAGCAAATGTTGAAATAAGAGGGACGATATATGGAATGAAGTTTTGGGTTGGACTGCAGTACCGAATGTTACACTGAAAACGAACCCTATCCTTTCCATTGTGTTATCCCCCTATGTGTTTGTGTACTCTTGTATATTAGTGTTTTTCCTGTCTTTATGTGTTTAGCTAATAAGAGTTATGTCGTAGAATTTTTCTGATAATATGTTATTTTCTTTGTAAAGATGTTTAGACATTATGTATTCTGTTCTGTTTTAATGCTCATGTGTGAAGTTGATGTTTCAAAAGTTATTCTGATCTTTTATGTATGTACTCATGTCATAATTCCCGTAACACTGATGTATATGTTATTTCGATTCTTTTGTAAAGCCTGTACTACAAATGTTATCTGTATTGTTATGTTCTTTAATGATGTATTTTGTACCTTTGTAATTGTATTCTATTGTTATAAAATTGTAATTGACACCAGTTCATTATATTATTAACTTGCAAGTTCCATTTCACTGCACACGTTTCTGTTGGTCATAGTATATGGACAATATGTGAGAAGTAGGGACTGTTAGTGTTTACACGTGTGTTAATAATTCAGCAAGGGACTGGATAACAGCATTGCTGGTTCTAAGGACAATTCCAAAAACTTTGTGAGTGCACAAGTGGTGGTTATGGACTTGCTATATTGTCCGCAAGACTCTTCGATGGTGATTGTGCACCTGCACAGTCGCAGCAGATGGCAGCTGGCCATCTCTACAAGGACTACAGTGAGTCTACACCTTTGATGATTCATCAATACCATTAACTCTACAAGGACTACAGTGGGTCTGCATCTTTGATGACCCACCAATACCATTATTTCTACAAGGACTACAGTGGGTCTACACCTTTGCTGACTCACCAGTACCATTATTTCTACAAGGACTGCAGGGGGTCTGCACTTCTGGTGGCCCACCTATACCATACTCTCTACCAAGACTATAGTGGGTCTGCTCTGTGATGACCTACCTACCATTATTCTTCAAAACGTCGAATGACTCTGCTGTGGGTTTGCTCTGTTGTGGCCCATTACCTGTCAGCATGTCAAGAGTCAGCACTGTCTTTCCGTTGGAAGGACAACACTACTTCTTCAAGACTCCGTGTGCATTGTCTTTTACTGCTCAGATTTTGAGAAAAGAAGCGGCAGTTTTACTCTGATGAATGATCAGGACTGTCTTTATGGACTGTGAGAAAATTTTAGCTTTTGACCAACATTGTACTATTAAGTGTGTGCATTTGATTTCTTTGTTATTGTAATTATGAAAATTTTTTTCAAATCTGTATTGGCCACTGCCCAAAGCAATTTGTAAAATTTTTTTGTGGGGAGCATGGGGGCTATGTAAGTAGACTGTATAGGTTTTTTTTATTGGTAACGCCACATAGCGCTCTGTATGAAAATCACTGGCTGTGCTGTGTGCAGTCTGTGGCTGGTTTGCATTGTTGTTGGCTATTGTAGTGTTGGGCAGCTGGATGTTAACAGCGCGTAGCGTTGCGCAGTTGGAGGTGAGCCGCCAGCAGTGGTGGATGTGGGGAGAGAGATGGCGGAGTTTTGAAATTTGTAATACTGGATATCATGAACTGCTATACATATTATGACTATTAAGGTAAATACATTGTTTGTCCTCTATTAAAATCTTTCATTTGCTAACTATGCCTATCAGTAGTTAGTGCCTTCCGTAGTTTGAATCTTTTATTTAGCTGGCAGTAGTGGCGCTCGCTGTATTGCAGTAGTTCGAGTAACCAAGATTTTTGTGAGGTAAGTGATTTGTGAAAGGTATAGGTTAATGTTAGTCAGGGCCATTCTTTTGTAGGGATCATTGAAAGTCAGATTGCGTTGCGCTAAAAAATATTGTGTGTCAGTTTAAACACAGTCCTGTATAATTGTACAATGGGGACGTTTCAAGCTGTACCTGTACACGCCATCCAAGCTCTGTTTGACTCAATGCCCAGGCGTATCAAGGACGTTATTACGGCCAGAGGTGGTTGTTCTGGGTACTGATTTCTCAGGATCTATGCATCCAAATTGCGTGAAAATGTAATCACATGTCAGTTCTAGTATAATGTATTTGTCCAATGAATACCCGTTTATCATCTGCATTTCTTCTTGGTGTAGTCATTTTAATGGCCAGTAGTGTAATCCCGCATATGTGTAGCTAGTCAATCACGCCTTCCCAGTGCTGCCCGTTTCCCGGTTGCACCGAACCTTGTTGACACCCGGTCTCTGGCGGGTACCAGACGGGTCGCAGGTCTCGCGCACTCCGCTGCGGTACAGTTGAGCTCGATTGCCCGCGGCGCGGGTAACAGGACGGAGAGGGTGACCGCAGCCGGGCCCGGGCGGGTAAATCTGTCGCGACGTACAGGTTTGGTCGTAAGCGAGTGTGACGCTTATGCTAAGTACAGCGGTCCGCTACCGTCCACCTAGTCTGGCCAATATACGACATGCCGCATTACGCAAACCGAGATCATACTTAACGGAACCAAAAAGAACCATAATCTTAGCTGGAGGTGTGAAAACACATTTCGCATCTTATTTCAGCAAAATACCTGAAGTAACATGTTGTTATGTAAACCCTCGTCGCCAGTTTTGTAAAGGTCTCGTTGCTGCTGCTGTGGAGGCCGAGTTGCCACTGTTGTTACGGTAGGCCGAGTCTCTGAGTTCGTGAAACGGCTTCCGGTGCAGTACATCGCTAACCCAATTTCTCCCTGCCACTATTACACAGCCATGCCCCAGGCTCAGGTAAGAGGATAGGAGAACAAAGGCTCTACAACACTCCAACAAATTAGTAACAAAGTCACGCAAATGAGTTGAAAGGTTTACTTATCTTTGTGGCTCGTTGCTTGCAATATAACACAAAAAAGGCCTACAGTGGCTAAGTGCAAATAATTATAGGTAAACTTTACAGTACACAACAAATGCAATTACAACTCTCTGTTCAATTCCAAGAGTTCACTAAACGAGGTTCCCTGTCAAATTCAGCCCTGGTCGATGATATATAACCAAGTGGGCTAGAGCTGCTCTATCTTCCGAGTAGGCTTCTCCCTGTCGTCCGGTCATTGGCGGATTATACTCGGCCGGCATCCTCAGCGCCGCCCGTGGCGCTGGTGGAACTGGCGCAAGTGGCGAGTCTCTATGGCACTGGCACCAGCTCGCATCTTTGCTCCTGTGGTGCTTTTGCGTCTTTTTCGGACGACACAGCATGTTAGTCATGAGGAAGGTTGATGGTACGTGGGACATGCTTCTTCTAGGAAGCCTACTCTCTCTGACTTGTATCTACAGGCTGATAGTTGTCACAATCTGGATCAGTTCGAAGGGGTACTTCGTAGATTGGTCCACATGGTCCACGTCATTTCAGACACTGGGAGTTTGTCAGCTGTGTTAACCCCACCTCGAAGTCACTTTCCGTCAGAAAATGGTTCAAATGGCTCTGAGCACTATGGGACTTAACATCCGAGGTCATCAGTCCCCTAGAACTTAGAACTACTTTAACTTAGCTAACCTAAGAACATCACACACATCCATGCCCACGGCAGGATTCGAACCTGCGACCGTAGCGGTCGCGCGGTTCCAGACTGAAGCGCCTAGAACCGCTCGGCCACACCGGCCGGCCCTTCCGTCAGAATTGATACGGTTAAAGACAGATCAGTCGCTCTTAACGCTATCGGCCAACCATGCATGAGTGAGTAATGATAATACCGAGTTGGCACCATGATCTACTGACTTCTTGCTTACGCAGGAGCGTCTCCAAAAAGACTGGTTGCATTTTGAGAAAATATAACGTGAAATGTGTTTTCAGACCTCTGTCTAAGATAAGGGTCCTTTTAGGTTCCGTTAAGGATGGTTTTGTTTTGCGTATGGTGGGTATCTATCGTATTCCTTGCAGTTGTGGCATGTCATTTACTGGTCAGATTGCCCGCATCTCGTGGTCGTGCGGTAGCGTTCTCGCTTCCCACGCCCGGGTTCTCGGGTTCGATTCCCGGCGGGGTCAGGGATTTTCTCTGCCTCGTGATGGCTGGGTGTTGTGTGGTGTCCTTAGGTTAGTTAGGTTTAAGTAGTTCTAAGTTCTAGGCGACTTATGACCACAGCAGTTGAGTCCCATAGTGCTCAGAGCCCTGGTCAGATTAATAGGACGTTAGAGGACCTGTGTACTGAGCATAAGCGCCACACATGCTTACAACAGCGTAGCAAATCGGCTACTGCAAAAGACTGTCTTGGCACCAGTCATCCTATGGATTATAGCTCGGATATTCTGGCATACACTTTCAGCTACTGGGGCAGTGTTATTAAGGAAGCAGCTGAGATTAAATTAGCAAGTAACCTTGTAAATAGAGATGGTTTTTGCTTGAATTCTGCGTAGAATCTTGCTCCTTCCCTCGTTAAAGAACTCAGGGCCAGAGTTAATGCTTCCTCACTTATTGTTTAGTAATTTTCACTATCGATAACACCTGGCGTTGGTCGTCTTAGGTTGTGTGGTGCCCCTACATCTACATCTACATCTATACTCCGCGAGGCACCTTACGGTGTGTGGCGGAGGGTACTTATTGTACCACTATCTGATCCCCCCTTCCCTGTTCCATTCACGAATTGTGCGTGGGAAGAACGACTGCTTGTAAGTCTCCGTATTTGCTCTAATTTCTCGGATCTTTTCGTTGTGATCATTACGCGAGATATATGTGGGCGGTAGTAATATGTTGCCCATCTCTTCCCGGAATGTGCTCTCTCGTAATTTCGATAATAAACCTCTCCGTATTGCGTAACGCCTTTCTTGAAGTGTCCGCCACTGGAGCTTGTTCAGCATCTCCGTAACGCTCTCGCGCTGACTAAATGTCCCCATGACGAATCGCGCTGCTTTTCGCTGGATCATGTCTATCTCTTCTATTAATCCAACCTGGTAAGGGTCCCATACTGATGAGCAATACTCAAGAATCGGACGAACAAGCGTTTTGTAAGCTACTTCTTTCGTCGATGAGTCACATTTTCTTAGAATTCTTCCTATGAATCTCAACCTGGCGCCTGCTTTTCCCACTATTTGTTTTATGTGATCATTCCACTTCAGATCGCTCCGGATAGTAACTCCTAAGTATTTTACGGTCGTTACCGCTTCCAATGATTTACCACCTATGGCATAATCGTACTGGAATGGATTTCTGCCCCTATGTATGCGCATTATATTACATTTATCTACGTTTAGGAAAGCTGCCAGCTGTCGCACCATGCATTAATCCTCTGCAGGTCTTCCTGGAGTACGTACGAGTCTTCTGATGTTGCTACTTTCTTGTAGACAACCGTGTCATCTGCAAATAGCCTCACGGAGCTACCGATGTTGTCAACTAAGTCATTTATGTATATTGTAAACAATAAAGGTCCTATCACGCTTCCTTGCGGTACTCCCGAAATTACCTCTACATCTGCAGATTTTGAACCGTTAAGAATGACATGTTGTGTTCTTTCTTCTAGGAAATCCTGAATGTTTATGTGTGTGTATGTATGTGTGTGTGTCTGTGTGTGTGTGTGTGTGTGTGTGTGTGTGTGTGTGTGTGTATTATCTTTCAGGAATTTCTACGCAAACCGAGGTTTTAAATTCACTTGCACGCTCCTTACTTGTTGCAATTTTGTCCTGAAAATGACAAAGTGATCATCTGTCGAAATACCAGCTGTTGTCGACGATGTCACCCAGCTACATTCACATAAGTTACTAGAGGTCTGACCTCTTTGAGCTTTGAGGAAGTCCACATCGAAACTGGTATCAGTGATAATGAGGCAGTTATAGAAACAACGAATACCAAAGTAAGAAAGGCAAATAAAGCAAGTAGGAAGATTTATATGTTCGGCATACTAGACAGAGACGCAGTAGTGTCATATCTCTATGAGAAACTTGAAATTTTTAGCTTAGGACAGGAGAATGCAGGGGAGCTAGGGCTCAAGTTTAAAAAGAAAGTCGACCATGCACTGGATAGATATGTACCCAATAGAACAATGATAGGAGAGGTCGTCCATGGTGTACAATAACTGTAAAGAAAGTTCTAAAGGAACAGAAAAAAATGGTTCAAATGGCTCTGAGCACTATGGGACTTAACATCTGTGGTCATCAGTCCCCTAGAACTTAGAACTACTTAAACCTAACTAAACTAAGGACATCACACACATCCATGCCCGAGGCAGGATTCGAACTTGCGACCGTAGCAGTCACGCGGTTCCAGACTGAAGCGCCTAGAACCGCACGGCCACACCGGCCGGCTAAAGGAGCAGAGATTAGTGACTAACAGTTATAAAACAAGGCGTAGGACTGTAGGTATAGATACCGGGACGAGACGCGTTTGGCAATCAAAAGAGCAACGACAGCCTTTAGTGAGTAACGTAGCAAAATATTGTCGGAAGAACTTTCACAAACCACAAAGAAATTCTAGTCGTATGTAAAGGCTGTGAGTGGCACCAACGTTAGCATCCTGTCACTCACGGACAACTCAATCTGAAACTGAGAGTAGCAAAGCAATAGCAGATAGACTTAAGTCTGAATACAAATTTCCTTCACAAAATAAAACCCAGGAATATTGCCCCAGTTTAATTCAAGTACCACTGAAAGGATGACTGAAATAGATATTAATGTCAGTGCGGTATAGAAACAGTTGACATCGTTAAAGTTGAACAAAGCCTCAAGGCCTATTCGAATGCCTAACAGATTCTACACCCAATTAGCGACTGAGTTGGCCCCTCTGTTAACTATAATTCATCTTTGATCACTCGAACAGAGAACCTTGCACACTTACTGGAAGAAAGTACAGGTCACACGTGTGTACAAGAAGAGTGCCAGAAGTGATCCGCAAAACTACCGTCCAGTATCCTTGATATCCATTTGTAGCAGAATCTTACAGCATATTCTGAGCTCAAACATAATGAGGTATTTCGAACAGAACGACATCCTCCTTGCCAACCAGCATTGATTTCGAAAACATCGATCATGTGAAACCCAACTCGTAGTTTTTTCACATAATGAACTGAAAGCCATTGATCAAAGCAGTCAGATAGATGCAGTATCTCTCGATTTCCGAGAAGTATTTCACTCAGTAGCACACCTATGCTTATCATCAAAAGTATGATCATATGGGACCTCAGACGAAATATGTGACTGGTTTGAGGATTTTTTGATAGGGAGGATTCAGCATACTGTCTTGGATGGAGAGTCACCGACAGATGTTGAAGTAACTCCAGATGCGCCCCAGGGAAGTGCGTTGTGTCCCTTGCTATTCACGTTGTTTATTAATTAGCTTGCGGACAACCTGAGACTTTTCGCAGATGATGTAGTTATCTACAACGAAGTACAGTCTGTACAAAGCTGTACGAATACTGGCAAGTTGCATTAAATGTTCGTGATTGTAAAACTGAGCACTTCGCCAAATGAAAAGAAATAAACATAATGTCTTATGAATATAGTATCAGTGAGTCACAGCTGGAATCCACAAAAACTTACAAATACCAGGGTGTTACACTTGTCAGGGACATGAAACGGAAAGATCACATAGCCTCAGTCGTGGATAAAGCGGGCAGCAAACTTCGGTTTATTGACACAATACCAGGGAAATGTAATAAGTCTACGTAGGACATTGCTTACAAATTGCTCGTGCGACCCATCTCAGAACATTGATCAAGTGCTTGGGACCCGTACCAAATAGGGCTAGCAGAGGATATTGAATGTATACAGAGAAGGGCAGCATGAATAGTCACAGGTCTTTTTTTCCCGCGGGAGATATGCTGATGAAACTGGACTGGGGTACTTTTGAAGACAGATGGAAAGTATTCCGAGAAAGTCTAGTAACCAAGTTTCAATAACCAGATTTAAGCGATGACTGTCAGAATATACTGCACTCCACCAAACATCGCTCCGATAGGGATCGTGAGGACAAGATTACATTAATTGCAGAACACAAACAGGCATTTAAACAATCTTTCTTCCCGCGTTACATACGTGGGTGGAACGGGAAAAAGCTTTAATAACTGGTACAGTGAGACGTACACTCTGCCATGCACTTCACAGAAGTTGGTAAAGTACAGATGCAAATATAGAAAGAATTTTTCGATTATTATGCAGAAGCTATGCAAGTCACGAGGGCGGCACCAACCATTTTTGAACAATATTTAATTTGTAGTTCATTGTAAATTAGCTGGGATAACTATAAACCACCTTAGGTATGCGGATGATACCATACTGCCGACAGAACTTGAAGAAGAATTAAATATCCTATTGTTGAAGGTGAAAGAAGAAACTGCAAAGGCTAGCCTGAAGCTGAATGTCAAGGAAACAAAAATTATGCCAACTACACCTACCATTTCATGGCATATAGGAGTATAAACAATGGAGGTAGTTTCCATATTCAGTTCACTTGGCTCAAATATGTCTGCTGATGGTGACTGCAGCCACAAAATCAAGAGACGCTTGTTACTTGACAAAAAGGCAGTGCCCAATCTTGACAATGTTTTAAGGAGGAGAGACAATCTTTAACAATGAAGATCCTTATAGTAAGGGCTACGGTCTTTCCAGTTGAGATGTACGGATGTGAGACCTGGACCGTAAAAAAGACTGAACGACGTATAATACATGCCTTTGAATTGTGGCGTTGGAAGAAACTCCTTAGAGTTTCATGTACCGTAAAGAGAATGTGTAGATCAATATTACGACAAATAATACCAGACTGCTCCTTGGAAGGTCTGCTACTGAAACAAAATGTGACCTACTTTGGGCACATTATAAGAAGACATGATTCGCTGGAAAAGACGTTAATAGTGGGGAAGATCGGATACACAAATAAAGAAAGGGGAAAAGTAGGAGACAGATCGATAGCATCTGGCCGCTCTTCCCAGAGGGATAAATTTACAGCGTGTAAAAGCACACATTTTCCAACGGTTATTTCTGCTGTACTTCCACAACGTTGTCACATAATAGTCCATATCAGTGTTACCTACACCTAATTTTGATTGTAGTATTACGTAAATCATGACTACATTATTCCCAGACTATCCACTCTTGACTTCCAAGCTTAATCCCTGAAGTCCATTGAAACGACAAAGAAATTTGTATAGGCATGCGTATTCAAATACATAGATATGTAAACAGGCAGAAAACGGCGCTGCGGTCGGCAACGCCTATATAAGACAACAAGTGTCTGGCGCAGTTGTTAGATCGGCTACTGCTGCTACAATGGCAGGTTATCAAGATTTAAGTGAGTTTGAACGTGGTGCTATAGACGGCGCACGAATAATGGGACACAGCATCTCTGAGGTAGCGATGAAGTGGGAATTTTCCCGTACGATCGTTTCACGAGTCTACCGTGAATATCAGGAATCCGGTAAAACATCAAATCTCTGACATCACTGCGGCCGAAAAAAGATTCGGCAAGAACGGGACCAACGACGACTGAAGACAATCTTTCAACTTGACAGAAGTGCAACCGTTCCGCAAATTGCTGCAGATTCCAGATTCCAATGCTGGGCCATCAACAAGTGTCAACATGCCAAATATTCAACGGAACGTCATCCATGTGGGCTTTCGGAGCCGGAGGCCCACTCGTGTACCTTTTATGGCAGCACGACATGAAGCTTTACGCCTCGCTGGGCCCTTCAACGCCGACATTGGACTGTTGATGACTGGAAACATGTTGCTTGGTCGGACGAGTCAAGTTTAAAATTGTATCGAGCCGATGAACGTGTACGGGTATGGAGACAACCTCATGAATCCATGGACCCTGCATGTCAGCAGAGGACTGTTCAAGCTGGTGGAGACACTGTAATGGTGTGGGGCGTGAGCAGTTGGAGTGATATGCGACCCCTGGTACGTCTAGATACGACTCTGACAGGTGACACGTACGTAAGCATCCTGTCTGATGACCTGCATCCATTCATGTCCATTGTGCATTCCGACGGACTTGGGCAATTCCAGCAGGACCATGCGAGACCCCACATGTCCACAATTGTTACACTGTGGCTCCAGGACCATTCTTCTGAGTTTAAACACTTCCGCTGGCCACTAAACTCCCCAGATATGAACATTATTGAGCATATCTGGGATGCCTTGCAACGTGCTGTTCAGAAGAGATCTCCATCCCCTCGTAAGCTTACGGATTTATGGACAGTCCGGCAGGATTCATGATGACTACTTCAGACATTAGTCGAGTCCATACAATGTCGTGTTGCGGCATTTCTGCTTGCTCGCGGGGCGCCCTGCATGATATTAGGCAGGTGTACCAGTCTCTTTGAGCCGGCCGGAGTGGCCGAGCGGTTCTAGACGCTACAATCTGGAGCCGCGTGACCGCTGCGGTTGCAGGTTCGAATCCCGCCTCGGGCATGGATGTGTGTGATGTCCTTAGGTTAGTTAGGTTTAGGTAGTTCTAAGTTCTAGGGGACTGATGACCATAGCTGTTAAGTCCCATAGTGCTCATAGCCATTTGAACCATTTGAACACCGGTAACCACCGGCATTTTAAGACTCATGAGAGAGGCCCCAACCCTCCTTCTGCCCACCACGCTTAAATTTTCTGCTATTAACCCAGCCAGTTTACCTTTCCCTTTCCTGTTGAGGTGAAGACCATGCCAAATATAATGCCATATACTAACAAATAAAAAAACACCAATATGTGATCCTGCATGTTCCGGCGTAACGTCAAGTGCCAGCACGTCGGCCAGGAACGTTACAACAGACGACAGCCAATAGTACGCTGACCGACCCCTCTCTAGGAGCGGCATCTACACGAAGAAAATGTAAGGGTCGTGCCGCCTAGCCGCGGCCGAGTTGAAGACGAGCCGTCCTCCGAACGCTACAGCAGTGACTTATGAACTGTATTGTTTTGCTTTGGACTTGTATATACTGAAGGACATTGATTATTTTCATGTCACCATTTGCTTGCGACGCACCTTTGTGGATACGCAAAGTTAAGAATTGTCATTTATGTAACTGTAACAAACTTTACTAATACGATTTGCTTGAATTGTTGTCTAACGATTCGCGAAAGCAGATTTCCTTGGCACCCTATATTAGACGAGTGAGCAACACTGCACCAGACATAACCAGCCATCCCCATTCCAAATTAACTCTTTTGACAGAGCAGCTAAAACTAAATCGGTCATAGCTTCTGAGAACAGATACAAACTCAACACCTATATGTTTCGACGCTGAAGCAATCTTTACCAGGTAACATCCTATATTTTACCCAGTATCTCTCTCAGTATTATTTCCTGGGCCACCCGCTATTACCACAGTCTATCACATGGTGAAGTCTTTGCAAAGTGATTTGAAAACATCTGCCACATGCTTCAGACCACCATTATGTTTTAAAAAATTGGTGACCTAGTGCTCTGATCCTAGCTCATCCTGCAAAAGTTGGCCTAAATCTGTAGCATGAGAACTACCTAACAACAAAACTTTCTTTATCTTTACTGACTGCCCTACAACCTTCCTTCTCAGTTTACTGCTGAAAGTTTGTTGTGACCTGACTGCGCCTACAGTTGCCTGGGGCTCATCGGTTTCTAACTGCATCAAAGGTCAAGCTTATCTTTCAGATCCACCACAAAGCTGTCAGATGAGGTTCTAAGCCTGTTGCTTCCGTTGCCTGTTGCCACTTCCCACGTCTCTTTACTGTTCTCCATCCTTAACCTGTTCAGAGCTTTCCTAGCCTTGTCAAATTCAGCCATAAAGGCAGCAATTTTCCTCTCCAGGTCCACTATCTTTCTATCTCTACTACATATCCTACAAAACGACTGAAGAGCCTCATTTACTTCCCTAATTGTCACGTCACTACAGTCTCCCCTGTGGAAAAAGCTACAGCATTTAGCACACCAAACTCCGGAGCTAACGGCTCTACGGCAAGCTAAGCGCTTGTCACTCTTAAAAATAATACTTTAGTATGAAACAGCCAGTAAAAAACTGATGAACAAGAAAACACTTTTATAAAAATTAGACCTATACGCAATTTTCCGGAAATACGAAATAAATAATGAAGGAATACTCTCGACTTAAATTACTGAAAGAAAAAAAGAACAATTAAACGAGACTTTCTTCAGTTCACTAAGTTCACTAAATAAAAATTCGACTACAATCAGACTTCAAGGTCTTTTTATGATTTCTGGAATAATACATAAAGAAAAGTTATAGCCTTAAAAGTGAGCTCAAAACCCACATCAACACACGTATTTACTGGGTAATCTCTAATAACCTGTTACTATGATTTAAATCACTTATCTTTTCGAAAGCAAAAAGACTTGCGCGTCTCACCTGGAGCAGGACTGTAATAAAATGCAGTCTTGCTAGCAAGAAAATTTATTCTAAAACGAGAAATATGCTGTCGTCAAAGGATAATTTAAGTGTTTGAAAGTCTTTTCTGGAAGTAATTGTCAGTAGTGTAGCGTTGTACCAAAATGAAACCTGGATGTTAAACAGTGCAGAGAAAAAGGGAACAGAAGCTTTCGTAATTTGGTACTACAAAGAACGTTGAAAATAACATCTGTACATAGAATAACGAATGAAGTGGTATTGAGTGGAATTGAGGAGAAAAGAAACTTATGCAACAACTTAACTAAAAGAAAGAATCGATTGATAGCGCATATGTTAACATATTAGCGAATAATTAATTTGGTAATGGAGGAAAATGTAGGAGGCAAAAATTGTAGTATGAGGCCGTGGGTTCAATACAGTAATCAGTTTCAAGTGGATGTAGGTTGCAGTAGTTATGCAGAACTTCACAGGCTAGAGTAGCGTGGAGAGCTGCCTGAAACAAGTTTCTGGACGGATGGCCTCATCACTCGTCACAGCGCGGCTCGCCAAACGTGTTTCACTGCCCCAGAATGCGTCAGCGCAGTCGCAATGCGCGCTTATCAGTAGCTACGACGGGCAGTGCGTGGGAGCCGGAAGTTTTACGACACACAGATGAAAGTTCAAAATGAATGTAGGTGCGGGTATGAATGGAACTTTGTACAGTTCCATCAAATCAGTTTTCGGGCTTGTGGCCGTAACAGTACTGGAAGTAAGGTAGTAGTGCCACCGGCGACTTTGAAAAGAGGGAAGACCGAAAACGTCTGCGCAGACAGAACTGTCGTAATAAAATCATTGTGTAATATACCAACAAAGCATGTAAAATAATGATTTTCATTTACAAATTGGAACTCTTCACAGAACCATACCGAGTTGATCCTACGTCCTTGACACAACCGCAAAATCTGCATCCCCTTCCACCTTCAACTACATTTCTGCACTTTTTCTACTTACGTATAGCCATTTTTGTAATTGCAAAATAGCATTTCATTTAATTATATCTGTATATGAATACGAAATATTGCTCAAAAGAAATTAAATGTATCACTGGAGTGAATAAATCACAAGTAGTATAAACTTTCTAAAAAAATTAAAGTAAAACGGTTTTGTATTGTTATGGACCTACTGTACATTGGTTTAAGTATTATGTATAATAAAGAACCAATATCACATCCTTCTAGACGATTTAATAGCATAAATTCATGGAGAAAAATAATCCACCGGCAATTTTCCAGTACAGAAATTCAGCAACAGGAAAGAGGTCAGATTAACTGCGTTGTATCAACAAAAGAATTAGAAAATCATGTCGACCTCCCGAAGGAAG
Organism: Schistocerca cancellata; assembly: GCF_023864275.1. NCBI lineage: Eukaryota > Metazoa > Arthropoda > Insecta > Orthoptera > Acrididae > Schistocerca > Schistocerca cancellata. The sequence continues at coordinate 377,244,011 of NC_064629.1, read as the reverse complement.
TATTTTCGCAAGCAAAAGACCAGGAGGTAAGCCATACAATTGCTAAACGAGCATCAAATCCGTTAGTTGCTAACAAATACCGTTCTCAGAAAGTTCATGGCGTAGAGATCCGAAAAAGTACAAACGTCGACTCGTATCACTAAATTGCCCGCATCAAATTTACGTTTACCCCAAAAGAGCACAGTGTAAGAGTAGGCCTATACAACTACAAAAAATTGACATAGATAAGACCAAAGAAACTAATATAAAAGAGGAATGGGAAAAAGAAAAGGTAGTCACCTGGGAGCAGTTTCAAACCGAGATTGAACAGAAAGCCAAATAGTAAATAACTAACCTGCAGAAGGAGAACACGAAAGAACTTTGGCGGGGCTAAGTATATGAAGATGCTTTGGAAGAACGAAAGAGATTTCCAGAAATATTGCAGTAAAAACAAAAAAAAAATCCCTGACTAAACAACACTTTTTCAAGGTCAGAAAGCAAGTAGCAACATAATTGGACTGTGAAAGAGGAGACACATGAGAGACTTATATTAAATTATTACTGAAAATGACTTTAGGGAACACAAAACGCGTGACTTTTATAGTAAGGTTTTTTAGTAGAAAGATACGTGGATATACACCACAGAAGCTATGTTTCAGAAAGCAGGACGGTTATTCGCTCTGACACATTATGACAGCTGTAGGGAGCAATTTTGGTTCTTCTCGGACAAGGAACCCCTGTAGCGCGAGGTTAGAAGTTGAATCTTTAGTAAGGTTCATTTGAAAGTGTTGTTGTTGTTGTGGTCTTCAGTCCTGAGACTGATTTGATGCAGCTCTCCATGTTACTGTATCCTGTGCAAGCTTCTTCAGCTTCCAGTAACTACTGCAACCTACATCCATCTGAATCTGCTTAGTGTATTCATCTCTTGGTCTCCCTCTACAATTTTTACCCTCCACGCTGCCCTCCAATACTAAATTGGTGATCAAATGGTTCAAATGGCTCTGAGCACTATGGGACTCAACGGCTGAGGTCATAAGTCCCCGAGAACCTAGAACTAGTTAAACCTAACCAACCTAAGGACATCACACACATCCATGCCCGAGGCAGGATTCGAACCTGCTACCGTAGCGGCCTCGCGGTTCCAGACTGCAGCGCCTAGAACCGCACGGCCACTTCGGCCGGCCAATTGGTGATCCCTTGATGGCTCAGAACATGTCCTACCAACCGATCCCTTCTTCTGGTCAAGTTGTGCCACAAACTCCTCTTATCCCCAATTCTATTCAATACCTCCTCATTAGTTATGTGATCTACCCATCTAATCTTCAGCATTCTTCTGTAGCACCACATTTCAAAAGCTTCTATTCTCTTCTTGTCCAAACTATTTATCGTCCATGTTTCACTTCCATACATGGCTACACTCCATACAAATACTTTCAGAAACGACTTCCTGACTCTTAAATCTATACTCGATGTTAACAAATTCCTCTTCTTCAGAAACGCTTTCCTTGCCATTGCCAGTCTATGTTTTATATCCTCTCTACTTCGACCATCGTCAGATATTTTGCTCCGCAAATAGCAAAACTCCTTTACTACTTTAAGTGTCTCATTTCCTAGTCTAATTCCCTCAGCATCGCCCGACTTAATTCGACTACATTCCATTATCCTCGTTTTGCTTTTGTTGATGTTCATCTGATATCCTCCTTTCAAGACACTATCCATTCCGTTCAATTGCTCTTCCAAGTCCTTTGCTGTCTCTGACAGAATTACAATGTCATCGGCGAATCTCAAAGTTTTTATTTCTTCTCCATGGATTTTAATACCTACTCCGAATTTTTCTTTTGTTTCCTTCACTGCTTGCTCAATATACAGATTGAATGACATTGGGGAGAGGCTACAACCCTGTCTCACTCCCTTCCCTTTCATGTCCCTCGACCCTTATAACTGCCATCTGGTTTCTTTACAAATTGTAAATAGCCTTTCGCACCCTGTAGTGTTATGTTAACAATTACGGCAGCAAAAATATTAGCTGCAAATGACTCAACATGTGCATCAGGAGGGTGACAGAAAATTAGCGTTTGGAAAGTGCAGAGATGAAACCTATATGGGATGTATGTATTATGCTTCATAAAATCGACGTCGTCGACAATCAAGAAATGTTTAAAACACACCATTAACTTGCACCATGAACACCGAATGAAAAATGGCGCGCTACAGTGATCACAAAGGTTCGCACCATCAAGATCAAAGGCGAACTCCGTGGGTGTTACAAACAGTGCAGAATGTTCATCTAATTATCCAGTCTTAAAGAATGCATATAAAATCATACAGGGTGATGAAAACGGATGGAATGTGATGGCAAGCAACAGAATGTGAAACAGTCTGTCGTGGAGCTTATCGTGAAACCGGCTATCCTTTACGGTGTAGCTGGAGATGGCGCGATAATATGTTTTATGGTAAAGGAAAAAACAAACATCCAGAGTATGAATTTGTCCAGAGATTCAGGGTGGTACGAATTGTAGTGTCACACACTTGTCAGGAGGGATATTTTGCTCTAAAGGAGCAGGATTTTTAGACGCAGACCAGGAATCAAGAAAAAGCAAGTTATTTTGACCAGCCACTGGCCAAAATTAATGTTCATACCGTAATTATAGTTCTCTTACACTCATTTTCCCACTCTTGCTTACGGTGACGTAAATATTCCCTAGTGATCTTGCAAGATCACGCACACTAGAAAGAATAGTCGAGGGCAGAGTGCCTCCGACTTCTCGTGAACGATAAATAACTTCCCAGCCAATTTACCATACCGATTAACAGTCCATTAAATTGTAAAGCACTGATGTTAGCTGCTCTTGATACAACTCTCTTGGTACCTCTAATTTCCAGGGTTCCTTTCACAAGCATTTCCTCTTCAAATCCTGGTTGGTCGAAGTTAAAAAAAATCCCTGCTGAACGATGGAATAAGTTTGTTTATCTTATCTACAAATTTTCTAGCCGATTCCTCTGTCTTCTGCGCATCGTCAAGTTGACGCTTTTTTTGAAATTGTGTCATCTTACGTCTTTCAATTCAATAGCGCGGTTTGAAGTTATGCAACCATCCACTGCTTCCATTGAAATAACTGTAGTCTATGTCATGCGCAGTTTGATGTGCATAACTTGGTAAGTCACTATTATCCACATCCTGTAAATTGTATCGCGCATCCTTGAAACGTACAAACACCAATTTTCGTAACAAGCGCTCCTTGTCCTCCCGTGAAGATCCGTAGTTTTTCTTATGCATTACACGGTGATATTGCTGCGGCCTTATGAGAAATTTGTTCACAATTGTTTTTTACTATACTGCGGATGATCTTCCATGTACGTAATTATGTTTAGTACTTGCTCCTTGGACAACGATTATCTTTTACTACGTTGTTTAGTGGAGACGTTTGTGGCTCCCTATCCGACAAGAATGATGCAATATCACTTTCACTTGCTAAGCACGTCTCGTCATCATTGTACACCTCACGTACATTGGCCACACCGTCGAGCGTATACGACACCACACATTCCATCGTCTCATCTAGTAGGAAGGCTAATATTTCATCTGCCATTTCTTTCTCACTGTGCGAAATTCCTTGGGTTCTTCTCGGACGCAGGTTCGAATCCTGCTGCGGGCATGGATGTGTGTGATGTCCTTAGGTTAGTTAGGTTTAAGTAATTCTAAGTTCTAGGGGACTAATGACCTCAGAAATTTAAGTCCCATAGTGCTCAGAGCCATCTTGCGAGATGCCGGGGCTAGCAGTGTACTAGAATCTGCATATGTAAATGATGCTCTAAGCCCCCCCCCCCCCCATTCTCACTCCGACTTTTGCTGTTGCACATGGATTAAAAAGATACGCGAACTGACTGTAACAAACCCTGCAAGTGGAGTAGAAAAAGAGTTTGGCACCTGCAATAATTTAATTTGATAAATAAGTTAAATAAAGGAAGGTTTCATTAACATAGTGAGAAATGATAGGATTGCTCTGCCGATTAACAGAATGAAAGTTCTGTCCAAAATAACAATATGATTTATTAAGACTAAACACAAAATAATAAACAAAAACACATGAAACATTTACAATACATCAAATTGGCTCAAATTGGATACTCAAATAAACGCTGTGAAGGTGAAGTTGTCCCTAAACTAGATTGTGTAGTTTATGACGAAGTGGTATGTGGAGCCAATTCCTTGCAACTCAAATCTTAAGAGAGACACACAGCTAACCCAACATTAATTGCTGCTACATTAGTGAGAACTCAGACAATGAACACCCAAGATAGAACAAAGTTAGAAAAGACGAACAGGCGCGCTCTGCTGAGCTCTGATTATCGCCTAGCAAAAATGCCTGCTTTGCCAGTGCTGCGGACGTACATTACCAAGCTGTCTTCTTAGCTGCAAGGACACGATCTGGCGTACTGGAAGCGATGGCTGGTTGCTTCGACGTCCCGTCGTGGTGTGATAATGTCGCGAGTATAGCCCGAAACAAATTGTCCTGGTCTGGTTGTTCCAGACTAAAGACCTCCTATCAATACAAATGCGCCTCAGAGGGAGACGAAGAAGGCTCGCCACACAATCACTGACCTTACAGTGATTGATTTTCACAAGTGAAGTCACACAGTAACTCCGATACAGTCAACTTTAGCCAAAACTGCCCAAGACAGACTACATAGGCCGCTTGTACGCAGAACGCTCAAGTGCCAACTGTACTCGGAAAGTTACGTTGAAGTCGAAACTTCAGCAACTTCGTTAAACAGTTACAATCAAATAAAAGTATATTAGACAGCCAATGGAAGGCAGGCTGTCCAGAGCAGCGAGAGCTCAGTGTTGTAACCTACTCCGACTGAAAGGCGAGAGCCGACTACCCCACAAGAGCACCCGTACAAAACCGAACACAGAACATTCCCGCCCCCACGACAGTGGCCGTGGTTAACCATTCCAATCAGCAACTCGAAAACCGGCGGAAAATTCCACTCTATTGCCGGAGCACTACCATTCCACCAATGGAGATTCTTCGCGCCAATTTCTGCGCCGATTTTGCTACGTCACGGAGCTATGCCCTGAGCAAGCCAATCACAGTTACGATTTTGCAGAAAGCGCGGGAAATTGCCCGCCACAACTGCCTGGGTACACAAGTCATTCCCACGCCTCTCTGGTAGCCCGCCAGAAAGTGTTTCTGCAAAGTAACGGAACCTCTAGCCCAGCCGCTACTTCAGGGCGTGTCTCAGCCGCTGTTCTACAATGTCGGCGTCTGGAAAGCATTCACTCGACTCCCTCATACCCGTCGGCTTACCCTTTCAAGATCAGCATAGCCTGCCTGTCACCGGACCACCCGGGTGATGAGAGATGCTGCGTGGGAAGTCCGCGTGTGAAGGAATAGAAACTTTCCACCGCATGCAGTTAGAGAGGAAAATCGTAAGATAGCAATATGAGAGGGGGCTCATGCCACCTCTCAATCTTCTCGGACTAAATATCAACTTCGGCAACTGTTGCTGTAGATATAATGCAATGTATGCTTTGTTTATCGGCCATTGCTCTGCTTTGCATCAAGAACACTAGCATGGCAGCATTATTTTGATTTACTTGCCCACAAAGCAATTCAACTACACTCCGTAGCTGATGTTGTGCTCACCATTGGATACCTCCAGTTCCACCCCCTGTTGCCATTAGCAGCCAATATTGTGGTTACATGGTAGAGAATATATAATGCTGGAAACACTCAGGGTGTTCCTGTGAGCTATTCCAAGTGTATGTATAGGGGTCTCCCTTGAAAATTTTGACTGGACAGTTGCGTATAATCCATTCAGCATAAGAATAAATCTGATGTAAACAAACAAAAACGCAATGATTGGTCAGAAGCCGTAGCACACGTACACTGATGTTGTTAGTAAGTAGGTCCTACTTATATTTTAGATATCTTATTGCTAAGTTACGTTAAATAAAACTTTAAGATATTCAAATGTACTAACAGCCATCAAAGTTTTTATAATTACGCTTTAGTTACGTAGTTTTTATTTCAATAATCGTGTACAGTCACAGCCTCTGCAATGTTGTGCTCTGATTGTCGAGCTGATAATGCGCAGTATGAAAATGGCTGAGGCTGCTTTCTGTTCCGTATTGGAACACGCACGTGGAACACGGTTAAAAAGTGCCAAGAAATAGGCTGTTCTTGATGTTTTTCATCAATTTACGAAGATAATGGGCTTTGAAGTATTCTCAGTGTTGTACATAATGTAGGCAACACCTTTGCCTGGAAAGTGTAGCGCAGTCGGTAGCATACTGGGTTGCGTAATAAAGGCGGTAGTTCGTGTTGTGGTTCAAAATCCCCGGTATTATTTTCTTTTTCTCGTTTAATTTGAAATACCTACATCTCGTAATTATGAAACTCATCACCATTTTTTATGAATAATGCACGACTTCTTGTTTCTAATTACAAGTTGGACACGAAACTCCTGTTTCCATTTCCAATTCAAGTTCTTAATCATCGATGTTTTATGAAAGACTGTTCATAAAAGTTGTTGAAATTAAGAAAATATAACAATTTAATTTTTTAAAGCAAAAATGAAAAACCAAATCCTCTTTATTTGGACTATGTCCATCGTTTTATACCACAGAGGTAGATACGTATCGTAGAAACATGAAAAACAATCATTTGCACAGCATCAAACACATAGTAGAAACATTGCATTTTTACGTTTGCTACAGTACCATTACAATATGAACCCAACAGAACTGATCTGGAGCCAAGCTGCGAGATCTGGCCCGAGAAGTAACGAGACTGTTAAGCTGCCAGACGTACTGGAACTGCTTTTTCACACGTCACTGCTGGACGCTGGCGGGATATAGAACGGTCGTCATAAAAGAAGAAAAGAAAATGCTGCTCCTGGTTGGCTTCGTGGATTCCGTTGTTGATAGGTTCGTTATCAACGTAGCAGGTGACTCTTCCAGAACTGAAACGTATTTCTCGGTTTCGGATAAGGAAGGACCTAAGAGATTACCAGACGACTGACTGTAAGTAATACCTTCAGTGGCTTCAATATTTAACTATATGGTGAAATCCTTCTATACTCTCTTACGTTACACACAGCTTATGCAGAAAAATTACCCTGTGGTTAAGTCAGGAATTTTCATCAGTCTTGTTTTTAATTACAATAGAACGTCAGCTAAAAACGATAACGTGTTGCGGTTTTCGTCTAGTCGTCTAAGGAGCGTATTGTGGGAGATTTGCAGTGTATTATTTCATTCTGCTCAAAAATTAAATGACATTCTAAGCTGTATTGCTCCTCTGCTCGTCCCTTTTGACGTGTGAACTGCAACTGGCCACGCCACTGCGGGCTAGCTGTACCAGCTGAACGGCCAATGCTGTCCAAGTTAAATGCACCGGTAAAGCTGTTGTCCCGTATTATCGCCAAGTCAATGTGCAAGTAAAGCAGAGCACAAAACGTACCCTTATAATCGTACTTGACAGTACTCGAGACGGCTTGGCTGCAGTTCCAGGTGAAACGGAAATCCAATGAGGTTCCAGCAAACGCGGAAGAATACATAGTGCAATGCTTACATCAGGTTAATTCTTATGGTGAACGGATTTATACGCAACTGTCCAGTCAAAATTTCCAAGGGAGACTCCTATACGTATACTCGGAAACTCAGCCACCCACAAAAGATGAAATGTACAAACATATCCTTAGGTTACATACACGCTGCATTCTCGCTTCTGACAGCCCGTTGTTGGCACATCGCAACTTGTACACCGTCGGTTGCCTTGTTCACTTAAGCCCTGTGCAGACGGAGACATTCCTTGCGCCATGACTGGCGTAGCGAGTGAATTGCTTCGTGTGAACGGTTACCTTGCCACCGTATTGCTAGTAAATGGCACGCAACCGAACGGAGCTATATTCCGTGCCATATGGCTGCCATTTGAGTGCATACGTCTGTTTTTTCTATACGTAGTGCACTATTTGATAATAGAGTGGTCTTAGGAAGCTATAGACATTCTTATTGAGATATACGGACACGAAACATGTATTTGTAACACAAAATCATCCACATACCATAATAAACACGCTAGGAAATACTCACGCGCCAAAATAGTTGATTGATTGAAGTAGGTTAGGTTTTCATCACAAGCTGAAATCATAGCGAAGATGAAAAATTTACGCACGACGTTTGTGTCAGAACTTAATAAAATAAAAGCTTCCATAAACAGTGATATGGGATCTGCTGACGTGTGGTATTTTAAGAAGCTTACGTTTTTGCGAGACCACGTTTAGACCAGGAAAGGAACTAGTAGCGCAGAATTCGGACAACAAAGCGTGGACTACGTTTTCTCTGTAATTAGTACTGTAAGTGCAAAAAATTAACATGATAACTGGTTTGTCTTGGAGAACTTCACGAGATACATTTATACTCACAAATATGCAATGTATATCATTAGTTCAGTTGTCTGTAGTTTACAATTAGAAGACTGTGGGTTTGAACCCCACTAGTGTTCATTTTTTTTTCCTTTGTAACTTAAAATTAAATACGTTGTGAAGTTGTGTTCATGGTCCTTGTTCTTGCACAGTGTCTCGTACTGGCCGTAAATATCGAATCACAAAAAGTATAAAGCACACATTGCAAGCTGTGTACAATTGTTATCATTATTTTTCAGAATGACTGTCTGACAGTGAGATCCCAGAGTCTCCCACTGCTGTTAGTGAGCATTTCTTAACTATAGAGGAATGTGAAATTGCACAAGATGGCCAGCCATTTCAAACACCATCATCGTCATCAACATCATCATCATCATCAGACAGCAGTCTACGTGGATGAGGTACGATGAAGGGGACGAAAAGGAAGAGAGCTTCCAATGAAGAAGAAAATGCTATTTTGAAAAGAGCTGACAATCTACTGACCAGCATAAATAAACCAAAAACTCCTCCAACTGATGTTGAAGTCTTTGGTTCATATGTAACTGTTTCTATGCAGCAAATAAAAAGCAAAGCTCTGGTGGTGAAAGTTAAGAGAGAGATATTTAACACTCTTTGTACTGTACAAGAGGAAGAGCTGGGGAGTAATGATGACAAGATTGTTGATTTGTTTATTTTGAGTAACAAGACTGTTTATTTCTGTATTTTGGGTAACAAGATTGTTTATTTGTTTATTTTCATTAAAATGTAATTGCTTAGTATCTATAAAATACACTCTGATTGCAGTGCTTTACCTTGAATGTGGATTGTAATTATAGAAGATTCAAATTACAAAATTTATTGCTAATACGAACTAAGTTACTTTATGAATATCATATGCTGTATAGCATATTAACTTTTCAGTCATAATTTACATTACTTATTTTTAAGATCTGCCACTGTATCAGTACTGAACCTTTTTTACATATTCCCACTGCCACTGTATATACCCAGTACTGCTGAAATATTCCTGGAGAGTGTCCCTCACTTTCCTAGCTTCTTTACCTGACTTATGTTGACCTACTCTTCCTATGCCCCTCTGTTTATTTTGCTGCCATTCTCTTGGAATGATAACACAATGATTTGTGTCCTCTTCCTTTTCCAGTTGTGCAACATAACTCTTCCCACATTTTTCCAGTTAAAAATTATGTAGCACACAAGTAGACAGTGTGATTTTCTCTAGAGTTTAAACAGGTAGCTCCATTTTCTTAAGGAAAATTTTGAACCTATTGCTCAGTATTCCAAAAGAATTTTCAGAAGTTCTTCTGGTCCTGCTCAAACGGTAATTAAATATTTTATGTTCTTGCATGAGATTTCCCTTATATGGCTTCATTATATGCTCTGATAAGGGAAAAGCATCATGAGCTACAACTATTAAAAGCACTGCAGTTTTAGTTCCTGATAATATCTCTGGAGTAGGAATCTCATTACATTTTCAGCACCAACAAGAATTTCACAGAGTGGACTGTTCTGAAACACTCCTGCAGCACTGATCCTCCCATTGCAACCTACATCCACACATGTAAATTTATACTGTGCATCAACAACTCCCAGTAACACAATGCTGTTACCTCATTTGTAATTGCGGTAATATGATCCCATACAGCATGGTGGTCGGAATTACACACGCTTCTCGTCTAAAGCACCGAGACAATTTGGAAAGTTCCACATGTCTTGGAACTATTTTGATATACATGTCCATTCACTTTCTGTCGATGTCATCTGAAAGACAGAAAATGTGATGTGAATATGTCAAAGTGACTTTCATACACATGAACTGAAAAATAAGTATGATCTTACAGTTTGAAACCACTATGTATCAGGCACATTTTCCCCTAACAACTGAAAATGAAGAATTATGAAGTACACTGATTTTGTCTGAAAATTCCAAATGTAGGGGAGAAAGAGATTTGGCCTATAAATGGTTAGGGTCAATTCTTAACATAAACTTCTACAATGCAGGGATACATTTTGAATATAATGGACAAACTATAAAAATGTGTGATAATACATGGACACAAGCATAGCTGAAGGTTGGATCAGAGATACATCCTTCCCCCAAAATATTTTCTGAAAATTGTTCTGAATGCCACTCTAAAGAATTTGTTGCTACTTCTAATGAATTTAGCGGAAGAAAGGGAATGCTAGGGGTTTGCCAACTCACTAAACGTAATAAATAAAACTGCATCAAAAAGTTGTTAGAGGCGCCCAAAATACAACCCCACCCCGAATTATGTTTCTTGCTGAGAGTAACACATATAAAAAAAATTGGTCCTTTATTGTACTTTTCAGTTTATTGAAATGCGTTATTACATTAAGTTATTTGAAAAGTCCCCTTAGAAACATTTATGAACTACTGTGCTGATAAACCTCTTACATTATTTGCTTTTCAAACACCTGAGCAAAACTGAACGTACTCAAACATTCACTAAGCGACACAATATTTTTAGCGCAACGCAATATGACTTTCAAAAATCCCTACAAAAGAATGGCCCTGACTAACATTAACCTATACGTTTCACAAAACACTTACCTCACAAAAATCTTGGTTACTCGAACTACTGCAATACAGCGAGCACCACTACTGCCAGCTAAATAAAAGATTCAAACTACGGAAGGCACTAACTACTGATAGGCAAAGTTAGCAAATGAAAGATTTTAGTAGAGAACGAACAATATATTTACCTTAACAGTCATCAAAAGTCATAATATATATATAGCAGTTCATGACATCCAGTCTCACAAATTTCAAAATTCCGCCATTTCTCTCCCCACATCCACCACTGCTGGCGGTTCACCTCCAACTGCCCAACGCTACGCGCTGTTCACATCCAGCTGCCCAACACTACAATGGCAGACAACAATGCAAACTAGCCACAGACTGCACACAGCACAGCCAGTGATTTTCATACAGAGCGCTACGTAACGTTGCCAATAAGAAAACATAAACAGCCTTCCTACATATTTTGGTCACGTTCTCATGAAGTTTAACAAAATCAAAGTACCTTCATGTATGAATCCTTTAAGCACTGGTAAATTGCATCCCAAACTTCAGAAATAATTGAAAATATCTTGCTTACAGGTATTGTGAATGAAAACATTAGGCACATAGAAAATGCACATGGAAGTAGTGGATTTCCATGCTGTCTTGAAGAAGTAGTGTTGTCCTTCCAACAGAAAGACAGTGCTACCCTTGACATGCAGACAGGTAATGGGTCACAACAGAGCAAACCCACAGCAGAGTCAGTCGAAGTTTTGAAGAATATTGGTAGGTAGGTCATCACAGAGCAGACCCACTGTAGTCCTGGTAGAGAGTATGGTATTGGTGGGCCACCAGAGGTGCAGACCCACTGCAGTCCTTGTAGGGATAATGGTATTGGTGGGCCATCAAAGATGCAGACCCACTGTAGTCCTTGTAGAGTTGGCTAGCAGCCATCCGTTGTGACCGTGCGGGTGCACAACCACCATTGAAGAGTCTTGCGGACAATATAGCAAGTCCATAAACCACCACTTGTGCACTCACAAAGTTTTTGGAATTGACCTTAGAACCAGTAATGCTGTTAACCAGTCCCTTGCTGAATTATTGACACATGTGGGAGCACTAACAGTCCTCCTATTTTTTTTTTACATATTGTGCATATACTATGACCAACAGAAATGTGTGCAGTGAAATGAATGCTTAAAAGTTACTTAATTTACTGAACTGGTGTCAATTACAATATTATAACATGAGAATAGAATAACAAAGGTACAGAATATATCATTAAAGAACATAACAATACAGATTACATTTGTGTTAATACGGGCTTTAAAAAGAATTGAACTAACATATACGTCAGTGTTACAGGAATTATGACATAAGTACATACATAAAGATCAGAATAACTTTTGAAACATCACCTTCACATATGAGCAACAAAACAGAATAAATAATGTCTAAACATCTTTACAAAGTAAGTAACATATTATCAGAAAAATTCTACAACGTAACTCTCATCAGATAAACACATAAAGACAGGAAGAACACAAATACCCAAGGGTACACAAACACATAGTGGGATAACACAAGAGGAAAGGGCAGGGTTTGTTTTCAGTGTAACATTTGGTACTGCAGTCCACCCGAAAACTTCATTCCATATATCTTTCCTCTTATTTCATCATTTGTTTCCACCAAAAAAATTCTGTCTAACCATGCTTTCTGTATTTATATGTTCACACATTTCTTACCTCATTATTTATTTTCCATTATCTTACCTCATCATTTATTTCCAAGAAAATCCTACCTAAACCTGTTGTCCCCAAACCCTACTTTTTTGTTCATATCCTCTTTTAAAAACTTTTTTGGCCAAACCATTTTCTTATAGCTTCTCAATGCATTTATTTCCATTCATCACAACTCGATCTCTTATATAGCCTACCCCATCTTAAGCTAACTTAAATCTACTGAGCTCAGATGCTAAACTAAGGGACGAGGTAATGCAGCAGTGCAAAACAATTAACACAAACAGCAATGATAAAAAATGCAAATTGGCAAAGCAAGCAGCATAAATTAGCAAAGCAAATGCAATATTACAACTAATATAAGGCAATGTGCAGCAAACAAGAAAAATAAATCCGTAGTAAAACTGGCTTAACAGAGTAATACAAAGTCAAATTCAGTAACATTATGCCTGGCAAACAGCAGCAGCAAATGCAATAACTTATATCTAAACATGACAAAGAACAAGCAGAAAAAATATTAAAAGCAACATTGTAAATTGTCATTCATTAGTAGCATCGTGATAAAATCGTATAGCTGTCACATAAACTAACCACTGTGTCACCTGGTATCTCACTGAAAGTACTTTAAATCCAGAATGTATTTTCAAGTAAACCAAAATCTTGCATTAAAATCTCATTAGCAGTACCAGTATATGTTCTATGTGAGCCTTATAGTTGTTACGCAATCGTGGAACAAGCAAGAATGTACAAATAACAACACTGTGTCGTCTGTTCACTATAACAATGAATTCGTAATTTCTGTTTAAATAAGTTCTCTTGGTTCTTGAGTGGATATTTAACTTCAAAACATTTTTGTATGTTAACAGATTCTAAGTCTGACAAAGCATACTAGTAGTCTAAAGTGAAAAGTTATATGGCAAAGACAAAGTTAAAAAGCAGATTATCTCTCAATGGAATGGAAATGAAGTCCCATGCTTCTTTACAGAGCGTAGGGGAATGATGCGGGAGACCCGCACCGCCTTACTAGGCAAGGTCCTAATGGAGGTGGTTTGCCGTTGCCTTCCTCCAACCGTAATGGGGATGAATGATGATGATGATGACGACACAACAACACCCAGTCATCTCGAGGCAGGAAAAATCCCTGACCCTGCCGGGAATCGAACCCGGGACCTCGTGCTAGGGAAGCAAGAACGCTACCGCGAGACCACGAGGGGCGGACTATCTCTCAATAAACGGTTTTATATGTGAAATGTGGTGCAATCCTTTACTCTTCCTAGTACGCAGAGGTTCCACTTGACCGGAATTATCATGCGGTATACCTCAATGAGGAATGCTAAAATTTTTCTCAAGGTTACCGTCTATGTTATTTTTCTCTGAGCCAGCCGGCGCACACGGCTGCCTGCGGTGCGAGTCATTGTCTGTTCCTTTGTTGGCGCGCGTCGTTATTGGGATTAGGAGACCTAGCTTCTACAAATTCACCTTGTCGAGAGGGCACTGCCCTGTCTGAGATGAAATTCAGGTCTGTCGTTATGATTATATCGTCTGTCGTCATGTCGGTAGTTCCTGTAGTTTCTTTCTTGTCCGTTAAGTGGTGGAGAATTTCTCCCTGAATTATCACTGCACAGTGGACCGTTGCGTCTGAAGTTATTCTGTCTCCCATGATAATAATTATTTTGGTTCCCATATTGCCTGTTTCTCTGATTGTCTCTGTGATAGTCACTACCGCGGAGAGGTGATCTTTCCCTGTAATTATTACTACTCTGCCACGGGTTTTCATATGGGTGGTGTCTGTTTTGGTCACGATTTGTGTTATGAGAATAGCTTTGTCGTGCCCAGTTATTATTTCTGTCATCGCGGAATTGCAACGGATGTGACCTGTAACTGTTGTGTTCCTGTTTTCGCGTTCCGCGATTGTCAGTGTCAATTTCTAATTCTTGTAACAGTCCCTGAAAAGCTTCAATGTCGTCTTTGCAACGTCCTGCCAAAATAATATGTCGTAAATGTTCAGGTAATTTGATTAAGCAAATGCGGATGAGTTCTGAGGGGCTGTATGGGTTTTACAGGTACTGATTCTTGTGCAACATGTCTTCAAAATATTTCACAAGACTGGAAAATTCAGATTGTTCGAAATGTTTCATCATTATGATGCTATGTTTTACTCGGTCTTGTGTAGCTTGAGACCAATATGCTGAGAGGAAGGCATGATAAAATTCTCCTTCACTGTGGCAATCGTGAATGACTGATCGCATTCTTACAGCTGGTTCATTCTCTAAATAGCCACACATAAATTCTAATCTGTGCTCTAATGACCAGTTGGGAGGAAAACAATGAGAGAATTGCTGGAGCCACGCTTGTAGATGAATGTCGTTGCCAGAATTCTTAAATGTTTTGAATTTACGTGTAGTAATGAACAGCTTATAGTCAAAATCATCGTGTCAGCGAGTAGCATGTCAGTCATTGTTACGTCGTGTCGGCGGTTCCATCTCAAAATTCGGTGCACCTTGCCAATTTCTTTCATAATTTCCGAAATGCCCTGTGTTATTATTCTGTGGCTTTTCCGTATTTCTAAGTTCCCCTTCCTGTGTTGGAGCGCGAGTGTCCTCTGAAATATGTAATTTTTGTATTACATGTGCCAACTGATCTTGTACTTCCAGGGTTTCTCTTTTGCGTTGCGTATTAATTTGATTCTGATTTTGTTTGAATTTCTTAATTTGTTCATACTCTTCTGTGTCAGTGATGGCTACAGGTCTTGTGTGTCATTCAGATCATCATCTACCTTTGCAGATAAGTTAGTGAACTGATCCGAAAGTTCGGCTACTTTCTCCGATAGTCTACTTATTTCCTTAGTGTGTTTTTCTGAACCAAGTTTCAGAGTGTCCATTTGTGTTGAAATCGTATCTACTGTGTCCTTTAAGTTTTCCTGAGTTTTTGCAAGTTGCATAACCGAATCGGTAGATGCAAATGAGTCAATTTTAGCTTGCAAGGTCTCATGATTTTCATGAACAACAGTTTGCAGTTCTTTTATGGCTGCTTCTTGATTCTGTAATGCATTTTCATGCCGCGAAAAAATAGGTTGAAAATGCTCACAAATTTGTGTTTTTACGTCATTACAGACTTTTTGACATTTCGATTCAATGTTATGTAACTCAGTAGTTAAATCTTCACGTGTTTGTTCAAGCGTGGTGTCTAACTTCCGAAGATTTTGTTCCATTGTGTCTAACTTTTGAAGATTTTGTTCCATTGTGTCTAACTTTTGAAGCTTTTGCTGTGTTTGTCTCTGATTTTATTCCATCGTGTCTAACTTTTGAAGCTTTTGTCCCATTTGTTGCATTAATTATAATAACAATGCACTGGAGTCTGAAACATGTTCCTCAGTGCTATTCGGCAATGCATTTGAACCGGCAATATACGCATTTTGAAAAGCAGAAAATGTGTCTTGACTTATTTGAGAAAACTGTGAGGACGCAAAACCTGAATCTACAGTATTTGCAAGATTGTGCCCTGTCATTTCGGATTCCTGAGGCGAGCTCTTGCCGACCGATCGATTGATAATGCATCCCTGTTCACTATTTGTTTCACTGTCTACGCCATTATTTGCAGCCCGCTCCATTTCCCTATGCACAATTACCAAATTACTACTTTGAACATTAGTTAATTCATTACTCGGCGGCGCTAACATACTGCTTTCGTCTTCACTGTCATTTCTCAGTTTACTTTGGAGCCTAGTATTACGTTTTTCACACGCCATTATTGTCACAATATTTCACACGATAACACAGAAAAGAACAATTTGAAGAGCAAAAATAAGAGAACCCATTAACATAGCACTGAAAATAATATCTAGTTAATTGCAAGCGCAGCTGCGAAATACTTGGTGCAAATCTACATGCATGCCACAACTGTTTTGCTGTACAACAATGAAAGACTGCAACTACAAAGGAGATTCTCTCTACAATTACGGGCTAGCAATAAACAAAAGCAACACTAATTACACAAACTACAAGAAAAAATCAGAAGATTCCAGTGAGGTATCCTCAGCTAAGGGTCGACATATGAAACGTCCCCTTAGAAAAATTATACATGACTGTGCTTAAACTGACACACAATATTTTTAGCGCAACGCAATCTGACTTTCAAAAATCCCTACAAAAGAATGGCCCTGACTAACATTAACCTATACGTTGCACAAATCACTTACCTCACAAAAATCTTGGTTACTCGAACTACTGCAATACAGCGAGCACCACTACTGCCAGCTAAATAAAAGATTCAAACTACGGAAGGCACTAACTACTGATAGGCATAGTTAGTAAATGAAAGATTTTAATAGAGAACAAACAATGTATTTACCTTAATAGTCATCAAAAGTCATTTCATATATATATAGCAGTTCATGACATCCAGTCTCACAAATTTCAAAATTCCGCCATTTCTCTCCCCACATCCACCACTGCTGGTGGCTCACCTCCAACTGCCCAACGCTACACGCTGTTCACATCCAGCTGCCCAACACTACAATGGCAGACAACAATGCAAACTAGCCACAGACTGCACACAGCACAGCCAGTGATTTTCATACAGAGCGCTACGTAACGTTGCCAATAAGAAAACATAAACAGCCTTCCTACATATTTTGGTCACGTTCTCATGAAGTTTAACAAAATCAAAGTACCTTCATGTATGAATCCTTTAAGCACTGGTAAATTGCATCCCAAACTTCAGAAATAATTGAAAATATCTTGCTTACAGGTATTGTGAATGAAAACATTAGGCACATAGAAAATGCACATGGAAGTAGTGGATTTCCATGCCGTCTTGAAGAAGTAGTGTTGTCCTTCCAACAGAAAGACAGTGCTACCCTTGACATGCAGACAGGTAATGGGTCACAACAGAGCAAACCCACAGCAGAGTCAGTCGAAGTTTTGAAGAATATTGGTAGGTAGGTCATCACAGAGCAGACCCACTGTAGTCCTGGTAGAGAGTATGGTATTGGTGGGCCACCAGAGGTGCAGACCCACTGCAGTCCTTGTAGGGATAATGGTATTGGTGGGCCATCAAAGATGCAGACCCACTGTAGTCCTTGTAGAGTTGGCTAGCAGCCATCCGTTGTGACCGTGCGGGTGCACAACCACCATTGAAGAGTCTTGCGGACAATATAGCAAGTCCATAAACCACCACTTGTGCACTCACAAAGTTTTTGGAATTGACCTTAGAACCAGTAATGCTGTTAACCAGTCCCTTGCTGAATTATTGACACATGTGGTAGCACTAACAGTCCTCCTATTTTTTTTTTTTACATATTGTGCATATACTATGACCAACAGAAATGTGTGCAGTGAAATGAATGCTTAAAAGTTACTTAATTTACTGAACTGGTGTCAATTACAATATTATAACATGAGAATAGAATAACAAAGGTACAGAATATATCATTAAAGAACATAACAATACAGATTACATTTGTGTTAATACGGGCTTTAAAAAGAATTGAACTAACATATACGTCAGTGTTACAGGAATTATGACATAAGTACATACATAAAGATCAGAATAACTTTTGAAACATCACCTTCACATATGAGCAACAAAACAGAATAAATAATGTCTAAACATCTTTACAAAGTAAGTAACATATTATCAGAAAAATTCTACAACGTAACTCTCATCAGATAAACACATAAAGACAGGAAGAACACAAATACCCAAGGGTACACAAACACATAGTGGGATAACACAAGAGGAAAGGGCAGGGTTTGTTTTCAGTGTAACATTTGGTACTGCAGTCCACCCGAAAACTTCATTCCATATATCTTTCCTCTTATTTCATCATTTGTTTCCACCAAAAAAATTCTGTCTAACCATGCTTTCTGTATTTATATGTTCACACATTTCTTACCTCATTATTTATTTTCCATTATCTTACCTCATCATTTATTTCCAAGAAAATCCTACCTAAACCTGTTGTCCCCAAACCCTACTTTTTTGTTCATATCCTCTTTTAAAAACTTTTTTGGCCAAACCATTTAATTATAGCTTCTCAATGCATTTATTTCCATTCATCACAACTCGATCTCTTATATAGCCTACCCCATCTTAAGCTAACTTAAATCTACTGAGCTCAGATGCTAAACTAAGGGACGAGGTAATGCAGCAGTGCAAAACAATTAACACAAACAGCAATGATAAAAAATGCAAATTGGCAAAGCAAGCAGCATAAATTAGCAAAGCAAATGCAATATTACAACTAATATAAGGCAATGTGCAGCAAACAAGAAAAATAAATCCGTAGTAAAACTGGCTTAACAGAGTAATACAAAGTCAAATTCAGTAACATTATGCCTGGCAAACAGCAGCAGCAAATGCAATAACTTATATCTAAACATGACAAAGAACAAGCAGAAAAAATATTAAAAGCAACATTGTAAATTGTCATTCATTAGTAGCATCGTGATAAAATCGTATAGCTGTCACATAAACTAACCACTGTGTCACCTGGTATCTCACTGAAAGTACTTTAAATCCAGAATGTATTTTCAAGTAAACCAAAATCTTGCATTAAAATCTCATTAGCAGTACCAGTATATGTTCTATGTGAGCCTTATAGTTGTTACGCAATCGTGGAACAAGCAAGAATGTACAAATAACAACACTGTGTCGTCTGTTCACTATAACAATGAATTCGTAATTTCTGTTTAAATAAGTTCTCTTGGTTCTTGAGTGGATATTTAACTTCAAAACATTTTTGTATGTTAACAGATTCTAAGTCTGACAAAGCATACTAGTAGTCTAAAGTGAAAAGTTATATGGCAAAGACAAAGTTAAAAAGCAGATTATCTCTCAATGGAATGGAAATGAAGTCCCATGCTTCTTTACAGAGCGTAGGGGAATGATGCGGGAGACCCGCACCGCCTTACTAGGCAAGGTCCTAATGGAGGTGGTTTGCCGTTGCCTTCCTCCAACCGTAATGGGGATGAATGATGATGATGATGACGACACAACAACACCCAGTCATCTCGAGGCAGGAAAAATCCCTGACCCTGCCGGGAATCGAACCCGGGACCTCGTGCTAGGGAAGCAAGAACGCTACCGCGAGACCACGAGGGGCGGACTATCTCTCAATAAACGGTTTTATATGTGAAATGTGGTGCAATCCTTTACTCTTCCTAGTACGCAGAGGTTCCACTTGACCGGAATTATCATGCGGTATACCTCAATGAGGAATGCTAAAATTTTTCTCAAGGTTACCGTCTATGTTATTTTTCTCTGAGCCAGCCGGCGCACACGGCTGCCTGCGGTGCGAGTCATTGTCTGTTCCTTTGTTGGCGCGCGTCGTTATTGGGATTAGGAGACCTAGCTTCTACAAATTCACCTTGTCGAGAGGGCACTGTCCTGTCTGAGATGAAATTCAGGTCTGTCGTTATGATTATATCGTCTGTCGTCATGTCGGTAGTTCCTGTAGTTTCTTTCTTGTCCGTTAAGTGGTGGAGAATTTCTCCCTGAATTATCACTGCACAGTGGACCGTTGCGTCTGAAGTTATTCTGTCTCCCGTGATAATAATTATTTTGGTTCCCATATTGCCTGTTTCTCTGATTGTCTCTGTGATAGTCACGACCGCAGAGAGGTGATCTTTCCCTGTAATTATTACTACTCTGCCACGGGTTTTCATATGGGTGGTGTCTGTTTTGGTCACGATTTGTGTTATGAGAATAGCTTTGTCGTGCCCAGTTATTATTTCTGTCATCGCGGAATTGCAACGGATGTGACCTGTAACTGTTGTGTTCCTGTTTTCGCGTTCCGCGATTGTCAGTGTCAATTTCTAATTCTTGTAAGAGCCCCTGAAAAGCTTCAATGTCGTCTTTGCAACGTCCTGCCAAAATAATATGTCGTAAATGTTCAGGTAATTTGATTAAGCAAATGCGGATGAGTTCTGAGGGGCTGTATGGGTTTTACAGGTACTGATTCTTGTGCAACATGTCTTCAAAATATTTCACAAGACTGGAAAATTCAGATTGTTCGAAATGTTTCATCATTATGATGCTATGTTTTACTCGGTCTTGTGTAGCTTGAGACCAATATGCTGAGAGGAAGGCATGATAAAATTCTCCTTCACTGTGGCAATCGTGAATGACTGATCGCATTCTTACAGCTGGTTCATTCTCTAAATAGCCACACATAAATTCTAATCTGTGCTCTAATGACCAGTTGGGAGGAAAACAATGAGAGAATTGCTGGAGCCACGCTTGTAGATGAATGTCGTTGCCAGAATTCTTAAATGTTTTGAATTTACGTGTAGTAATGAACAGCTTATAGTCAAAATCATCGTGTCAGCGAGTAGCATGTCAGTCATTGTTACGTCGTGTCGGCGGTTCCATCTCAAAATTCGGTGCACCTTGCCAATTTCTTTCATAATTTCCGAAATGCCCTGTGTTATTATTCTGTGGCTTTTCCGTATTTCTAAGTTCCCCTTCCTGTGTTGGAGCGCGAGTGTCCTCTGAAATATGTAATTTTTGTATTACATGTGCCAACTGATCTTGTACTTCCAGGGTTTCTCTTTTGCGTTGCGTATTAATTTGATTCTGATTTTGTTTGAATTTCTTAATTTGTTCATACTCTTCTGTGTCAGTGATGGCTACAGGTCTTGTGTGTCATTCAGATCATCATCTACCTTTGCAGATAAGTTAGTGAACTGATCCGAAAGTTCGGCTACTTTCTCCGATAGTCTACTTATTTCCTTAGTGTGTTTTTCTGAACCAAGTTTCAGAGTGTCCATTTGTGTTGAAATCGTATCTACTGTGTCCTTTAAGTTTTCCTGAGTTTTTGCAAGTTGCATAACCGAATCGGTAGATGCAAATGAGTCAATTTTAGCTTGCAAGGTCTCATGATTTTCATGAACAACAGTTTGCAGTTCTTTTATGGCTGCTTCTTGATTCTGTAATGCATTTTCATGCCGCGAAAAAATAGGTTGAAAATGCTCACAAATTTGTGTTTTTACGTCATTACAGACTTTTTGACATTTCGATTCAATGTTATGTAACTCAGTAGTTAAATCTTCACGTGTTTGTTCAAGCGTGGTGTCTAACTTCCGAAGATTTTGTTCCATTGTGTCTAACTTTTGAAGATTTTGTTCCATTGTGTCTAACTTTTGAAGCTTTTGCTGTGTTTGTCTCTGATTTTATTCCATCGTGTCTAACTTTTGAAGCTTTTGTCCCATTTGTTGCATTAATTATAATAACAATGCACTGGAGTCTGAAACATGTTCCTCAGTGCTATTCGGCAATGCATTTGAACCGGCAATATACGCATTTTGAAAAGCAGAAAATGTGTCTTGACTTATTTGAGAAAACTGTGAGGACGCAAAACCTGAATCTACAGTATTTGCAAGATTGTGCCCTGTCATTTCGGATTCCTGAGGCGAGCTCTTGCCGACCGATCGATTGATAATGCATCCCTGTTCACTATTTGTTTCACTGTCTACGCCATTATTTGCAGCCCGCTCCATTTCCCTATGCACAATTACCAAATTACTACTTTGAACATTAGTTAATTCATTACTCGGCGGCGCTAACATACTGCTTTCGTCTTCACTGTCATTTCTCAGTTTACTTTGGAGCCTAGTATTACGTTTTTCACACGCCATTATTGTCACAATATTTCACACGATAACACAGAAAAGAACAATTTGAAGAGCAAAAATAAGAGAACCCATTAACATAGCACTGAAAATAATATCTAGTTAATTGCAAGCGCAGCTGCGAAATACTTGGTGCAAATCTACATGCATGCCACAACTGTTTTGCTGTACAACAATGAAAGACTGCAACTACAAAGGAGATTCTCTCTACAATTACGGGCTAGCAATAAACAAAAGCAACACTAATTACACAAACTACAAGAAAAAATCAGAAGATTCCAGTGAGGTATCCTCAGCTAAGGGTCGACATATGAAACGTCCCCTTAGAAAAATTATACATGACTGTGCTTAAACTGACACACAATATTTTTAGCGCAACGCAATCTGACTTTCAAAAATCCCTACAAAAGAATGGCCCTGACTAACATTAACCTATACGTTGCACAAATCACTTACCTCACAAAAATCTTGGTTACTCGAACTACTGCAATACAGCGAGCACCACTACTGCCAGCTAAATAAAAGATTCAAACTACGGAAGGCACTAACTACTGATAGGCATAGTTAGTAAATGAAAGATTTTAATAGAGAACAAACAATGTATTTACCTTAATAGTCATCAAAAGTCATTATATATATATATAGCAGTTCATGACATCCAGTCTCACAAATTTCAAAATTCCGCCATTTCTCTCCCCACATCCACCACTGCTGGTGGCTCACCTCCAACTGCCCAACGCTACACGCTGTTCACATCCAGCTGCCCAACACTACAATGGCAGACAACAATGCAAACTAGCCACAGACTGCACACAGCACAGCCAGTGATTTTCATACAGAGCGCTACGTAACGTTGCCAATAAGAAAACATAAACAGCCTTCCTACATATTTTGGTCACGTTCTCATGAAGTTTAACAAAATCAAAGTACCTTCATGTATGAATCCTTTAAGCACTGGTAAATTGCATCCCAAACTTCAGAAATAATTGAAAATATCTTGCTTACAGGTATTGTGAATGAAAACATTAGGCACATAGAAAATGCACATGGAAGTAGTGGATTTCCATGCCGTCTTGAAGAAGTAGTGTTGTCCTTCCAACAGAAAGACAGTGCTACCCTTGACATGCAGACAGGTAATGGGTCACAACAGAGCAAACCCACAGCAGAGTCAGTCGAAGTTTTGAAGAATATTGGTAGGTAGGTCATCACAGAGCAGACCCACTGTAGTCCTGGTAGAGAGTATGGTATTGGTGGGCCACCAGAGGTGCAGACCCACTGCAGTCCTTGTAGGGATAATGGTATTGGTGGGCCATCAAAGATGCAGACCCACTGTAGTCCTTGTAGAGTTGGCTAGCAGCCATCCGTTGTGACCGTGCGGGTGCACAACCACCATTGAAGAGTCTTGCGGACAATATAGCAAGTCCATAAACCACCACTTGTGCACTCACAAAGTTTTTGGAATTGACCTTAGAACCAGTAATGCTGTTAACCAGTCCCTTGCTGAATTATTGACACATGTGGTAGCACTAACAGTCCTCCTATTTTTTTTTTTTACATATTGTGCATATACTATGACCAACAGAAATGTGTGCAGTGAAATGAATGCTTAAAAGTTACTTAATTTACTGAACTGGTGTCAATTACAATATTATAACATGAGAATAGAATAACAAAGGTACAGAATATATCATTAAAGAACATAACAATACAGATTACATTTGTGTTAATACGGGCTTTAAAAAGAATTGAACTAACATATACGTCAGTGTTACAGGAATTATGACATAAGTACATACATAAAGATCAGAATAACTTTTGAAACATCACCTTCACATATGAGCAACAAAACAGAATAAATAATGTCTAAACATCTTTACAAAGTAAGTAACATATTATCAGAAAAATTCTACAACGTAACTCTCATCAGATAAACACATAAAGACAGGAAGAACACAAATACCCAAGGGTACACAAACACATAGTGGGATAACACAAGAGGAAAGGGCAGGGTTTGTTTTCAGTGTAACATTTGGTACTGCAGTCCACCCGAAAACTTCATTCCATATATCTTTCCTCTTATTTCATCATTTGTTTCCACCAAAAAAATTCTGTCTAACCATGCTTTCTGTATTTATATGTTCACACATTTCTTACCTCATTATTTATTTTCCATTATCTTACCTCATCATTTATTTCCAAGAAAATCCTACCTAAACCTGTTGTCCCCAAACCCTACTTTTTTGTTCATATCCTCTTTTAAAAACTTTTTTGGCCAAACCATTTTCTTATAGCTTCTCAATGCATTTATTTCCATTCATCACAACTCGATCTCTTATATAGCCTACCCCATCTTAAGCTAACTTAAATCTACTGAGCTCAGATGCTAAACTAAGGGACGAGGTAATGCAGCAGTGCAAAACAATTAACACAAACAGCAATGATAAAAAATGCAAATTGGCAAAGCAAGCAGCATAAATTAGCAAAGCAAATGCAATATTACAACTAATATAAGGCAATGTGCAGCAAACAAGAAAAATAAATCCGTAGTAAAACTGGCTTAACAGAGTAATACAAAGTCAAATTCAGTAACATTATGCCTGGCAAACAGCAGCAGCAAATGCAATAACTTATATCTAAACATGACAAAGAACAAGCAGAAAAAATATTAAAAGCAACATTGTAAATTGTCATTCATTAGTAGCATCGTGATAAAATCGTATAGCTGTCACATAAACTAACCACTGTGTCACCTGGTATCTCACTGAAAGTACTTTAAATCCAGAATGTATTTTCAAGTAAACCAAAATCTTGCATTAAAATCTCATTAGCAGTACCAGTATATGTTCTATGTGAGCCTTATAGTTGTTACGCAATCGTGGAACAAGCAAGAATGTACAAATAACAACACTGTGTCGTCTGTTCACTATAACAATGAATTCGTAATTTCTGTTTAAATAAGTTCTCTTGGTTCTTGAGTGGATATTTAACTTCAAAACATTTTTGTATGTTAACAGATTCTAAGTCTGACAAAGCATACTAGTAGTCTGAAGTGAAAAGTTATATGGCAAAGACAAAGTTAAAAAGCAGATTATCTCTCAATGGAATGGAAATGAAGTCCCATGCTTCTTTACAGAGCGTAGGGGAATGATGCGGGAGACCCGCACCGCCTTACTAGGCAAGGTCCTAATGGAGGTGGTTTGCCGTTGCCTTCCTCCAACCGTAATGGGGATGAATGATGATGATGATGACGACACAACAACACCCAGTCATCTCGAGGCAGGAAAAATCCCTGACCCTGCCGGGAATCGAACCCGGGACCTCATGCTAGGGAAGCAAGAACGCTACCGCGAGACCACGAGGGGCGGACTATCTCTCAATAAACGGTTTTATATGTGAAATGTGGTGCAATCCTTTACTCTTCCTAGTACGCAGAGGTTCCACTTGACCGGAATTATCATGCGGTATACCTCAATGAGGAATGCTAAAATTTTTCTCAAGGTTACCGTCTATGTTATTTTTCTCTGAGCCAGCCGGCGCACACGGCTGCCTGCGGTACGAGTCATTGTCTGTTCCTTTGTTGGCGCGCGTCGTTATTGGGATTAGGAGACCTAGCTTCTACAAATTCACCTTGTCAAGAGGGCACTGCCCTGTCTGAGATGAAATTCAGGTCTGTCGTTATGATTATATCGTCTGTCGTCATGTCGGTAGTTCCTGTAGTTTCTTTCTTGTCCGTTAAGTGGTGGAGAATTTCTCCCTGAATTATCACTGCACAGTGGACCGTTGCGTCTGAAGTTATTCTGTCTCCCGTGATAATAATTATTTTGGTTCCCATATTGCCTGTTTCTCTGATTGTCTCTGTGATAGTCACTACCGCGGAGAGGTGATCTTTCCCTGTAATTATTACTACTCTGCCACGGGTTTTCATATGGGTGGTGTCTGTTTTGGTCACGATTTGTGTTGTGAGAATAGCTTTGTCGTGCCCAGTTATTATTTCTGTCATCGCGGAATTGCAACGGATGTGACCTGTAACTGTTGTGTTCCTGTTTTCGCGTTCCGCGATTGTCAGTGTCAATTTCTAATTCTTGTAAGAGCCCCTGAAAAGCTTCAATGTCGTCTTTGCAACGTCCTGCCAAAATAATATGTCGTAAATGTTCAGGTAATTTGATTAAGCAAATGCGGATGAGTTCTGAGGGGCTGTATGGGTTTTACAGGTACTGATTCTTGTGCAACATGTCTTCAAAATATTTCACAAGACTGGAAAATTCAGATTGTTCGAAATGTTTCATCATTATGATGCTATGTTTTACTCGGTCTTGTGTAGCTTGAGACCAATATGCTGAGAGGAAGGCATGATAAAATTCTCCTTCACTGTGGCAATCGTGAATGACTGATCGCATTCTTACAGCTGGTTCATTCTCTAAATAGCCACACATAAATTCTAATCTGTGCTCTAATGACCAGTTGGGAGGAAAACAATGAGAGAATTGCTGGAGCCACGCTTGTAGATGAATGTCGTTGCCAGAATTCTTAAATGTTTTGAATTTACGTGTAGTAATGAACAGCTTATAGTCAAAATCATCGTGTCAGCGAGTAGCATGTCAGTCATTGTTACGTCGTGTCGGCGGTTCCATCTCAAAATTCGGTGCACCTTGCCAATTTCTTTCATAATTTCCGAAATGCCCTGTGTTATTATTCTGTGGCTTTTCCGTATTTCTAAGTTCCCCTTCCTGTGTTGGAGCGCGAGTGTCCTCTGAAATATGTAATTTTTGTATTACATGTGCCAACTGATCTTGTACTTCCAGGGTTTCTCTTTTGCGTTGCGTATTAATTTGATTCTGATTTTGTTTGAATTTCTTAATTTGTTCATACTCTTCTGTGTCAGTGATGGCTACAGGTCTTGTGTGTCATTCAGATCATCATCTACCTTTGCAGATAAGTTAGTGAACTGATCCGAAAGTTCGGCTACTTTCTCCGATAGTCTACTTATTTCCTTAGTGTGTTTTTCTGAACCAAGTTTCAGAGTGTCCATTTGTGTTGAAATCGTATCTACTGTGTCCTTTAAGTTTTCCTGAGTTTTTGCAAGTTGCATAACCGAATCGGTAGATGCAAATGAGTCAATTTTAGCTTGCAAGGTCTCATGATTTTCATGAACAACAGTTTGCAGTTCTTTTATGGCTGCTTCTTGATTCTGTAATGCATTTTCATGCCGCGAAAAAATAGGTTGAAAATGCTCACAAATTTGTGTTTTTACGTCATTACAGACTTTTTGACATTTCGATTCAATGTTATGTAACTCAGTAGTTAAATCTTCACGTGTTTGTTCAAGCGTGGTGTCTAACTTCCGAAGATTTTGTTCCATTGTGTCTAACTTTTGAAGATTTTGTTCCATTGTGTCTAACTTTTGAAGCTTTTGCTGTGTTTGTCTCTGATTTTATTCCATCGTGTCTAACTTTTGAAGCTTTTGTCCCATTTGTTGCATTAATTATAATAACAATGCACTGGAGTCTGAAACATGTTCCTCAGTGCTATTCGGCAATGCATTTGAACCGGCAATATACGCATTTTGAAAAGCAGAAAATGTGTCTTGACTTATTTGAGAAAACTGTGAGGACGCAAAACCTGAATCTACAGTATTTGCAAGATTGTGCCCTGTCATTTCGCATTCCTGAGGCGAGCTCTTGCCGACCGATCGATTGATAATGCATCCCTGTTCACTATTTGTTTCACTGTCTACGCCATTATTTGCAGCCCGCTCCATTTCCCTATGCACAATTACCAAATTACTACTTTGAACATTAGTTAACTCATTACTCGGCGGCGCTAACATACTGCTTTCGTCTTCACTGTCATTTCTCAGTTTACTTTGGAGCCTAGTATTACGTTTTTCACACGCCATTATTGTCACAATATTTCACACGATAACACAGAAAAGAACAATTTGAAGAGCAAAAATAAGAGAACCCATTAACATAGCACTGAAAATAATATCTAGTTAATTGCAAGCGCAGCTGCGAAATACTTGGTGCAAATCTACATGCATGCCACAACTGTTTTGCTGTACAACAATGAAAGACTGCAACTACAAAGGAGATTCTCTCTACAATTACGGGCTAGCAATAAACAAAAGCAACACTAATTACACAAACTACAAGAAAAAATCAGAAGATTCCAGTGAGGTATCCTCAGCTAAGGGTCGACATATGAAACGTCCCCTTAGAAAAATTATACATGACTGTGCTTAAACTGACACACAATATTTTTAGCGCAACGCAATCTGACTTTCAAAAATCCCTACAAAAGAATGGCCCTGACTAACATTAACCTATACGTTGCACAAATCACTTACCTCACAAAAATCT
The DNA here is from genome assembly GCF_023864275.1 of Schistocerca cancellata. Lineage (NCBI taxonomy): Eukaryota > Metazoa > Arthropoda > Insecta > Orthoptera > Acrididae > Schistocerca > Schistocerca cancellata. The sequence continues at coordinate 377,215,354 of NC_064629.1, read as the reverse complement.
TGGTTACTCGAACTACTGCAATACAGCGAGCACCACTACTGCCAGCTAAATAAAAGATTCAAACTACGGAAGGCACTAACTACTGATAGGCATAGTTAGTAAATGAAAGATTTTAATAGAGAACAAACAATGTATTTACCTTAATAGTCATCAAAAGTCATTTTATATATATATATAGCAGTTCATGACATCCAGTCTCACAAATTTCAAAATTCCGCCATTTCTCTCCCCACATCCACCACTGCTGGTGGCTCACCTCCAACTGCCCAACGCTACACGCTGTTCACATCCAGCTGCCCAACACTACAATGGCAGACAACAATGCAAACTAGCCACAGACTGCACACAGCACAGCCAGTGATTTTCATACAGAGCGCTACGTAACGTTGCCAGTAAGAAAACATAAACAGCCTACTTACATATTTTGGTCACGTTCTCATGAAGTTTAACAAAATCAAAGTACCTTCATGGATGAATCCTTTAAGCACTGGTAAATTGCGTCCCAAACTTCAGAAATAATTGAGGATATCTTGCTTACAGGTATTGTGAATGAAACCATTACGCTTCTGTAGCTTTCTCCAGTAGCTGTAAATCTCAGTTTTAGAAAAGAAAATTATGGAATTAGTTACAGCTTACAAATATGCGCTCTACATACAGCATCCTAGTAATACTAAGCTTATATAAAGGTACCTGATCACCTTTTTGAAGCTGAAATAGATTCTCGCAGAACTGTGTTTTGCTTCGTTATTCGTGGACCTACTAAACGAAGCAATGTCATGAATTCCGTCTCGCCCATTCTCCGAAAATTTTTGTATGATTCCTTGTCTTGCAATCTCAGTTAATATTGTAATAGATTGTGCAATTCCCGACGGCCGTCGTCACGTCTTAAAATCCAAAGGTCTACTCCACCACCTTCTATTATGCCAACGTAAATTTCTTCGTCGACGTCGCCGATATATTACTGCAGTTATGACTGCGCAAGCAGCAGCTGCCACTTTCAGTTCGTCATCAGCCATTTTCTAAAATAATGTTGCGCCATCTGCAGTCATTGTACGTACAAACGCAGCTACTAGATGGCATGCCAGCTCATGGAACAGGAAGTTGTATCATCTTATTGCACCATTAGTGGCGCTAGATGTGTCCTCGTGTGTACGGGGCTTATTACGCTGCAGCCTTGCTGCTCGCCGGGAGTAATATTACCCTGCAGCTATTCGCATAGCCAGAAGAGTGCTAACAGTCAAATACGGCACTGCTGGACTGACCCTGAAGCAACGAATCACGGCTCTCGTTTCAGGACATGCAGCTATGGTCGTAGCGCGAAACACAAAAGCTCGACACTCAACGAGCCATTTATTACCGCGAGTTGGCGGCGTCGTTTCAGCTGTGCGTTTGAAACAATGGAGCCTTGTACACTACGGAGGTGAAGCTATTGTGCTCGCCAGCCACAGCTGCATCGCAGCAATCTCGCCGGTCCCCGCGAAGCAGCAGTCGTTCATAAGCGAATGGGGCAGTGCACACGCGTTAGCAGCCCCAGCATCGCTGCCGTCAGCTTGCCATAGATATAGCCCGTTTGGACATAGAATTGTTCATTGAAGGGGTATAAAAATACTCTCAAACATGAGATACATCTCAGAAGGAGTATCACGATAGGATTAAGAATGGAGCCACATGGTTTCAAGTGTGTGTGAAGTGTTGTGAAGGTTTTATCTCGGAACCGAATCAGGAGAAAAACGATGTAGGTAAACATCACTATTTTGTGTCAGAGTTCTAGAGATGGTGTCTTTACTCGGAACTTGCAATAGCGATAAGAAGCAAATGCTTTGGTTCCTGTTAACAATAACAGTTTAAAATAAATTCTGTTCCCTCGGCCGGTTCAATACAGTCAATGCTTTATTGTATTGCAGTCATAAAGTTCATAATTTCCCACATTTCAGTAGCGATATAAATTGAATAGTGTATCACGTTAGGGAGGAAATTGATTCAGTGTTCACTATGATTGTCACCGACTAGATTTAGATACCGGCACATTTGTCTTGTCATGCTTCTTTGCCAGAATTGTCTATAAAGTAATCAGTGAAAATATTTCTACAACTGTTGTGTGAAATTTCTCCTTCGGTTGATGGGATTTCACTGTCCAGATCACTTAGCACGTTTTCGAAACCCCCTGGCATTTTTCGGCAACCTTTCTTCTGTGAATTTCGTTATGCACTCTTTGTGCAAGACTTCCCACACAGCTTTACAAACTTGCCTCACTATTTCACACAGTCTTGTGTTGACGAGTCTGTGTTGATAATGCAGACTACTTACAGTGCAGCCACTACACAGAAATATGGAGATGGTGAACAGTTGCCGCAACAGCTTTTGGTTTACTGTTAATTCATCAGATTACTGTACATTCATTAGAAAATAAGCAATTTACTTTCATCTACTCTTTTAATCCAAAGACGGTGTCACGAACGCTCCATTCTTCAGCAGTGAGCAACTCATTTGGTGAGTCCAAAACCTACTGTTCCGTTTCTTAATCTATTTATAATTGGAATAAACAAACGCTGCCTGCTTCCTTCCGCCTACGTCCGTAGTGGTTGGCTCCCTGCTATGTTGCTCTGTGTGCACTGAAATGATTTTAGGCGCCACAATAGTTTAATGTGTTCTGTGCTATTTCGAGTAAAAACTGATCGAATCGTTTCAGTTTGCCACCGAAAACATTTGTGTGTGATCTCGTGTGCTGTGAGATCGTGTGAAGCATTTCGTTGTGACTTTTGTGGTGCTCTAGAACTAAACAGTATTCGGAAACTGTGCCACAAGTGGTGGTATACTGACTCTCAGAACCTTTTCTTTATTGTTTTTTGGTTCTGTAAATAGAAATAAAAATTAGGTGGCATCTCAGTATTCCGTAATTCCATTTTTAATTGCACAAAATTATTTCCCATTTGCCACTTCGCTATGCGCTGTTAACGGCATGCACACTTGAGTCTCCGACCAGCGGAAAACAAAAAGTAAGCAAGTCGCCTCTAGCTGTGCTAGAGAAGGTAGCGTGGACATCACTTACTGAAATCCACTGTGTTTGTTGATCCTGACACATCTTCTTGGTGTGCAGTGTTATATTCAGGGACCCACAGTTTAGTGTTTGAGAGTTCGGCCAGTTTTAATAGGATACAACTCTCATTTAAGCATTACACCTGGCGTCCCTTACTGGGGAAAAGGCCAGTAAACGGTGCGTGATTGACGTGGCAGGAAACGTTTTTGGATGATGAACGTTGATAACATCTACATCTTCACTACATGGATACTGTGCCAATCACACTTAAGTGCTTGGCAAAGGGTTCATCGAACCACCATCACAATAATTCTCTATTATTCCACTCTCGAACAGTGCGCAGAAGGAACGAACACCTATATCATTCCGTGCCAGCTCTGATTTCCCTTATTTTATTATGATGATCGTTTCTCCCTCCAAACGTCGGCGTCAACAAATATTTTCGCATTCAGAGGAAAAAGTTGAATATTGAAATTTCGTGAGAAGATTCCACCGCAACGGAAAACGCCTTTGTTTTAATGGTGCCCATTCCAAATCATGTATGATGTCCGTCACACTCTCTCCCCTATATCGCGATGGTACAAAACGTGCTGCTCTTCGCTGAACTTCCTCGATGTCCTCCGCTATTTCTATCTGGTAAGGGTCCCAGACCGCACAGCATAACTCCGAAAGAGAGCGGACAAACTTAGTGTAGGCAGTCTCTTTAGTAGATCTGTTAAATTTTCTAAGTATTCTGACAATAAAACGTGGTCTTCGGTTTGTCTTCCCCACAACATTTTCGATGTGTTCCTTTCAATTAAAATTGTTCGTAATTATAATACCTAGGTATGTAAATGAATTTATGGCCTTTCGATTAGACTGATTTATCGTGTAACCATAGTTTAACAGATTCCTTTCAGCACTCACGTGGATGACCTCACACTTTTCATTATTTACCTTTCGGCACTCACGTGGATGACCTCACACTTTTCATTATTTAGAGTCAATTACCAATTTTCGCACCATTCACATATCTTTTCTAAATCGTTTGGAAATTTTTTTCGATTTATGATGAGTTTAGTAGACGATAAACGACATCATCATCTGCAAACAACCTAAGACGGCTGCCTTGGGGAACGCCAGAAATCGCTTCTGCTTTACTCGATAACTTTCCTTCAGTTACTACGAACTGCGACCTCTGTGACAGGAAATCACGAATCCAGTCACATAACTGAGACGACATTCCGTATGTACGCAATTTCACTCCAAGCCGCTTGTGTGGTACAATGTCAAAAGCCTTTTGGAAATCTAGAAATACAGAATCAATTTGAAATCCCTTGTCATTAGCACTCAACACTTCGTGTGTGTAGAGAGCTAGTTATGTTTCACAAGAACGATGTTTTCCAAATCGGTGTTGACTGTGTGTCAATAGGTCAATAGGCCGTTTTCTTCGAGGTAATTCACAATGTTCGAACAAAGTATATGTTCTAAAATCCTGCTGCATATCGGCGTTAATGATATGAGCCTGTAATTTAGTGGATTACTCCTACTACCTTTCTTGAATATTGGTGTGACCTTTGTAACTTTCCAGTCTCTGGGTACAGATCTTTCGTCGAGCGAAGGGTTGTATATGATTGTTAAGTATGGAGCTATTGCATCAGCTTACTCTGAAAGGAACTTATTTGCTATACAGTATGGACCAAAATACTTGCTTTTGTTAAGTGATTTAAGTTGCTTCACTACTCCGAGGATATCTACTTTTATGTTACTTCTGTTGGCAGCTGTTCTTGATTCCAATTCTGGAATATTTAGTTCGTCATCTTCCGAGCAGGAATTTCGGAAGGCTGGTTTAGTAACTCTGCTTACGCAGCACTGTCGTCGATAGTATTTCCATTGCTACCACGAAGAGAAGGCACCGACTGTGACTTGCCGCTAGAGTACTTTACATACGACCAGAATCTCTTTGGATTTTTTGCCAGGTTTCGAAACAAAGTTTCGTTGTGGAAACTATTATAAGCATCTCGCATTGAAGTCCGCACTAAATTTCGAGCTTCTGTAAAAGATCGCCAGCCTTTACGTTCGTTTGGATTTGGTATGACTTTTCATTGTTTCAGCAACAGTGCTCTGACCCGTTTTGTGTACCAAGGGGGACCATCTCCGTCGTTTTTAATTTGTAATCTCTCAATTGCTGTCGATACTGTTTCTCTGAATTCAAGCCACATCTGGTCTACACTTACATTGCTGATTTGGAAGGAGTGGAGATTGTCTCTCAGGAAGTCGTCAAGTGAATTTTTTTCTGATATTCTGAATAGATACATTTTTCGTTTATTTTTGGAGTATTTTGGGTTTACCATATTCAGTCTCGCTACGACAACCCTGTGTTCACTAATCCCTGTATCGGTTTTGATGCTCATTATTAGCTAAGAGGTCAATTGGAAAACATACGTGAACTTTCAAAAACAGTGATCAGACTGTGAATAATTGAATGGGAAGGGATTCTCAACAGCGCATAAAAGAACTGTGAATTTTAATCTTTATATGGATGATAAATAATTCATTACAAACAGTGATCGGAAAGATTCTCTTGTGAATATTGGTTATGTGCGATATTATCCGTTACGAAAAATGAACGTTAACAGAGAACATTTGTTGTGAACTGGGGTTATGAAACTTGTAATATGAACACTGATTACAGGGAACCGTTTTGAATGGCATATAAATTTTGGCCAAATGAGGGGACGATCAGTTAACAAACTTTTCGAAGAACTAAAGTGACTGTTGTGAATATCCGATAAATTAGCGTATTAGGACCGTTGCTGTCGTCGCTGGCAAGTGAAGACAATGTTAATCAGTTAGTTAATAGTGGCAACGATGGCATAGTACCTTCAAGTGAGTCTTATAATGTAACATACGACGAAATTGTTGAAGTAAATGGAGAACAAGATGTTGATGGCAGTATAAATCATGATAATGACATAGTAAATGAGGACAGTGTTGAAGCAAATGGGGAACAAGGGGTTAATGTTGAATCGAAAAAATTGTCAAGTAGTGACGATGAGATTAGTGTTGAAAATTCAAATGGCTCTGAGCACTATGCGACTTAACTTCTAAGGTCATCGGTCGCATAGAACTTATAACTAATTAAACCTAACTAACCTAAGGACATCTCACACATCCATGCCCGAGGCAGGATTCGAACCTGCGACCGTAGCGGTCGCTCGGCTCCAGACTGCAGCGCCTAGAACCGCACGGCCAATCCGGCCGGCGATTAGTGTTGAACTGGGACAGATGTCAAAGTATTTTCACAGGAAGATCGATCATAATGGTAACGAGTTAAAACATAATGGTAATGAATTGAAACAAATTAATAATAAGGTTGTAAAATCTAATGATTTTTTGTTGGAAAATTGGGTACACTGATAATGAGTTAATTCAAACTAGCAACTTGGTTGACAGATCTTGTGAAGAATTAAAAAAGGAGTTTAGTGTCAAATTATCTAAATATGACTCTGAACTGACAGGCATAAAGAAAATATTTGTAAAAGAAAACAAAAAGGTAAACGCTAGAATTGATCAGTTGAATAAATCGCTGGAGGAAACGAAAGGGGAATTATCCGAAAGATTTAGCACTAATGTATATAAAATCCTGGAGTTTATATACATTAGTGCTGAGACAGGATGATGAGATCAGTGAACTGATATCTAATGTTGAGGAAGTAATAACTAGCTCAGATAATGTTTCTAGGTTTTGCCATAACGAAATCACACATTTTGAGTCAGAAATTAAAGAAGTAAAGCAAAAACATAGATAATAATACTCGTGAAATAGGTAATGTCAAAATTCAGTGTCATAATAAAACAAGTTAAATATTTGTGAAAATGAAAGAAACTGAAAAATGTGTAAATGGAAATATTGATGTTAATAATCAGGAATTAAATGGCTATGGTACTCAGGTTGAAATAGCATAAATGAGGAGTAGAGGCTCTTTATTTACAGGAAAGAGATCGATTCGGAATAGATAATTGTGATGCAGTTGACGATAGTTTTTTGCGGGTGGTCGAGTTTTGTCATTTTTCGACAAGGGATTCAATTAATCCTGTTACGTTAGTGAAAAAATTTAAGAATGCTTCACCTAAACCGTGGAATGACAGTAAGGAAATTGAGGGCATTATTAGTAGATTGGCAGGCGAAACACTTTCGTGGGGAATGAAGATGTATTCTTTTTGTAAAACCTATGACGAATTTATTAATGCTTTTCTCAGTCAGAATTGTTGAAATGCTACACAAAACAGTGGGCGTAGTGACAATCTCACTGGAAGAAGTGTTGTTGGCAGTGTGTGTGATAGCCATAAAGAAGTCTTTCAAAATTACTGCGAAAGGAATTTATATTTAGATGATCCTTTAAAAGAAAGGGATCTTATTTCAACTGTGTAAGTTAAATTGCCTATAAGTGTGCAAGAAATTTTTATAGGAATTCCAAAATACTGTGCTGACATCATTCTGCATGCCCTCGAACAGCTGGATTCGTTGTTTGGCATACATCAGCACACAGAAGGTCAAACATTGAACAAAATAGTGTGCGTAGTGACATCTTCATGGGAACTAATTTTCTTGACAGTGGATGTCACAGTTACAAAGAAGTATTTCAAAAGTACTGGGAAAGCAATTTGTATTTGGCTGATCCTTTAAAAGAAAGGGATCTAGTTCCAGTTGTATTATTTAAACTGTCTATAAGAGTGCAAGAATTTTTTTGGTAATTCCAAAAGACAGTGTTGGCATTATTCTACGTGCTCTTGAACAACTGGATTCGTTGTCTCCGGTAGTGACAAACGTGTGAACGTCCTCGCAAGGCCGGAAACAAAGGGTAAGTCGAGAAGTAATTAATGGATATGAAATCAGGTGACAGATTTGGGACCTTTCGACCAGGAACAAACTGCTACTCTATGCATAATTTGCAGATCAGTTTCATTTCGCAGTATCTAAGGATTCAGCCGCAATTTAAAGCAACTACATAATAACAGAAGTTAAAGAAACCTTCTAATACTAATTCCCTACATGCGGAGGAACCGAAATCTGCAAACAGATCTCGGCTGCCGTCATTGTGAGAGGAATTAATAAAGTGTTCCAATGGCGGATGCCGTTTAAGATTCAAGTTTAAACGGAGCGTCTTCTTCGTTTTGAGTCGTGTACGAACACAGACCATACCGCCGTCCTAAAAACCAACGCTGCGCCACATTGGGAAACTTCTGGGGCAAAAAGGAAGCGGCCAGGTCTATGGCCAAGCAGGCGACAGCTAGTCGCTTGAGCACCTAGCAAGTTGGCACCCGATCTACTTTCTTCAGCCGTAGACACACTAGGGTGGGGTACCAACCGGCTAACAAAAGTCCTGAGCATCGCCAGCCATTTTGGAACTGTTGTCCAGAGGCACTCTCCGCCATGTGACGGTAATGCTGAACGGTTCGTGACTTCGTGCACAATTTAATAAAGATGTTCGAATTCTGTCGCCGCTTAGGTCGTTTAGCGATCGCCAGTATTTCGCGATACTACGGGAGAGCAGCAGCGCCAGCCATGCGGTAAGATTCACCGAATTCTGTCACCACCGTTTTGTAGCCGAAAATCAGTTCTCATGGGCCTGGATTCTCACTCCGAAGTGTTCTCAGTCCATCTTACGTAGTTATGTAAATTGACGGTGAGGGGGAGGGGGGAGGAAGGAAAGGAAAGGGAAGGAACTACTGCTACTGGTGTAGCTGCATCGGGACTTTATGCGGAATCAGCGGCGCCGAGTGAAAATGTGTGCCAGACTGCCGGGGTATCCCGCTTACTAGACAGATGGATATGGACGGGAACTGTGGATAGGTGACGCTAGGAGGGAATATGAGTCGATTGGTAGACGTGCCGATATAGTCCGTGAAAGGGCGGTAACACACCGTGTCTCGGTGACGCAGAGGTTAACGCTACTGTTTAGTAAGCAGAAGATCCTGCGTTCGAGTCCCTTTCCAGCACGCATTTTCACTCATCGTCACTGATTCCATGTAAGGTCCCGAGGTAGCTGACATCAATAGTTCCTTCCCTTTCCTTTCCTTTCTTTTCTCTCCCCCCCCCCCCCCCACCTCCACCTTCAATTGACGTTCTTATGTAGCTGTAAGTGAATCCTGTCTCTGTACGTTATTTTGTGAATGTGTGTATGTCAGTGGAGGCAATTCTAGTTTCAGAAGATATCTCTTTGTGCTAATTCACAACTCTTCTATATGTGTTGCGATTTCTACTACCTTCCCCCAGTATCTGTACAAAACAGTGCCCCCTGCAAGTAAGGTCGTAGTCCTTGCCTTCGCACGGTCTGATATTGGGTAGAATAATAACATGAGGCTCCGATGGCCTATCAATATTTATCTCACCCACTAACTGGCGTAAGCTTTTTGCCTTCGGCTGCCTGGGACACGAAAACTTTGGCATTCAGTTTAGGTGTGGTAAAGCAACACAACTGAAGAGAGATGAGAATTGAAGAGGAAAAAATACGGCCAGATGAGATAAATACATGAGGGAAATGAATAGACCGCAGCAAGAAAACTAATTAGGAGTTCTGATGGGGTCTGATTCAGAAATGAATCTGAATAACTGCCAGTAGATGTGATCTATTTAGGATATGATGAGAGAGATCTTACTAAGGAAGACCTGTTGTTTGAGGAGGAAAAGGAAATATTATCGGTTCTAGGTTCAGTGTGATTAATGAAGAGCTTTATTTAAAGCTAAAAGAAGGAAATTATATTCCGGAGTTACTAGGGCAAGGGGTAAGAAATATTGGAGCTACTCGTGCTAAGATTAAGCTGATGAGGAACCAAGGCATGATGAAAACTGAGATTCAATGTAGGTGATTTAATGTGAATTGTAATGACCGTTCCTGGATCGTGTGTGGAATTAATTCTTCGCATGAAATGGTGTACTGCACCACCAACAGACACTATCGTGGAAATAACGAAACGATTACACACTACACAGGCACAGTGACACTTAAGGGCAGAGCATCGTCGAATAGGAGAAATCAGTATCTTAGTTTCGCTCAGCTGTACTCAAGAAGCATAACACAAAAATCTGCTATGTTAGCTCTATCGTTGAAGTATGTCATTCGACTGCACAGGTAAGACTAAGCCTAAGATAACCAGCGGGCGTAAACTTCTGTATTGGAAATATGTCCAGATCACAACGTAGACACTTTTACTTGGATGCTGAAATTCTCTCGATACAGCCCACACTACATACCACTACGAAGATGTTGCTCACTACAGAATTGCCACAGATACTATTTGTGGTTTGACGGGCTAGTGGTAGCTACCGGCATATGATAATAATGATATTAATAACGTATCTGACTATCAAAAGACCTGCTAGGTTCGTAAGAATAGCAACCACCTAAGACGATCTCAGCTACAGTTTAAAATGCTGTGCACTATAGTGTACGTTGGATAGAAAATCAGATACTCGACCACACCATTCACAGCAACAAAATAAAATATTCCAGTGTGCAACTCTATTACACGACAACGCACCTCGCTAAGCAACGGCGTAACAAATACGTTCAACTCTTTTTTTAAACCAACACGAGCTGCCGTGTTCCATAATACCGTATAAACATCTTTCCAATTCAGAAACACAACCAAATTGCGTAGAATTAGCTAACTGCAGTGTGTATAAACATATTTCCAATTAAGAACCGCAACCAGATTACGTAGAATTAGCTAACTGCAGTGTGCTTGTCTGAACTTTTAAATAATATTTATTTTACGTCCCACTTTCAGAGATATAATTAACTCTCTTGTTTAATTGACATTGTTACTCAGAGAGATATTCTGTACGGAGCAACTACGCTACAATAATATCGTTGCATAACTTGAATATCAATTTATTAATTCGGTTTAAAACTCTCGCACTCTCAAAAACAAGTATATTATCTTTCTTTCAAGAATTAGTCATCTTTCCCTTAAATAAAATCCTGGAGATAATTTTAACTTAAGAAATATGAAATAATTTATTTATTTGGAAATTAACAAATCTGAACTAATATTCCTATTTCTCTCGGAATTTTTGTCTTTGCCTTTTATAACGTTACAGACTTCTCTTTATCTAAACTTTGCCTTCCTTTTAACAATTTACATTACGATATTTGCAAGTTATTCGTTTGCTACAAAACTGAACCAATCTTTTAAAATATCTTTGAATATTAAATATGCGGCAAATGAGACTCGGGACACTATTTTTATTTTTAAAATAGAAACTGTTCTGCCTTAATTTCTTGTTTCCTTTCGTGTACAGATACAAGTCAGCTTTGATTTTACGAGTGTTGACCAATCGGACAAACCCCTCTAAGCGGAAAATTTTTTTAACAAAAAATCTGGGTGTCACCGCCACTTTTAAACCGTTTGGACTTCAACATAGATCCGAAATTAACCCCACTTCCCACGTTGACTTTCCGCGGACCCACTACTATTGAAATTATTTAAAACACAGAACTCGCGCAATAGGAGAGACAACTGGCATGTCCTCAATTACAATTGTTCTCGCTTTGTCGTTTAGGGTTTTGCAGGAAAAGCTACTAAATTCGAGACCGCGCGAGCAGATCTCCTACTAACTTGAGACTGTTTCTATTGTATCACATACAACGGTTGCACGTCCGTTCTCCAATATTACAAGATAATATAGTCCGTGTACCTGTATAGAGATTTCCAAACATTAACTAAAATACCTCAGCGCTCACGCTGAATTCGCAAAATAAGCCCTAACACAATATCGCAAGCTCAGTATTTCTTAAGTGCTTGCTTTCACCTTAAAATCCACAAATAGAACAAAGCAGAGGCACTATATCCCTATCACGTACCTTCTTAGCCTTCAAATTCAAATAGATACTTCAAGTGATAACGTCACTTATCTCCCACAACAAAATGGAAAACCTCCAGTCTAACCGAGATACTGATCGTCTACATACGAGTGGCTTTTAAATTACACTTCGTTCAGTAACTGTGTCGGTATAAAATCACCAGCCACGAGAAACCAATCCTAAACCACATCATACCGTAGCCACTACTGCTACCTTGCACAAAATTCTAAGTTTCCACAGAAATCAATCGCTGGACGCTTTGCGCCCCACAGTGTGAGATCAAATTATCACAGTTTGGCGTCAATACCTTACAAACAAGCTGATAACAATCTCGCGAAATTCCCCTAAACGACTGTAGCATTCGACTCAAACACTCCCGAGTCTAGCCCCGATTCTAACTGACCTTAGTCCAGCTACCACCCAACAACGACTAACTGAATTTCCCTTAGGACAAACCAAGAACCATTTGTGATGAACAAACATAGTACGCCAAGACTCCCTTCTAACAGTAGCTGGATTTTCTCTCCGGGTGTCATTCGGGCCTTAGGGTGGCCAGTTGCGCCGTAGATGTTATCTTCGCCGCAAGCCGCAACTCTGCAGTCGTCCGTGAGTGGTAAACTCCCTGACCTTGACCGGATTCTGCTGCTCAGATATCTTCAGGCAACAATCTTTTCAATATTTTACAAACATACACATAAGAACAGTTTCCAAACAAAAAATTAAAACGTCGTTTCTTTTCCTAACAGCAAATTTTGATAATAAAATGAGGCAACACCTACTAGTAATGTCGATTTAACACAACACGGATTACACTGGTTAACAGGAACTTGTGCTGCTGTGGATTTTACTGGAGATTTTGTTAAAATAAGCCTAGGTAAATATGAATTGATGTTTGTGGGATGTGGACCCCCAAAGAGTAAATAAAGTGAGGTTAAATTATTAAGGGATAAAATTGATCTTTACCCTGATGAAAATAGCTATGCAATAACGGAATTTATAGGTACCACAGCTGCAGAGTATAAAAATGAGGAGACTTGAGTTATGTTGCGGCGGGTCGGGGTTTAATTTCCCGTGTCTATTCGTCGTTGTCACTGTGCAGGCTGCAGATTAAAAATTCACCTACCTCAGAACGGCGAATGCTCACTGGCCCTTCACTCGGCAACGTAGATGCTTACAAGATGATGTAAAAGCAGCTTTGATAAAAAACACCACCTAATATCTACAATTACTGAGGCCATGCAACTCTAGTTATGAAAGAAAGTTCTGTAGATATACTGTCATCCAATTTTATCGGGCAGTAAGGAAATGGATTGCCTTCTGAAAAATAATGTCCGAAATTTCCACACAATAATGTTTATTTTGTCCTTGATAACCAAAGAATAGGTACTATTCAGTCCACATTCTAAACATTGGCTATTTACTTCCAGTTCACGATTCATACACACATTTCACACGCACAGCAGCCAGAAATCTGTCCAAACCCGACCCAGATTAAACAACGTTTTCACAGTCATTAATTTCACCACTAATATGAGTTATTACATTCGGTCCCTCTTGTGGATCCCTAAAAATTGAAACTGCCGGCCAAAAATGCTCGGTAGTTGAATACTGAAACATGTCACACGGATTTTATGAAGGCCAATGTTTCACACGCAAATATCTGTCCAACAGATTTAGTCAAAACCTCTGACATGTCGCCAAGCAGTCCTCAACAACAACTGCTATCGACTTAGTTAACGAGCAGGAGCCGTCTCACTTCTGGTTGGCTGACCATACTGACTGCCAGCCAGAATACTCGCTCGTGATCATACTCGCGCCAAAACTGTCTGCACCAATCCTTATACACAGATGCATTTGTGTCAATCTGACATACAAATATTATAGTAATGTTTAATAAACGAAAACGAAAAGACAATAACTCTGGAAATATTCTTTAGATACAGATTTTACTCCAGCTGACTTTCTGGCTGCTCTGTTACAATAGCCATCACACCTAGACATACGTCGTCAGCAAAGTGAGTAAATCCCCTAGGATCATTTTCCCACGACAGGATTGTGTAACTCTTGCACGTTACTTAAGACGGTATATAATGCAATATTGAAATTTGACGAGTGTTCCATATACACACTCTCATTTACTCACAGGTTCACATAACACATAATAAAATAAATATTGATTTTAATAGTTCTTTCTGAAGTTATTCTAGATTTCATACTACGAAAATTGTAAGAGACTTGAAATTTTTAAATTAAATTTCAGTTAAGTAATTGTATGCCCTGATACTTCAAGTGAGTATTTCACTTGACAACCAAAAATAAATCATAAATAAACCCAGGTGAATTTTCTTTCTTAAGTGTAGTTTTTCTGACTTAAAATATGCCCGCTAGAAGGCTGCGATTTTCACACCACGTTTCTATTAATAACAAAGTGCAGTATACAAATTTTGAAAGCGATTACACAAAACTACTATCCTTTATTTAGATTCTTATAGGTGGTGAATGTACGCGTTCAGTAAGAGACATTGAATAGCATTCCTACGGCAGGCAGTGTTAGATGCACGTGTGTTTCCCGAGTAGGCCGCTAGAGGTCAGCCCCCGAAGTTACACACAGCAAGCTATCCTAAAACAAACGTTCGGTCGGAACAACTTGCGACTCTACGATGAGAAAGATGTGTCTCAGAATGAAGTAGATGAGGACAATAGGCTTGAAATACGCAGATTCCTGTTAAAATTAGTAACATTTCGACTAAATGTTGACGGTATAATTAATTACAAAGTAGATTAAGTGGGAGGTATGGGATATGACGAAAAGGAGTGACTAAAGAGGTTATTGGGGAAACATGTAAAAGCGTTTTCAGATAGATTTAATCTAAAGAAGGACTATGTCTACCAGTTTGAAGTGAAAGAACTTCGACCATTTAAACTGCGACTGTGTGTTATCCCTATAGGAAAATGGAAAGGTGCAGATAAAGAAATTAAACGTATTTTAGAATGGAACGTGATTGAGAGATCCGTAAGTTAGTATAGCAGTCCGCTTATATTGATCTTGAAGAAGGTTGGAGCAGTTAGAATAACCCCGGATGTGAGAACAACAAACAAAGTAATTATTCCACAACTGAATAGACAAGAAATATTAGAGGAACTGATTCAAAAATTCAGTGATATTCATGTTATAACTAGCATTGATTTGATATCCAGTTTCTGGCCATTTCGGGTTGCAAAGGAATGTAGAAAGTACACATTATTTGTTTACATGGGTCGATGTTGTAATTTTAATGTGCTGGCATTTGGACTAAATAATGCTGTGTCAGCATGCATCTGAATCCTGGATAGCGAACAAGGCGAGGAATTGCTATCGAAAGTGACATGTTAAATAGATAATGTACTGATTCCACCGAGTAGTTGGAAAGAACATAATGAGGTCTTAGACAAGGTACTAAGTGCTTTCTCTAATAATGATATCAAAGTTAATATTAAGAAACCGGAATTAGGACGAAAAGAGATTTAAAAAAAGGATCATATTATTTTGGCAGGCGGTACTGGGCCAAATCCAGAATAGATTTAGGCAATAAATCGAACACTGGAACCTAGATAAAAAAGAACGAATTAAGGTGTTTCCCAAGAAAAAAATTTGCGAATAATCAGACCATGATTGCACAGGCATTATTGCAATTAACTAGAAAAATGCACTCTGTGGGTTTGGTCTGAACAATGAAAACAGGAATTTCAGAGAGTAAAAGACACGTTAGTGAAACGAATTATGTAAGTACTACAAGTTTATAGCTAGAAAGAGATTTCATAGAATGAGTGCAAAGAGCATGGACTGTTAAAATCTGCTGAGCGTATAGCAGCAGTTCTGGAGACATTGCTGACGATTTGTGGGGCGACCATTTGCCGGCCCCAGTCGTTGCGGCACGTCGTCACTGCGCTTGACGGAGCAGAATGCTGATGACGCATCGCTGCGTGGCATCCGATGAGTTGTATGACGTTATATAATGTTTACAAAAAACAAGACGTTTATTGGCCTGTAGAATGGATTGTGTTGTAATTATTAAGCATTTATGTTATTTATATTAACGTAATTTTGTCTTTCTTTCAGGATGATTGTGATCCCGGATGTGGGAATTTGGAAATTTATGGTAAGTTCCTATGGAACCAAACTGCTGCGGTCATCGGTCCCTAGTCTTACACACTGCTTAATCTAACTTAAACTAAATTATGCTAAGGACAACGCACACACTCATGCCCGAGGGAGGACTCGAACCTCCGATGGGGGGAACCGCGCGAACCGTGGCAAGGCGCCTAAGACCTAGCGGATACCTCACGCTGCGATCCCGGATGTGTCTAATGTTTGTATTATTTAATGTATCTTACATGAATAAAAATTTTCGAGGGTTGTGGGAGAAAAGGGCAACAGCCCCTGAACGAAGCAACACATGACTCTGCAAGTAGCCACGCTAAATATATAAATGGACGTGATATGGAGGTGTCGTGAGAGTTGAAATAGAAATTTATTATTTAGATGTATTCAAAGATATGAAACAACAAAAAGAATTATTAATAAATTGAAAAATTGTCTTATGAGAGCCAGATTATTCATATTATTAGTTTTAAAGAAATATTGAAAGCCAAATAGTAGGAAATATCATGTAACAGGGTAGATAAGGCCTTAGCAAGGTTGGAGCTTGACTGTTTTCTTTTTTTCCTGTTTTCTTTACAAAGTCAGAAAACTAAAAAACATTTTTATTGGAAGATATGTAGCATTAATGCCACATCTCAGACCACAGTTCGTCACATTTTGATTGTTTCGCTTTAAAATTCAGTATAGGAAGAGTCAAGGTCGCTTTAATGTAACGAGAAGTGTACGTGTCACAACACGTCACGTGACACAGAACCTCAGAGGGTGAAAACGGCGGGATGGGTAGGGGCAGTATCGTGCTAGAACCTTTAGAGAAAGGAATCACCCGCGAGGCTTGGCATGAAGGAGAAAGACTTCCATCATTAATAGTTACTGTTTAAATATTAATATACATCTCCAATCGTGCTTCTGACGTTACTTGCACTGACAGCTTGTTAAATAACAATTTTTATGGCTTTCTATCCACATGTAAAAACGAAATATAAATTTCAGTTAAAGTTGATTATCATTGATGAAAAAGTGGACCAATCACATGCGCGCCCTGAGCAGGCAGGCGACAGACTGTTAAGATATCTCACTAAGAGTCTATGATCCATTACTGGGGAGGCAGCACGTATTTTATTGTGTCGAGTGCGATTTCAAGTAAAAACTAATCGAATCGTTACAAGTCGCCTCTGAGCATATTTATGTGTGATCTTGTTTGTAGAATTTTGTTGTGACCTTTGTCGTGCTCTAGAAATGACTAGTATCCGGAAGCTCTGCCATGAGCATTGATGGTAGACTGGTTATCAGGGTCGTTTCTTATTTTTTAGTTCTATAAATAGAAGTAAAAACCCGGTGGCTACTCAGATTCCGTAATTTCATTTTATTAGCACTAAATTATTTCCCATTTGCCACTCTGCTTAGTACTGTTTACCGCATACACCTTTACGAGACTAGAGATAAGCAAGTTGTCTCAAGCTGTGCTAAGGAAAGTGAGCGCGGATATTACTGACTGAAATCCATCGTGTTTGGTGATCCTGGCACATATTTTTGGTGGGAAGTGTTATCTTCAGGAACTCACAGTGTAGTGATTGAGGGTTCGGTCAATTTTAATACGACAGATCAACCCTCATTTAAACATTACGGTATCCTACAACAAAATGTTAAAGCTAACAGTCTGCTTTCATCCAACTTATTGCAGTACCTGAAAAAGCTATTTCAGCGTTTGGATCAGAATTTCTTAACCCATACTTTGAAATACCTTCAAAATATGTAAACATGAATTCATTTTAAAACTGTTAATCTGTACTTTCACCTAGACCTTGAAAGTAGCCATTACCTTATTCAAAACACTAACCCAAACAGTCTCGCTCCAGTCTCAATCAGCAAAAATCGGGTACCTCCAGCCAAGTAGCATATTTTCTTTAACATCAGCTCGCCAGCGTCTGAGATCCAACAATACGGTGGGGAAGTTGCAGCAACAGCTGCATTGTTGAACATGAGCGACTTTTGTAAGTGACAGGTGAGTGAACCAAGCGGACTATTGCCACATAAACCATGTTACGCTAGATATCTGCTCATCACCAGTCGTTTCTTCATAATGCTGTTAGGACGAAATGACGTAGAAATGACACTGTGAAAAAAAAAAACAAACATGCGTTTACAGACGCCGTCCGAAGGAAAGGGCTCTTCACGTAGAATACAAGGGGAAGGAGAACTCACGCACTTATCTCAGTTAATTTTTAAACTGCACTTTTTAAATGGTCAGATTTTGCGCTCCCTCTGTGCCTGTGCCCTTGGCAGGATCCTATCTCGCCATGACAGTGGCACGGTCCTGACTCTACAATACCCGTTGTTCACGCCTAAAACTTCGCGAATTACGAAAGAAGATCCTGTCTGATAGATCGCACAGACAATAGAATGTACCCATTTTTAAAAAAGAAACGTTAAAATACTGAAGAAGGAGTAATCTACAGCTGTCAAGAGTACCGAATCATTCACCTGTAAACAATGATTTTCGAAAAATTAAAACTTTTGATAGTTCTCTGTACGACGTCTATGACTGCTGCTGAGGCTGAGAACTGCTTACAAACTATGAAGGGGATCAAGACAGTTTTTGACAAAAATCGTGGGATGACTCCTAGTATCGTCCCAAACCTTCTTTTTCCAGACGCAGTACAGCAACTCGACCTGGCATGGACTCAACAAGTCATTAGAAGTCCCATGCGGAAATATTGTGCCATGCTACTACTACAGCCGTCCATAACTGCAAAAGTGTTGTGGGTGCAGGATTTTGTGCACGAACTGGCCTCTCGATTATGTACCATAAATGGTAGATGGAATTCATGTCGGCCGATTTGGGTGGCCAGTTCAGTCGCTCGAATTGTCCAGAATGTTTTTCAAACAAACCGCAAACAATTGTGGCCCAGTGGCATGGCGCATAGTTGTTAGGGAACATGAAGACCATGAATGGCTGCTGATGGTCTCCAAGTAGCCGAAATACCCATTTACAGTCAATGAACGGTTCAGGTGGACCAGTGAACCCAGTCCATTCCACATGCACACAGCCCACATCATTATGGAGCCACCACCATCTCGCACAGCGCCCCGTTGATACCTGGGAACATGGCTTCGTGGGGTCTGATCCACACTCGAACCTTACCATCAACTCTTACCAACCAAGTCCCGATTTCGACTCATCTGACTAGGCCATGTTTTTCCAATCGTCTGGGGTCCAACCGATATGGTCACGAGCCCAGTAGAGGCGCTGTGACGATGTCGTGGTGTTAGCAAAGGCACTCTCGTCGGTCGTCTGCTGCCGTAGCCCAGTAATACCAAATTTCGCCGCCCTGTTCTAACGGATACGTTCGTTGTACATCCCACACTGATTTCTGCGGTTATTCCACAATGTTGCGTATCCTTTAGCACTGACTACTCTAAGCAAACGCCACTGCCTTCAGTCGTTATGTGAAGGCCGTCGGCCACTGCGTTGTACGTGGTGAGAGGAAGTGCCTGAAATTTTGTATTCTCGGCAAACTCCTGATACTGTGGATTTTCAAATATTGAATTCCCTAATGATTTCCGAAATGGAATGTCTCATGCGTCTAACTTCAGTTACCATTCCGCATTCCAAGTCCGTTAATTCCCGTCACGCGGCCACAATCACGTCGGAAAGCTTTTCACATGAATCACCTGAGTACGAAAGACAGCTCCGCCAATGCACAGCCCTTTTATACCTTGTGTACGCGATATTACCGCCATTTCTATACGTGCATATCTCTATCCCCTGACCTTTGTCACCTCAGCGTATATTATCTGCATTAGTTGTAAATGTTCGCTGTATTCTAGTTACCTAATGAGTATAGCGTCGACAAAACGAAAGTTGGGGATTCAGAGTTCCAAGTAGTTCCATGGGATCTGTAAAATTTGTTTCAGCTTTAGTTTTTAAACGGAACTTGCTAACCTTGTTCCGTAGTAGTAATAGATGCAGAAATTAAAAGATAATCAAGTAGTATAGTTTACAGCTACGTACGTGTTTAACGTAGTGAATAATATTTACCAGACAAAATGCAGAAACACTGGCAATGCTGTGCTCAGGCACAAGATGAGTTATTGCTGCTCACAGACAGCTAGAAATAGCCCTGACTGCTGTAAAGTGACACGATACTTCTGTGAACGGGTGTGCTGGAAAGTCTATCAAGAGACACGTACCATAGATACGAAGCACATCTGAAGAACTATCTGCTCTCTTCTATGTCGTCTCCTTTTCAGGAAGAACAGGATATATCACCACTAGACAGCTTGGCTGTGAGTGGCGAGCCAGTTACAGCCTTATAGGTGTGTGGGTCCAATAGAGGATAGAAAAGGACCAGCGAGGACTCAGAATATTACACCCATCCCCTAACCGACACTTTTGCGGTGCGGTCATTCACTGAAACTAAAACTGAGCCAGTTATGAATGCTTCACTTGTTGAGGAGTCTGCTGTGTCCCTTTTCCGGGGGAAGAAAGCCCATAACCGTAAAGGTCTGTCAGTCGGTTGCAGTTCGAACGTACGGCAAATAATAATACCTGTTAGAGAAGCTAAGGATAGGAATGATCGCCTTGTGCACTTAATGTGTATAGCTGGGTGCTTCATTCAGTGTGTTGCAGAGGCTGCAGCTGCAGCCATTGAGAGAATGTAGTGCATCTAGGGGGAGATTCTGGCGCACAATGGAACGGAAGATGCCTGCTGTCTGGGTTCGGTGGTCTTGTTTGGATCATTCCAACAGCTGGCAGAGAAGATCAGCTTTGTTTACTGCATTTTAACGAAGTTCACAACTTTCAGTATTGTCCCAAGACCTGATGGTGACTCCTTGATTCTGAGTCGATTGGAAGTTTTGAACCGAAGACTTCGAAAGTTCAGTGACAAGGTTGGCTGCGACTTCCTAGACTTGCACCTTAGGGCTGACAACTGGTCAAAGAAAAAATAAACAGAAAGGTAAAAACTGTATGGACTGTGATTTGGTAAACTAAACAGAGCTTTCAACGTATGAACCTTCGTTCTAACCAGTTATATCTCTCCATGCGTTTAAGCAAAACTGTTGTATCCCACTTACATAAGCTAGTTAAAAGAATGCTAAGAAATTGTAAGAATTAAGTATGTATGCAGCTGTATGTGTAGGGCTATAAAAGCCAATAAACAGAAAAAATTTAAAAACTTATTATGTGTCTAAGAAGGAATTATTACCAGTTTTGACTTATGGTGTACGTATAACGACTTTTAACACGAAAACGTTTTAAAAATATGGGTCTCTGCGCGAGAAAATTGGGAATTACTATGACACTCTGTAAAACAAGTAAATAAGTCTGGGTACAGTCTGGACATGAAGAAGTATTTATTACTGTAATGAAAATCACATGGAGGTAGACAAAACGTAAGAAAGCAAACTGATGTCAGATGGATAGAATTTTTTTCATCTGTTATTTACATCATGGATCTTGAGTATACAAGAAACTTTGATAGACGCAGTTGATCAGTATTCTGCGTTATCAACATAAGAGAAAGTGAAAAATGTGTGTTACCTTTGTTAAGTGCTATAGAATTATTGAGGACACAACTGTATCTATGACAGATAAAGTCAGCACAGTCACCTATGATGTGCTAACTAACACAGTAACACATTACAGACTCAAAATAATCCATGTATTTTACTTAATACAAATAGTGGCTTTGACAGCTAACATCGTAACGCCAGAAGTTTTTCTGGGTAGACATTTGGAAGAAGAAGAGTAAATATTCCTGTAAACTCTTTGTAGATACTGTAGCTGGGTGGGGGAATCCGAATCACTGTTGGATGCTAAGGAAACCAAACCACACCTGGAAGGGTAAGGAATAAGAATACAGATATTCTAGTACAAAAATCTTTATTAATTATTGCACATACATTTACAAACCTAATATGGAAAAATCTCAATACGAAAGGTGCATGTACTGCAAACACCCAAGGAAATTGATCAGGAGTCAGTGAACTTGCGGAACAATGATGGATTATGGGATGTAAGAAAGATTTATTTACAAACCTCCACTCCTATTTGCATCTGCTTAAAAAAAAAGGATGGTCATATTGTACGAACATTTGGTAGACTGGATGTTTGCATGTTGTTTTTCCATAAGTCTTACAAAAAAAGTACCATGAATTGTTACTGTTCCCACAAAAGGAAAAGAGGCAGTGAATTTTAGAAATAAGCTGATCTCTATTAAATAGATTACTCTTTTAATATACAGTTAATGTGAAAAACTGTAAATGGAAAAGATCAAGGTCAAAAACCGAGAACTGGGGATTTGGTGAAAACAGCTACCACGAGGGAAATTTATAAACTGCTTGTCGAAAAACTACAGATCATTGCTAATGATGAAACAAGGTTTGCAGATAACTTCAAACACAGTGTATAGAAGAAACCTGGATACAAATGGAGAATACATAACATCTACAGGTACTGTAAATACTAGTGTAGAGTGATCACACGTTGGTGACTTGCCGAAAATTATGGGTTCAGGGGTGTTTGCTACATTAGAGGATATGCTAAAAAATCTGTTTATAAACTTCTACTCTTAATTAAATCTGCTTAAGAATGCAAGAAGTGAAAAACAAAATTAAAGTCCTTGACTGCTCCTGGTAACTGGTGGCAGGTGTATTGTATAGAGGGTTTTTAGTAGATTTGTTACATCATCTAAGTATTCCAGCAATAAAACGAGGTACCACACGACAAATAGCAATACTGATTAGTTTAGGTGATACTTTGGACACAATTAACACGGAAGATAAGTAGACATTTTAGATATTCTGCATTGTTTGTATTAGAGATATGCCGTCACAAACCCTGCCCAGAGTTATCAAAAATGCTGTTTAATTATGTAGATATGCCTAAAGGATGTAGCTATTTCTTTGTTAAAGTGATATACTGCACAGCAACATTCTATATCGAGACACGTAAAACACAGACAGTTCAACATTTAAGATGACGTCTACGATTACGCCATGATCTTAACACTTTCTTCGAAAAACTGAGCAACATTAAAGACCATGATTTTAATATCAAACCTTCGAAGTATCAGATTCTGGTCTGCACAATACCAGCATTTGCCACTGTAGACAGTCTTCACAAAGTCATAAACATAATTTTATTCACTGAAGAGTATTGTTCTTAAGAGATTTGGAATTGTATTAAACAGTTACGTTTCGTCTGAAAATATGTTCAAATGTGTGTGAATTTCTATGGGACCAAACTGCTGAGGTCATCGGTCCCTAGACTTACACACTAATTAAACTAACTCATGCTAAGAACAACACAGACCCCTGCCCGAGGGAGGAACTGAAACTTCGCTGGGAGGATCCGTGCAGTCCGTGACATGACGCCTCTAACCGTGCGGACTCATCTGATAATATGTGCTTTCCAGTGTGGGAATAGCATGCCACAGGCAACCTGTACACTCTGATAAGCTCATAATGACTCGAGGCTGCAGCGGTATGTACACTGTGGAAAAATATTTGTTTACATTATCATACAATCACTCCGCAAGATAACAGTTATACAGGTTGTTGCCTACCTTAGTATGTCACAATCCTTTACATTTCCCACTTTAATAGTATTACATTTATTTATAAATTCACTTACAAAAAGTAGTATATAGAGGGCATAATCGGAATCTGTAACAGAAGCTCTGGGACTTTAATATAAGTACTAGATACAAGAGGGAACCAACACCACATGTGTACTTTGATGGAGCAAAGACTGCCATTTGCCCTACACGGGAATTATAATACGGCAGCAAGACGCATACTGAAAAAAAAAATGGCAAGGAAGCACAGGAAACCATTTCGAGTAAATATAAAAACCCTGTGGCTATACCACACAAAATGCAATTAGCAGGCGTTAAAATTGATGTTCTAATGGACCAGCTACCTGGACTATTACAACAGCTTTGTTTAAGTGACTATTAACTTATGGACATGGATATAACCCAAGACTTTTTAACCAAACAGTGATGTGTGACTACCTGACATCAAACCACGACTTCTGTGTGCAAGATGAAGACTACCAAGGAAACAGTAATGTTACTGAAAGCAACGATAAGACCGTTTAACATAAATGAGTCCAATTTTTGAATGAAGATGTGAAACAAATGTAAATGTCAAATTACAAGCCAACAAGTGCACAAAGTTACTGACAACCTTCTTATGGATTTTATAAAGTTCCCTGATTTGCTTCTATGAGAAACTTTTTCATCTTCTTTGGTTAAAGAACATGGTATTGCCAGACTGGAAGCTACGATTTGTAACTGTGGAGTGGATGGTGTGCTTGACCTTGTGGAAGTCTGCCTAAATCGTTTAAATGTCAACAACCAGTACCTCAAACATGCTCCACAGTACTCTGCCATTCACCTCTTTGTGGTGTAAACTATCAGATAGCTCACAACACAGCTGCTGTCTTGTATCTAACATTGTTCTGCAACGTATCTACTGGGGGAATAAGAACACACGAAAGTTGACTGGTGTACAATTAAAACTTTTTGACAATCAAGAATAAGAAAATATTATACATTATGTTCTGTCTGCCTAATGTATTAATTATTTAGTTGTAAACTACATGGATATTTGTAATACAGTCTCCAACAAAGATGATCTAATAAGAAACAAAAGTGTTATACTGAAGTTGGGGAAACATATTCTTCGCAATCCCGGACATAATTCTCCACAATACTATCAAATACAGATATGCTGAATTAAGATTGGTTCTCATAAATAATGTTATTCCACAGGTCTTAACACAAAGAACCAATGTGTCAAACAGACTCAAACTATTCCCTGCTGAAGAAATTACTCCTTTAAGTACAGTACGCACAAAAATGAAGCTGGAAATGGAGATGAAGTCAAAAAGCGAGAACTGAAGTGTATACCGAAAAAAACTGCCACGATACAAAAATATAAGCTGCTACTGGAAAAAGACCAGGCCATTGCAAATGTGTGCCAAGGCCTACAAATTACTTTGAACACAGTATATGGAAAAAATTTGGATTCAACAGGGGAATGCGAGCTATCTGTATTTACTGTAAAAAGAAATCAGAAGTGGTCATACATTGAAGTTTCCTCCATAAGTAGGTGTTTTGGCATGCAGAATAATGATATGTGCACAAAACACATGCGTTTTGCTTATTGTAAGACAGAAGTACGCTTAGAGAGATCTAATCATGAATGATAAAGTTCAGACCTGCAGCCAAAATTAAAAACTAAATGTATTATGTTTCACACTAAGTAGGATTTCGAGTACAGAGAACACATGCAGCACTACTATTGTAACTTAATTGTTCTGTAGAGGTAAAAAATACACATTGTTCACATACTGGAACTACTGGTATAACTACGTCACACAGCACTCTCCGATAAGCTTCGTTTGATCTTTGTACCGTACAATGCTGTTAATACTGAATACTGCTGTGTTCATTCTGTAAGTCAGAACGCTTTTATGCACCTCTCATGCTGCAATAATAATGTGCATGCATCTGGCCAGTTTCGAGATACTGTCAGTGGCTGGCTGGACTTGTGATGTGGTGCCAGTCACAGATAAGTAAACTAAATTGTTACAATTTATTTCACACATGGCTATGTTACAGCAAAACAGTTGCAGCAGACTATTGTGCAGTTCACATCTGTGTGCTTGGCATGGGATGTGCAGACTATTTCTCAGCCATTCCACTCTCAGATAGCCTGCCGGAAAAAAGAATGTACGAAGCTTTGCTAAGCACCTAAACCTTTCTGAGCCAGCTCAGATATCTCTTATTCTATTGTGATGGCTATTCCTCCCAGGTTTCTTGTTCTACAGTAATACCGAGGTGTGATTACTGATTTCTGATCGCGAACAAAAAATTTATTTGACCTTTGTACAGAAGTAAGCAGTGCCATTTCCACATATAAATTATCTGTATTATTTTGTTGAAAAACGTGTCTTATTTCTTTTAAAACCTATATGAATATAATCCAGACATTATAGCGATCTCCCAAGACAGCGTAATTTCCAACATTAACAGTTGGATGACATTGCCTTCAGAATGAGATTTTCACTCTTGTTTGTATACTTCGGTTATTCTATAGAGCTGCCTGGGTGTAAATTAATTTTCGCATGGGAATGGCAGCTTACCCTTCTACCGATGTAAGGTGCTCTATATGTGAACGTTCAAGGCACATCCAGAGGCAGCGTGGTCACATACAACGTAGGAAATGTTATGCGCTTGGCACCAGCAGTAAGGTTGTAGGAACGTAAAACGAAATGGGTGAAGGAAGAATAATTAAGTGTTAAACACCAACGAGAACTCAAAATCCGCCAGTGGGCGTTCCCAGTGAATTTTAATGCTGCAAAAACGTATGGAGATGCAGAGAATTACTTAGTATGCGTTGTATATGGTAAGAATCATACGTTTTATTAGACACAGGGCTGCATGTGACAGTGGAGAGTCTGGACTTCTTGGGTAAAAAGCAGATGAACAATCCATGGTATACGCTGCGTGTGGTAGGGATCAGTTATGTCGAGTCGCTAGGTTCAGCATTATTGAGTTTTCAGGTTGGGGCAGAGTGGTTCCGGGAGACTGTGCAAGTTGTGTCCCTTGTAAGGGAAGGGTACTGCACAGTCCTGGGGTTGCATGTTCTGTTTAGTCATCATACTAGAATCGACCTTCAGTGATGCCCAGTGGAACTCAGGGGAACGCTATCCCAGATAGGGAAACTGTCGCCATAGACGTCCGCCATGAAGGACAAAGAAATTAAACCATAAGCCAGATCAATAGTGCCTGATTCAACATGATAAAGTGCCGCAACTTATAGGGAAAATACTTTGGATGAGTGTGGGGAGGGAAGTGGCTGTTGATATGTTGTGTGTTGTAGAACAACAAGAGGTAAACGGTAGTAGATAATATCTGAGACTCTATGAGGCTGCTTGGATTTTATCAGGTTCGAACAAACCATTCGAAAAATGTAAACGAAAAACTCGGGGTATCTGAAAGGGAGCCCTTGGAAAAAAGACAAAGCATTTCTCCTGAAACACTATTCGGTAAGCCATTGATGTGATGGAATTACATTTTCCGTGGAGACATGTTAGTCTCAGTTTTATCTTTGATAAGGATAGGAGCTGAAGTAATGAATTAAAATTTGTGCCAACTCCAGGACTTGAATCTACGTCTCTTGTTTACTAGGCAGATGTGCTAATCTCTACACTATCGTGACACTGTGGTTACCATACCTGTTACCGAACTATCCTTCTCCAATGCCCTGTCTAACACAAATTTCAATCCATAATTTCAGCCCATTTTCCCTTGCTTCAAATCTTGGTCTTAGCACAAATTTTAATTCATTCCTTCAGCCTCTACCCTCATCGAAGACTATTGGGTAATTTTAGAGAAACTGTATTCAGTGAAGAACGTGAGGTCATTATGCCGCTACCACCACATATCAGGTGTAGTGATCATAAGAAAAAGGTAAGTGAGATTAGGATACGTACAGAGGCATATAGACAATCATTTTTTCTTCATCAGTACATGAATGGAATAGGGAAGAAAATCTACAGCGCTATTGTAATGTACCCTGCGCCATGCACTGTACAGTGGCTTATGCAGTATTTTTTTAGATGTAGATGTAAGCTGTTAAAACATGATGCTATTGTCTATAGGATTGTTGCAATCGTAGTTGTAGCGATTTGCAGGAACATCTGCAGAGAAGCGAAGACTGCTGTAGGAACTGTGAGCTGAACCTGAACCTATATAAGCGTAATTATTGCACATAAATAGGGGAAGAGATCCATTACTGTTCCATTACGACATTTGAAATACGCTACTGGCAAGAGTAACAACTAAATAATACAATACCTTGTAATAAATATCCGAAACGAAAAATGTAGAATTATAAGATGATACGTCCTGTAGGAAACGTAGATGCCAAACTGAGACTTATTGGCCTGGAACCCCATTGACTTGAGTAGATTTGTCATCAGTGATGAGTCCCCGACGACCAGAGAAGTCCTGTCGGAAGACGCCCTGGACAGTGGTGGGATACCAAGCTGACTGTAGCCCGCCATATGGCCCGACAACCAGGCGTTATGGTCTGGGGTGTCATTTCTTCTCATAGCAGGACCCTTTGGTTGTCATCAGCGGCACTCTTACAGCACAGCGGCACGTCGACGACATTAGAATGTTGCCCGTCATGGCGAGTCACACTGGGCCAAGATAATGCCCACCCGCACACGGCGAGAGTTTCTCCTGCTTGTCTCGGCACTTGTCAAACCCTACTTTGGCCAGTACGGTTACCGAATCTCTCCCTAATTGAGAACGTTTGGAGCATTATAGGCAGGGAGCCGTTGTAACGGGCATTTTTCGTCTTCGGAAGCCAAAAGTCTACAGTATGTATTCCAATTTACAATGTAAAATAATAGAAGGTATATTTAAATATAATAATAGTGGTTTCTGTACATTTTATTAAGTCTAATGGTGTGTTTATCATGTACTCTGTGTGTTGAACTATGTCTGCGTCCAGTTACGTCCCGTTTGATGCCACACTGGCACTCGTATTTCAACTTGCATCTCACCCTGATACTGGGAAAGACACCATATTTGTTTGGGGTCAGATTGACACTCTTAATACATTTTATGTACATTTTTTTATTTGTGCGGTACCTAGATACTACGGGTAAGCGTCGCAATGGAACCAACGTTCCTAGTTGACCTGGCAACCCAGCACATCTAACGGATCTGTAAGTGCAGAATGGCTCTGAGCACTATGGGACTTAGCATCTGAGGTCATCAGTCCCCTAGAAGTTAGAACTACTTAAACCTAACTAACCTAAGGACATCACACACATCCATGCCCGAGGCAGGATTCGAACCTGCGACCGTAGCGGTCTCGCGGTCCGGGCTGAAGCGCCTAGAACCGCTCGGCCACTCCGGCCGGCTCTGTAAGTGCAGAAATTGCGTCTAGCGCAAGTGTTGCAGCTAAATCATGGGCCTCTATCTCGTTTGAAAAGATTACACCGCTACAAATTTGGGAAACACCAGAGATAGAGATAAGAAGGAAGAAAACTGAATCGGTGTGGACAGACCAGGGGACGCTTCAAAGTTTGAAAGCTGTGTAATAGAGAACTGAATTCCAAAACGTCCTCAAACAACAAAACGAGGGAGGAAAGTAAAAACGACTGCTGAAAACAACGATGGCTTGAAAGCTTCTTTTATTCCTGTTGTAACAAAAGTTTCCATTTTTCAAGGTTAATTAATGGTGGTGAGGTATTTCGTAAAATTTCAAATTAATTACACGAGTTGATTGTACAGTTTTCAAGGACATTGACTACTTATCAACTTTTAAGTGACAAACATTTTTTATATACCATCATGTCGAAGATATTCCCTCTAAACCTAACATGCCAGATTACCTTTTGGTGTG
Organism: Schistocerca cancellata; assembly: GCF_023864275.1. NCBI lineage: Eukaryota > Metazoa > Arthropoda > Insecta > Orthoptera > Acrididae > Schistocerca > Schistocerca cancellata. The sequence continues at coordinate 377,185,890 of NC_064629.1, read as the reverse complement.
TATTTTATTCTTTAAACGTGAAACTAGGCTCAAAGAAAAAAAATACGTGTTGAATTATTTTGCCCTCTGTACACACCAGTACGGAGCAACCTTTTCCTTCCACATTTCAACACCTGATCTGCTACCCAGGGGAAAATAAGCATCAGTGGCTTGCTGTTGTCACATGTACTCGGAAGTACTAACCAATCTAGAAACATACTACTCCTAATAGCTATAGTTATTAGTCTGAAAATACTGATGTAATGTTGTTCAGTGTCCTGTCCTCAGTCACCAATAAAAATATAGACAGTCGCATCCATAACAACCAGTATGTATGTGTATGAAACTGAGAGGTGTGGTCTCTCAGACCGCGTGAGGATTTCCGATCTCCAAGGTCAGTTCAGACGGAATGTTTCTGTAGCCCCGTGTCCTCCTAAATTTGGCAACCATAATAGTTTGACTATCTGCTGCAGTTACACCTTCTTTTTTTTGTTGACACGTATTGTTCACGTGCGTTGGTGTTTCCTACCTCATGAACTTTCCCGGCGATGACTGCTCTAATATCGGGCAGAATATCCGACACCTCAGTATGTCGACTACATATTTGCTTTCTTCGTGTAGTACCAGATTTGTTCGCAGAAACGTGTTAAGCTTAACGACCATAAGTATGTTGAAAATATTAGTCGGTGGATGCAGGAAGGTGTCTGTGATATAGAACAAGACAAAGACGAAAAAGACGACGAATTTGAGTAGCCAGCGAACGTAATTCTGCTAGCGAACAAGAGGATTATTCAGAGGAAGAACTTCAGCACAACAGTGCTGGGCACATTTCTGTTTCTTCAATACAATATTTAAAGTGTTACTTCCACACCCATCACATTCCCCTGACTTTTCCCCTTTAACTTCCGTAGGCCCTCCTCGAACCACTTTTCTGGCGTCTGTCGCATCCACCGCAGGACAGCTGCTCGAAATGATGTCCGTGGAGAGATTTCTTCATAGCTCCAAAAAGGTGATAACCAGAAACGGCCATGTCAGGAGAACACGGTGGATGTGGGAGTTCCTGAAACCCCATTTCAGCGATAGCTGTCGTGGTTTTCCGACTCGCTTGGGGACGAGCGTTGCCGTGTTACAAGAGTACTTTTTCATGACGGTGCACGCTCTCCATACACTGCCAACAATTGCCTGTGAATATCCGCAGTGTTTACACGCTTCTTCTACAGAAACCATCCCGCCCATCACTGTCCTTGATCATGTTTCCTACTCACGTAATGATATAAGTTGGGAAAATGGACTGTAGTATACAGGCATTACACTTCTAGTGACTGTCATGCCACCTATGTTACATCAAAGCAGTAAATATTTAGAGATGAGTGAAATGGAACACCACGAATGATCGGAAAAATAAAATGTAAATCAATATGGAACGCCCCGCCTACTACCCAAGTTAAAAGTTTGTAGCAACTATTTCATGTGCACTTTAAAACTCTGGAAAAGTTAAGTTATTTTAAAATCACAAAGTTTGACTTAAAATTTAGGCTCCTTTGATTTTACGTTAATTTAAATGGAATGAGCTGAAACGTCATCTATGTCATCGGACAACTTACTTTTGAATGTTCTGTGCAATCGCTACCGATTGTGGGCCAGATTGCTGGAGGACTGCTGCTCAGAGTACGGGGAAGTCCTGTACTGTCTGTGTTCAATACTTCCTGTCAGAGAGGTCACTGTTCGTAGTAATTGACGGAAAGTCATCGAGTAAAACAGAAGTGATTTCTGGCGTTCCCCAAGGTGTTATAGGCCCTTTGCTGTTCCTTATCTATATAAACGATTTGGGAGACAATCTGAGCAGCCGTCTTCGGTTGTTTGCATATGAAGCTGTCGTTTAACGACTAATAAAGTCATAAGAAGATCAAAACAAACTGCAAAACGATTTAGAAAAGGTATCTGAATGGTGCGAAAAGTGGCAGTTGACCCTAAGTAACGAAGAATGTGAGGTCATCCACGTGAGTGCTAAAAGGAACTCGTTAAACTTTGGTTACACGATAAGTCAGTCTAATCTAAAAGCCGTAAATTCAACTAAATACCTAGGTATTACAATTACGAACAACTTAAATTGGAAGGAGCATATAGAAAATGTTGTGGGGAAGGCTAACCAAAGACTGCGTTTTATTGTCAGGACACATAGAAAATGTAACAGGCCTACTAAGGAGACTGCCTACACTACACTTGTCCGTCCTCTTTTAGAATACTGCTGCACGCTGTGGGATTCTTACCAGATAGGACTGACGGAGTACATCGAAAAAGTTCAAAGAAAGGCAGCACGTTTTGCATTATCGCGAAATATTGGAGAGAGTGTCACAGAAATGATTCAGGATTTGGGCTGGATATCATTAAAAGAAAGGCGTTTTTCGTTGCGACGGAATCTTCTCACAAAATTTCAATCACCAACTTTCTCCTCCGAATGCGAAAATATTTTGTTGACACCATCCTACATAGGGAGGAACGATTACCGCGATAAAATAAGGGAAATCAGAGCTCGCACGGAAAGATATGGGTGTTCATTTTTTCCGCGCGCTATACGCGATTGGAATAATAGATAATTGTGAAGTTGGTTCGATGAACCGTCTGCCAGGCACTTAAATGTGATTTGCAGATTATCCATGCAGATGTAGATGTAGATGTAATTTACACTGAAGCGCCAAAGAAGCTGGTATAGGCATGCGTATTCAACAGGCGTATTGAACAGGCAGAATGCGGCGCTGTGGTCGGCAACGCCTATATCAGACAAGTGTCTGGCGCAGTTGTTAGATCGGCTACTGCTGCTCAAGGGAAGTTTCTCAAGATTTAAGTGAGTTTGAATGTGGTGTTATAGTTGGCGCACGAGCAATGGGACACAGTATCTCCGAGGTAGCGTTGAAGTGGGAATTTTCCCGTACGATCATTTCACGAGTGTACCGTGAACATCAGGAATCCGGTAAAACATCAAATCTCCGACATTGCCGCGGCCGGAAAAAGAGCCTGCAAGAACGGGACCAACGACGACTGAAGAGAATCGTTCAACGTGACAGAAGTGCAACCCTTCCGCAAACTGCTGCAGAGTTCAGTGCTGGGCTATCAACAAGTGTCAGCGTGCGAACCATTCATCAGAACATCACCGATGTGGGCAGTCAGAGCCGAAGTCCCAATCGTGTACCCTTGATGACTGCACGACACAAAGCTTTACGCCTCGCCTGGGCCCGCCAACACCGACATTCGTCTGTTGACGACTGGAAACATGTTGCCTAGTCGGACGAAACTCGTTTCAAATTGTATCGAGTATGGAGACCACCTCATTTTTTATTTTTATTTTTTTAATTTATTGACACGTCATGTTCCGTAGGACCAAATTGAGGAGCAAATCTCCAAGGTCATGGAACGTGGCAGTACATGCAATTACAACATAAAAGTAATAACAGATAAAAATAAAATGTTTATGAACCCGAAAAAAGTCAGTCCTTAAGTTTATGTAAACGCAATCAACAGTTCAACAGGAATCAGATTAGTTTTTCAAGGAACTCCGCGACAGAATAGAAGGAGTGATCCATGAAGAAACTCTTCAGATTCGATTTGAAAGCTCGTGGATTATACAAAAAGAAACAAGAAGACGATGATATCACAATTAGCAGATACGTTATACGTCGTTATTGCAACTTGTGTATGGAAAACCCCAAACGAGATGGAGAAGCGCCGTACTGTATGAGCGCTAAGAGGTATAAAGTCATCAGTCACTTTGATTATTACCCTCTTCGCCGTTGTTGGAGAGTCAAATGAAATGTTCTCAGTTTGTAGCCGATTTTATGTTCTACTGCTCATCCTTCAGCCCTGAAATCACAATTCGTCACCTTAGCCGACGCTCCAGAGACTGAAAGAGTGGGGACAAAAGTCACATTTTACGTCTATAGTCCATAAAACGATGTGTGTTCATTTTAATCGTGCCTATCATCACTTTAATGAACCACCTACACATTTCTAAAAAAAACTGTTTCATACTTTATTGATTCAGTCAGATTGCTGGCTCTCATATTTCTTGAAAGGATACCACACTTACTGAACCTTAAAATAAAATCATTGTACACTTTAGAGATTATAACATGTCACAGTAGGAGGGTCTAGGATGCTTATAGGTCTTGTCTACCGCATTTTTACAAATCATGCTTGACTACATTATGGGTGCACCACCTACGGCTTACCCTGACACCCTACCTGATAGTTCTGGAAGCTGTGCTCCACGCAGGCATTAAGCAGCAGCTTCCCCTCACCCTGCAACACATACAGAATCTTCAGAGTCCACCATCGTTCACATCCCTCCCCTACCCCTCCAAGTGCAAAAACTATTTCTCTCTATCTCCCCCACGCATCAGTCAGAGATTCAGGTGATACAGTCCATGATAGACAATAATACAGTAAGCATTAATCTGTTATATACATAAAACATAAATTAAGTTTGTGTGTATATCCAGGATCCCCACCCAAACCACCCAGATCAATTTCAGCCGAATTTGGAACAGAAAACACAGGTCTCACGAGTATCAGCACTGTGGGGTTTATAACCTCCTAGTTCCAACAGGAATGGAGACACATAGAAAATAGCGTTTTTCCAGCCCCTCCCTATAGGCTGCACTACATAGCAGGCATGTTGTGTGGGAAAAGTATCGGTCTGCCAAATCAACCTGTTTTGGAGGGCAGTTTACATGGCAGGGTCAAGAAATAGTTCCAGGCCCCAGTGTGTAGGTTGCCCTACGTGACTGGTGTGTTGTGTTGAAGTAGTATCAGCCTGCTTTATCGACCTACTTTGCATGGCGGCCTGTACATCAGGGGTAACTAAATGATTTTGCAAGCCTCTGATATGTAGCCTGCCCTTCATGAAAGGCATGTTGTTGAACTGTACTCCAGGGGCTACAAGTGCCGACGAGCATGGCAGGGGACAGACTGGAACAGATACAGGAGGGGATGGACAGACTGAGGGCGAGAGGGGAATGGAGGAAAAGGAAGAAGGGGGGGGGGGTAAAGATGGAAAGAGAAAGCAGGAGAAGAATATGGACAGAGAGAGAGTTAGAGTAAGTGGACAGAGATAGGCGCAGGAGGAGATAAAGTGTCACAGAAAGGGAAAAGGAGGACATAGGCAGACAGAGGTGGGAAGAGGAAGTAGACAGGTATGGGGAGGAAGAGAAGGAGACTGAGAGGGGAAGAGGGGGTGTGTTCAATATAGCTGTCGAATGTATATGCGGGTAAAGCCGTGGGGAAAAAAATATAGTATTTCAATAGTGTATGTGTGACCAAAGTCCTTGGTTAACGAAGAAACTCATTACATATTTTAAATTCCTCATGTTGAATAAATCACCCACAACAAGTTTATCTGCCATCATAGATTTAAACATTCACAGTGAAACGAAATTTACACTAACGGTTCCAAGGAGGAGGATTTAGTTGGTTGTTATGTTGCTATCCCTGACGATGTTGTGAGAATTCGCGTGTCAGCAAAATTCAGTATCTTCGTTACTATTGTCCTCATGGCTCTGAAGCATATTGGCATGTCTGTGTCACAACTCGTAGCGTATCAAGTAATTGTCTAAAATGTCCAAGACACTCATTTCTCTGTGGAAAGACAGAGTAAAGTGGTGAAGTCCTGCTGGGCACCGTCATGCGTTGGAATATCCAATATTTGCAATGTAACAGTTTACGACAGCAGATAAACTCATCAGCCCACTCGGTTGAGGCTGTAATGAAACAGTGATTAAAATAATTTTTCATAATCTCGGTACAGGCGCCCTATGTGCAGTACAGCTAATAGGCAAGTGACACCTGTGAGTGGGTTGTGTAACTACCTGCATTAAACATTATACATATATAATCTGTCTGAAGAGTGTGTTTCTATTTCCGTTAGAGTTTGGGGCTATGAACAGTCATGTTTTATCGGAAAAATCATCACACTGTTCACAGTAGATTGTGTACTATGAACTGAAAAAAACATATTCTAAAAGTCTGTAAAGATATGCTATGAGAAAACTGTGCCTAGGAAAAGTTGTCTGTATGTTGTCTGTCAGAGATACCTAATTATTGGCTGCGCTCTCAAGAGGGCAAACAACTGTATGGTAGGAGACTTGATAGCAACTGAGGCGACAAGACGAATCAAGTGTCTCCGTAAATTAAGATACAGCAGTGGCTTAAAACGAGGGTAGGCATAGTCTACATGATATATTCCCATCAGCTGCCGTAGCGCTTGGTATTATCAATCATTTCTCAATGCACTTCGAGTTGTGGAACTCCGACAGGCGACAGGCGCAAAATTAAAGCTAAATACTTCGTAGATGGGACTGATAGATATCTTCAGTCTCATTTATCGTCAATACTCAGTAGGACCTAGAGTCTGTCCCAGCAGTAGTCGTTCCTTGGTAAAGAAAGTCTTTAATTTCGCGGTTAAACATAACCTGTTTCCTTACCTGATTCTTGTACTCTAACTTGAGAGTGCATATAACCAATACCAATAATATTGACGTGTGTTTTGTAATAAGCAGCCAGATAACAATTCGCTTTTGTTAAATATAATGCTCTTTAAGGCAGGGTGGCTAAGAGCGATTAATAATGTCTTTGGATTGAAGTTTACTGAAGTGAATCTCGTTGACAGTTGTATGTTGGTTCAGTAGGCGACAGTTTTAAACCCTGGTAAATTTTTCCGATTTTCTCCTGTAGCCGGCCCTGTAATAGAAGTTTAATATATTTTATTATTTCGTTTTTAAATGATGGCATTCACATTTTATGTCCTGCAGTCATTTTCTGAAATTACAAAAATTGCTCCGGAAAATTAACGTGTACCAAGGGTCAAATGTTCTATTGAAATTTAAAAGTGTTACAGTCGTGGAAATCTTGTCAATATCATAATTAATCTCCTACCTGTTGCATTATTACTCTGCTACACGCAAATAATTAGTAAGTGAAATCAAATTAAGCAGAAGTATTATCAAAAACAAGATAAATGTAAAATTCATTTTGAAATAGAAGCTGTTGGGAACCAAATCTGATTTCCATTTTCAAGACCGGTGGAAACACTGAGATATTAAAAAAAATCCGTTCATTCGGAAATATAACATGTTCCACGCAAAAGATCGTCTGTTACAAGGTACAATATGATGCACGACCGCCGACGTATACCTCAGCTGCCCACGTATTATGCAAGTTGTCTTAAAAATATACAGAATTTTATCCACCATAAAACTCCTTAAATGAGAATTAACAATATCCTCCAAACAGCTGTAATATGTTATACAACACTTAAAGATGTAGAACTCGTAATAATTACGAACGCTGCACAAAACGCAACCTCATGTCTCACAACAACAACAAAATTGCAAAATGTCTTAAACTCCTCGTGGCGGATTCTAGTCCGCATTTCTTCATGTGATTGTAAAATCAGTTCCTAGTTTGAAAAACCCACTAGGAAATATGTGTTACAAGGTACGCTATCAATTAGGTGCAACGCTTCCCTACTACGTTGTTTGGATGTGTTTTCACGGGTTGTATTTCAACAAAACAGTAAGAATTTAGAGAACTCTGTGAACTAGATCATAATGTGTTCTCCGGTAATTTAGAAAATAGGTTTTATTTGTTCACTGAAAGTGCAATAGTGTGTGTTTACTTACTGTTTGAAATTTAGAGGGAAGAATGGCTCGTGTTGCAGTATTACAAAAATACCATTCGAGACGAAGCAAGTTGAGTATCTAATCTAATCTGCTATGTTTTCCTGCCTCCCAAGATTTTCTAATTTTTTTTCCTAAACTGTGATAATGACAGTATGATGACGTACCTAGTCCCCAGTGAATGGATAGTATTTTCAGATCCATAAATAAGCTTAGTCCCATTGAATTTCATCGCTCATAACATACCACTTGCTAATATAGTTGCAGTTAAGTATTTAATTAGTTAACTAAGAAACCTTTGATAATTATGAAACATTGTTAATTGAAAATGTTCATACAGTACAACCGTACATATTTAGTGAGCGATGGGAAACACATTTCGACAAACACATTTAACGCGTAACATTTGAAAGTTCATATCTCCAACTTTTTCATAAGGTATCTAAAATTTTCTGAAACTAATTATCTTTCGAATTCATTAACATTAAAGCTTTAGACCATTGCTGACTTCAATTACAAATTATGTCAAAATTTCAGTTAGATTCTGAACTTTGGCATTGTAATTTTGCTAACGTATTTTATGTCCCATTTGACGTGTAACATTTGTTAATTAACACACTAATTAGAAAGTTCAATGTTTTGAGGGTCATAAAATGTTTTATTTAAGATGGCTACTGTCAATAAGGAGCAGTGTATAACATATTGTTCATCGGCGAAACTGTATGTAGACCTAGCACACTGACGTCAGGCAATCTGAGGCTGAGTTAAGGGAGCAACATTTATGTCTCTTGTCGTGAGCAATGCGCTGTAGTCCGATAGCTAACATCCCGAAATATTCGCACATGTTGTTTACAGTTCCTTTTCTTTACTCGTGGATTAATTCATGACTTCTGTGACAGTAATTACTAATTAATTCCGAGTGAGAACTGATTAGAAGAACACAGTGATTATTGACTCCTATGAACAATGACTGGTTGACAGACTTACTGATTATTTTTGTTTCGACTTCCTTAAATGTCACGAGCACAGAGATATTATGAACTGATACGTTAAATTTTTGCCACATGTGAATCGTTTTGACAGCTGGACTGTTCAAATGTTTAAATGTGTGTGAATTCCTAAGGGACCAAACTGCTGAGGTCATCGATCCCTAGACTTACAGACTACTTACAATAACTTACGCTAAGAACAACACACACACCTATGCCTGAGGGAGGACTCGAACCTCCGATCCGCGCGGCCCGATGGACTGTGTTGCGTGATTACTGCACTAGGACAATTTAGCAATCCTTGAATTAGTGTAGTAGGTAACAATCGGCTTTCCTTTACTTCGAATTATTTGTGAGACTCGAAAGTGATCATATCAGTGAATACTTTACAGCAAGAGTGTAATTAAAGCGTTTTAAACCTATCTCTGGTGTCGGTCAAAATGTTGCTATAAAATATTAGTGGAACTAACATCTTTCAGCCAATTTTGGAGCCGCCACAACTACCGAGAAAGAGAGAAGAGACTTACGCAGAAGGGAAGAGGTATGTTCCACATATTATAAGTTTATTTAAATTGTAGTTAATGACGAACTCATTGGAGAACGGGAAAAAGCTCGGATAAGGAAAGGATGACGATGGAAATCGGTCGCGCCGTTTCTAAAGGAACTGTCCTGTCAATTACCTTAATCTGTATAGGAGTTCACAGGAAAACTAAATCATAGGAGCCGTATGGGAGTTTGTACTCCGGCACAAAACACTGCGCCATATTGCTAGTTCTGTTACACACACACAAACACACACACACACACACACACACACAGAGAGAGAGAGAGAGAGAGAGAGAGAGAGGGACAGAGAAAGGAGGGGGGGGGGGACTGTACCGGGTCTGAAATCACATTACTATTATGGTCCCCTACGTTTCCTGTTGGTTCCAAAAGTCAGATTCATGATCGAACTCGGGTAAAACAGTCATTCACTTTAGAGTAAAAGCCGTCACCCACGCGTCTGAAGTCTTTCTTACTGTAAACCTACCCTCTTAACTTAATAAAAGAAGATCCCTGATAGTTCACCCACTACTTGACACTGTTATACACTGTCCAGTCACATTAACGTGCCCACCTATCAAAAGCCGGCCGTTGTGGCCGAGCGGTTCTAGGCGCTTCAGTCCGGAACCGCGCGACCGCTACGGTTGCAGGGCCGAATCCTGCCTGGGGTATGAATGTGTGTGATGTCCTTAGGTTAATTAGGTTTAAGAAGTTCTAAGTTCTAGGGGACTTATGACCTCAGATGTTAAGTCCCGTAGTGCTCAGAGCCATTTGAACTATTTTTGGACCTATCAAAAGCCTGAATAACCACCTTTTGCAGATCGAAACGTGCAGAAAGAGGGCCATTGTGTTTCAGGAAGGTACTGACAGGGATGTCGAGGCACCGACTAAATTGCCCTGACCAGCTGCGCTAGGTTTCCCGGTTGAGGATCCATAATGCGAGTAGCTCGATCGTGGTCCGACAGATTCCCAGTTGGGTTTAAATCAAGAGATTTTGGTGGCCAAGGGAGTACGGTAAATTCACCCTGGTGCTCTTCGAACCACACACGTATACTGCGAACTGTGTGGCACATTGCATTGTGCTGCTGGTAAATGCCACCGTGCAGAGGACAAACAACCTGCATGTAGGAGTTGATATGGTCCCCAAGGATAGATGCGTACCTGTGTTGACCCACAGTGCCTTCCAGAATGACGACATTGCCCAGGGAATGGTTCAAATGGCTCTAAGCACTATTGGAATTAACATCTGAGGTCATCAGTCGCCTAGACTTAGAACTACTTAAACCTATCTAACCTAATGACATCACACACATCCATGTCCGAGGCAGGATTCGAACCTGCGACCGTAGCAGCAGCGCGGTTCCGGACTGAAGCGCCTAGAACCGCTCGGCCACAGCTGCCGGCGCCCAAGGAATGGCCACAAAACATTCTCCAGATCCTAAAGTTACCTCCTCCGGCCTCAACTCTTCCGACGGTTGTTGCAGAATGTTTGCTTTCACACTTTCACGCCGTACGCTCCAAAGGCCATCTCTCCGATCAAGCACAAAAAGGATTCACCTGAAAAGGCCACCTGTCACCAGCCAGTGGACGTCCAGTTGCAGTACTAGTGAGCAAATTCCATCCTTCTTCGCCGATGAACAATAATCACTGCCTGCTGCGGAGGCCCATACACACCAACGTTCACTGAACGGTCGTTGAGGAGACACTGTTGGTAACCCCTTGCTTTATCTGGTCTGTAAGTTGGTCAAAAGTTGCACGTGTATTCACCCGTACACATCTTCACAGCGATCGTTCATCTCCGTCATCGATGCTCTAGGATGCACCTCAGTTGCCGCGGCGCCGGTTTTGGATAGTGCCTTTTTGCCATGCACGATATAACGTAACCACGGCGGCACGCGAACATTTACAGACTTTGCCGTTTGGGAAATATTTCCACCTGTGGCCCGAAAGCTATGATCGCGCCCTTTTGAACGTCAGATAAATAAATCTTTTTGTGAATTACGACAACGACTGCGCCGCTCCCCCCTCCCCCTGGCATCTGCCTTAATCAATTTACGGAAATCACGGAGCACAGCACCGCCTTGCTCTGTCATATGATTTTAATTCACTAACTTTGATGTCTACAGGGTGTCTCTAGCCTTTAAAGTAAAAACAGTACAGTCCGTAGAGAATTATGAACTGATACAAGGAACAAATGATAAAACAGAAAAATTTTTTGGAAAAAAATAGTCAAATGTTTTGTGGAATGAATCGTACTTACAAGCAATTAAATCTATATTGGCAAAACTATACCTCACGCTGGTCAATGTGATACCTCATTCGTCCATTTCCTACTCTTTATTTAGCTATGAAAATTCGGACGAAAATTCATTGTGTAATTCCTACATGGTCTTGTTTTCGCGCCAATCGAGCATTTGGCCAAAATAAATAGTTCGAGCAGAACGAAGTGCTGAATTAGCAATACCTACATAATCAACTCTTAGGATCTTCCATGTTGCCATTGCGCTCGAATGGTGCACGTCATCTGTTCATTTAAGATATGCGCTACATGTGTAGGAGACTTGCACGGGTGGAGATGGGTCGTTGTGCACGGGTAGAGGATGCACCATCTCATTTGTATATGAATGTCCGTGACCAACAGGACAACTGATACCCTCATCATTAGATGAGTATAAGCTGTCTATCTCATTGTACAACAAGCAAAATGAGATTTTGTCGTGAAGACAGTTATTGCTTTTTTATTTTGCAGTTAATATTTTCGTTGACACAATGACAGAAAATGATTTGTACCATTAACCGTGATGGATCACCATTGGTCATCGCCAGAACGACTGAAAGCAGCGACATCTGCTCACCAAGTAATGCTTTGTCAGTTCGAGAACGGTGGCCCGTTCAGGTTAACGATTTAAATGTTTTTCTGTGATTTCATCAAAAAATATTAAGTGTGCGGTTTAGGGAAACAAACTTTTATATGCCCTTATAGTACAACCTACAATGAAATTAATGATTGGCACACTAAACGGTTTCTATGATCCTAAGTTGTTGCTGTAAGGTGCACGTTATGTATGTAAATAAAGAGTCAGTATTGATTTCCGACGATTCGATCCTCATCTCAAAGTACTGAGTTTAATTTAGTGTATCATCTGTGTAATTCTGAACTATATACGAGGGTTGGAACTTCAATAGTGGCAGTTATTTATTTACAGCTCGTACAAAATAGATACGTGTTTCAAAGTTTTACTGACCTTTAAAATAGTCGCCAGCATTGTGTAAAACCCGTTGCCAGCGATGTAGAAGTCGTAGGATACTCTTATCAGTGCCAGTTGTGTTGACACTTCGAGCGGTGCGGTGTATTGTCCGACGAACTTGTAGTAGTTCACAAGCGAATGCCGTGAAGCGTTTCCATCAGTTTAGAAATAGAGTTAAACTCACGAGGCCTTAAGTCAGGGGAGTGCAGTAGGTGGTATAGGACTTAGCAGCCCCATCAGTCAAACACTGTACGTGCTTGAGCAGTGTCCTGCAAAATGATGGTGAGGTCCTCCAGAAAGTGTCATCACTTCTGTCACTAAGCTGGTCGTAGGTTGTTTTCCAAAAATGAACAGCACAGAGACAGAAGTGATGACACTTTCTGCAGGACCTGACCATCATTTTACAGGGCAAGGCTCAAGCACGTACAGTGCAAGCTGTTACTGATTTATTTGACTGATGGGGCGGCTAAGTGCTATACCACCTTCTGCACTCCCCTGACTTAAGGCCTTGTGAGTTCAACTTGATTTCTAAACTGAAGGAAACACTCACGGCATTCGCTTCAGAACTGCTACAAAATCGTCGGGCAATAGACCGCGCCACTCGAAGTTTCAACACAACTGGCACTGCTAAGAGTATCCTACGACTTCCGCATCGCTGGAAAGGGTGATACGTAATGCTGGTGACTACTTTGAAGGTCAGTAAAACTTTGAAACACGAATTTATTTTGTACGAGCTGTAAATAAATAGTTGCCACTATTAAAGTTCCAACCCTCGTATAATGTGCATGCCCTATTCTGGCACCGTTTCTCTGAATCTCACTGGCTTAACTCGTGCTCTTAGTTTCTCTTGAAAATGGCCAGGGATCTGGCTGCTGAAATATCGAATACGATTCCTGGAAAGATTTGTAAACAGAACCGGAAACAACTGGAACATTTTACAGTCAAGTAAATCTTAAAATTATGTTCGAAGGCAATTCATGTAAAACTGTACTGTGTCGTTACTGAGACGAATGAACTCTCCGAGCCGAATGGAAGTCCATCATCAATGGGAAAATACTGATCATTGGATCACCCTGACGTGGCGGTCTAGAAAAGAAAGAAGAATAGTCATTGTGTCTTGCTTCTAGTGATATAAGAGAATGTCAAAAAAATGCAGTATCGTATGTGGTAAGTGCTGTATACAAGTGAGCGTGAAAACAAAAACTCAGCGTTACTTGTATTCTTTATTAAAAGCTAAATTTATCCAAAACATCGGTATACATCATTTATCCTTACCTTCATTAATATTAGTTACACAGTAGAATGCTGTCATTACAATTAAATCATATTTTAACTCATACAATCAATGAATATTCATGAAGTTACACCACTTAATTGGAAGAAATACTTTACGGCAAATGTTTAATATGATAAATTGATTGGACTGGATATCATTTCGTGATTATTTTGGCGTCGTTCGACGACCTCTATGGTCTCACCGTGCAAGAGTAACTGCATAGTATTCCAGTATCGGACCATATAATGTTTACCGGCATACCATACCGCAGCCACCACAATTATTAAAACTGAAACTACTATAGCGCATACGGTGAACGCTGAAAGAGGTTTTACCGGCGTTTCAGAGATTTCTGGCACTCTCCGTTTGACGGTTTCCATGAATTGACAAGTAGAAGAGTCATTCCCGCAGGACGTTTCCTCAGCAGACTCGTTAGACACTTTTCGTAGATTAAGGTTGACAATCGCAGTCTTCTTCAGGCGCTCTATAAGCTCCTGAATTGAAGTTTCCCTGTTGATAGGCTTGCTAGGCTGCAACAAGTGGAAGAGAAGCGGATGTCGATTTGCGCCGGTTCCGTAGTCCTCTGCGTACAGGTCGACTGCGGAGATAGAGATGGTGGGGCGCTCAGTTGCCGACGGTAGCTCAGCGTCGTCCGTGCCGGCGGAAGCGATCTGCAAAGGCGGTTCAGTATATATGCACATGCACTTACTGTTACATACATGTTTCTATTTCATAACTGACGCTCATTCCATAGAATCACTACCACATGCGATTTTTTCCGATGCTTACCTAAGGGAAAAATTAAATCGTATAAAATACACTTTTTAAGATCCTAGATTAGATCAGTAAATTTCCGATTCCTTAACCCTAGCAATACCAACGCATATTCCATAACGTGTAATACCATGAAAGGGGGGGGGGAGGGTACTTCGTGCCCACCACAAAAAACTAAAAAAGAAATTTAAACAAATTTTGATAAATGTGTTTAACTTTTATTAACAAAATACTTTTTAGATAGGATTGAAGTATAAGTAGGGTACAGAACCTGAAATATCTTTTAGCGCCATCTTTGCAACACTAACGCATTTTCCGTAATGTTTACACGGAGTGGAGGGTTACTTTATGACCAACACAAACAACATAAAAATATACAAATTTCATCAGTTCTCTTTGATTTTCATTCACCACATTCTTTTCAAAGTTAGATAGATGTGTATGAAGGGTCATGAACCTGCAAGTATGAATATGAAATTTGTTGTGAAAAGTCATAGTCAATACTCAGTCTTAAATTATTGGGTTAAGTTTTACTGAGAAATTTAAACAGCTACAGAATCTGATATAAGAAATCATTAAAATAATTAATATATTTATCAGAATTTTAAAATGTAAATTACCAAACTAGATTACGATATTTTTGAAAGGTAGGCACAAAGTACCCCTCCCTTCCCACTTGGTATTGCGAAGGTTAAAGAATCGAGCTCCCTTGTAGTGTAAAACCGCTTCAAACGTATAAATACTTTACAAATGCGTTAATGCGTTCAATAATTCCCTTTAAGCAGGTTGTTGTTGTTGTGGTCTTCAGTCCTGAGACTGGTTTGATGCAGCTTTCCATGCTACTCTATCCTGTGCAAGCTTCTTCATCTCCCAGTACCTACTGCAACCTACATCCTTCTGAATCTGCTTAGTGTATTCATCTCTTGGTCTCCCCCTACGATTTTTACCCTCCACGCTGCCCTCCAATACTAAATTGGTGATCCCTTGATGCCTCAGAACATGTCCTACCAACCGATCCCTTCTTCTGGTCAAGTTGTGCCACAAACTTCTCTTCTCCCCAATCCTATTCAATACTTCCTCATTAGTTTTGTGATCTACCCATCTAATCTTCAGCATTCTTCTGTAGCACCACATTTCGAAAGCTTCTATTCTCTTCTTGTCCAAACTATTTACCGTCCATGTTTCACTTCCATACATGGCTACACTCCATACAAATACTTTCAGAAATGACTTCCTGACACTTAAATCTATACTCGATGTTAACAAATTTCTCTTCTTCAGAAACGCTTTCCTTGCCATTGCCAGTCTACATTTTATATCCTCTCTACTTCGACCATCATCAGTTATTTTGCTCCCCAAATAGCAAAACTCCTTTACTACTTCAAGTGTCTCATTTCCTAATCTAATACCCTCAACATCACCCGACTTAATTCGACTACATTCCATTATTCTCGTTTTGTTTTTGTCGATGTTCATCTTATATACTCCCTTCAAGACACTTTAAGCAGGTAAGAGAGAAAAAGTTTAAGAAAGATTTGAAATTGTGCTTAAAATTTCTTGGAAATTACTCATAAGTATTCTCATTATGATTTCACGCATCTCACTGTTAACGACGTCCTGTCTCTTGAACTATATGTCTTACAATGATATCATTTTGTAGGTACATTCAGTGATATGTGTAGATACTGTCTGCAAAGTGTATTGTGCATACAATTAGAAATAATAGATTAAAACCCCTCCCCCCCCATGAACCATGGACCTTGCCGTTGGTGGGAGGCTTGCGTGCCTCAGCGATACAGATAGCCGTACCGTAGGTGCAACCACAACGGAGGGGTATCTGTTGAGAGACCAGACAAACGTGTGGTTCCTGAAGAGGGGCAGCAGCCTTTTCAGTAGTTGCAGGGGCAACAGTCTGGGTGATTGACTGATCTGGCCTTGTAACACTAAACAAAACGGCCTTTCTGTGCTGGTATTGGGAACGGATGAAAGCAAGGGGAAACTACAGCCATAATTTTTCCCGAGGGCATCCAGCTTTACTGTATGGTAAAACGATGATGGCGTCCTCTAGGGTAAAATATTCCGGAGGTAAAATAGTCCCCCATTCGGACCTCCGGGCGGGGTCTACTCAGGAGGACATCGTTATCAGGAGAAAGAAAACTGGCGTTCTACGGATCGGAGCGTGGAATGTCAGATCCCTTAATCGGGCGGGTAAGATAGAAAATTTAAAGAGCCAACTAGCTCAGCAAATGACGAAGAGATTGATGAAATGTATGATGAGATAAAAGAAATGATTCAGATAGTGGAGGGAGACGTAAATTTAATAGCCATGGGTGACTGGAATTCGATAGTAGGAAAAGGAAGAGAAGGAAACGTAGTAGGTGAATATGGAATGGGGGTAAGAAATGAAAGACTAAGCCGGCTGGTAGAATTTTGCACAGAGCATAGCTTAATCATAGCTAACACTTGGTTCAAGAATCATAAAAGAAGGTTGTATACATGGAAGAGGCCTGAAGATACTCGAAGGTTTCAGATAGATTATATAATGGTAAGACAGAGATTTAGGAACCAGGTTTTAAATTGTAAGACATTTCCAGGGGCAGATGTTGACTCTGGCCACAATCTATTGGTTATGAACTGTAGATTAAAACTCAAGAAACTGCAAAAAGGTGGGAATTTAAGGAGATGGGATCTGAATAAACTGACAGAACCAGAGGTTGTCGAGAGTTTCAGAGAGAACATTAGGGAACGACTGACAGTAATGGGGGAAAGAAATACAGTAGAAGAAGAATGGGTAGCTTTGAGGGATGAAATAGTGAAGGCAGCAGAGGACCAAGTCGGTAAACAGACGATGGCTAGTAGAAATCCTTGGGTAACAGAAGATATATTGAATTTAATTGATGAAAGGAAAAAATATAAAAATGTAGTAAATGAAGCAGACAAAAAGGAATACATACGTCTCAAAAATGAGATCGACAGGAAGTGCTAAATGGCTAAGCAGGGATGGCTAGAGGACAAATGTAAGGATGTAGAGGCGTATATCACTAGGGATAAGATAGATACTGCCTAGAGGAAAATTAAAGAGACTTTTGGAGAAAAGAGAACCACTTGTATGTATATCAAGAGCTCAGATGGAAACCCAGTTCTAAGCAAAGAAGAGAAAGCAGAAAGGTGGAAGTAGCATATAGAGTGTCTGTACAAGGGTGATGTACTTGGGGACAATATTATAGAAATGTAAGAAGATGTAGATGAAGATGAAATGGGAGATATGATACTGCATGAAGAGTTTGACAGAGCACTGAAAGACCTAAGCCGAAACAAGGCCACGGGAGTAGACAACGTTCCATTAGAACTACTGATAGCTCAAAAATGGTTCAAATGGCTCTGAGCGATATGGGACTTAACATCTGAGGTCATCAGTCCCCTAGAACTTAGAACTACTTCAACCTAACTAACCTAAGGACATCACACACATCCATGCCCGAGGCAGGATTCGAACCTGAGACCGTAGCAGCCACGCGGTCCCAGACTGTAGCGCCTAGAACCGCTCGGCCACTTCGGCCGGCTACTGATAGCCTTAGAAGAGCCAGTCCTGACAAAACTCTACCATTTGGTGAGCAAGATGTATGAGACAGACGAAATACCCTCAGACTTCAAGAAGAATATAATAATTCCAATCCCAGAGAAAGCAGGTGGTGACAGATGTGAAAATTACCGAACTATCAGATTAATAAGCCACGGCTGCCAAGTAGTAACATGAATTCTTCACAGACGAATGGAGAAACTGGTAGAAGCCGACCTCGGGGAAGATCACTTTGGATTCCGTAGAAATGTTGGAACACGTGAGGCAATACTGACCCTACGACTTATCTTAGAAAATAGATTAAAGAAAGGCAAACCTACGTTTCTAGCATTTGTAGATTTAGGAAAGCTTTTTACAGTGTTCACTGGAATACTCTCTTTCAAATTCTGGAGGTGACAGGGGTAAATTACAGGGAGCGAAAGGCTATTTACAATTTGTACAGAAACCAGATGGCAGTTATAAAAGTCGATGGGCATGAAAAGGAAGCAGTGTTTGGGAAGGGAGTGAGACAGGGTTGTAGCTTATCCCCGAGGTTATTCAATCTGTATATTGAGCTAGCAGTAAAGGAAACAAAATAAAAATTCGGAGTAGGAATTGAAATCCATGGAGAAGAATTAAAAACTTTGAGGTTCGCCGATGACATTGTAATTCTGTCAGAGACAGCAAAGGACCTGGAAGAGCAGCTGAACGGAATGGACAGTGTCTTGAAAGGAGGCTATAAGAAGAACATCAACAAAAGCACAACGAGGATAATGGAATGTAGTCGAATTAAGTCGGGAGATACTGAGGGTATTAGATTAGGAAATGAGACGCTTAAAGTAGTAAAGGAGTTTTGCTATTTGGGGAGAAAAATAACTGATGATTCTCGAAGTAGAGAGGATATAAAATGTAGTCTGGCAATGGCAAGGAAAGCGTTTCTGAAGAAGAGAAATTTGTTAACATCGAGAACAGATTTAAGTGTCAGGAAGTCGTTTCTGAAAGTATTTGTATGGGGTGTGGCCATGTATGGAAGTGAAACGTGGGCGATAAATAGTTTGGACAAGAAGAGAATAGAAGCTTTCGAAATGTAGTGCTACAGAAGAATGCTGAAGATTAGATGGGTAGATCACAAAACTAATGAGGAGGTATTGAATAGAAATTGGGATAAGAGCAGTTTGTGGCACAACTTGACAAGAAGAAGGGACCGGTTGGCAGGACATGTTCTGAGGCATCATGGGATCACAAATTTAGCATTGGAGGGCAATGTGGAGGGTAAAAGTTGTAGAGGGAGACAAAGAGATGAATACACTAACAGGTTAAGAAGGATGTAGGTTGCAGTAAGTACTGGGAGATGAAGAAGCTTGCACAGGATAGAGTAGCATGGAGAGCTGCATCAAACCAGTCTCAGGACTGAAGACCACAACAACAACAACAACAACAACAACAACAACAGATTAAAACATCATGCCAGATGCTGAAGTTTTACTTTGTATCATATTAAGCAAAAGTTTGTCTTTCACGCATCTAAATATTTATGACGTCATATCTCCTGAACTATGAGTCGTAGAATAATATAACTTTGCAGGTACATGGATACCGTCTCCAAACCGTGCTGCGAATACAGTTAGTAGTAGAGACCTAATGAATTAAAACGTCTTATCTGATGCAGAAGTTTAACTCTAGAAACTTCGAAAGTTTGAAATTGTGTGTAAAATTTATTGAGAGTCGCTAAGTGCTTTCATTCTCAAATACTGAATGAATAAAATCAGGGTATTAGCGCGCCATATGTTATACTGCTTAAAAACAAACACACAGTTTATAACTGTAATACTTGCCCAATTGTGTTAAACTTTTAACATAAGGTTATACCTCTTCTTGAGTAGATTATGATAGCATTTTAAATTTTTAAATTCGGTCAGTTATTACGCGAAGTTCTGAAAATCAAATTTTTGCTGCCCCTGGAAGCCCCTGGCCAGCAGCCTGCAAATGGTTCTGGGTTCTGGATTCCGGGATAGCTGTTCAGTAATACAGATTGCAGGTAGAACACATTATGCCCTATATAGAGCGTTGGACAAAACCGGTGACAATCACAATAGTGAATGCTGGAAAGTATCTTCAGGCAAAGTTGATTCATCACAGGATATCGGGCAAAGTTAGGTTTGAGATGCAGGTCGGCACACAGGATGAGGCACGTGATACAGGAAAATTAACACTGCCACTTCTGGTGATGAAGAAATTAATTCAGAAAAAATTTGATAGAGTTAGAAGAGCACACACTGTGCTGTTAATGTTCATTGCGTAGGCGAACCTTTGAAAGAGCAGTATTACTGAATTTCTCAGCACCGCTACCGTGGAGCCAAAGTAAAGCATTGTTATAACATATATTATTGTCGTAGCCACTCCACCTATTCACCTAACTGCAGGGTACAAACGCTAAATTATATGTAACCAACACTTTTGTCACGAACGTTATAGTAAGTTAATGAAAGTGGGTGTATAAATACGCAAGCCCCTCTTACGTGTCTAACACAGTATAGTCACATTGTATCACAAAGTATTATAAGAAAATGAAATGGAATAAATTTTTAGGAGGCAGTTTTTAATGTTCGGATGAATTAAAACTATCTACGTTGTTCCTAGTAAGAGTTACAACCGCACGAAAGCTTCCATAGCAATCGGTGACGAGTGAATGAAAATGTTCCACACGAACGAAAGTATCATCGGCTGTGCCTTAAGAAAGCGTGCTAATGAACCTCTAATGTTTTCAACAAACATAAGTGATTTGTTATAGAGGATTACCAGTGCCATAGATCCTTTGCTGACAGTGCAGTTGAGTACATGATAGTATCGTCGTTAGACGATCGTAAGGAATGTGCAAGGACTTGGAAAAAATTGTGCTTGGTGTAATGAATGACAGATCTCCTTAAATGAGGATTAATGTAAGATGATGCCTATAACAAAACGAGAGAACACTATAGCATCTGATACGTTTAAGTATTAAGTAGTAGTTCTATGAATGGATATGAAATGGGAAGATCACGTAAAAGCAGTGCTAGGGAAGACGAATGGAGGACTTAGATTGTTGTAAGGATACTCTGAAAGTGTGGCGTGTCTGTAAAGGGAATTGCGTGCAAGAAGCTGGTGTGACCATTTCTAAAATATTGTTCCAGTGTTTGGAGTTCTTATAAAGTAGGGGTGACAACAGAAAACGGACGGTGTCACGGAGGCACTGCTAGTATTGCAACAGGTCGGTACAGCTCATACTGAAGTATAGACAGAATGCTCGGGGAATTTAAATGGGTATTCTTATAAGGAATACGACGGAGTTCTCGTGAAACTTTGATGGGTAAATTTATAGAAGCCGTGTTCGAAAATGATTGTACTACAGTTAGGCTGCCCTCAACGAAAAGCGTGGGCAAATTAAAACTAACATGGAAAATATTTGCTATAAGTCTGAGGCGGAATAAACCCTCGATAATGAAAGTTACAGAAAATGCTGGAAGTGGCCGTTGTTGACGCCGGTGTAGCTCTGTGCTCATTTTATCGAAATGGAAGAGACGCGTAATATCTGCCCCAGGGATAGCAGTAGTACCGACTTCACAGTTCTGCTGCAGCACTTCCCGTGTGTAAGAATTATCTGAGCACACCAGTTCCTTCAGTTTACCCTACAGATAAACATCACTGGGAGAGAGACCAGACGATGGAGGTGGCTGGCAGACTGCACTTCCTCTGCTGATGCCTCCCCCCCCCCCCCCCTCTCACTGAGCACCTAATGCACTTCTGACGACGTTGTCACGGCGGTGTGCGTTGTTGGCCATCTTGATTCAAAAATGGTTCAAATGGCTCTGAGCACTATCGGACTTCACATCTGTGGTCATCAGTCCCCTAGAACTTAGAACTACTTAAACCTAACTAACCTAAGGACATCACACACATCCATACCCGAGGCAGGATTCGAACCTGCGACCGTAGCGGTCACGCGGTTCCAAACTGGAGCGCCTAGAACCGCATGGCCACACCGGCCGGCGGCCATCTTGATGAAAACATCCATACAATCATACATCTTCTATGAGTTGATCTACATATAAATTAAACAGCTTCTGGAGATACCTAGAAGAATGAATAGTTTGGTGAGACAATCACGTTACAATGCGGGCACCAGACACTGCGTACCAAACACCCACCCTGAGATTATGCAGCGAATCGTTCTTCGTATAATACTCGACAATGAATACGCGCTGTTTTATCGGGAGGACCATTTCGTGTTGCAATAAACTAGTCACTAAACACGTCTATTCCTCTCATTCATTCAAACGTAATGACACAGTGTAGCACCTTGGACAAAGCATGTGGGAGATGCGCATGTGCAGACATGTGATAGCAATTGAATGGTGCATTTTTATCACGGTTTCCAGCATCTTCTATGGTGGGCAGTTCTCATATTCACTGACAACGATCAATTTTGCGTCAGTCTTATAATTATATTCCGGACAACTTTTACTTTGCTTACTCAACATATCTCGCGTGTGAATCATGAGAAAAGGTAAGAGATATTGGGGCGCCTAATGAGGAATATACAATATCATTTCTTTCTCGCTCGGTATACAAATGGAATGAAAGCTTATAATATTGGAAAAAAGTGCCGTCACCATGGGCTGCACAGTGGCTTGAGAAGTATTTGTGAAGATGTAGGTGTAGATGTACACAGAAGGACAGTGCGTTCGTACACTTGGGGCGCTCAGCGGAACTCATGGACTTCGAACGCAGTCAGGCCATTACATGTCAATTATGTCATGCGTCTGTACGCGAGATTTCCACACTCCTAAACATCCATAGGTCCACTGTTTCCGATGTGATAGTGGAGTGGAAACGTGAAGGGACACGTACAGCACAAAAGCGTACAGGCCGATCTCGTCTGTTGACTGACAGAGACCGCCGACAGTTGATGAGGGTAGTAATGTGTAATAGGCACACAGTTATCCAGACCATCACACTGGAATTCCAAACTGCATCAGCATCCACTGCAAGTACTATCATAGGTAGGAGGTGAGAAAGCTTGGATTTCAAGGTCGAGCGGCTGCTCAAAAGCCACACATCATGCCGGTAAATGCGAAACGACGCCTCGCATTGTGTAAGGAGCGAAAACATTGGACGATTGAACAGTGGAAAAACATTGTGTGGAGTAGGGAATCACGGTACACAATGTGGCGATACGATGGTGAGGTGTGGTTATGGTGAATGCCCGGTGAACGTCATCTGCCAGCGTGTGTAGTGCCAACAGTAAAATCCGGAGGCGGTGATGTTATGGTATGGTCGTGTTTGTCATGGAGGGGGCTTGCACCCCTTGTTGTTTTGTGTGGCACTATCACAGCACAGGCCTACATTGATGTTTTAAGCACCTTCTTGCTTCCCACTGTTGAAGAGCAATTCGGGGATGGCGACTGCATCTTTCAACACGATCGAGCACCTGTTCATAATACACGGCCTGTGGCGGAGTGGTTACACGACAATAACATCCCTGTAATGGACTGGCCTGCACAGAGTCCTGACCTGAATCCTATAGAACATCTCTGGGATGTTTTGGAACGCCGACTTCGTGCCAGGCCTCAGCGAGCGACATCGATACCTCTCCTGAGTGCAGACATCCGTGAAGAATGGGCTGTATTCCCCAAGAAACCTTTCAGCACCTGATTGAACGTATGCCTGAGTGGAAGCTGTCATCAAGGCTAAGGGTAGGTCAACACCTTATTGAATTCCAGACTGACATTTGATTTGTCAACTCCAGATCTTTGTCTATTCAGGGACTTTCAAGTCTTCCATTTCTCATCATAGCCGGAAGGCACAGTTTTTGAAACTCTTTCCGAGCCAGAGGAAGGTAAGTAGTAGCCCGCCATAGTTGCAAACTAGCTTTTTCAGCAGTGATTCTAAGGAAAGTCCCCCTAGACATCAGTCGTTGCCGGAGCGGTTCGCGCCCATACAGTGGATGCATTCTCTCCTGTTCCACTTTCTTCCTTTCCTCATACGCAGCTATTTCTCTTTGAAGAGGAAGTGGTGCTATTCCTCCAAGGTGGTAAAGTCATTCGACTGGAGTGGATTTCAAGCAACCTGTTATAATTCAGCAGGTCATTGGGCTCTAGTCCACCTGCTTTGCGCGTCTTGAGTGATACCAAACAGGACATGCATACTCTGCCGCAGAGTAGCACAGTACCACTGGAGAGATTCGTAGAGTTTCATGTTAACTATCCCACTGTGATCCGGCCAGTTTACGTAGAAGATTGATCCTGATGGAAATTTTTGACTTGCAGCTTATGCAGTGCTTCTTGAAAGTAAGAGACCCATCAAGTGTCAGTCCTAGGTAGTTTGGGATCTCACAGTGTTCCAGCTCGACATCTGACCACACTATTTTTTATTTGCCACTGGCTTCTCTGTTCTTCAAATGAAAAGCACACACTTGTGTCTTTGTGGGATTTGATTTAAGTTGGTTTGCGCAGCCGTATTGGGAAAGTTGTTTATGGGGATTCGTGAGGGTGTTTCCTGGTGATTCACAATCTGGCCTCTTTATTCCTAAAGCAATGTTATCGGCATACAAGAAGCTTCTGCTGTTGGGTGCTATGTGTTGGTCATTCGTGTATATATTGAACAGAATTGTTTCGACTGATGTCCTTTTACACTTTTGCGTTACTTTAAGACTAACTACCACATTACCAAACGATGAATTAAGTGAGTGAAATGATGGGTATGCACTACACGTGTGGATTTTAGCCTCTGCAGACATTTAAATTCCGTGGTTCATTCCAGTACTGTGCCTAATGTTGTTATTCTGACAGTGCATATCCAGAATGTACACTGCCTGCAAAGAAAGTTCAACACTCATAAGACAATGTAGCTTTGTACCTGTACACCCCATCGAGGTGTGTGTAAATGATTAGAGCAGTAATTCGCCGTGACTGGAGGAATGGCCATCAGAGGTCATTACTGTTGATCGTGTTTACTGCTGTAACCAGTCTTGGTAGGGTATAAAAGGGGCGTAAACAGCTTCAGATATTGAGTGAACACTGTAAAGGATACAGAGAAACCGAACACTCGTATGAGATAGCGTTATCAG
Source organism: Schistocerca cancellata (assembly GCF_023864275.1). NCBI lineage: Eukaryota > Metazoa > Arthropoda > Insecta > Orthoptera > Acrididae > Schistocerca > Schistocerca cancellata. The sequence goes on along the minus strand of NC_064629.1, from coordinate 377,160,747 downwards.
CATTTGGCAGAGTATGGAAAGGGCCTCATTGAGGGTCTCCATTTGGCCGGGCTAACGAGCAGTGCAATATCCAGATATGTGAGCCATTTGGATGCGACAATGGCCCGGGTTTGGACTGGTGCCGTGGCCGGGAAGCATGGACTGCTGATGAATGGCATCGCACTGTGTTCAGCGATGAATCGCGGTTCTGCATTATTTTCGATGACCATCGCATGCGAGAGTGGCGATTACCTGGGGAGAAGTTCCATTCTTTCCATTCTCCTGATGTTTTAGAAAGTCAGAGCGGTGGTGTTACTCCTTGCGTCATGGTATGGGGAGCCATCGGATATCTTCAAGCCACAGCTGGTAGTGGCTGAGAGAACTCTGACGGCACAACGGTACGTCAAGGGAATTCTGTGCCCTCGTGTGTTATCTCTCACTCGAGAGTATCGTGGTGCCATTTATCAACACGACGATGGTCGTCCATACATGCCACAGGCCTCGAAGCTTTTCGTAATCTGTCTTTAACGATGTCATCGTCTTGATAACTCTAAATAATGTTTTTTTTTCAGAAGTATGATACTGAAGTACTCCTGTGCCAGCATGGTCACCAGATCTGTTCTCGACAAAACACGTGTCGCACCTGCTCGGACATCAACTGTGTCCCTGTGCCATTATCCAGGACACCAAGGACAAGTTACAATAGTTGTGGGTTACGCTAGGTTAGAAAAGGATACAACGGATTTATGACACCCTACCCAACCGAATCAGCGTACAAGCATCCAGGCCAGATGGTGTACAACGTCATACTGGTAAATGGGCTCATATTGCAATTTTTTGTAAATTTGACTCGATTTTGTTGTCATTGAAATGATATCACATATCCTATCAACCCGTGGAGTTTCACCCAGCCTTTGGATAAGGTGCTAATCATCTCCGTGCCTCGCTGTAGTTCGTAACAAGTTTTTGACGATGTCACCATCTTGATCACACTAAATTATCTTTTTTCCAGAAGCAAGATAAAAAATGTATCGAGCAGACGTTGTATGTCTGCCAGGGGGACATTAACTAGCACGGATGTCTCTCTTGTATCGGTGTTGGTTAAAAAATAGAAACAGCAATAGGCCTCTTTTAAAACACATTGGTAATCCACTTCCTCTCCTCAATACCTGTTCAAAAACAATGTACGTATCATTCGCGGTATGCATGACGTTATTAGAAACGTAATAAAAATTTGACTTTTACTCTCCTATACAAGCACACAGTATAAGTACGTGGGCTGACGGAACCTGTCCACTTCCTGGTGTTGACAGTAAACAAATGAAAACACAAAGAAAATGCATACTGATTATTCAGTCAACCGCCTTCAGATGATTAACAACAAAAGAAAATTAATGGTGAGACAGTTTTTAATTAAGGACTGCCTTTTCCCTTTACAATATTTCTTTTAAAAGTACTACAGTACTGCACTTCAAGTACCTGCATGGAATATAAGAAACATTATTGCAGTTATTGTTCTGCTAACTTACAGGCTACATAACGTATAGTAGCATTTCTAGCTTTTATTTGTTAGTGTACATTGTACTCACACAAGCCATCAAACAGACAAAAAGTTTTTTTGTACGGTCAAGATTTCTGCCTGTTTTTGCAACGAATAATACAGTCTGCCTGAAAAAAAAAAGTGGCTTCCGAAAGGAGAGGAGGAAAGGAACTGAAACTTCACGGGTTGACAATATATGTGACATTATTTCACTGATTACAATATCGAGTTAAATTTAAAAAGAATTTGGCATTATGAGCCCACTTATCAGTAAGACGTTGCACTCCCTCTGGCCTGGATGCATGCACTGATTCAGTTAGGAAGGGTGTTCTAGGGCTGTTGCATCCACTAGTGAATCAACCTGGACTTCAACTGTTGCAACTGGTCTTCAATACCCTAGAAACTGGCACTGGGACATCAGCCCACACATGTTCTGTTGGCGCAGATTGTGGATCTTGCTAGTTACGTCAGTATCTCAACTTAAGCTTTCTGGAAATGCAATGCGTGAACGAGTATTGTCCTGTTGGAAAATGGCAGCATGCTACTGTCATATAAGAGGTAACACATGAGGACAAAGGACATCCATGTCATGCCGCAGTCCCGTCAGTTTTCCGTCAGTCACTACTAGATGGCTCCTCACACCACAACGCCAGGCGGAACTCCGCTGTGTCTCTCCAAAACATGGGACGAATGGGACCTCTTTTCAGGTCGCGTCATACTCGTCGACGATGGTCATCCGGGTTAGTGCTGAATCGCAATTCATCGCTGAACACCATGCGATGCCACTCATCAGCTGACCATGCGTACCAGTCACGACACAACTTCAAACGCAGCAGTTTGCGTCGTGTGTTAACGGAAGCCAGCGCCTAATTCTGTAACCCTTAAGCTGCTAGTCACCGACCAATTTTGCAGGGTGACAAGGAATATTGCAGGGAGTCTATTAGCTGTTCGCACATGTAAGATGCTGAAGTGAAGCGGTTACGATGTGTCTGGTGCACAATTCGGTGATATACGCTTTTGGTAGTTAGACGTGGTCCATCGGAAAATTGACGATGTATATGCCTGACCTCGCGTGCCAAGCAACCTAACATCGGGTCACTGTCACATCCGAATGCTTGCTTCAAATGGCTCTGAGCACTATGGGACTTAACAGCTGAGATCATCAGTCCCCTAGAACTTAGAACTACTTAAACCTAACTAACCTAAGGACATCACACACATCCATGCCCGAGGCAGGATTCGAACCTGCGACCGTAACGGTCGCGCGGTTCCAGACTGTAGCGCCTAGAACCGCTCGGCCACATCCGAATGCCTCGAAAATCTAAATGTTGAAAGATTAGACCAACTACCCAATTTGTGGCCATTTTCTATCTCTGTCAGCTGGTAATAGCGCTATCTCACACAAGTGATCGGCATCTCCGTGTGCTCCACAATGATCACTCGACATATGACGATATTCACTCCTCTTATTTTTCCTACCAGGTCTGGTGTCAACACTAAACACAAACAACTCCTATGCAGTCTGGTGTCCGTTCTACCTTCATTTAAATATCTGGAAATGGGTCGTATGTGTACAATGTTATACTGTCATCTGACCATGTCTTCTGGGTGCTGCAGGTTTTGTCAGGCAACGTACTTACCTAGTCAGAGTACTCATGCAGCCCTATGGAGTAGTCTGCGGACGACACAACTGCATACAGTGAGCTGACATCGTTGAAAACTTGTTAAGAAATGCAGAGAGGCATGCAGATGATTAGAACCTGGTGCAAAGACTGGCAGCTGATTCTAAACACAAATGAAGGTAAAGTGATGACCGTTTATAAAAAAAAAAAAAAAAAAATCCGACATCGTTTGACTTCACGACCAGAGATCAACCAGTGTAATCAGACAGAACTTCTAATTATCTGGGCGTTGCTGTGTGGAGCGATGTAAGATGCAACGACCACATTGGTCTAGGCGCAGGGAAAGTGGATGCCAGGTTTGGTTAGTCAACGTAATATGTCACAGATTCCCCATGACTTTACTATGCCCTCTTTGATACTTTGTCAAGTCGTTTGGACGCTCTCGTTACATCGCATGATGGCTTGTATCATCCTTAATTCTCGATGTCACAGATCATTAACGTGTCTGTATTCGTACTCTTTTTATATTGCCACCTGTCTAATCTGTGGTGAGAAATTGACTTTGTCACTGTGCCCCTGAAGTCCCAATTTTCGTAAACGTTTGTGTACTACTCATCTTCTGGCCTCATAATGCTGTCCAAGGTATGGCAACAGTAATTAAGACAAAATAGCCATGAACATAAAAGCTGGTTCGAACACCGCAGTGCTTTACTAACCACAGACGTGTTTCAGATGTTATACCATTGCGTTCCTGCGAAACCGAACTATCCCTTAATGACGAACGGGAGCCATTGCGCGTTTTCTTTTTCTTCCCACATACGAGGCATTATTGTGTACGACAATCACGTTAACTATTAAAAACATCTAGACTCGAGCAAAAATCGAACACTAAATTTTTGATTTATGATCTCACACCTAACTGCTGCGCCATCAACGTTCCGAAATATTGGAAGAGCAAAGAAATAAATAGACAGTACTGTAGCGCAAGATGCAGCTTACTGCTTGAATTAGATATCTATGAAACTGAAGCTGCAGACCGACGGTCAGGCGTTTGCAAATATAGTGTCATACATCTGTAGTATACTTTAAAAAAAGTAAAGGCTTAAAATGGTACATTTTATCAGGTAATTCGATAGTACAAAATATGGAACTAAGAAATTTATAGTACTCTGCCTTAAGATTTCAGATGGAAATCCCAGTGGCACGAGAAGTAACCAGGATGTAAGTAGTAAGAATGCAGTCTATGCTTGGAAGTGTCGTAAGACAACGGAAAATGTTGATGTATATCCACGGAATCATCTCTCACCTTCTTGTTTGGAAAATGTGAGTCAAATAATACAGCTCGATTCTGCCCTCTACTCACTCAACATTGACGAACAAAGGAAACGAAGACATAGTTAATAATATTCACACACTGTTAATGGTCTAATAACTAAAATTCTAAAATTACGAGACATATTAAGAATATGGTTTAGGTCACTATTTGTAGTTGTACAACACGAATGAGACTAGTTTTAAAATTAGTATGTATTGTACTATTCGTTTAAAGCAGACATTGAAAGAGCCGTAGAGGCATAGACATAGAATGATTGTGATTAATTATTGTAATAAATTTTACAGGTGCAGATATAACATAACCATTGATCAGTTACTAAATATTCAAAATTATAATAATAATCAACTACGGTAACTGAAACTGGAGAAATATAAATTGTAAATATTCCTAGCTTATACGGGGCTCCAGCAGCAATGGGAAGCAACATTGTCTGCGTTTCTTTTTTTATAACGATGTAATGTAGAATTTGAAGTACTGGTAGTAAAATGTCCTTACCTCTGACATTGTTTGAAGGTCATTCTCAAGTGGTAAGGGCCGGACGCCCCACGCTAACAACAGCCACACCAGCATCTGAGCGTGGAGAAGGAGCGTGCCCGCCATTGCCGGTACTGGTGGTGCAGAGCAGCGACAGCAGCGGAGGCTACCAACGTCCGGTATGGCACTGGACCGCGCAGCACGCCACAAGCGCCTCGTGCGCTAAACGAAGAATCTGCCACCAGAGCGCACGCAACGTTACGCACTTTTTTCTTAGTCTTCCTTCTCTGCTCCGAAGATCGAGGCGGCATCGGTCTTATCAAGCAGTGGAAGCAAAAAATTTACTCATCTGTTACACTGATGCGAGTATGCCAAGCAGACGAAACCCGCTTAAGAATAAAAGTCTGGAAGAGAGACTACGTTTCATTAGCAAAAGAGTTTTGGCATTATTATGGAGACTGTGTCCACCAAAAAATATGTGTGGCTTAGTTGATTACTGCACACTGTGGTAACCATGGAAACAAGCCAAGTAGCTACAGAAGTAACAGAAATTACACATCAATTGTCATATCATAAAAATGTACATAAATTGATCGTGATTACATTAACTGTACATTGAAATGTGTCTTAAAAATCGAAGATTCAGATATCAGTGTTATCTTGCGGTTGAAATACTTCACAACAACCACAAAGTAAGAATTTGTTGGCTGCTGGCTGTATATTTTCGAATTCATTACACAGAAAATATACCAACTTACACAATATTGTGTCCAGAGACGGTACGATTCGTGAGGTACAGGGAACGTCGTTTACGTAAGTAATAATGTTACTCGTTACTACTTATTGTCGTTGACATTGTGAAGATTGATGAGCGTGTGTCGTGTAAATGACTTCGTGCAAGATTTTTGACAGGGCATTGCTTCAAAATTATTCAAAAATTGTAATACGTCGTTCCATTTCAGGAGCACGTATGCTGTATTTCTTTAGGCTTGAGGGTACTAGCTATATCTACCTCTACATCATACTGAGGAAGCCATGTAACGGTGTGTGGCGGAGGGTACTTCTGTTACGATTAACTGAACTTCCCTTCCCTGTTCTACTGTCGAATGGCATGAGGTAAGAACGACTGTCGATGAGCCTCTGTATTAGCTCTAATTTCTCGAATTTTCTCGTCGTGACCATTTCGCGACATGTATTCGGGAGGAATTAATGTTGTCAGACTCTTCCCGGAAAGTACCCTCTCGAAATTTCAATAGTAAACCTCTCCGTAACGTTCGCCACTGACGTTTTTTCAGCATCTTTGTAACGAACCCGTGGCGAAACGCCTCGCTCCTTGTTGGATCTTCTCAATCTCTTCTATTAATCCTACCTGGTAAGGGTCCAAGATGAATGAACAATACTCAATACTGGGTCGAACAATCGTCTTGTTTGTCAATTCCTTCATGGATGAGTTACATTTTTTTAAGATTCTTCCTATGAATCTCAGTCTGGCTTTTGGTTTTCCTCCTGTTTGCTTTATGTGGTCATTCCGCTTAAGGTTGCTCTAGATAGTTACTCCTAGATATTTTATGGTAGATACTGTTTACAGAAATTTGTCATGAATAGTATAGTTGTGCAGTAGTGGATTTCTTTTCTTATGTATGAGGCAGGCGAAATACCCACAGACTTCCAGAACAATATAATAATTCCAATCCCAAAGAAAGCAGGTGTTGACATATGTGAAAATTACCGAACTATCAGTTTAGTAAGTCACAGCTGCAAAATACTAACGCGAGTTCTTTACAGACGAATGGAAAAACTAGTAGAAGCCGACCTCAGGGAAGATCAGTTTGGATTCCGGAGAAATGTTGGAACACGTAAGGCAATACTGACCATACGACTTATCTTAGAAGAAAGATTAAGAAAAGGCAAACCTACGTTTCTAGCATTTGTAGACTTGGAGAAACCTTTTGACAATGTTGACTGGAATACTCTCTTTCAAATTCTAAAGGTGGCAGGGGTAAAATACAGGTATCGAAAGGCTATTTACAATTTGTACAGAAATCAGATGGCAGTTATAAGAGTCGATGGGCATGAAAGGGAAGCAGTGGTTGGGAAGGTAGTGAGACAGGGTTGTAGCCTCTCCAAGATGTTATTCAATCTGTATATTGAGCTAGCAGTAAAGGAAACAAAAGAAAAATTCGGAGTATAAATTAAAATCCATGGAGAAGAAATAAAAACTTTGAGGTTCGCCGATGACATTGTAATTCTGTCAGAGACAGCAAAGGACCTGGAAGAGCAGCTGAACGGAATGGACAGTGTCTTGAAAGGAGGCTATAAGAAGAACATCAACAAAAGCACAACGAGGATAATGGAATGTAGTCGAATTAAGTCGGGAGATACTGAGGGTATTAGATTAGGAAATGAGACGCTTAAAGTAGTAAAGGAGTTTTGCTATTTGGGGAGAAAAATAACTGATGATTCTCGAAGTAGAGAGGATATAAAATGTAGTCTGGCAATGGCAAGGAAAGCGTTTCTGAAGAAGAGAAATTTGTTAACATCGAGAATAGATTTAAGTGTCAGGAAGTCGTTTCTGGAAGTATTTGTATGGGGTGTGGCCATGTATGGAAGTGAAACGTGGGCGATAAATAGTTTGGACAAGAAGAGAATAGAAGCTTTCGAAATGTAGTGCTACAGAAGAATGCTGAAGATTAGATGGGTAGATCACATAACTAATGAGGAGGTATTGAATAGAATTTGGGATAAGAGCAGTTTGTGGCACAACTTGACAAGAAGAAGGGACCGGTTGGTAGGACATGTTCTGAGGCATCATGGGATCACAAATTTAGCATTGGAGGGCAATGTGGAGGGTAAAAGTTGTAGAGGGAGACCAAGAGATGAATACACTAACAAGTTCAGAAGGATGTAGGTTGCAGTAAGTACTGGGAGATGAAGAAGCTTGCACAGGATAGAGTAGCATGGAGAGCTGCATCAAACCAGTCTCAGGACTGAAGACCACAACAACAACATGTATCCGCAGTGCTTCCTTATTTAATTTGAGGATCAACTGCCACAGTCTGCACCACTCGTCAGTCCACATTACGTCATTCCGCAATTACTCTGGTGTTGCTACTTTCTTACAATCGCATCATCTGCAAGGGTCTTACAGAGTTTCCGAAGCTATATGCTAGAACTAGAACATTTATATACATTCTAAACAGTAACGGCACCATCACACGTTCCTGAGGTACTCCGGATATTAAATTTACATTTGTCGATTTTGTTCCATTAAGAGCGACTTGTTGAGTTCTGTCTGCAGAGAAGTCTTAAATTCAGTCTCAAATCTGATCTGATACTCGGTAAGCTCAAATTTTTTTCACTAAACTGCAGTGCGGTACGGTGTCAAATGCCTTCCTAAGTCAAGGAACATTACATCAACCTGAGTACTATTTTATACAGCGCTATGAATTTTACGGGGGAACAGAGCTAGCTGAGTTTCGCAAGATCTCTGTTTGCGGAATCCATCTTTATTTTCATATGGGAGATTCTTCTTCCAAAAACTTCACAATTTTTTACTAGGGTTACCCAGAAAGTAATGCACCGCATTTTTTTTCTCAGCAGAAAACAATGCTACGAATGCGAAACGTTACGTATGTATTATTTGAAGTCTTCTGAGAGCGCACCAAGTCTCCGTCACTTCCAACAGATGGCGTAGCGGCAGGACAGTTTCAAAATAGCTTCAGTAGGCGCTGTACGTTACAAACAACGTGCCGTCATTGAATTTGTCACTCCAGAGAAAGAAACTATGGAGGATATTCACAAACACTTGTGCAAAGTCTACGGAATATCTGCTGTCGACAGAAGTACAGTTAGTCGCTGGCCACGGAGGGTGAGGTCATCACAAGGCGGTTCGGCGGAGCTCCGCGATTTGCTGTGGTCGGGTAGATCATCCACGGCTGTAATACCTGACATGTTGCAGCGAGCTGATGCTGTCATTCGCCATTAGAGGATGCCATTCGTGGGAGACATTTTGAGGACGATGAGGAGGTGATTCATACAGTGAAGCACTAGCTCCGCGACCAGAACAAGAATTGGTACCGAAGGGGCATACATGAGCGTTTCGCGCTGGAGGAAGGCCATAGAACGGGATGGAGATTACGTGGAAAAATTTGGTGTGTAGATAAAACACCATTCTTTCATGTGTGTAATTCTCATCACGTCCAATAAACAATTGTTGAAGAAAAAATACGGTACATTACTTTCTGGGCAAACCTCGTAGCATGAAACATTTTCCGTAATTCTACAACAGATTGACCTCAATGATACAGGCCTATAATTCTACTACAGTGCACAACGTTCAGCAACGTGCACTGAACAGTGTGCTTCGAAACAATTGTGTCTTCACCAATACTGTCTTCTGTCATCAGAGGCCAACCGGTGCCTGTTAGCTCACTGTCACACTCCTCAAACCACTGTAGCGCGTGTCTGGCCTGGTGACACGGACGAGGAGAAGGAGAGGATTAGTGATTAACGTCCCGTCGACAACTAGATCATTAGAGACGGAGCAAATGCTCGGGTTAGGGAAGGACGGAGAAGGAAACTGGTAATGCCCTTTCTTAGGAACCATGCCTTAAGCGATTTAGGGAATACGGAAAACCTAAATCTGGATGGCCGGACGCGAGTTTGAATTGTGGTCCTCCCGATAGGAGTCCCGTGTGCTTACTACTGCGCTCCCTCGCTCCTTGGGTGACACGGCCAGTTACCCTGTACTATGTGATCAAAAGTATTTGGACACCCCCAAAAACATACGTTTTTCATTTTCGGTGCATTGTGCTGCCATCTACCGCCAATTACTCCATATCAGCGACCTCAGTAGTCATTAGACATCATGAGAGAGCAGAATGGGGTGCTCCGCAGAACTCATGCGCTTTGAACGCAGTCAGGTAATTGGGTGTCACTTGTGTCATACGTCTGTACACGAGATTTCCACATCCTAAACATCCCTGGATCCACTGCTTTCGATGCGATAGTGAAGTTGAAACGTTAAGGGACACGTATAACACAAAAGCGTACAGGCCAACCTCGTCTGTTGACTGACAGAGACCGCCGACAGTTCAAGAGGGTCGTAATGCGTAATAGGCAGACATCTATCCAGACCATCACACAGGAATTCCAAACTGCATCAGGATCCACTGCAAGTACGACAGTTAGGCGGGAGGTGAGAAGACTTGGATTTCATGGTCGAGCGGCTCCTCATAAGCAAGACATGACGCCGGCAAATGCCAAACGACGCCTCGCTCGGTGTAAGGAGCGGAAACATTGGACGTTTGAACAGTGGAAAAACGTTGTGTGGAGTGAAAAATTATAGTACACAACGTGACGATCCGATGGCAGGATGTGAGTATGGCAAATTCCGGGTGAACTTCATCTGCGAGCGTGTGTAGTGCCAACAATAAATTCGGAGGCGGTGGTGTTATGGTGTGGTCGTGTTTTTCATGGAGGGGGCTTGCACTCCTTGTTGTTTTGTTCGGCACTATCACAGCACAGGCCTACATTGATGTTTTAAGCACCTTCTTGCTTCCCACTGTTGAAGAGCAATTTGGGGATGACGACTGCATTTTTTAACACGATCGAAAACCTGTTTATAATGCACGGCTTGTGGCGGAGTGGTTGCACGACAATAACATCCATGTAATGGACTGGCCTGTACAGAGTCCTGACCTGCATCCTATGGAACACCTTTGGGATGTTTTGGGACGCCGAATTCATGCCAGGCCTCACCGTCCGACATCGATACCTCTCCTCCGTGCAGCACTCCGTGAAGAATCGACTGCAATTCTCCAAGAAACTTTTCAGCAACGTATGCCTGCGAGAATAGAAGCTGTCATCAAGGCTAAGGGTGGGTCAACACCACAATGAATTCCAGCATTACCGATGGAGGACGCCATGAATTTGTAAGTCATTTTCAGCCAGGTGTCCGGATACTTTTGATCACATACTGTACTTCAAGATGCCATTGCAGCCGGGTAAGATATCATTCATGAAGGATTGCAGCTGGTCCACAATAATGTTCATGTTGTGCACAGTCGTAACGGTGCCTTCGATTACTACAACTGGTTCCACGGACGGCTAGGTGAACATCAGCCACGGAATAATACTGTGCCCTCTCCAGCCCGCGTCTGTGGCTCGGTGCTTGTTTAGAGCAGCCTTCCGCGTGGATGACGGCGTATTTGCAGCTGACCATCGACCTGGTGTAAGAACAACCGTGATTCATAGGAAGAGGCGACACATTTCCAGTCATAATTGACGATGTCGTTGAGTCAGCATGCGAACACGTAAGGGTCGTCTAATACGGCGCACAACGTTCAGCAACGTGCGCTGAACAGTGTGCTTCGAAACAATTGTGTCTCATCAGATCTGCCACAGATCGCCGCCTATCCTGCAAGCCTATCTCCTGGATGTTCTGTGATGAGACGTGGACGTGCTACACCTTGGCGCCAACGTTCCGTAGATGCTGACAACAGTAGCACGCGAACAGGCTACTTGCTTCACCGCTTGCGAGGTACTCATTCTCATACGCTAGGCGAAGTCGCTTATGTCGGCGGATTTCGCCATTTGTGGCCAAACCCGTCGCTGTAATGATTCCCTATTCGTCCTTGCTTCTCATATACAGGATGAGTCACCTAACGTTACCGCTGGATATATTTCGTAAACCACATCAAATACTGACGAACCGATTCCACAGACCGAACGTGAGGAGAGGGGCTAGTGTAATTGGTTAATACAAACCATAAAAAAATGCACGGAAGTATGTTTTTTAACACAAACCTAGGTTTTTTTGAATGGAACCCCGTTAGCTTTGTTAGCACATCTGAACATATAAACAAATACGTAATCAGTGCCGTTTGTTGCATTGTAAAATGTTAATTACATCCGGAGATATTGTAACCTAAAGTTGACGCTTGAAACCTCCGACGTTCAGTTGCGTGTTGTAACAAACACGGGCCACGGTCGGCGAGCAGTGTCATGCGCATACTGCATCGTCACCGCTTTCACCCGTTTCATGTGTCGCTACATCATCAATTACATGGTGATGACTTTAATCATCGAGTGCAATTCTGTCAATGGGCATTAACAGAGAATGCGTTGCAGTTCTACCTGTTTACCGATGGGGCTGGTTTCACAAACCACGGGGCAGTGAATCTACGGAACATGCATTACTGGCCCGTGGACAATCCTTGCTGGCTCAGACAGGTAGAGCGACAGCGACCGTGGACTGTACACCTGCACATTCCGCAATTAACACTAGGCTGACCCTTGACATGATGTTCGACGGGCGTTTCATAGGACGTGGAGGACGCATAAATTGGCCAGCCCGTTCTCCTGATCTTACACCTCTGGACTTCTTTCTGTGGGGCACGTTAAAGGAGAATGTGTACCGTGATGTGCCTACAACCCCAGAGGATATGAAGCAACGTATTGTGGCAGCCTGCGGCGACATTACACCAGATGTACTGCGGCGTGTACGACATTCATTACGCCAAAGATTGCAATTGTGTGCAGCAAATGATGGCCACCACATTGAACATGTATTGGCCTGACATGTCGGGACACACTCTATTCCACTCCGTAATTGAAAACGGAAACCACGTGTGTACGTGTACCTCACCCCTCATGGTAATGTACATGTGCGTCAGTGAAAAAGACCAATAAAAAGGTGTTAGCGTGTGGACGTAATGTACTGTTCCAGTCTCTTCTGTACCTAAGGTCCATCACCGTTCCCTTTGGATCCCTACGTAATTCGGGGCTCTCCGATACACACGATCGAACAGCGGAGGAGTGGTACTCAAGCGTCAACTTTAGGTTACAATATCTCCGGATGTAATTAACGTTTTACAATGCAACAAACGGCACTGATTACGTATTTGTTTATATGTTCAGATGTGCTAACAAAACTAACGGGGTTCCATTTAAAAAAACGTAGGTTTGTGTTAAAAAACATACTTCCGTGCATTTTTTTATGGTTTGTATTAACCAATTACACTAGCCCCTCTCCTCACGTTCGGTCTGTGGAATTGATTCGTCAGCATTTGATGTGGTTTACGAAATATATCCAGCGGTAATGTTAGGTGACTCACCCTGTATACTTTCCTTACTGGGTCACCTGTCGGCAACATCACGAGACGGAATTCAATCTTGCGGTGAGTAACGATCATCATGTTTTAGTCCATCAGTGTCTGTGCCGACACGACCTTTGATATGTAGCTGGCATGTCGGACGATACCACCCGACGAAAATACTGATTGCACATTTGCCTTTCTTCTCGACTTGCCACCTGTTTCCCTCTGGAGCTCTATTACCTGCCTAGCTTTGGAGCTTCCAATGACCAACAGACACGCCCTCTATGCTTGTCCGGACGTTACATGGAGATCGGCCGCTGACTCAGCATAATAGGCAACCGGTGCCCATTACGGACAGTTGTCATAACAGTTTGACTCGTAAGTATGTATTGCGGTATATGCAGACATAAAATAGCCTATGCGCCGTGAAATGTATCCAGTAAAACTTCGACGGGATGCGTATGTCATTACTAAACACAGTTACAACATTCCAGGCAACTGTCAACTGTAGTGCTGTCTCTCATGCAAGAATTTACAAGAAAACTTGAGATCATAACATAAATATTTCATCATCTCCGACAAGTATCTTAATAATAAAAGGATAATGTAGAAAGTCACAGTTGGAAAATGAGTGTAAGGATTCTGGTTGTCGATGACGATAATGCTCAACGCGTCTGTGCCATCTGATAAGCCAAACGTGCCCCTTGGGTGCTGCCAAATAGCGAGCACCTCAAGAGTCTAACGTGTCCACGTTAATCAGGTATTTCAGGTCGAGACACTATAAACACACCGTTATAAACTGAAACGGTCAGGCACTTTGTGGCAAGTGAGGCGAAACGGTAAATGAACGTAAAACACCGAGTTCAGCATCACAGATCGGAGCAAATTGCAATCGGGATCATATAGTTGTCTTGCCTCAAATGTTAAATATTTATTGAAGTTATAAAAATGCCTGTCATACTATGAAACCGTCAAAAATTGTGACATAATTTACGGATGGGACTAAAAAGTTACTGGAGACAATAAACATCCACAAACACTTCCAAACGCTCCTGCAAACAAAAACTTTCTGCGAAGTCAGTCGGGCCGGCCGCGGTGGCCGTGCGGTTCTAGGCGCTCCAGTCCCGAACCGCGCTGCTGCTACGGTCGCAGGTACGAATCCTGCCGCGGGCACGGGTGTGTGTGATGTCCTTAGGTTAGTTAGGTTTAAGTAGTTCTAAGTTCTAGGGGACTGATGACCACAGCAGTTGAGTCCCATAGTGCTCAGAGCCATTTGAACCATTCTTTGCGAAGTCAGTCGTCTCAATAAAATCATCTGCAAACAAACAAAACAGCAGTAAACCTAAGATCGTCATATCTGTGGAAGATACGGAAAAAACAGGCCATTGTATATCAAACTGTCAAGCTACGTGTTTCAAACCCAAAATACAAAATAGTAACAAAAGGCACAGACCACAAAACCAGTCTGAAACTGTCAAACTATAATGACATGATTCAGACTGACATGTCAAAGACGTTCTGTTAGTCGATTCTATGGAATTCGGAAGTATCTATTGGAGAACTGACTAACCCCTCAACCCTAACCTCCACCGCCACCAATTCGGCGGAGAATAAAAGACAGAGAAATTCCTCAGCGCTAAAACAGCTCCCACGCTGCGGTGGAGCATTAACGTGTTCAGAACTCACGTAGAGAAATTTCGATACTCACCCGTGTTTCTTTGCCTGGGTGAAACCTTTTTAAAGAGACCGGCGACCCTACTGTGAGAGATTGTAATCTTCAAAGAAAAGTCTGTCTCTGAGGGGACAGGAAAAACGAAAGCGTTGTCGTCTGTATAAACCACGGTTACCACACGCCATCTCCGGCTTCAATACAGTTTACAAGGAGTTGCTACTATAGTTTACGTGCCAGATAAATTGATGATATGTATTCGAATAATGTTCAGGAGTCAGCCTCCGAATGCGTTTCCCTTCCTGGAGAGAACGGCAGAACGAAGTGGGGCGGAACGAAGAAAGTGGGCACTGGGGGCGGTGGAAACGACTTTCCTAGCTTAATAATTCTTTTTGTTACTAACAGATCAAATTCGTATGAATTTAATTTCGTAAGTATTGGTTCTATAAGACGGAACAGATGAATCCAATTCCACTGGTTAAAATGATAGTTTGACTGCCAGTTGGTTGAAGAAAGAGACGAGAACAATTTATTACTTAAATGTAAGTTTACTTGCAATTTGTATTAATCTTCTGAGCATTAAGGGTAATATGTACTTCCCACTTTGTTCTACATTTTACGGTTCTATTATTTCTGAGATAGTACACCAGGAACAAAGGGTTGTATGGAAGTGAATCATAGACTGTAGGGAAATCGGAAAAGAAGCGGTGGTGTGACGAAGTGTCGGAAGCCTTCACACCGCTGTTCTTACCACCATAGCGCATACAGCGGGGATGGCAATGTAGTCAAAATTAATGCATGGGAGACAACTGAATTAAATTCACGTCCGCAGCTCGTGGTCGCGCGGTAGCGTTCTCGCTTCCCGCGCCCGGGTTCCCGGGTTCGATCCCGGATGGGGTCAGGGATTTTCTCTGCCTCGTGATGACTGGGTGTTGTGTGATGTCCTTAGGTTAGTTAGGTTTAAGTAGTTCTAAGTTCTAGGGGACTGATGACCATAGAAGATAAGTCACATAGTGCTCAGAGCCATTTGAATTAAATTGATGTACTTTATTTGTGTCATGTTAAAACTTTTATTGCATGAATGTTTGTTTTGTTTCATGTCGAGACCAAAGGTGCCGCAATACACCGACGGTAGATCTTCACCGCTGTGGCCAGAGATGCTGTACTACCCACTGCCACAACTAGAGTCGTGAAATTACCGTAGGCTACCGTAGACTATCATAAGTGAGCGTTGAATACGATAGTGTTCCCAGTAGCCCCGGTCAGTTAAGATAGTATCCATGTTACCTGTATGTTAGACGTGATACATATCTATCAGGCTTTACCTCACAGCGATTGCTTTGTTTACGTACGCGATCAGTATCTTACTAGATTCCCCTAGCAACTGGAGACAATGAAGTATTAAGAAACTAAGCGAAGATATATAAAGGACCGCGTAATCTACGGAATATTTTTGCTCTCCCACAGTTATTCTTCTGTCTGTTCCTTAAAAATAAATTTATGGCAAAATGGAAATTGTCGATGTTTAATTGAGGTTTAATTCAAAATAATTGATTTGTAACGTGAAACAGAGAGACGTTGTAATAAAAATAAAAGAATACTGATTTATCATATAGTGTTATAAAACGCAATTACCTAAAAAGAGATAAAATTAAAAATCGTAAAAAACATATGAAATGTCGCTTCAATACTTCGTCGAGCTAACATGAAGCATGTTTCTGTTATTCATAAACAACTTTCGCATTTATCAATAATAACAGGAATCTCTTTCCTTTTATCAAGATGAAGAACGTTCTGTTGAGTACAAAATAGTAACAACAAGTATATAGATGTTTTTTGTTTGTGCATATAAACTTTACCTGCATCGGAAGTGATTGTTTTGATTAAATAAAAGGGCAGAAGTTATGCGACCAGCTAATTTTTATTACATATAAAATGCAATTTATATTCCTTAGGGATGTAAAATAAACTATGGACAACACTGAATAATGTGTGGATATAATAAGGTACAAAAAAACAACCAAAGAAACAAAGGGAAGTCGTAGGCTCCCAGTTTCTCTCCTACACATTGATATGTTCCTTTTCCTGCCAATGTTACCAATACTACCGGTAGTCCTACAATTTATCACGTCGTTTATGTACTGTACCAAATTTACGGTACTACCAAACCGTAGTTTAGATAGAGCGCAACAACTGCAGCGACGGCCAGCGATAGCCAGAAGATACTGGCGACGACTGTTGCGAAACTGTGATTTTCAGTTTGCATTCATCGATGCCATTGTAATTAAAAGCAGGCCGAAGTGGCCGTGCGGTTCTAGACGCTGCAGTCTGGAACCGCGAGACCGCTACGGTCGCAGGTTCGAATCCTGCCTCGGGCATGGATGTGTGTGATGTCCTTAGGTTAGTTAGGTTTAACTAGTTCTAAGTTCTAGGGGACTAATGACCTCAGAAGTTGAGTCCCATAGTGCTCAGAGCCATTTGAACCATTTTTTGTAATTAAAAGAAAAATAAATCCGGATAAGTGCGAGTAGCACTCGCGCTCCTTGGGTTCTGTTAAAGCTTAACCATGTATGTAGATGAAAATAATATTAATAATAACAACAATTTCAACACCGCCGCAAGCCGGTCCCAAGCCCGGGCCCATCTAAAAACAAGAGGATGGGGAAGTGTGGAGGGGGAGGAGTAACAACCTCGTAAAAAAACCAGGGTCCGTCCGGCTCCAGATGGTAGCACCCTGTCATAGGGCCCCTGCCTAGGGTTACTAGGTGAAACCCAGCCAACGGTCTCAATGGCGGAAGAGGAACAATTTCCCAACGGCAGAGAGAGCGGAAGAGCTAACTCCAGGGCTTACTACCTTGGTTTTAATTTCGGATTCGGGGCAACCCGATCCCCCAATTTATTATCCAACAATTATTGCAAAGCATGATGGGAACGTCGTCAAAGATAGACACTACTCCAAGAGGTAGACCGAATGGCAAATCCTCCGTTGTTCGTAGAAACAATGCAAAGGGGTCAAAGGATTTTGGAGGACCCCAACCAACATGTATGCAGCCCTCAACACTGAAATTTAAGAAAGCAACTATGTTTGCAACCCTAAATGTAAACTCTCTAATTAAAGTAGGAAAATTGAAATCATTGATTGAAAAGCTGAACCAGAAAGAAATTTTAATATGTGCATTGCAAGAAACAAGGTTTTTAGATGAAACTGCTTTAGATTTTGAAAACTATCGTTTATTTAAAGGAAAACCAGGTAAAATCTTAATGAAACAAATGCCATACCTGGGAACAGCATTTCTGGTACATCACTCAATTTTAGATTCAGTTACTAACTTCTACTCGAGTTCTGAGAGACTATCCATTCTTGAGATTAAATGTAAAAACAAAGGATACTCTATAATCAACTGCCATGCACCCATAAACCAGGACAACAAAAATAACCCGGAGAAAGTTGAAGAATTTTGGGAGATACTTGAAATGGAACTGGATAGATGCTCAAAGAAGAACATAAAAATGTTAGTAGGCGATTTTAACGCACAAATAGGAAGGGAGAAAAAATACCATGGAACAGTAGGCCTCTTCCCAGGTCACAAAAGAACTTCAAAAAATGGAGAAAGGCTTATAGAGGTATGTAGGCATTTCAACTTGAAAATAATGACAACACATTTCAAAAAGCTGAGCCGAAAAACTAAAACATGGAGATCACCAAATCCACTTCTCGGAGAATTCCAAATTGACCATGTGGCTATCTCACTTCATTGTCAAGAAGAAATTCAAAACACTAAAGTGCTGAAAAGCCTTGATGTTGATTCAGACCACTATTTGACTACGATTAAATTCAGACCACTCCCATTTCGAAAAGAGAAGAAAACCTTTTACAAAATTCCAAAATATAACACAGAAACTTTAAAAAATGAAGAAATTAAACAACGGTTTCAAAGAGCATTGCACAAAGATAGCGATGGCATATCCACAATAAATAAGGAAGCGGGATGGGAGGAGATCAAAAACGAAATAGTTGAAATAGCAAAAGAAAATTGTCTCGTGAAAAGAGTAAGAAGACATCCATGGTGGGACAATGAATGTGATGAGAACCTGGAGAAGAGACAGAAATTGTGGCAGAAATGGAACTCCACAAAAGATCCTCAAGATCTTGACAATTTTAAAATCCAGAGAAGAGAAACAGCTAAGCTTTTCCGTAATAAAAAAAGAAGACAATTTCAGGATAACCTAGAACAGATTGAGGAAGACTTTAAAAGAAATAATTCTAGAGATTTCTACAAAACTTTTAGAAAACAGCTAACCAAATACCAATCCCCAAATTTATGTTTTAAAGATGAAGAGAACAAGCTAGGTTTGACAAACAAGACTAATTGTGAAATACTAGCAAAATATTTCGAGAATCTACTAAATTGTGAACCACCCAAAGATAAAATGAGTTTTGAAAACCACCGAAATACTAATACCGAGTCAAAACCTCCAGACGCTGAAGAAATAAAACACATAATATACAGTCTAAAAAACAATAAAGCCCCAGGTGAAGACTCCATAGTACCAGAAATCCTAAAAATAATGGATACCAACCTCCCACAAGTTTTGGAACATATGTTTAAGAAGATCTGGGACGAAGAAAGAATTCCTGAAGACTGGCAGTGTGCCCTGATACACCCACTACACAAAAAGGGGGATAAGATGAATGTTAACAATTATAGAGGGATCTCGCTACTACCAGTAGGATACAAAATTTTGTCAAGGAAATTACTTCAAATCGTGGAGCCAGTTCTGGATAAAAAAATAGGTGAATATCAAGCAGGTTTTAGACAAGGTAGATCCTGTGTTGAACAAATATTTAACCTGAAAACACTAATTCGTTACAGAATCTCAAGAGGCCAGAGATTTGCAATAGTATTTGTAGATTTCAAAAAAGCATACGACTCGGTAGATAGAGAAACATTACTGAAAGTATTGGAAGAATTTGGGGTCGATAAGAAAACAATTCAAATTATCAAACAGACGCTAACTAACAGTAAGGCCAAAGTTAAATTTATGGGTGAAATTTCAAGGAAGTTCGAAATTAAAACAGGTGTTAGACAAGGTGATGGTTTATCCCCAATCCTCTTCAACTGCGTACTGGAAAAGATATTGAGAATATGGAAAGAAGAACTCAAAGGCACCAAGAATGACATCAGAACTGGAACAAAAAAAGAAAAAATAGAAGTGGACTGTTTAGCTTTTGCAGACGATCTGGCAATAATTACAGAAAACGAAGAAATAGCTCAGAACTACTTGGAGAAACTACAAGAAGTTTCGGCCAGAGCTGGACTGCAGATTTCATTTGAAAAAACCGTGTATACGTCTAATCATAGAAATAACAAGAAAAATCTTATTACTAAATACGGCAATATTAAGAGAGTAGAAAAATTTAAGTATTTAGGTGAAATAATTCAAGTGAATGGTTTAGACAAGAGTGCAAACCAGGCGAGAGCAAGGAAAATGGAATTTGCTTTTCAAAAAACCAAAGACATATATAACAAAAAAAACATTTCGATTCAAGCTAAATTAAGACATTATAAAACTGTCATTAGACCAGAATGCCTGTATGCATCGGAGTGCCTAACTCTTAACAAAAAGGGGGAAATAGAAAACATGGAAAAGAAAGAAAGGAAAATTTTGAGAAAAATATTAGGACCGAGAAAGATTGGGGAAGAGTACAAGCTAAAGAGTAATAAGGAAATATACAAAACTATTGAGAAAGTGAGTGAGGCAATGCGTAAACGCAGACTAACGTTTTATGGTCACCTGTCGAGGATGGATGGAAACAGACTAACAAGAAAAGTGTTTGAACATAGTAACAGGAACGAAAAAACCAACAATAAATGGATACAGATGGTGAAAAAGGATTTGGCCTATTTTAATGTCACCCGTGAGTCAATCAGGGACAGGGAAAAGTTTAGACAAATAGTGAACGAAATTAAGTGTTTTCCAGAAGAAACGAAACTAAAGAATAATAACAGGAAATGGTCGGAAGAGCGGAGGAGGAACCACTCGAAAATGATGAGGAAATATTGGGAAGAGAGAAAAAAAGATCAAAAAGCCGGGCAAGTGAATTGTTGAACGTGGTCCAAAGATGGCCGAAATCGAAAGAAGAAGAAGAACAACAATTTTGCGTGGCTCAGTGGCCTAGTGTAAGTCTTTCTATTGGACGCCACTTCCTCGACTTGGAGTGTCCCTAACTTAACACAGTTATCCAGTCGGGGAAACGGGACCTACAGTTTAACGCGGAGTTTTTTTGTGACGAGTCCTCCCATCGTGTACAGGTAAGGCTAATATAAAAAGGAGACTTTAAAATCAGTGGTTCGACCAGGATCCAATCTAGCAACCGCTTGATTTCTAGGCACGTACTTTATTAATAGCATACAGATTTTGATGAGTGAGTTTGTGAGTAGCAAAATACGTGACATATATGCCCGTATCTTTTTACTGCATTAACTTAGAAGCTTAAATTATTTACACCGCCAAAGGAGTAGGTACTTCGCAGAATTGGCGTGGAAAGGAATAAGGTAAACATACTAACTAAAAACATACTGACTAAAAGACTTCAGTATTTGACATAAATTTCAACTTGATACCTCTACCCATTCCCGAAGAAAAGGGGTGTTAACACACGGACAACAAACGGCAAAAAACATTTTTATGCGATATTGTTACAAATGAAGAATTTTCGGATTATTTCCTTTACCTGTACTGTGAAACGTCGCTTCTTGACAAATTTGATGAGTACACGTCAACGAGAAGTACCCTATAGGTTTAGATGAGTGAGTTTGCGAATATCAAAATATGTGACATGAACGGCCGAATCTTTGGTCTATATTGACTTAGAAGCTTAAATTATTTACTCCACCAAGGGACAGTAAACCTTAGTATGCGACATAAATTTCAACCTGATTCCCTACCCGTCCCTGAGAAATGGGTGTCTTAACATTCGGACGGACAGACAGAGGGGCAGACGGACAATAAAATTATCCAATGATGGATCCGCTTTTACTGACTGAGGTCCCGAACCCTAAAAAGAGCATCAACCATATATGTAACAAAATTCTAATGATGTAAGAGACAATCTGCTTGTAAGGTCACACGTATTGTGTTACGTGCCCAGAAGGCAATAAAATTATACTGAACTGAAATTTAATTTCACATGGTTTTACTTCTGAAGTGAAAAAGTCATTTATTTTCAGAATAAGATTTATAACAGTTCATATGCTGTGTATACAGGGTGTTACAAAAAGGTACGGCCAAACTTTCAGGAAACATTCCTCACACACAAATAAAGAAAAGATGTTATGTGAACATGTGTCCGGAAACGCTTATTTTCCATATTAGAGCTCATTTTAGTTTCTTCAGTATGTGCTGTACTTCCTCGATTCACCGCCAAATTTTCACAATCAACATGTGTGGGCTGACGAGAATCCGCACGCAATTGTGCAATCACGTCATCAACACAGATTTTATGTGAACGTTTGGGCAGGCATTGTTGGTGATGTCTTGATTGGGCCTCATGTTCTTCCACCTACGCTCAATGGAGCACGTTATCATGATTTCATGCGGGATATTCGACCTGTGCTGCTAGAACATGTGCCTTTACAAGTACAATACAACATGCGGTTCATGCACGATGGAGCTCCTGCACATTTCAATCGAAATGTTCGTACGCTTCTCAACAACAGATTCGGTGACCGATGGATTGGTACAGGCGGACCAATTCCATGGCCTCCTCGCTCTCCTGACCTCAACCCTCTTGACTTTCATTTATGGGGACATTTGAAAGCTCTTGTCTACGCAACCCCAGTACCAAATGTAGAGACTCCTCGTGCTCATATTGTGGACGGCTGTGATACAATACGCCATTCTCCAGGGCTGCATCAGCGCATCAGGTATTCCATGCGACGGAGGATGGATGCATGTATCCTCGCTAACGGAGGACATTTTGAACATTTCCTGTAACAAAGTGTTTGAAGTCACGCTGGTACGTTCTGTTGCTGTGTGTTTCCATTCCATGATAAATGTGATTTGAAGAGAAATAATAAAATGAGCTCTAACATGGAAAGTAAGCGTTTCCGGACACATGTTCACATAACATATTTTCTTTCTTTGTGGGTGAGGAATGTTTCCTGAAAGTTTGGCCGTACCTCTTTGTAACACCCTGTATACGTATTTCTGTTCAACTATCAGGAGAATTTTGAAGCTTTTCGTATATAAGGAGCAGTCAAACGAAAGCGAGACAGATGGAAAAAAGTAAGTAAACTTTTTATTACCTCAAAAGTAATCGCAATAAGTGTTAATGCACTCATCCCACTGTGAGACAAGACGGTCAATGTCTTCGTGGAAAAATGTTTGACATGGCCTGCGGTACCACGATTGTATCCAGGCTTCGGTCAAAGCAAATTAGGGATCTAAACATATAGAAATCACATGGGGAGTTTTGGACTGTGCGGAAAATATGTGAGGGCTTCACAGCGAAACTTCTGCAGTATAGTCTAAACAAACTTGGCCATCCTCGTGCTTCGAGTACGCTACAGAAGTTTCGCTGGAAAGCCCTTACACATCCTACATACAATCCCAATTTGTTCCCTTGCGATTTACATATTTTTGGAGACCTGAAGAAAGACATTCGTGGTCGTCGACTTGCTTCAGGCGAAGACATGCACCTGGATACGGTCATGGTTCCGTAGGCAACAGCAATATTTTTCCATGAAGACGCTGACCGTCTTGTCTAATAGTGGCATAAATGTGTTAACAGTTATGGCGAGTACTAAAACAGTTTACCTACTTTTCTCCATCTGTCTCGTTTACATTTGACTGTCCCTTATAATTTGAGATCGCTGACACAGTCTGAGATAACTGGATGCGAGTACGAGTTTCACCAGTATACAGCATCTTTGATTGTCGTCGGAAATGCAATTTTTGTGAGAACAACTGTATGAATTTTGCTCCACTCAAGTCTCTTTATGGTACAAGGATCTGCAGTTTATCAAAGAAATTATTTTCTATTACACTTCAATAATCTCACGTAGTTTGCGCTCTGATTACATGTAATCCGAGTACAGTTAAAGAGATTACCTAGAAGTCAACCCGTCTAAATTCACTTCTTTAGACCGAAAGCGTAAAGCCGCAAAGCAAACCGACGGCTTTCGGAAGTCATGTTCCAGAAGGATGGCTTAAACAAAGTGGGCTAACAAGATTAAGTAATGAGTAGGTACTTCGCAGAACTGGCGAGGAAAAGAATAAGGTAAAAATACTGACTAAAAGAGTGACAAGATGATACGATATAAGAAAATAACTACTATGGTACCAAATGGAGCCGTAGACGACAAAAACCGTAGGGGAAAGCATAAACTGAAATACGCCCAACAAACGGTTGAAGAAATTTAGTGATGCTGCTGCTGTAAAACAATGAAACTGGCACAGGAGTGGACGTCACGGTGGGCCGCATCCAACAAATCCATGGGCCGATGGGAAAAAAATCAGCTAATAATTGCATTCTGAATTATTCATTCTTGCCACGTCAGAATTTATCTACGAGGAGCGTTCAATACAATACAACAATATTTAAAGCAGGTTGTTTTTATTTGGGATTCCAATACATAAAGTTATTTCCCGTTCTTTAGCTACAAAACCCTACTTTTCGACACAATCTCCGTTCAATGCGACGGCCCTACGCCTTCTTACTGGGTGGGTGCTCTACTGGTCGACGGCGGAGCCTACGTCTTACTGCATCAATAATCTCCCATCATCCACATACTGCTTCCCGCGGGGTACATCCTTGATTGGAACAAACAGATGGAAGTCCGAATGTGCGAGATCCGGGCTGTATGGTGGACGACGAAGAACGGTCTAATGAAGTTTTGTGAGCTCCTCTGGGGTGTGGAGACTTGAGTAAGGCCTTGCTTTGTCATGTAGAAGGAGAAGTTCTGTGGTGACGAAGACGGTGGAGTCGTTTCTTCAATTTCCTGAGGGCAGCACAGCTGTGTGCCTCCGACCTGCACGCGGGAGACTGACCAAGTTAACGCGATTCTGTTGCGATGATGACAGACGCCTCACTCAACGACTCACCTTGGTTTTATTCACTGTCAGGTCTCTTGTAGACACTCCGCTAGCGCCTATGAGTACCTTTAATGCTCTGCTTTTGTGCCAAAGAAACTCAATGACAGCTCTCTGCTTGGAACGCGCCTTTATTATAGCCGCCATTTTGATGTCTACAAATAGCGACGCCATCTATCGGAACTTCATGAAACTACAGAGGCCGACACGGGAATATTCTGTTTCACAACAAACACCGTACTTTTTCAACCGAAATTGGCCGAGAAAGAGCATGTGTTGAATTACTTATTGAATGGCCCTCGTATGGGTAGCTTTGAGGGATGAAGTGATGAAGGCAGCAGAGGATCAAGTAGGTAAAAAGACGAGGGCTAGTAGATATCCTTGGGTAACAGAAGATATATTGAATTTAATTGATGAAAGGAGAAAATATAAAAATGCAGTAAATGAAGCAGGCAAAAAGGAATACAAACGTCTCAAAAATGAGATCGACAGGAAGTGCAAAATGGCTAAGCAGGGATGGCTAGAGGACAAATGTAAGGATGTAGAGGCTTATATCACTAGGGGTAAGATAGATACTGCCTACAGGAAAATTAAAGAGACCTTTGGAGATAAGAGAACCACTTGTATGAACATCAAGAGCACAGATGGAAACCCAGTTCTAAGCAAAGAAGGGAAAGCAGAAAGGTGGAAGGAGTATATAGAGGGTCTATACAAGGGCGATGTACTTGAGGACAATATTATGGAAATGGAAGAGGATGTAGATGAAGATGAAATGGGAGATACGATACTGCGTGAAGAGTTTGACAGAGCACTGAAAGACCTGAGTCGAAACAAGGCCCCCGGAGGAGACAACATTCCATTGGAACTACTGACGGCCTTGGGAGAGCCAGTCCTGACAAAACTCTACCATCTGGTGAGCAAGATATATGAAACAGGCGAAATACCCTCTGACTTCAAGAAGAATATAATAATTCCAATCCCAAAGAAAGCAGGTGTTGACATATGTGAAAATTACCGAACAATCAGTTTAATAAGCCACAGCTGCAAAATACTAACACGAATTCTTTACAGACGAGTGGACAAACTAGTAGAAGCCGACCTCGGGGAAGATCAGTTTGGTTTCCGTAGAAATACTGGAACACGTGAGGCAATACTGACATTACGACTTATCTTAGAAGAAACATTCAGGAAAGGCAAACCTACGTTTCTAGCATTTGTAGACTTAGAGAAAGCTTTTGACAATGTTGACTGAAATACTCTCTTTCAAATTCTAAAGGTGGCAGGGGCAAAATACAGGGAGCGAAAGGCTATTTACAATTTATACAGAAAGCAGATGGCAGTTATAAGAGTCGAGGGACATGAAAGGGAAGCAGTGGTTGGGAAGGGAGTAAGACAGGGTTGTAGCCTCTCCCCGATGTTATTCAATGTTTATATTGACTAAGCAGTAAAGGAAACAAAACAAAAATTCGGAGTAGGTATTGAAATCCGAGGAGAAGAAATAAAAACTTTGAGGTTCGCCGATGACATTGTAATTCTGTCAGAGACAGCAAAGGACTTGGAAGAGCAGTTGAACGGAATTGATGGTGTCTTGAAGGGAGGATATGAGATGAACATCAACAAAAGCAAAACGAGGATAATGGAATGTAGTCGAATTAAGTCGGGTGATGTTGAGGGTATTAGATTAGGAAATGAGACACTTAAAGTAGTAAATGAGTTTTGCTATTTGGGGAGCAAAGTAACTGATGATGGTCGAAGTAGAGAGGATATAAAATGTAGACTGACAATGGCAAGGAAAGCGTTTCTCAAGAAGAGAAATTTTTTAACATCGAGTATTGATTTAAGTGTCAGGAAGTCATTTCTGAAAGTATTTGTATGGAATGTAGCCATGTATGGAAGTGAAACATGGACGGTAAATAGTTTGGACAAGAAGAGAATAGAAGCTTTCGAAATGTGGTGCTACAGAAGAATGCTGAAGATTAGATGGGTAGATCACATAACTAATGAGGAAGTATTGAATAGGATTGGGGAGAAGAGAAGTTTGTGGCACAACTTGACCAGAAGAAGGGATCGGTTGGTAGGACATGTTCTGAGGCATCAAGGGATCACCAATTTAGTATTGGAGTGCAGTGTGGAGGGTAAAAGTCGTAGGGGGAGACCAAGAGATGAATACACTAAGCAGATTCAGAAGGACGTAGGTTGCAGTAGGTACTGGGAGATGAAGAAGCTTGCACAGGATAGAGTAGCATGGAGAGCTGCGTCAAATCAGTCTCAGGACTGAAGGCCACAACAACAACAACGTATTTCTAAATCCTAACTTTAACTTATATGTTAAAAATATCAAAGAAGATAAAGATATGTCGCCGATTATGAAACTTGTGATGTTGTGGTTGTGTTCTTATGTTGGAAGACTGGCGTGATGCCGTTCTCCTAGTTCTAGTGCGAGGACTAGTATGATGCCGGACGCTTTGGCCGAGCGTTTCTAGGCGCTCCAGTCCGGAACCACGCTGCTGCTACGGTCGCAGGTTCGAATGCTGCCTCGGGCATGGATGTGTGTGATGTCCTTAGGTTTAAGTAGTTCTAAGTCTAGGGGACTGATGACCTCAGATGTTGAGTCCCATAGTGCTCAGAGCCATTTGAACCAACTAGTATGATGCAGCTCTCTATGTTAGCGTACTCCGTGCGAGCCTCTTCACCTCTGCACCTACATTCGTTTGGACCTGCTTACTGCGTACTCCAGTCTTAGTCTCCCTCTAGACTTTCAAGCCCGCACTTCACTCCATTACCAACCTGACGATTCCTTGATGCCTCAGGATGTGTGCCCTGTCAGTCAATCCCTTCTTTTAGTCAAGGTGCACCACACCTGTACTATATTTCTAAGTGGTAAAGCCCTCTACTGTTAACATAAATCAGTACTTTCATACATATTACTTCTAGCTGGAACGAACTGAATCTGCCTTTACCAATATTGCATATCACGTTAATGTAAGAACAAAAATAAGTCAACAGTTTTCTTGAACTTTTGTTCTTGGGTTTGAAATATAAAGTGCACGGTCATACAAACAGCTTTAGTCCTTTACAAACGCTATAACTTTTATACATGTTACCTTTATCTAAAATAGAATATACTGTTACTAATATTCCAGATCATGTTCACGTAAGAACAGAAAGAAGTCAACAGTTTATTTGAGGGTTTGTTATTATTTAAAATTTAAATTTAAATATGAAGGTCATGTTCAAACAAACAGCTGTATCTCATTGCAACTACAATAACTCTGTGTTATTAATTCCAGGGAATTCATGTTAATGTCAATCTTGATTAAAATATTTGCTATAAACTGACTGTATGACCACCTGACCACCATGACCACCTGCGGCATACGCCGGCAACACACAATGTCACCCCAAAACAGCAGGGAATCTCAACCTTGCTGCACTCACTGGTCAGTGCGTCTAAGGCGTTCAGCCTGACCGGGTTGTCTCCAAACGCGTCTCCGACGATTGTCTGGTTGAAGGCATATGCGACACTCATCGGTGAAGAGAACGTGATGTCAATCCTGAGCGGTCCATTCGGCATGTTGCTGGGCCCATCTATACCGTGCTGCTTGGTGTCGTGGTTGCAAAGCTGGACATCGCCATGGATGACGGGAGTGAAGTTGCGCATCATGCAGCCTATTGCGCACAGTTTGAGTCGTAACACGACGTCCTGTGGCTGCACGAAAAGCATTATTGAACATGGTGGCGTTGCTGCCGGGGTTCTTGCGAGCCATAATCCGTAGGTAGCGGTCATCCATTGCAGTAGTAGCCTTCGGGCGGCCTGAGCGATGCATGTCATCGACAGTTCCTGTCTCTCTGTATCTCATCCATGTCCGAACAACATAACTTTGGTTCACTCCGAGACACCTGGACAATTAAGTTGTTGAGAGCCCTTCCTGGCCCAAAGTAACAATGCGAACGCGATCGAACAGCGGTATTGACCGTCTAGGCATGGTTGAACTACAGACAACATGAACCGTGTACTTCCTTCCTGGTGGAATGACTGGAACTGATTGGCTGTCGGACCCCCTCCTTCTGATAGGCGCTGCTCATGCTCTGTTGTTTACGTCTTTGGGCGGGTTTATTGACATGTCTGAACAGTCAAAGGGACTTTGTCTGTGATACAATAACCACAGTCAATCTTCAGGAGTTCTGGGATGCAAAACTTTTTTTGATGTGTTTAATTTAAGCTTCTCAGTCAATGCAATCAAAATGTATACCCATATACGTCACACAGTTTGACACACACAAATGCACTCATCAAATCCTATAGATAACGTACATATCGGTCTTGGTGGGTTAGCGGTAAATGCCTGGGAACCGAGAATATGCAGGATCGAATCTCAGTCGAACTACAGACTTTTCGGTCTCAGTTTTAACCTAGCTTTCGCCTCTCAACGATGTGAGCAGTCGCCAGAGACAATACGTGGTTGGTAGGATAGGGACGAGCAAGTCGCTGAAGTGGCGTCCAATAGAAAGACTTGCAACAGGCCACTGAGCCACACGAACAATCAGGACTATTATTTTCTATATAAATACACTGATCACTGAGAACATTATCACCACCGACCTACTATCGATATAAACCAGCCCAGGCGATAGCAGCGTCACCTGGTGAGGAATTACTACTTGTGAGACTCAAGCACGGTGCATGTAGAATCAGTGAGCATACTGACCGTGTGTTGTTAAGGGAAGGCGTGCGATCTGAGTTTGACCGAGGGCAGACTGTGATGGCCCGGAGGCTTGGTACGAGCATTTCGGAAATTGCGCGACTTGTCGAGTGTTCGAGGAGTGCTGTGGTGAGTGTCTTCAGCACTTGGCGAAACCAAGGTGAAACCACGTCCAGACGTCCTGGGGTTGGGCGGCCACCCCTCATTACAGGTGCCGGACGCCGTAGGCTGTGCATACTGGTAAAACAGGACAAGCAGAGCACTGTGGCGGAACTAACATAAGACTTCAGTGCTGGGCAGAGTACAAGTGTGCCTGAACACATAGTGCGCCGAACACTCCTAACGATGGGCCTCCGCAGCCGACGGCCCATGCATGTGCCAATGTTGAAACGACGACATCGGCAGCTACAACTAAAATGGGTACGTGACCATCGGCCCTGGACGTTGGCGCAGTGACAGAGCATTGCATGGTCTGATGAATCCCGATTCCTTCTTCATCGTGCCGATGGGAGGGCGCGAATCGGTCGTCTTCCAGGGGAACAGCTCCTTTGACACCTGTACTGCAGGACGGAGAGAAGCTGGAGGCAGCTCCATTATGCTCTGGGGAACATTCGCATGGGCACCCATGGGTGTAGTGGAGATTGTACGAGATACCATGCAGACCAAGAAGTATCGTACATTGGTTGCAGACCACGTACACCCCTTCATGATGATCATGTTTCCCGATGGGACTGGCATTTTTCAACAAGATAATGGACCATGTCACAAGGCCAGGAGTGTGATGGAGTGGCTCGAGGAACACAGTGGAGAGTTCCAATTGATGTGCTGGTCCCTCAACTCGCCAGATCTGAACACGACCGAACACATCTGGGATGTGACTGTACGTGGCGTCAGAGCTCATCTCCCTCCTCTCCGGAATGTACGGGAATTAGATGATTTGTGTGTGCAGATGTGGTGCCAGCTCCCTCCAGAGACCTACCAAAGCCTCATTTCTTCCACGCTATGCCGTGTCACCGCTGTTATCCGTGCAAAAGGTGGACATGTCGGCTATTAAGTAGATAGTCATAATGTTCTGGCTTACCAGTGTAATTAAGATTGTACGGGCGCGACTCCTAATCGTACTTGCCCGTTTTTTTTTTTTTAATTTCTTCTTTCTTCAATTAAATTTCATGTCTTTCGTGTTATCCACAGGTTTCTACTGCGCACTGAGTTTTTGTTCTTTGATCCTCAGCTGCTTTCACTACATCATCTCTCAGAGCTACCCATTGGTCTCCTATAGGATTTTTCCCCCTGTTTTGGTCAGTCATTGCCTAATGTTGTATTTGAATGTATTAACAAGTTCCCATTCTTTCAATTTGTCCAGGCCACATCTCCTTAAGTTTTCAAATGGTTCAAATGGCTCTGAGCACTATGCGACTTAACTTCTGAGGTCATCAGTCGCCTAGAACTTAGAACTAATTGAACCTAACTAACCTAAGGACATCACACACATCCATGCCCGAGGCAGGATTCGAACCTTAAGTTTTCACCATTCTGCATTTCCTTCAGTTTTAATCTACAGTGCATAATTAATAAACTACGAGAACGGTTGATATCTCCGCCTGGAATTATTTTGGAGTTTAAGCTGTGGTTTCGCAATTCTTGTCTTACCATTGTGTAATATATGTGGAACCATCCGATGTGTCCAGGTTTCTTCCACGTATGCAAACTTCATTCATTATCCTTAAACCAAATATGTGCTCCGTGTAAAACACTACCAGGCGGCTATCCCCTCCCTTCCCTCCTCGCTAACCAACCACGATATTACAGTCACACACACACACATACACACACACACACACTTACACACACTGTCACACACAGATTCGGAGTTTACTTCTGTGTATACTTTATTATTAGCTACAGTACTTAGTGGATTATATTTATAGCTGCATAATTACCATATTTACTACACTGACGGAAAAAAATCAAAACACCAAGGAGTTGTGCGACGTCAACGAAAGATGGCAGGCGTGTTTCTACATCTGAAAGAGATGTCTATTCATATTTCACACCAGTCGTTTATGAGTTGCGCTAGTAGCGCCACTGTGAGGATGCAGATCAGATTTGCTTTAAATACACTCGGTAACTGTCATGAAAGTTAGTTACCTCTGAGACTCCACGTCGTGAGTTAAAGTTAGTCAAAAATGCCTTTAAGGGGATAAAGGCGCCATTATAAACACCTCATTGAGAAATTTCCTGGCAGATTAGAACTGTGTGTCGGACCGAGACTCGAATTCGAGGCCTTTGCCTTTCGCGGGAAAGTGTTCTACCGCAAAAGGCAATTATCCCGAGTTCCAGTCTCGGTCCGACACACAGTCTTAAATCTGCGAGAAAGTTTCTCATTAGCGCACACTCCGCTGCAGAGTGAAAATTTCGTTCTGTAGCACTTCACTGGGTTTTAACGAGGGTTTGTAATAGGACTACAAGAAGCTGGACTTTTGTTCTGTAATATTGCAGAAAGACATCATTAACACAGCCACTGTGCTTGACTGTTGGCAGTGGCTGTCACGATAATGTATGGTCGCAAGAAGACCGGGCTCCGGACGGCAACTTGGCACTACCGAGAGAGAAGACCTTCGTGTTCGGCATATGGCTGTGGCGCATCATACTGCATCTGCAGCAGCAATATGGGCAGCACTTGGAACCACAGCGTCACAAAGAACTGTTGCAAAACGGTTACTTCAAGGATATCTTAGAGCCAGACTTTCTGTGTTGTGCATTCCACTGACCCCAAACCGCAGCCATTTGCGACTTTAGTGGTGTTAAGCGAGAGCCCACTGGATTGTAGGATGGAGCTCTGTTGTGTTTTCTGATGAAAGGTGGTTCTGCTTCGGTATCAGTGGTGGCCGTGTGTCGGTTACAAGGCGGTCAGCTGAGAGACTACAACCGACCAGTCAGTGTGCTAGACAAAATGGAACTACACCTGGAGTTACGGTCTTGGGTGCGATTTCGTATGACAGCAGGAACACTCTTGTGGTTTCCCACACACCCTGATTGCAAATTTGTAAGTCAGCATTGTGATTCGAGCTGTTGCGCTGTCATTCAGGAACAACGTTCCAGCGGGTGTTTTCCAACAGGATAACGCTCGCCCACATACTACTATTGTAACCCAAGATGCTCTACAGATTGTCGACATGTTGCCTTGGTCTGCTCGATCACCAGATATGCTTCCAGTCGAACACATATCGGATACCCTCGGACGACAACTCCAGTGTCATTCACAAACAGCATTAACCGTCCCTGTATTAACCAACCAAGTGTAACCGGCATGTAACTCTCTATCCATTATAGTCGAGTCAACGAAAGAAAATTAGACGAAAAAATTGAGTAGTCCGAAATTTTTGTGCAGTGGTAGGGAAGAGTACAATGAATAACATACTAAAAATCCTGACTGGTGGTGTGAAGGCGTGACGTTGGTGGTGGGTGTATGTGTGTTGGCTTCCAGCGAAATTGTTTCCCAGTACAAACTTCAACTAAATTAAATTTAGTGCAACAATAGTTTAAAGATGTAGAGATCAATGTGATAACCAGTCACATCTAACAGCTGATGAACACAAATTTGAGCGTGTTGATCAGTTCAAATTTCTGGGATCAGAGGTAGATGAACAAAATCAGAGACAGGTAGATATAAAAGCGAGACTGCAAAATGCTAACCAAGCCTATTATCCAATACAAAATCTCTTAGGGTCCTAACTGCTGACTAGGAAAACTAAAATAAAGTTATATAATACAATCATCAGACCAGTTCTAATCTATGGGGCAGAAACATGGAGCCTAAAGAAAACAGAACACCACTATTTTAAGTGTTTGAGAATAAAGGTTATAGAAAAATCTTCTGTCCATATTATGACAATGAATCACAATGCTGGAAGAGAAGACACAACATAGCAATCCACTGGCTATCACAACAACCAACGATAATAAACATAATAAATGCTAGAAGACTGCAATGCGCTGGAAATCTGATGAGAATGACAGAAGACTAAATTGTGCTAAGAATATTCAGGCAGAAGCCATATGGCAAAACACCAAGGGGGAGTCTCAGGAGTAGTTGGCGAAATGAAATTGATTCCTTATGCGAAAGATTGGGAATAAATAACTGGCAAGAGGCAGCACAAGACAGGAGCAGCTGGAGGAATCATGTGAAATCGGCACGGGGGCTTTGAGTCCCTTAGAAGCCTACTACTACTACTACTACTACTACTGCTATTACTACTACGATAAAAGTTCCATTCTTTTTTTCTTCTAGGACTGATTGTTTACTCATCGCAGGGGATGGAAACATCGCAGATTATTGAAACCAGCTCTTTAATTATATAAAGTTAATGTATATTGTTAAATAACATGAGTTGAGAACTAATATTAAGCATTTGTACCACATATAAGTGCAGTTGAACCTTTTCAAGGGGCAAATTGTGTTCTGTGAGTGTAACAGGGTGTAAGGGCGGGGGCAAAGGTTGGATGCCTGAGGGAAGTCAGGTTGGCAGATTGTGGACATGCACTTCTCTCCTTCATAGGTCTGCAAAATAAACAGTGAGCAGGCAATTCCCCATACTCTCTACCGCACTATGTCACAAAAAGCAACTAAAGGTTGTTTCACAAAGTTATACCGACCCTTCCGCAGTTCGCCTCATGAATTACAGACGACGTACTGTGCGGACATGTCCGAAGATTCTTATTGTTCACAAGTTGCGTTAACACTGGATGGAATACAGATATGAATTACTAATAACACTAACGCAAAAAAACGCCTATGGACCGAATCTACGTAAATCTCTGTACATCGTTCTATACTATTAGAGGGAAATTGATTCTTAGTCATCCTGTACAACAGCTCTAGCGTTCTTCTGGAAAAGGCGGCTTCCCCCTCCACATGTGCTGCTCGCGTTTCTGTCGACAGACAGACTGCACCTGCCCAGCAAATCTTGTGCAGTTCTCTCATTTCAACAGACAAAACAACTTATGTAAAAAAGGTCATGAGATGGAGCTGCCAACTGTGTGCCACACTGAAGAGAATATCACAAGTGTAACATTCTGCCAATATGAATTCGACGATGTCGATATCATTGTTTCCTCTGTTAATGACAGGAATACTTTTCGGAGCTTGAGGGTATCATATGCAGCACCCCATCCTCCACTCTATCATCACCTGAAGAGGTACGGAAATTTAAACTAGCCGCCGCTTTGACAAAATTAGGCCATGTAGGTCTTATGGAACTTCAGATACTTCAAAGCAAGTGAAACAATGCATTCCCGCAGATTGCTGTTCTAGATTCAAAAATTATCTGCCCTATTCAATTAGATATCTTGACACCCACCTTTCAAGCTATACTGTGGATGTGTGGGAAGTGGCTCCATTCAGTGCATCCCACTTTATAAGTGCCAGCAATTTCTGAATAGAAGACATTTACGCAATCTCCCAGTAACACAGTTAATGACGAGAGAAGTGAAGTGATTTTCTGGTCATTCTTTATTTAATAAACAAGTGACTACAACACAGTTACACAGCTTTGGAGTACACTGTCAACGAAGGACAGCAGCAAGATGCCAATCCTTTACCCAACAACACTTCATAGGCCATTGACAACATTGCACTTACGAATTAAGCTCTTCTCATCCATTGTTTATAGAAATGTATTTTACATAAAACCTCACTTAAAAACTGCAAGTAAGTACTCACTTCACAAACTGAAAAGAACTCTGCTTTATAAACGAGAGCTCAGGGAGTTATTTTCTCTACTTACATAAGACAAATTGGACAGGTTATGCTAGGAAGATACATTCTGTCTATAAACTGAAAAGCGAGCATTACTCATGGTGGAGGAAGTCGCCTTTCCCGGAAGAATCCTACAACTCCCTTACAGAATGGCTAAGAATCAGTTTCCACTGTAGCAATGTAGAATAGTAAACAGAGATTTATGTGTAATTTGTCGACAGGATCTTGCATTTTTATTACCAGCTACTCACGTGCTCATATCTGTATTCAATGTTGTGTTAACACGCTTTGAGGATAATAAACGGCCCCCCTCCCACTAACTCAAGAGCGTCTGGACACCGCGTAGCCAGTGATTCATAAGGTGAGCTGTGAAAGGATCGGTAGAACTTTGTAAAATACTTTTTACTTGCTTTTTGTGACGTGGTGCGGAAGGGAGAATGGGGAACTGCCTGTTCACTCTTCATTTTGCTGACCTACGAAAGCCGGCCGACGTGGCCGAGTGGTTCTAGGCGCTTCGGTCGCAGGTTCGAATCCTGCCTCGGGCATGGATGTGTGTGATGTCCTTATGTTAGTTAGGTTTAAGTAGTTCTAAGTTCTAGGGTACTGATGACCTCAGATGTTGAGTCCCGTAGTGCTCAGAGTCATTTGAACCATTTGGCCTACGAAAGAGGAAAGTGCCTGATCACAATCCGGCGACCTAACTTTCCTCACGCTTATAACCTCCACCCCTGCCTTTACAGCCCGTTGCAATCGCAGAACACAATTAGTCCCTTAATAAGGTACTGCTGCACTTAGATATGGTACAGACATTTAATATTTGTTCTTAAGTCACATTTTTAACAATATACATTAATTTTATTCTATTAAAACACTATTTTTAAGTAATTATTGATTTTTCCGTCTTAAGCTGACTGCAATTTATTAAAGAGAATTTTACACCACAAGCGTTTCGTTTATGTTTACAAAGCATCTTCTATGTTCTTCCTGGAAAAATGGATACATATGTTTTGCGCATTTTGGTTGTTACAGACAAAAAACAGCAGTTCATTATGAAGACGGCGTGCAATTTACGTACAGTGTTTCTGCCCCTTGTAAATTGCACGCCAACTTTATAAAGAAATACGGTTTTTAATCTACAACAGCCAAAATGTACAAACATATCCTTCCTAAAAGTGAAATTTGTCTAGTGTAGAAGTCTCTTTAATTAATTGCAATAAGCTTACGTCTTAGAAACCAATAATAATTGTTTATAACAACTGCTGCGGAAGATTGCCATGCAAACAAACGAACTATTTTTAGCAATTTTTGAGAACATTTCTCGTGGAGAAACAGTGGTCTGGCTAAATTACTTTAAAAATGTGTCCATCCGCAGACGCTTTATACTGAAATATGAACACAAAATGGATTTAGAGGGATGTCTGATATCAATAGTAACATATAAAATACATCATACACACCAAATACCAAAAGAAGAAACTATACCCGTGATGGTAGGCGGACGCGGTGAACGGAGTAGGTTCTGTGACTCGACGATCGTGAACTGCTAAGGAGCGCAACGTAGTTGGTGGTTAAATGAGATGTTCCGCCCTCTGCATACCGAATTACGTCAGCAATAACAAGTCAGGCATACAGGACGTAAAACAGTTGTTACATTAAGGTATGTACAGAATAGTTACACCAATGCTAATAAAAAACTAAGAAATAGGTACATTACATTATATAAAGTTCTTTTAATATTTGTTATATATGATGTATTTTATATGTTACTACTGATATGAGATATCCTTCTAAATCCATTCTATATTCATATTTCAGTATAAAGTATCTGAGGGTGGTCATATTCTGACCGAAACCAGTAACAATTGAAATAAGTGTTTTGTTGTGGTCGAGACTGTTTGCAATTAATTTTAAAATGTTGTTCAGAACACTCCCTCCTATCACTGTACAAAAACGTGCGACTACACGAATTTTTCCTCCCAGTCGACATTTTAGGTCTTCGTGGCCTGACCTAAAAGACCAACGCTGCCACTCATTTTCGTACACGATAAATAGCATTTCTGGGTCCAAGGTGAACAAGAAAGTTTGCTACAGTGAAGATTCGTGGAGTAGCGCGTCGCTGTGCAGTGGGAGTTCGTTATCAGCGCTGGGACCTGCGCAGCTCTGCACCATTTCTGGTAAAAAGGCAACAGCGCAGCGACCGGAAGCCATGAAATTCGCTTCGGGGACTGCCTCTGTGCTCTCTCGCGCCAAGTTTTAAGTCAACAGGCACAGCTACACTGCTGGCCATCGGAAACTGTTGACAATGTAGACTCACAAATTTTCGAAGCAGCACAAATATAATACAAGGAGATAAAGACTATTTACAACTTTAACTTTTACGGAAACCATGCTGTGGTTGTACTCGAAGGACATGAAAAGGAAGCTGTAGTTGAGAAACACGTAAAACAGGACTGTAGAATTTTCCCGTTATTATTAAATGTGTGCATTGAGCAAGGTGTGGAGGAATTCAATGATAAATTGGCAAATGGAAATACAGTTCGTTATGAAGAAATAAATAGTTCGTGGTTTGCCGATGAAACTGTGATTCTTTCAGAGACAGCAGAGGTCTTGCAAGAGCACTTGAACGGAAAACATAATGTCTTGAAAGGAGATTCTAAGAAAAACATAAAAAAATAGAAGAAGGGTTTAGGAATATAGCGAATTAAATCAGGCAATGTGCAGGGAATCAGATTAAGATATGAGACACTAAAAGTAGTAGATCATATTTGCTATTTGGGTAGCAATCTAAGTGATGACGGCCAAAGCAGAGAGAATATAAAATGCGGATTAGCAATAATAAGAAAATCATTTCTGAAAAAGAAGAATTTGTTAACGTTTAATATAAATTTAAGTATTAGGAAGTCTTGTCTGAAAGTACACTCATGTTAAGGAAAACCAAAACACCTTGAACAACTAGAGATAGGACGTTCATATTCACAGGACATGTACATTAGTATGTTATGCGGAAATTAAAAGCATTTGAACCATGTAGTCGCGCGGTTTCGAGGTCAACATCAATATCGCGGCGCAACACCACCAACCAGTAAAATGTGCATAGCGTGACCATCGAGCGAGGAGTTTCTTGGATTTTCTCTTCACAGAACAAAATATTACTTGCTTGGTTCTTCAGAACGCTGTGCAGCACATCACTGGAGGTAACTGTTTTGTCAAATGTGTTTACAAGAAAAACAAATTCGAAATCTTCTAAAACTGCCAATAAGAGCTAAGATCTATGAAAATATTTCTTTAGGATGTTCTAGCATGACTCTAAACACATTAGAAAGTTCAGTTTTGTTCCAGCACGCAGTGTTCACCAATGTTGATGGGTAATTCTACTGCTTTGGACAGATGCGTGGTAGACAACGTTGCAAAAATGTATTAAAAATTTAATACGTTTAAAGGATGTTGGGAAAAAAAGCTGCAAGTTCATAAGCGAAGTAACAAATACGCCGTATTTTAGACTACGTTATTTGGCTGATGTTTTGAAACAAAACGAGATTTAGTACATGGGCATAACAATGGAAAAATATTGCTGTAGGATATGTGGCTTTCATTAATGCTTGAGACCCGCTCAGATTTCACTCTATAGTCGCCGCATAATCAAACCTTTGTGCACATAATTTTTCGTTACATTCGAATTCTGGTAAGTCCCGGATAAGTCCTACAATAGCCAGGGCATGAGTGTCACTATTTGTATCACAGAACCCCGAGATTCTTTCCTTAATTTCTGCTTCATATAAACAGGGTGTTCAGAAATTCCAGTTACAACTTCTAGGACCTGTAGGAGGAGTGAGTATATAATATTTCGAATAGAAACCCATATCCAGAAATGTCATCCTACGACGCTACAGAGCGTCAATGTTATTGGCGTCTGTAAATGTATATATGTACAGGACCATTCCTTAATGATGTTACTAACTTTCTAGGATGATGGAGAGATAAATGTATCAGTTTTACGTTAGGGTCCCTGTACCGGAAATGAACTAATCGAAAGCTACAAGCGAATACAGTTCTGGTACCTCTGACGGTGCAATACATGAACTGGTACTGTTGTTGCTGAGATTTGCTAAAATTGTAGGGTAGGAAACTTTCAAGGTGGTAGTATGGAAAAGAAAGAAAAAAGTCCAGTAAACATGGGCTCTAAAATGCAAATGTGAAGAGCTATTGGCACTTGCTCATTTTCGCTTCTGTGAAATACATCTCGTTTATTGAACGAGTGCTCATAACTCTTAAGGTGTGCATTTTAGAGCCCAGATTTACTAGACATTTTTTTCTTGTTTTGGTCCATACTATCATCTCTGATAGCTGCCTACCCTGCAATCTTATCAACAACAATACCACTATATGCACTCCACTGTCAGATGTATCAGAACGGTTTTCGCTTACAACTTTCGACTCGGTACAGGGACCATTACATCAAATTGATACATTTATCCTTCTCCCGCATTCTTGGCAGTTTGCAACATCGTTACTGAATCACCCTTTATATACATACATCTACAGACACCGGCGCCAGTAACTTTGTCGCAATGTAGCGTCGTTGGATGATGTTCGTATTCAAAATATTTTGTACTCACTTCCCTCTACAGCTCCTAGACGTTTGTGACGGGAATTTCTGAGCACCCTGTATAATGGAGGACTATATAAAACTGCTGTATTTGCCACATCTGAAGTTTCGTGAGATGCAAAAGGAACATCCACAATTTCCCATCTTACAGTTGATAAATGAGTTGAACCTACGGCTTGTATTAGATTATTCTGAATTCGATTTGAAATTCCTTTAAACATAGTAGAGGTTTCTGTGTGCTCCACAAAGCGAGATCATACTCAGCAGTTAACTTCAACAATTCCACATAATGCCCCTAATTAACAGAATTTGTTGATACATCGTATCATTGAAAGGCCTGTGGTATCGATAGCTACGATGCCACGGCGTAGACACAAGTTCGTAGGTTGGCACTATGACACCGACACCGACGACAGCGCCCTCTAGCCGGAGCTGTGCAGCTCTACGTGCGCCGCTCCAGATTCTGCCCATTTGATTCCGAGTAGACGACCAAGCAACATTGTTTCTATTTCATAGCGGGCTAGCCACAACAGATTTTGCCTGTGTAATTTTTGTTAGCGTTGATACCTGTACGGCTTCGCACCTACGTGCTCATCTGAGCCAAAGTTACGTAAGCGTAATGTAATCCTAATTCTGACTATAGTGAACTTGTGAAATCTACCAGCAATACCGAAACATTTCACCTTTTGGCGTTCCTACTCACTTCCTACATTCGGCCTACCCTTCAGCTTACAGGAGCAGACCCATGCGCCGCCTACCAGGTGGGTTACAAAAAGGCCAATTCTTGTTTTCCCATAAAACACACTGCATTAATGAGCCTTCTATGGACATCCCTGTTCCGCTGTAACTTTTTTTGTGTGGAGATATTTCATTTTTCAACTAGTCATGAAACGTAGTTTCTATTCTATTTTCCCCAAGAAGCTACTTTAGCTGCAGGCGTTCGTAGATGGTTCCCATAGGTGTGTACCCAGTTTTGGTCCCACTAGAATTTCTGACCTTTCCAAACAACAGACAATACCGGGAAAGCACCGTATTTAAGTCACCACTACCGGCTCACTAACCACATTTGGTATAAATATTACACTGTAAATGTCTAGTGACTTAATTGATCTTTGGAACCAGATTCGGTCTATCTGGTGTTGGCCGACTATTTTTAATTATCTCCTCCTTTTCTGAAAAATGAAGCGCACAAAACAACTTAAACTAAAGCTCTTTTGTAATACATATCGACATAGTTCTGATTATATTTCTAGAGACTATCTGACAGCCTTTCATACAGATTCGGCAAACTTGCAAACTGCGCATTGCAATACTGTCCTATTATCGATACACTCTGTTACTATGTATTATATGGCTTTCCGAAGCTAGCATTGCTTGTGGCCGGAAAACACACACACCGCCGGTGGGCCAAAAGTGGTGCGCGCGCTCTGTCTTTCGCTTCCCGAAGGTACTGGACTAGGTATTCGATTGGGGCAGAAAAAATTGCACACGGCACATGACAAAAAGAGCTGCGAGCGCAACTCTGTCGCTGCTTAGCTAAGCTACATGGACATTGCTTCGGCTTGGTTTGTCTCACAATGTTCTGTCAGTGACGTAACGATCGTATTAGTTCTATTTGTTTCCAAGAAATGTAAGGGTTTTTATCTCGATATTATTGAATACATGTGTGGGTATAATTATGTAAATATCGTTACTGTTATTGTTGCCGAAACAGTGCTTCTGTTAGTTCCCCTAACTGTAAGCCACTGTTCTTTAGCTTCTGTGCGTGCACAGGGACGTGGCAACTGCGACGTTGCCTGTGCCTTTTATGGGCGTTCTCGATATCTTATAGCCACTGACAGTTTCCGGCTTGTGTTACCCTCTAGCGGTGGTTCTAGCAACTACGTAGGTCTAGCATGGTACTTTTCCACTGTGCAGCTGCTGTTAAGTGCCCAAGGACAAGGTATTCTGTCATTTCCTGTGGTTTCCGTCGATTGATATTCTATCACTATGACGTTCGTCAGAGGGTATCGATTTCAATTATCATATAAGCTTAGATATAGTTATTTTATGAAAAATAATTAGCTTAGAAACTTAGCCACATACTTTCCATCTGTTGTGCATACGCACTTACAAAAAGTGAATTAGAAGAAAGAATCAAATATCCTTACAACAGAACTCTTCGTTTCCAAGCCAAACTCGACAACACAGTTACACACTGAAGATATGACCCATGAGCCACTGATTCAATCGTTTGACGAGGTATGTTGCAATGCAGATTCAGAAGAAGAAGAAAAAAAAAAGATTTGGCATCTGACCTTGATAACAGCGAAATACTTTCTATTCCGAACCCACACTTTTAGTTATGTTGTAACTGATTACTTTGTTTCAGAGAGGGAAGATACCATTTGTCACTCGAACAGTCAGTAACGAAAGGTAGGCCTATATTTCAATTACTGGGGTGGAGGAATTCACCGCAGAAAGAGTGCCAAGTACGAATGAAACTGCTGACACTTCCGTCAAAGCTTCCCTTTTTACTGTGTATTTCGTAAGAATATGCAACACAAACAGCTTCGCTGGCACATCATTATGCTGCGCAGAAGAAGAGTAGTTGACCACCAATTTCCCCTCTGCAATTAAGGAAATAGTATCCCTCTCACAAATAAAAGTTCAAAACTAGCTGG
Organism: Schistocerca cancellata; assembly: GCF_023864275.1. Lineage (NCBI taxonomy): Eukaryota > Metazoa > Arthropoda > Insecta > Orthoptera > Acrididae > Schistocerca > Schistocerca cancellata. The sequence continues at coordinate 377,118,203 of NC_064629.1, read as the reverse complement.
TGGAATTTTTAGTACTATTCTTGTATATATATATATATATATATATAAGTTTTATATATATATAAGTTTTATCCATTCTGAAATATATAATGCATCACTAAGCCACGGAATTTTTCCAGGCAGATTGAAATATGCGACTGTTAAATCCCTTTGCAAGATAGTTCATAGGAGTGATGTCAACAGTTACACATCTGTTTCACTTGTAATATTAGTGCAAGCTGTGCTGCATGTAATGTGAAGTAGCGATTAGCGTCGTACTCTGCCGTGGTGCGGTTTGCCTGTTCAAACGTAACCACCAGCAATTGCTTATTATTTTGTATTCAGCCTTTCTGGAAGATTCTCGACGCGCTACCGATATGTTCCAAAACGTCGCGCGTAAAATCGGGATTTTCCTGGGCTCATACATCGGTTTCCATTGGTGATAGGAGAGGTAGGGCAAGTTGTCTTGGGCAGCATTTGGGCTACGGACCTTTAGTATACCCAACAGAAGGACCGTTTCACTGTAACTGTCCTACAGTACATCGTCAATTTTTTAATATTACACACTTCCTCTAGCTTAGGCAAATGAAGCAAATCGGATGGTTCTTTTTGCATTACATGTGGTCTAAGGTGGAAGGGGCTTATGGGCGCACCATTCGTTCATGCGCGCGGTTCATGAGAAAACCCGGAAAAGAGTTTTTCACAATTTTTCTGCCGTCAGCAGCAGATATCTAAATAACTAACCGCAGCAAATTGCTCAATTTTAACGATATATTCTCAAGGCACTTATCTAGAAGTGCCATCTTGCCGTTTTCAAAGATCTTTATCTGTTATCGAGAAACACGCGAAAAAAACGGTTTTTGGGTACTGAAGCTGAGCCGCGGATTCCAAGACAGCTACTCACAGCAAATGGCTGTAATTTTTTTGATGTATTCGTAAGATTCTGATCTCGAACAACCTTGAAAAATTTCTTCATGTCTTCATCGGTTTCCGAGATACGTAGGTTCAAAGTTGCACTACCTGTACCCATAAAATGCGCACGTAATATCTTATGTGAGGAGAAAACGTATTTTATAAAGTCCCGTAGCACGGATAAATATGTTGTAAAGAGTCACCGTTATTATCAGAAGGGTTCTGGGTACCCAACATTGTAGTACTGAAGCAAATGCAAAACTTAAAATCCGGTCTGGGATGTAAAATAATACACTGTTGCGTTATTTCAGTTTTACATAAATGAAGTATCAATATTTTGCTGACCCATAAAATTCATTTCATATGAATGACACGCCCTGCTGTAGCAGCAAAAAGAAAGGAACCAGCGGAAAGACGCTCCTATTGGAGCACGAAAAGGCGAACACGCTCCTGTTTAAAAGACTCTGACTGAAAATGGGGTACCATCTGCTTCAGTCTACCTTACTCAGTACCTTTAAAAATGTTCCCAAGAACTTTGGCATGCAAAAGAATTCTTTTTTTGTGTTGAGAAGGAAACAGACAGTGGCAGTGGGAAAGAGACGGTAAAGTAATAAATTCTGGAAGATAGTGGACAGTGGTTGTGGTAAAGAAAGAGCGAAGGAGACTTCAATGCGAGTGAAATAGGGGGACACAGTGGCAGCTGAAATTAGTTGACAGTAACAGTGCTAGGAAAAAATTGAAGGAGTCAGCGCCAGTGGGAGAGGAATAAAGAGTAACAGAAAGTGGAAATGGGTGAAAGCCAGTGATAAAGAGGGACAGAGTATATTACAATGACAACGAAGAAGGGAGACAGCAGCAGCAGGAAGGAAGGAAAGAGATTAGCAGTAAAAGAGAACAAGAGGAAGATAGAACCAGTGAGAGGAGACAGTAGTATTAGGCCATAAGAAAGAAGACTGTGGACGTGAGACTGAAGACAGTGACAGTTAGAGAGACGCAAAGATATAATGGCAATGAGTTGGGCTGAGTGAGTGAGTGCGAATGGGTAGGTGGGAGTGGATGGGTATGAGCGACTTACAGCGACGGAGTAGTGGGTGCGAGCGAGTTTGACCTACAGGGAGAAGAGCTTGTGGGAGTAAGAGGTGAGTTGCATATTTAAAAAAAGCAGGAATTTCTTCGCATGACAAAATTTTTTGGAACATTTTCAAACGAGCTGAGCAAGGTAGAATGGGGCAGCTGATACCCCACTTTTCAGTCAGTCTTTTAAACAGGAACATATTCGCCTTTTTTATTCTCCAATAGGAGCATTTTTCCGCTGATTTCTTATATGTGTAAAATCTGGAATATTCGATGTCTGTATTAATAGCATTACTCCAAGTCCGCGAGCGCAGTTCTGTTCTGCTCTGGCTGTACGTTGGTGTTAGTATTAAGCGTGCTTGCAGTGCTAAATGTTATACTTCAAAGGCGACCCTGTTTTCGGATTTGCACTTGATTCTGGTTACGCCGTGACGATATCATTTCCTACAACTTTTGACTGGCTCTGAGCACTATGGGACTTAACATTTGAGGTCATCAGTCCCCTAGAACTTAGAACGACTTAAACATAACTAACCTAAGGACATCACACACATCCATGTCCGAGGCAGGATTCGAACCTGCGACCGTAGCGGTCGCTCGGTTTCGGATTGGAGCCCCTAGAACCGCTCGTCCACTGCGGCCGGCTACGATTTTTTAGATAGTAATGTTTTGTAAACCCTCTTCACCAGTCTTGTAAAGGCGTCGTTGCCACTGCTGTGGAGATCGAGTTGTCACTGTTGTTACGGTAGGCCCAATTTGTGAGTTCGTGAAACAGCTTCTGGTGCAGTACACCACTAAAACGATTTCTCCCTGCCGCTATTACAGAGCTTTACTCCAGGGTCAGGTAACAGAATAGGAGAACGAAGGTTCTACAATACTCCAACAAATTGGTAACAAAGTCACACAAATGAGTTAAAATGGTTTACTTTTCTTTGTGACTTGTTGAATAATGAAGTCTGCAAACACTGCATGTAATACAACACAAAAAAGACCCTCAAGGGCTAAGTGCAAATAATCGTAGGTAAACTTCACAGTATATAGCAAATGCAATTTACAACAACTGTCTGTTCACTTCTGAGAGTTCACTAAACGACGTTCCCTATCTAAGGCAGCCCTGGACGATGATCTATAACCAAGTGGGCGAGAGCTACTCTTCTGTCTTCCAAGTAGGCGTCTCTCCGTTGTCGTCCGGTCATTGGCGGATTGTACTCGGCTGGCAATTGGACGAGGCTAAGTCGATATCTTCATTCTCAGCGCCGCCCGTGGCGCTGGTGGAACTCACGCAAGTGGCGAGTCTCTACGGAACTCGCACCAGCTCACATCTTTGCGCCTTTGGTGCTTTCGCCCTAACTGTGTCTTGTTCGGACGACACAGCATAGTGTATTCTCGAAGAGTATCGCATCTTTGTAATAACCATAAACTTTCGTTAGCAAATCGAATTTCAGAAGTTTTTCTCAACTTAGTATGTTATCTATATATCCACTCAGCAGATTTTATAGGGAATAAATTACAAAATAACACAATTCGGTGTTTTCTGTGACACATCGAATCCATTTGACAGTGTAAATCACAAAATTCTATTCCCAAAGCTCGGCTATTGTGATATTAACAGTATAACTAACAGATGACTCATGTCATACTTAAAATGATGATGTAGAAACTTATCTTTTATAATTCATCAGTTTGGAAGAGGGTTTACTAGCCGTGTATCATAAGGTACAGAATTGGGCCCTCTGTAGTTTCTCATATAAAAGATCCATTATACGGAATAGCAAAAAATGACACAGGTGAAAATATAAAATACTTTAAGTGAAAACATTCACGTTAACATGAGCCTGCAAATGAAGGACTACGGCTCAAATCCGCGTCCGGCCATCCAGGTTTAGATTTTCCGAGGTTTCATTAAATGGCTCCAGGAAAATTCCGGGATGGTTCCTTTGAAAGGGCTCCGCCGATTTCCTTATCCACCCTTGAAACTTTCCGAACTTGAGCTCCATCTCTAATGATCTCTATGTCGACGGGACGTTGCTCCATAATATTTCTTCCTGTCTTGAGTCTGCAAACGATCCATTTACCAGATAACTGTACATGTATAGTTACATATTGCCACTGATTTTGGTATAGAATATCGTCCTACTTAGTACAAATGTATCTGAAATGTAAAATTCACGGCAGAGCGCGGTGGCGCAGTGGTTAGCACACTGGAACCACGTCCGGAAGAACGATGGTTCAAACCCGCAGCCGGTCATCGAGATTTATTTTCCGTGATTTCTCTAAATCACTCCAGAGAAATGCCGATTTCCTTCCTCATCCTTGAAACAATTCGAGCTTGTGCTCCTTCTCTAATGACCATGATGTCGATGGGACGTTAAACCCAATTTTCCTTCCTTCATTCTTCAAAATTCTCGATACAGTCGCCGTTTAAGTGTGCTCAAATCTCACCCATGCGTATCTTAACGAGATATACAATACCGTTTCACCTTATTGTATGTTAAAATTTACAGTACGCTAGTACCTGTTAAAGGAGGTGTTCTCTGTGTCGTCCTCGCACTTCGATGTACGGCTATACTAGTCTCTGCAGCGAGTTACGAATCCTTCAGACACGAATCATCTCGTAAATCTTAAAAAGATTTTGTAATTTGCTGCTCCAGTTCTTCAGATGTATCAGTGTCATATCTGTACAGTTCATTTGTGAGATGACCCTAGACATAAATTTCCAGTGGAGTTCGGTCAGATGATCTTGGAGACCAGGGTACAGTTATTGCTCGACGCTTCCATCTAGGAGAATACTCGGGCGTTAGATGTCGCAAGCAAGAGAGAATATCCAGTTTTTTTAAAGTGTGTTTTGATGAGAATTTATGAAGAGTTTAAACAGCTCAGTTTAGCCCCTCAGTTCAGCAAAGAGAGAGAAATCAGTAAGTTAACATACTCACTACTATCAGAATTGTCACAAGGCCCAACCATGTTATGGGGTTACTCACGTTTAAGAAAACATTCATCTCTGCACAAATGTTTGCCATAAAAATAATATGTCTTACTGTCCCTCGACGATATTTTAGACCACTCTTTAGAGAGGCAAGTATTTTAGTCACAGCATCAAAGTAGATATTTTCTCATGCGAAATTTGTTGTAAAAAGTATATTAGAGTTCATAAGGGATAATGACATCACTAGTAAATACAAAATTAGAAAACTGACCTTCATTACGATTGATTAAAATTGACTTTAGCTTAGGAAGGCGTAAATAACGCCGCTACCAAAATCTTTCATCACTTTCCCCCTGATATCAAATATCCGAGAGATAGCAATGCTAAATCTGAATGTAAGCTGACAACGTTTATTCTAGGCAACTCTTTCTATTGCGTGCAAGAATTTTCATTTAAGAACATAAAGCTTACTTGTGTTATTAAGCTAAATATTGTTTTCAGTTATGTAAACTCATCTGTAAATCATCAACATGCAGTCACATTTAAATCACAATTCAGTTAATATTCTGCAAACAGCCTTGGTCTACTCCATTACGTCATATCGTACAAAGTTACCAACTGAAGATGTAACTACCTAATAAGAAATCAAGAAGGCTCAGACTATCTACATAATATAAGAACCAAAACATTACCTAAGCTACAGGGATCTACAGTCATCAGCCTCTGCATAAACATTCATTAGCCCCACAAATCCAAGAACAGATTTCACTCATTGTCAGCAAACATGCTTGTCAATGACAACTGAAAAATATAGAAGAGAGGTCACTGCTTATGGAAAGGTGGTCAAAATGCAACGTTTCCTTGATAGCCTATGAAAATCGTTCCAGGAAAGTTACTTTCCATCCAGTAACCAATCAGCTGATGAGTGGATGACGCTACATTTCAAAGACATAGCTACAGTCCACATGTAGAAGTCTTAGAAACTAATGAGATTTGGATATGAGTAAGAGTCATTGAAAACGGGTATGGGTCACAACTTGAAATACGCATAAAAAAGGGACAACATTTAGAGAAACGTTTAAGTGAAAGTTACGTAGAAACACTGCTGATTATTTTAACTATAAGAACAAAATAACATATTATAATTTACATATTCACAAGTAGTCAAGTACAACACATAAAATATAGGGTTTTCGGACTTGGCAGTATACTAAAAATATGCTGCGAAATAGACAGATAAATCGAAAACGGGTGATGTAGAATATTCATGTGTGTTGTAAATTATATCTGATTTACAGATACAGAAGTGCAGATTCTGCAGTATCTATATAGAAAAAGATTCACCTACCAGTAAAGCATCCAGTCATGTATCGTCTCTAAAGAAGAAAATACTGAGTGTGCAGAACTATTTCAGTGTCCAAGGACAAAAGTATTAAAATACACCGGCCGGAGTGCCCGAGCGGTTCTAGGCGCTACAGTCTGGAACCGCGCGACCGCTACGGTCGCAGGTTCGAATCCTGCCTCGGGCATGGATGTGTGTGATGTCCTTAGGTTACTTGGGTTTAAGTAGTTCTAAGTTCTAAGGGACTGATGACCACAGCAGTTAAGTCCTATAGTGCTCAGAGCCATTTTTTATTAAAATACATTGTACGACATAGTATGTGCTAGGTGGATCCCTTCATGTCGTTTCACAGTGAAGCCATTACTTTAGTAGCTTTTAAAAGTTCTTAAATAATTTTTGTCAATAGCTGTTTGGAACAATTTTGGTTGAACAACTGATTATGATTGGAAAGTCTGTAGTTTAGATTTTAGTGAGCTTGAAATGGGATACTGGATAGTTACGTCATACGACAGCTCTCGACGGTGCTGACATGTTAGTCACATTCCAAGAATGTCTGAGATGCAGAAAGAAATCAAACAACGCAATGGATGACTGTACACTATGAAATATTATTCTATTCCCAACGTTAATCATAAAAAAAGCCTAAACTTTATTCAGTTCCAAATTCCACTTCATTAATGCAAGACATTTAACATGCTATGGCAAGTTGTCGAATACATAAATACTCTAATGCTCATAAATTAAGGATAATTGTAGAATGTGGGGCCACACAACGTGGCACTACACAAAACTGGCGCTAATAACATAGGCACTCAGGGAACACACACGACACAGATCTGTAAGTCCACGCTGAGAAAACCGTCCCTAAATACATGTGCTACAAAACGCCACTGTTTCCTGCGCATGTACCCCGACATCAATATGGGATATGATAACCATGCACACGTACACCGGCCGCAGAACGGGTTGGCATATTCTGGATCAGGTGGTCGAGCAGCTGCTGGGGTATAGCCTCCCATTCTTGCACCAGTGCCTGTCGGAGCTCCTGAAGTGTCATAGGGGTTTGAAGCGTGCAGCGATACGTCGACCGAGAACATCCCAGACGTGCTAGATGGGGTTTAGGTCTGGAGAACAGGCAGGCCACTTCATTCGACTGATATCTTCTGTTTCAAGGTACTCCTCCACGATGGCAGATCGGTGAGGCCGTACGTTATCATCCATCAGGAGGAAGGTGGACCCACTGCACCCCTGAAACGGCAGCCATACTGGTGCAAAATGACGTTTCGATAGCCGGCCACAGTGCCCGAGCGGTACTAGGCGCTTCAGTCCGGAACCGCGCGACTGCTACGGTCGCAGGTTCGAATCCTGCCTCGGGCATGGATGTGTGTGATGTCTTTAGGTTAGTTAGGTTGAAGTAGTTCTAAGTTCTAGGGGACTGATGACCTCAGATGTTAAGTCCCATAGTGCTCAGAGCCATTTGAACCATTTTCGACGTTTCGATGCACCTAACCTGTTACAGTTCTTCTGTCAAAGACATGCAGGGGTGTACGTGCACCAATCATAATCCCACCCCACACCATCAAACCACGACCTCCATACAGGTCCCTTTCAAGGACATTGAGGGGTTGGTATCTAGTTCCTGGTTCACGCCAGATGAAAACCCGGTGAGAATCACTGTTCAGACTATGCCTGGACTCGTCCGTGAACATAACCTGAGACAACTGCTCCAATGACCATGTACTGTGTTCTTGACATCAGGCTTTACGGGCTCACCTGTGACTAGGAGTCAGTGGAATGCACCTTGAAGGTCCCCGGGCGAATAAACCATGTCTTTTCAGTCGTCTGTAGACTGTGTGTCTGGAGACAACTGTTCCAGTGGCTGCAGTAAAGTCCCTAGCAAGGCTACCTGCAGTACTCCGTGGCCGTCTGCGGGCACTGATGGTGAGGTACCGGTCTTCTTGTGGTGTTGTACACTGTGGACATCCACTACTGCAGCGCCTGGACACGTTTCCTGTCTGCTGGAATCGTTGCCATAATCTTGATATCACATTTTGTGGCACACGGAGGGCCCGTGCTACGACCTGCTGTGTTTGACCAGCCTCCAGTCGCCCTAGTATTCTACCGCTCGTAACGTCATCAATATGTGTTAAAACTTCCTGGCAGATTAAAACTGTGTGCCGGACCGAGACTCGAACTCGGGACCTTTGCCTTTCGCGGGCAAGTGCTCTACCACTGAGCTACCCAAGCACAACTCACGCCCCGTCCTCACAGCTCCACTTCTGCCAGAGCTGTGAGGACGGGGTGTGAGCATACAAATGTCTAAAAAATGAGATTGACAGGAAGTGCAAAATGGCTAAGTAGGGGTGGCTAGAGGACAAATGTAGAGACTTAGAAGCATATATCATTAGGGGAAAGATACATACTACCTACAGGAAAATTAAAGAGATCTTTTGAGAAAAGAGAACCATCTGTATGAATATCAAGAGCTCAAATGGGAAACCAGTCCTAAGCAAAGAAGGAAAAGCTAAAATGGGGAGGGAGTATGTAGAGGGTCTATACAAGGAAGATGAAATTGAGGGCAATATTACAGAAATTGAAGAGAACGTAGAAAAGACTAAAGTCGAAAAAAAGGCCACGGAAGTAGACGAAATTCCGCTAGAACTACTGATAGGCTTGGGAGGGCCAGCCATGACAAGTCTCTTCCATCTGATGAGCAAGATGTATGACACAGGCGAAATACCGGCAAATTTAAAGAAAGCAGGTGCTGACAGGTGTGAATATCACCGAACTGTTCAAAGAGATTTCGGGACTGCAGCCATCATCTTCAGGTGAGCCATCAAAGACCGAAGAAGACGTTCTTTTTTCTCTTAATGTTATTTTCAAACCTTTACGGAAAAAGGCAAGCCGGCAGCGGCCCATTTATGCCGCTCTTCGGCCATAGAAAAACATACAGTAAACAGGAAGGCAAAAAAACAAACATACATGGAGGATAAAAACAGGGGACATACATATTAAAATAAAGGAAGGCGTTCACGGACGCACTGGTTGTATAAAAAAAGTTGAGCACTACATACAAACGGAGACACAAAGTTGCACACATGAACGTAGGAGCGCTGAAGGAGAGACACTAATGAACTGATAGGAAGAAAAACACTAGCACAATGGCGATGAACCTTGGCGCTCTAAATATTCTGTTTGCACGAAAAAGCCAGGGGCCTACCATAAGGAAGAGTGAAGGGAGGAGGGAGTGGGGGAGGGGGGGAGGATGCCAGTGGGAGAGAAGAAGGGGAGGGGAGCGGGTATAGGGATGGGGTGTGGAAGCCCAGGGAGGAATGAGGAGAGGGAGAGAGAAGGGAGGAAATGAGGAGGGAGGGAAAGGAAAAGAGGCTGCCCTGGAGGAAGAACACAGGAGGAGGAAGGGGAGGATTAAATCTGGTAGGAGGCGTAGACAGAGGGGACAAGGGCACTATCCGGAGGGGAAGTTGGCGGAAGCCACCATGGGCAAGGGTATGGAGTGTGGTAAGATGGAGAGCAGGTGGGATGCGGGTGTACAGGCGCAGCAGCTGACGGGGGTGGGAAAGGATGGGAGAGACAAGCGGGTGAGGGGGATCAAGTTTACGGGAGGTGTAAAGAATCCATATCCGTTCAAGGAAGAGGAGGTGGTGTGGAAAAGGAATTAAGTCGTAGAGGATCCGCGTGGGGGATGGGAGGCGGATGAGATAGGCGAGGCGGAGCGCATGGCGTTCAAGAAGTCGTTCTCCGCTCCGCCTTATATAGCTCGATGACAGATTGCCGCGCAAGCTTCAGAGTCACGGTTACAGAAGGACCAGACCGCCCAGCGGCAGCGCCCTCGCTGGTGAGCTGCAAGGATGAGCTGTCTCCGCCATTGTCGCTCGCAGCAGTCATCGGTGTGTTCTGGCGTCTTCCTCTGGAGCAAACCTTGGAGATGACGGGATTCCACGCATTATCCAGCTGGGGGCCGCTGTCACGGTTCATTAGATTTTCCACAATGTGTATCTCAACAGATTCTTTTATAACTGAATCCCAAAAAGATGTCGCTGTGGCCAAAATTAATGTTTCCTCATACTCCAGTGAGGAATGCAGAAGGCGAGTACAACGTTTATGTTCCGTGCAACGTTCCTGCACTGTGTGTGTTTTTTGCCCTTGTTCGTGTCAGCCTCGCCGCTGGAAGGAGGTTTTGCTTACCAGACTGCGCATCTGGCATAGCCCTTTCACATCTGGCTTCCTCCTCCGGAGGGAGGATCCACCATTCTGTGAAGTTTGTGGCGTGCCGCTTTCAGTTCATCATATTGTGACTACGTGTGTTCTGTATACTGATATTAGGGCAGCCCTTGGTCTCGCTGGAGATCTGCCCACCGTCCTCGCAGATGCCGATACCAGTGTTAACAGAGTGGTGAAATTTTGTGAACTATCAGGACCCATCCCTAATCTGGTGGGGAAGGGCGGCAAACTTAAGTACGTTATAAACTGCTCTGCATGTGGGGACAGCCTTCGGCCCCGCCCATGAGATTTCGTGTTGACTTTTCGTCAGGGCGCTGATGACCGTGATGTCGAGCGCCCCCTCAACCCAGCTCATCATCATCATCATCATCATACCACACTGACAAGGTATTTTGTAAATTCCTGCTTTCCGCAATAACAAATTATCCTTCATTGATCCCAGAAGGTACGAAATCACTTTCACCTGAAAATTTCTAAAGATTCTTGCTATTTTGAAGGAAATATTTCCAACGTCAGGAACAAAAGCTAGGAACTTTTCTGGCCCGTCCTCCTCTTTATCCACTTCCTGGTTTTTGGTTTTATATGAGAACGCACTGTTAATTTGCTGAGTCGAGTATCCATTGTCCCTGAACACCGTCCTTTAGATAAACTATCTGCATCCGACACCATACGGGCTCAGTGTACAAGGGTTTTAAGCGCATACATTGTTTGGGATGGGCGATAGCAACTTGAAGAGCACAAGCATTTTTCAGTGTGAGTGGGCTTACGGTAAACAGAATGCCACTGAAGGGCACAAATAGAAATTAGTGTGAGTGGGCTTACGGTAAACAGAATGTCACTGAAGGGCACAAATAGAAATCAGTGTGAATGGGCCTACGGTAAACAGAATGTCCCAGCGAGCCGTCGTTCTTCTGTCTAACCGAAACATCCAGGAATGAGAGACAACCATCTTTCTTTAATTCCATAGTAAGTCGAATGTTCTCATGTATGGCTTTAAGTCGATGTAAAACTCTATTAACTTATTTTATCCGTGGGGCCACACTACGAAAGTACCATGAAAAATGGTTCAAATGGCTCTGAGCACTATGGGACTCAACATCTGAGGTGAGCAGTCCCCTAGAACTGAGAACTACTTAAACCTAACTAACCTAAGGACATCACACACATCCATGCCCGAGGCAGGATTCGAACCTGCGACCATAGCAGACACGCGGTTCCGGACTGAAGTGCCTAGAACCGCACGGCCACCGCGGCCGGCGAAAGTATCATCCACGTACCTCTAAAAATCAGTTGAGTCAAGAACCACTGATTCAAGTGCACTTTCCTCAAAATCCTCCATAAGAAAGTTAGCTGTCATGGGAGCACAGGGCTGCCCACGCCAACGCCATCAGTCTGTTCAAAATATTCTTGCTTAAACATAAAATGCGTTGAGGAAAGAGCGCGCCGAAGCAAAGCAGTGAGATCCTATTGAAACTGTTTACCAATTAGTGCCAAAGAATCAGCAAGAGACCATTGGTTGGCAAATGCCCACATCATATTCGGAACTTTGCCTATTTTATGAACAGACTGGGGGCTCTCCAACTAAGTTGTTCGGATCTTTTAGTGAACTTTGATGTAGCATCTCTTTTCACAAAGGTACCTCTTGCTGATTCCTTGGCACTACTTGGTAAACAGTTTCAGTCGGATATCACTGCTTTGTTTCGGCACACTCTTTCCTCAAGCTATTTTATGTTCAACCAAGAATATTTTGACAGACTGACGGCGTCGCCATGGGCAGCCCTTGTCTCCCCTGGTGGCTAACTTTTTTATAAAGGATTTTGAAGAAAGAGCACTTGAATCAGCGGTTCTTAAATCAACTATTTTTTGGAGGTACGTGGATGATACTTTCGTAGTGTGGCGAGCGTCAACGCCGAAGACAGCTGATCCTTGCTGTTCCACCAGCGAGGGCGCTGCTACCGAGCGATGTCATCCTTCCGTCACCGTGACTCTAACACATGCGCAGCAATACTATCAGCGCGTTATATAAGGCGGAGCGGAGAACGCCTTCGATCTATTCCATCCCCTACGATCCCCAGTTCGATTACTCCCTCTTCCCGGATGTCCGTGATCAAACTGATACCTCTGTACCTCCCCTCGCACCTGGTTTCCAGTACTTGGACAACATTGCACACACGGAACTCAATGCCCCTATCACTACACAGGATCTCATTGCTTCACTCCGCACAAAACGCAACACTGCTCCTGGTCACGATCGTGTCACCTACCGCCAACTTCGTGAAGCTCCTGTCTCTTTCCTCTCCACCCTGGCCAGGCTCTACAATGTAGTCCTGTCCACCGCCTACTACCCCGACCTGTGGAAAACCTCCCGTATCCTGATGTTCCTTAAACACGGTAAACCGCCGTCCGCCGTCTCCTCCTACCGTCCCATCAGCCTTATCTCGGTCTTCAGCAAGGTCCTGGAATCCATCCTCACCCGACACATCCACCAGCATCTTCGCCAGCACCGCATCCTTCCCGTTACCCAGTGTGGCTTTAGACCGTCCTGCTCTTCCGATGACCTTCTCCTCCACCTCACTCATCTCATTTCCGAACAGCTAAATTCCCGTCGCTCCGCACTCTTCCTCTCCCTGGACCTCGAACGTGCCTATGACTGTGTATGGCATTCCGGTCTCCTCTTCAAGCTCCAAACCTTCGCCCTTCCCATTAACTACGTCCGTCTGATCGGCTCCTTTCTCTCCCACTGTCCTTCCTACGTCACCATCCATAACACGGATTCCCACACCTTTTTTCCCTCCGCCGGTGTGCCCCAAGGCTCCGTCCTCTCCCCCCTTCTGTACCTTTTGAATACGGCGGACATGCCGCCGCCGTCACCCCCCGTCCAACTTCTCCAGTTTACCGATGACACCGCCTTCCTTGCCCTCGCCCCCACCCTGCAGTGTTCCCAACACCTTCTCCAATCCCATCTTGACCGGTTCACTGCTTGGTGCAACCAGTGGTTGCTCAATGTCAATCCCTCCAAAACCCAGGCGATCACTGTAGGCAAAACCACCCCTTCCTTCCGCCTCCTTGATTTCTATCTCACCATCTATGGCCGTCCTATCGCCCTCACCCCCACCCTTAAGTACCTTGGCGTCATACTCGACCGTCGCCTCTCCTGGACCCCCCATCTCCGGACAATCCAAGCCAAGGCATGCTCCCGACTCCGTCTCCTCAAACTCCTTTCTGGCCGTACGTGGGGTCTGGACCCCTCCACCATACTCCACACCTATAAATCCCTCATCTGCCCTATCCTCTGTTACACCCATCCTGCCTGCATCTCCGCCCCCCCCCCACCTTTTACAAATCCCTTCAGATCCTTGAACGCCATGCTCTCCGCCTCGCCTATCGCATCCGTCTCCCCTCACCCACGCGGATCCTGTACAACCTCATTCCGATCCCCCACCTCCTCCTTTTCCTTGAACGGATACGGATCCTGTACACCTCCCGAAAACTCAATCCTCCTCACCCGCTTGAATCCCCCATCCTCTCCCACCCCCGCCCGCTGCCGTGCCTGTATTCCCACATCCCACCCGGTCTCCATCTCTCCACCCTCCTTACCCTCTCCCAAGGTGGCTTCTGCCAGCTCCCTCTCCCTGATGATGCCCTCCTCCCCTTCATCTACCCCTCAAACCAACTTTGATCCTTCCTCCCTCTTCCTGTGTTTGCTCCTTTGGGCACCCTCCCTCCCTTCTCTCCCTCTTCCCTCCTTCCTCCATTTCTCCCCACTCCTCCCCCGGACTTCCCCTCCCACTGTCCCTCTACTCCTCCTCCCATCTCCTCAGCCATTGGCATCTTTGTTTTCCCCTCTCCCCCCCCCCCCCCCACACTTCTTCCCCTCTTGGCAGGTCCCCGGACTCGCACACACTACGTGGACATTCGCGCGCCGGAGATCATCGCCATCAGTGTCTTGTGTGTGCCATCGTGTTTAGTGTTCAGTGTTCACCATCGCACTCCATCGTTCACCTGTGCCATCGACATCTTCAGTGTTAGTGCGTCGTGTCAACAGTTTGTAGTGTGGATTATCGTCGAGTGTGAATGGCTCCGTGTTTGTCTTTATGTGTCTACTGCTTTATTACCCACCGTTATGTAACTTATGTGTATTCTTTCTGTTGTTTATTTGTCTATTCTATGGCTGAAGAGCGGTGTAACATGCTGCTGACAGCCTGCCTGTTTGTACGGGTTTAAAAATAACAATAAAGACAGAAAAAAACGCCTTCGATGACTCATCTGAAAATGAAAGGCAGGTGTCCAGTTGAAATATCGTGGAGTGAAGTTTACGACGACCGGCTGGACGCCCGAAATCTCCTCTGACATTTAACTCCCCGTAAGTCACCGTTGCAGAATACTAACAAGAGTTTTTTTACAGAAGAATGGAAAAACTGGTAGAAGCCGATCTCGTGGAAGATCCGTTTGGATTCACGAGAAATGTAGGAACACGTGAGGAATACTGACACTACGACTTCTTTTATAAGATAGATTGAGGAAAGGTAAATCTACGTTTATAGCATTTGTAAACTTGCAGAAAGCATTTTGCACTGTTGAGTGGAATACAATCTTTGAAATTCTGAGGGAGGCAGGGGTAAAATACAGGGAGCGAAAGGATGTTTACTATTGGTACAGAAACCAGATGGTAGTTATAAGGGTCTAGGGGCATAAAAGGAAAGCAGTTGCTGAGAAGGGAGTGAGACATGGTTGTAGCCTATCCCTGATGTTATTAAATCTGTTCATTGAGCGAGCAGTAAAGGAAGCAAAAGAAAAATTTGGAGTAGGAATTAAAGCCCAGGGAGAAGAAATAAAGCCTTAAGTTTTGCTGATGACACTGTAATTCTGTCACAGACAGGAAAGGCCTTGGAAGAACAGCTGAATGGAAGGGACAGTTTCTTGGAAGGAATATATAAGATGAACATCAACAAAAGCAAAACAAGAATAATGGAATGTAATCGAATTAAACCAGGTGATGAGAGGAAATTAGATTAGGAAACGAGACACTTAAAGTTGTAGATGAGTTCTGTTATTTGGGCAGAAAAATAACTGATGATGGCAGAAGTAGAGAGTTGAACATACGATTATGCAGCCAACTGGTTGCAAATTACTGTTTGGTACACTATGTGATCAAAAGAATCCGGACGCATGGCTGAAAATGACTTTTACGTTCGTGGCGCTCTCTATCGGTAATTCTGGAATTCAACATGGTGTTGGCCCACCATTAGCCTTGATGACAGCATCCACTCTCGCAGGCATACGTTCAATCAGGTGCTGGAAGGTTTTTTGGGGAATGGCAGCACATTCTTCACGGAGTGCTGCACCGAGGAGAGGTATCGATGTTGCTCGCTGAGGCCTGGCACGAAGTCGGCATTCCAAAACATCTCAAAGGTGTTCTATAGGATTCAGGTCAGGACTCTGTGCAGGCCAGTCCATTACAGGGATGTTATTGTCGCGTAACAACTCCACCACAGGCCGTGTATTATGAACAGGTGCTCGATCGTGTTGAAAGATGCTATAGCCATCCCCGAATTGCTCTTCAACAGCGGGAAGCAAGAAGGTGCTTAAAACATCAATGTAGGCCTGTGCTGTGATAGTGCCACGCAAAACAACAAGGGGTGCAGGCCCCCTCCATCAAAAACACGACCACACCATAAAACCACCACCTCCGGATTTTACTGTTGGCACTACACACGCTGACAGATGACGTTCACCTGGCATTCGCCATACCCACACCCCGCCATCGGATCGCCACATTGTGCTCCATGATTCGTCACTCCACATAATGTTTTTCCACTGTTCAATCGTCCAGTGTTTACGCTCCTTACACCAAGTGAGGCGTGATACGTGGCTTATGAGTTGCCGCTCGATCATGAAATTCAAGTTTTCTCATCACCTCCCGCCAAACTGTCATAGTACTTGCAGTGGATCCTGATGCAGTTTGGAATTCCTGTGTGATGGTCTGGATACTTGTTACCTATTACACATTAAAGTCTAAAGTGTAGTGGGTTCCATGAGTATGGATTTCTTGATAAAGGGCATTAATAAACATGATTCTATTATTGTTTTATGAAAGTAATAATTATGGATTTAGTATTTTTTGTTTTAAAAGACACTTGTATTAAAGACATCCTGTTAGGTCTTTGACTATCAGAAACTACTGTATGTCAAGGTAGTTAAAAGTTGGAAGCTGCTTTTGATAAGATTTTGTTGCATAATTCAGTTTTTAGTAGCTTTGTTCTTTGTCTTTCTTGTATTAACTTGCATTTATTACACAGTACTAGTTATGCTATTTATAGTAGGAGTCACTGTTGTGTAAATTGATGAACAAATTTGATCTTGTATTGTACACTACATCTGTGGACTCCATGAGTAATTATTTTGGGTCCAACTCCCTCCTTCCATTACACTTTGGTAACAACGAGAGCTCGTTTGATTGAGGTGTAATTATTGTAGTTACGGTAACATTTGTTCCTTGTACTATTGGTCGTTGAAGACTGATCTGCCATTGGCGCGATGGGTAGCAGCGTGGTCTAGGGCGCCTTGTCACGGTTCACGCGGCTCCCCCCGTCGATGGTTCGAGTCCTCCCTCGGGAACGCGTGTGTGGGTTGTCCATAGCGTAAGTTAGTTTCAGTTAGATTAAGTAGTGTGTCAGCCTAAGGACCGATGACCTCAACAGTTTGGTCCCAAATGAACTTACCGCAAATTTCAAATTTCAATTTTATTTGCCATTGTTATTTCAGTATGTTTGGGTATCCGACTTGTCTCCTGCGGGATGACCTGATCCATGTGTTGCAAAGGAGGAGTATTAAATTCGAAGGTACTGTTCAGGAACTGCTGGAAACATTAGGTCAGAATAGCCATATGCCTCTCTTACGGAAGTGGCGCGAAAGGTTCTTGAAACCTTGCTTGCTATACTACCTAACCTGCTACACGAAATACTCCTGGAGTGTGAAAAACAGAAATTGACACCAGTTGAGCAAATAGTGAATTTGTTCTTTGACGCTTTAATTTCAGTGCAAGGGCAGGAATATCAAATTAGCGATGTTCATGCGTTAATAATTATGGCGATTAAGGTGCAAGATAGCTTGCGCGGCGAATTATTGCGCGCCATAGAAGAAAATATTTGGTAACAATTCCGCGAGAAAATTGTTAGGCTAATCTCACCTATTGTCTTAGAAGAATTAATTTCCAAGTTTTACAAACGTGAACAAGGCCTTCACGAATCATTCGTAGAATATGTGGAACGGTTTAGAAGTGTGATAACCTTTGCTTTACACTATACGGAGGAGCAGCTGGTAACGCATATTTTAGTAGGATTGAACACCGAAACGACTCAACGTGCAGTATTCTGTGGAATTCCGAAAAGCTTGGCACAATTATAAGAAATTTTAAGACGGGCACAGGCCATTGTAATTGCTGATGCCCGGATGGAGGCACAGGGTAGATACGAAACACCGAGTGGGAATAGGGACATACACGTGAAACGGAGCGGCGGGATAACACATGGAAGGTCTGACCAGAATAATCGACACCCGCAACAGTTGAGTCAAAAAGTGCATAAGGTCGTCTGCTGGGGCTGTGGTAAGCGAGGACACATAAAGGGTATGTCTGTAGAGACATAAAGGCAGAAGCAAGCGTTATGACAGTCAATTAACGGTCAGGGAAAGATTATGAGTGCGATTCGCGAAAAGGCGTGTCCGCGGTTGCAGTTTATACGTGCCGCTCTTAACAGGCAACCTGTGTGCAGATTGTTAAACTTAGGTAGTTTCATTTTGGAGCTTAATTGTGATTGGTTTGGTGAATATAAGTATAAACGTAAATGGCGAAGATTGTTGCCACAATCCGGAGAGCACTGGATGGCAAATAAAAGAAATTTGAGATTGAAAAGTTGTGTTCAGATTAAAGTCAATGTTGGGTTATTTGCCAGGAAGGTGGATATAGTGATAGAAAATCTAGCAGACAGTTGTATATTTGGAGCCGACTGGATTGCTAATGCAGGACTAATTCCCGATTTGTCTAGTGGCCAGTTTTATCTTAAATTAGTCCCAAAACAATATTTTCCTTTTTCCCACTTGAACAGGAGGCCACCATGTTTGCGAAAGGTGTGACACAGTAGGGTGAAAGAGGTGGTCGAGGTAAGGCTGCACCATTTTAAAAACAATTGACTCACTTGTATGAGGCATTAATAGAGCAAATCAAAGGAGTGTACGCCGAGTGTTCGGATGTTCTCAAGATAAATTAGGGGTTACCGTGTTACTAGAGTACCATATTGAATTATCGGGTCAATTAATGGTAAAGAAGTTACCTTACACATTATCTCCAGCGAGGATGAAGATTTTAAGGGAGCAAGTGGACGTTACAGAAGGGTGTTATTCGATCCTTAAAATCATTTTACGCTGTACCTATGTTTTTGGTGCCGAAACCCAGTGTCGAACAACGGCCTTTGGTTGACTACCGGGAACCTGATAAAAGGGTGAGTACCTCCTGACTTGCATTCGGCATTTAGATGGTTTAAGGGAGCTCATGTATTCACCACGCTCGACATTAACAAGGCCTACACTGAGGTGACAAAAGTCATGAGATACCTCCTAATATCGTGTCGGACCTCCTTCTGCCGGCGTAGGGCAACAACTCAACGTGACAAGGACTCAACAAGTCGTTGAAAGCCCCCAGCAAAATTACTGAGCCATACTGCCGCCATAGCTGTCCATAACTGTAAATGTGTTAAAGATGTAGGAGTCTGTGTACGAGCTGTCCTCTAGATTATCTACCATAGATATTTGATGGGATTCATGTCTGGTGAACTGGGTGGCCAAATCAGTCACTCGAACTGTCCAAAATGTTCATCAAACCAATCGCGAACAATTGTGGCCCGATGACATGGCGCATTGGGATCCATAAAAATTTCGTCATTGTTTGGGAACATGGAGCACATGAATGGCTGCAAATGGTCTCAAAGTAGCCGAACGTAAACATTTCCTGCCAATGATCGGTTCAGTTTGACCACAGCATCCAGTTTATTCCCTATAAACACAGCCCACGCCATTGTGGAACCACCACCAGCTTGCACAGTGCCTTGTTGACAACTGAGGTCCATGCCTTCGTGACGTCTGCGTCACACTCAAACCCTGCCATCAGTTCATACCAACTGAAATCTGGACTCATGTAACTAGACCACGGTTTTCCAGTCATCTAGGGTCCAACCGATATGGTCACGAGCCTAGGAGAGGCGCTGCAGGCAATGTCGTGCTCTTAACAGAGGCACTAGCGTCTGTCATCTGCTGCCATAGCCCATTAACGCCACATTTCGCCGCACTGTCCTAAAGGATATAATGGTCGTACGATCCACTCTGATTCTGCGATTATTGCACGCAGTGTTGCTTGTATATTAACACTGACAACTCTACTCAAATTCCACTGCTCTCGATCGTAAAGTGAAGGCCGTCGGCCACTGCGTTGTCGGTGGTGAGAGGTAATGCCTGAAATCTGGTATTCTCGGCACGCTCTTGACACTGTGGATCTCCGAATATTGAATTCCTTAACGATTTCCGAAATTGAATGTCCCATGTATCTAGCTCCAGCTGCCATTCCGCCATAGATAATTCCCATCGTGTGGCCTTAATCACTTTGGAAACCTTTCCACATGAATCACCTGAGTACAAATGACGGCTCCATCAATGAACTGACCTTTCATACCTTGTATACGCGATACTACCGCCATCATGAAGCTTCCAAGCCAGTAACAGCTTATGTTATGGACTGGAACTTATTTGAGTTCAGTTGAGTCCCATCCATGCTAGCGACATGTGCGGCTGTACTTTACCAGTTAATGGACTTGGTATTTTCGGATATCGAGCTTGAATACGTGTTCTATTATCTGGATGATCTTGTCAGTTAGTCGTTCCATAAATGTGCATATTCAACATCTAGGTGAAGTATTTGAACATTTAAGAACGGCTCGGTTAACGATCAGTCCTATAAAGGTAGTATCTGCTGAATCGTCTGTGAAGTTATTGGAACATATTGCAAAGGGAGAAGGTTTAGGGACTGATCCGGGAAGGATACGAGCAATAGAGATATTCCGAACACCACGCAGTGTATAGGAAGTAGCTCCATTCTTTGAGATAATATACTTAAGAAATTCATTGGCGGATTTTCTGAAAAGCCACTCCATTGAATGAGCTTCATAAAAAGTGGTGTAAATGTTACTATTGGCTTTCTCAGCAGGCAGCCATCGCTAGTTTGTAGGGAGGCTTAAAAGCTTCACTGGAGCTGCTGATGCGCGATTTTAATTTAGAGTTTATATTATGCAATACCCCAGCCACTTTCGCCAAGTCGCCGCGAGCGGCCGTGGAGAAAGAAGGGGCCGGATTCTATGGGGCGAGCCCCCGGGTGCAGTCATTCTGCAGGCACACAACGGGAAGCCGGGCCGACGTCTTCACCTCGCTCAAGAAGGGACATGTTGTGAAGGGCCCGTCTCACAACGAGAAGCGAACCGAAAGCTGATGGACACCTGCAGCCATTAGGACGGAACGCCAAGAATGTACGCGCGAAAGCATCTGAGTTCTTCAGGCCTGGCGGCAGTCATTTTACCTGCCACAGAAAACAGGGATGTGCTGACAATTCCAGCACCCCACGGGCACTGGGAGGAGCGTGCAAAAAGCGCGGGGAATCGGCGCAGGGAGGCGTGTAAAAGAAACCAGCATTTTCAAGAAGATATTTTCCTCAATAGTGTGAATATTGCTCGTAAATCACGGACGCTGGCCGATTTTGAGGCGGAGCCCAAGCATGAATCTGTCCAAGGCTCACACAAAGAGAGCAGTTATAAAGAAGTGTTGTGTAGCTGCTCTCCCAACAGCTTCAGAATGCAGGAAAACATCTTAAGAATGTGAAATTGTGAGTGATGCCAATTCGTGAGGCACACGCCAGCCCACGACAGATAGAAAATGTCCACCCTGCATGGAGTGGCGTGGCAATGAAACAGCGATCTGTCATTGGGCTACATTGAAAATTTCGTCCACCAATGACAACGCCAAAAGGAATAATGTTTCGAAGACCTAGTAGATAGTGTCGTAAGTTCCATGCGGCTTTTCGCGGATGATGCTGTAGCATACCGAGGAGTTGGAGCATTAGAAAATTGCAGCGAAATGCAGGAAGATCTGCAGCGGATAGGCACTTGGCGCGGGGAGTGGCAACTGACCCTTAACATAGACAAATGTAATGTATTACGAATACATAGAAAGAAGGATCCTTTATTATATGATTATATGATATCGGAACAAACGCTGGTAGCAGTTACTTCTGTAAAATATCTAGGAAGTATGCGTACGGAACGATTTGAAGTGGAATGATCATACAAAATTAATTGTTGGTAAGGCGGTTGCCAGGTTGAGATTCATTGGGAGAGTCCTCAGAAAATGTAGTCCATCAACAAAGGAGGTGGCTTACAAAACACTCGTTCGACCTATACTTCAGTATTGCTCATCAGTGTGGGATCCGTACCAGGTCGGGTTGACAGAGGAGATAGAGAAGATCGAAAGAAGAGCGGCGCGTTCCGTCACAGGGTTATTTGGTAAGCGTGATAGCGTTACGGAGATGTTTAACAAACTCAAGTGGCAGACTCTGCAAGAGAGGCGCTCTGCATCGCGGTGTAGCTTGCTCGCCAGGTTTCGAGAGGGTGCATTTCTGGATGAGGTATCGAATATATTGCTTCCCCCTACTTATACCTCCCGAGGAGATCACGAATGTAAAATTAGACAGATTCGAGTGCGCACGGAGGCTTTCCGGCAGTCGTTCTTCCCGCGAACCACACGCGACTGGAACAGGAAAGAGAGGTAGTGACAGTGACACGTAAAGTGCCCTCCACCACACACCGGTGCGTGGCTTGCGGAGTATAAATGTAGCTGTAGATATAGAAGTGTAATGTTTATTTGTGTGTGACTAAAAACAACTTTTTCTTTAAATTTCATCAACAAAAACTTTAATATGTGTGATCTTAGGCTTTCCCCGCGAGTTAACTGTTTGTACTGTTCTCGACTTTTAATACAGTTTCTTACTAATTGGCACTTGGAATATTTATGGTTCAGCCAATCAGATTTACGTGACCACAGAAAAACGCAGAGAATAGAGTATTTCTTGTTGAAAGCAGACTGCAGAAAGTTATTCTTCAGCCGGGTAGACGTCGCTTCGGCAGCGAGAGGCTCTCATCCGGCAGACATGAATTTCGACGCAAGTTGATGGTACAGAACCAGCCACCACTTCAGATTGTGGGTAGAGTGAGATCCAACTGCGAGGCGAACTGTAAGGAAATTCGAGTCAGTTTTAACGATGTTCAGTAACTTCTGTCTTCACTTTGAAGACTTGCTTGTAGTTGGAGGTTCAACACGCTTGCAACTCCAGCAACAGACGCAGAGGCATACCTTTCTGCAGAATTTCCTAAATTCTTGCACTAACCTTTGGCAATCACGATACAACTTAAACGAATGTAAATGTTTTATCCAGATACACGTTCATTTGAATCACATCTCAGATCGTATGTCCAGGTTCACCAAGGAATTAACTTGTTACTGACAATGATTGTTCGAGTAGTAAGAAGCGGGTAGCGATTCATTTGTCACATATACAGGGACATTTTAATATATCCAATTAAAGATTCGCATTTTTAAACCACAGACACCAATAAATCTAAAACCGACAGTTCACAGTTCAGTGAAACTGCACAGGATACGATAACTTGTGAGCTTCTGAGCCCACAGCCAGACAATTGTAACTTTTTTAAGAAACTTCATGCTTTGAAGAATGGTTTGCTTTTGCTATCTCAATAATCATTAAATGAATGAACAATAAATTATTTTAAGTTACTGGCACGTAACCATTTTGTGTGTTCATTTCAGTAAGATGAGGTTGGTATGTATCCATACTTGTCCAGCTGATGAACATAGTCGAACTTTTGGAGGAAACTTTACTTGTTTTTGGAGTACTTTACGTGTTTTGTATTAGGAAGGCATTGAATTATAGTGTGTATGTGAGATTTGGTCAGATTATTGTAGTTCCGTGGGCTTTATTCAAACGTTAGGAGAGCTTAAGTTTAGGGTCTGTGTCAGGGCATGACGAAATTTACAAGGGTACGAGCTAGAATTTTATTGAGAATGATCGAGGCAGAGAGAGAGAACTTACACTTAATTCGGAAAGGGTAGACAGTGGTTCAGACAGGGAGCTGCAGCAGGAGGATATTCAGCACGTAAATTTTAGTGAGCCGTGGGGAGAAGAAGCGCAAAACGAAACAAATGTGGTAATCGAGTTAAATCTGGCACAGGTCAAAGAAGATACGTCAAAGGTAGAGGTTAGATGAGAAGACCATACAGGAATTTCACATGTAGCGGGAACTTGTGAAATAACAGGCCGCGAAAGCGCAGGACAGAGTGAGGCCACTCGTGAGCCCACACCTCAACTATCTTCAGCATTCGATTTCCGGAGTTTTCTCATTCAATAGTTCAAGAAAAGAGGGGAAATATTAAAGTAAAGTGAAAATAAAGTGGCGCATATTTCAAGAAAGTGGAAAAACGATCTAAGAAAAGCAAAAACAAAATGACGCTCAGTATAAGAAACTGGATGAACGACTCTGTCACAGCAGTAAATAAGATGAACGACTCGGTCACAGCAGAAATAAGAATCTAGACGATCATGCAAAGAAATGCGAAGAACAAATTCCAACGTTAGGCAAGAATATTGGTAGGCAGGTTACTGAGGTAAAGAAACAGCCCACGAAGAAGGCCGATGCGCAGGCATAAGATTTTAGTATGAAAGTAGACACGTCGACGCAGAATACAAAGTAACTACAGATGGATTGCAAATAGATATTGATACCAGGACAAAGAATACTGAAACCATGAAGTCATGGAAGGAGAAATACTGAAGCTCACAGACTAACATACTAGGAAAAATAATAGACCAAATCAAAGTATTAACCACCGACATTGCGCAGTTGTCAACGGGCAATGAAGCCACATTACATAGGACAACACCAGACCAGCAGGCATAGTAAGAGCAAAGAAGGTAGACACAGTTTATGGATACACAAGCCCACATTAACTGGAAGAACATGAAAACGTTGGATAGGCTAATGAACGAGAAGGAGAGTAGCAGAAGTTCTAGCAGCAATGGAAGAGAGAATCTGACGAGCGAAAGCGAAGAAGAAAATAATCAGTAGGAAGAAGAACTAAGATGACAGATAGCCAAGTTATGTCGCAGGGGGT
Organism: Schistocerca cancellata; assembly: GCF_023864275.1. NCBI lineage: Eukaryota > Metazoa > Arthropoda > Insecta > Orthoptera > Acrididae > Schistocerca > Schistocerca cancellata. The sequence continues at coordinate 377,093,448 of NC_064629.1, read as the reverse complement.
AATCAGCACTACAACTGTCGAAACCGTCATGCGATGTTGATGAAGAAGAACTCAGAAAAGTCTGTATCAGTGCAAAGATATTCATTGATTCCAGATGCATCGAAATGCTTACACCCGAAGATGCGGATTTAGCATTTCCGAGAGGCTTTACCCAGATCATAGCCACATGTTCCAAAGATTAATTTTGTATGAGCACACTTTAGAGAAGAGGCAGCAGCGAGAAAACGAGTGACCCCAGCAGAGTGTAAGACATACGAAGAATTGAAATGCGCTTTCCTCGATGAATAATGGGCGGAGACAAAATAATATCAAGTAAAACTGGTGATACTGATGATGAAAAAATTTGCAGATTCGAGATGGCAGTGTTCTATACAGTTTTTCAAGGAGATGATCTACAGAAACTAATTCTTACACGCACTTTATGAGCGAGCAGAACTAGTACGTTTATGTTTGACGAAATTTCCACGTCAAATAAGGACAGAAATTACAGTCGCCGGTAGGAACCTGCATGATATTCGTGGACTCCAGCATTTATTGCAAACGTTAGGTTACACAGAAGCAAGGGAACCTGTGCACTTTATTTAGACAAACTCCCCACTGGAAAATCTGCAAGCAAATAATCAAAACTGGAGAGCGAAACACCCACAACCAGAAACTGGAAATGGATGAGGTGAACTCAGACGATGGGGACGACAATATTGGGCAGATGGTAGGAGAAATAACTGGAAATGTGACGATCAGTAAAATGATAGAGTCGAAATTGTAGAAGTTCGCACACTTTACTCAAAACAACCAGGGGAATTAAGCATAATGGAACGAACCTATAAGCTGACTAGCAATGGTTGCTCCAGCATCACAGTTAGTTGCAGCCAGTCTAATTGGAACAAAATTTATAAATTTCAACGCTTTTAAGGAAATTTTGGCAGCAAGAATTGAGATATTTGATAACAGGCCAGAGGACATCGCATATCCGATCATAAGTGTGGACTTTGGAGAAAAAGACGTGCAATACATTCTTGATTCAGGTAGCCAAGTGTTGGTGTCGGACAAGAAACTCTATGAGCTACGTCATAGGGTGAAGAGGTGGCCGTTATCTGAAATGAAGGCTAGCAGACTATGAGGTGCAGTGAACAGGTAATGTGCAGAGGCTAAGCCGCAAGTCTGAGAAGAGTCTAAGCGCCAGTCACATGCATTAAGTGCAAATTTTTGATTCTGAAGAATTTGATGGTGAGAGCCATGTTGGAACTCTGTTTTCTAAAACGTTACCATGTCATGCTACATTTTGAGGAAAGATTTGGACTGGTGACTTTGAAGGACGACAAGGTGAAATAAAAATTCGTAGATAACATAGGAACATGGCCAGAAGGAAGTTATTTGTTAGGTCTGGTTGTCACGGTAAAAGAAGAGGAAACAAAGTTAGCGAAAGAAAAGAACACGTGGAAGAAGTAAGCGAAGCTAGGCATGAACTAACATGAGACTGTGAGGACGGAATATATGACCACAACTTCGAACGGAGTAAGTAATGAAGTAGGTGATTTAGAAGATGATGAAGACGACAAAGGATGAGTAGATGTGTGGACGAGCAGATCTGAAAAGGAAGAGACCAAATACGTAGGATGAAACGTAACTGTGGTATCCACCACTACTATTAAATCTCCGCATCGAGCAGCGGCACACTATGTACGTGCGGCCGAGAAACTCATCGTTCTCCAACTTCTCCGTGAGCGGTCCGCTGATAGCATCGCAGGTCGCGTTCGTGCGTGCGAGCTTCAAAGCACAGCGATTGGTCATCCATAACGCTCAGCGGATGGTCGCCCACAATATTAATTATGGAGCGTTATTTAACGCCGCTGCTGATGCCCACAAGCCAGCTCTCATCGTGCTATGTTCTACTTCAAAATTATGAAGTGCTACGATGCAGTGGACCTGCTGTTCGATGTTGATTTGGCTCCGCTCTGGACTTACAATCCGAATGCTGTACTGTAACCTGGACTTCAACGTTCACTAGGCTTAGTATGTCAACTGGCTGTGATTTCCGCCGGAACTCTTCATTTCACTGGCACTTCCTGGAAGTTAGTATAACCTCTATCAATTTATATAATTTCCGTAAAGTTTTCATCTACAACTTGGCACTTGGTAAAAGAATTATTTTTTATCAGTGTTTTGTCAATAAACCGTAGAAGTATTGTGTTTGCCCGGTTATAATACAATGAAAATGGCGACGAGCCAGCAACCATCTACATTGTAAGCTCTACTCACGCAACTTATTCATCAGCAGGACGAGAACCAGAAGCTACTACTGAACACCCTGGAACCACTTCGTCAAGGCTTATTGCAGATGCAGGAAACTCAGCAAGTGCCCTCTTTTCCTTCCTTTGATGTGGCTTTAGAGCATTGGGAAGCCTACGAATCAAGATTACTGAAGCATTTCCACGCATTCAACGTAACTGACGTCAGCCTCATGAAATCTTTGTTTTTATGTTGGTCAAAACCTGAGTTTTACCGGCTCCTGTGCAAATTAGCTTCCTTATCTAAGCCTTCAGAGATCACTTTATCAAATATTCGTTCGTTGCTGACTAAATATTACCAGTGGCATACCCATGTTACTTCCTCCCAGGTAGCATTTTACCAATGCAAGAAACAGCCAAAACAGACTCATAGAGAATGTGCCGCAGAGTTGTAAGGTTTAGGGCGAAAATGTCATTTTGGTACCCCTAAAAGTAAGGAGTCCTATGCAGAAGAAACGTTCAGGGACACCATCATTCGCGGTGCTCCCGGCAAGGATTTCTAGCACGAGGCACTTTAACTCGAAGACCCGTCATTAGACAAAGTTTTGGACTTAGCACAAAGCTTCGAAGTAACCCGAGTAGGAAGCAAGAAACTAGAGCCGACACAGCAGCTGTTAACGTAAACACATCTGAGCCAGCAGTCAATGGCCGCACTAGTCCGATTTGGACGCAGGAACAGTACAGTCTGGGCGCCGCAGCATTAACCAGCAACGTCCTCCACCCAGCTCGAGCCGATCAAACCGGTCTTGGGTACCGAAACTGTAGCCGTCTTCTGCTGATTGTTTGGTAAAAAAAAAAGAAAAAATCAACGTTAAGAGTACCCTGACAGATGGGCCTATTGCCAACACCGTTCTTCGAACGCCTATTTAACTTCTGTATGTCGTAAGTCCCAGCAGGCAAGACATCCTCCTGCCCAACAAATGGAGGTTAATCTGGTAGCCATCGTAGACCATCGGAAGACCTCCAATAAGCTGTTCGTAGAAATGCGGATTGCAGAGAAAAGAGTTCAGTTACAAGTAGATACCGGCGCAGCTGTGAGCATTCTGAATTACAGTATCTATTTGAAACTTGGAGCTCCTCCCTTGCAAGAAACAAAGTGACGTCTAATGGGGTATAATAAACATGCCATTCCAGTACACTGTCAAATCGGACTGTCAACGACATATGATAACGCCACCCTCCACATTACCTGCTTAAACGTTAATAGTGATTCCGCTGAGAAATTGTTTGGACTGGTCTCTTATCAGAAATTTGGATTTTCAGTAGGCGATTCTGCGAATTAGGTATCCGAAGATGTTCCGTACTCGGACCTAAAGACACTTTGCCATGATTATGAGCACCTGTTCACCCCATAACTCGGCACCGAAAAGGATTTTGAGGCGCAAATTGCACTGAAACATAATGCACGGCCTCGCTACTTTCGAGCCCACGCCGTTCCGTTAGCTCTCAGAGACCAGTTAAAGGAAGAATTGGATCGCCTAACTGCAACTGGAGTTCTAGAATCTATTCCTTCTAGCCAATGGGCTACGCCATTAGTCATAGTGCGAAAGCCATCTAGGAAGATCCGCCTGTGAGGCGATTTTAAAATAACAACGCCCAATCAGAGATTGAGACGTATCCTATTCCTAAGCCGGGAGAATTACTGTCAAAATTAAAAGTTGGAAACTTCTCTAAAATAGACCTAGCGGATGCAAACTTCTCTAAAATAGACCTAGCGGATCCATACCTACAACTTCCCCTTGATGCAGAATCTCAACAATTTCTTATACTTAACACGCCGCACGGGCTTAATGTTTGGTATAGCAAGTGCCCCCAACATTTTTCAACGGTTTTTGGAACAATCAATACTCAAAGTGGATGGATGTGTTATCTGTTTAGACGACGTCATTGTAATAGGAGAACCACGGAGGAACACCATCGTAATCTGAAATCTTTATTCAGCGTCTTAAGGGAGGCTGGCCTAAAATTCAGAAAAGAGAAATGTTGTTTTTTCCAGCCGGAGATTGAGTACGACGACCACATCATTTCCAGCTCAGGCATTCGTCCACTGGATTAACACGTTGAAGCCATAATCAGACTTCCCAGACCAACAACGCTTAAGCAGCTTCGTTCCTTTCTGTGGAAGATATCGTATTACCGAAAAGTTCTTACCCGCGGCAGCAATAGAAACCGCTCCCTTGTCCAATTTATGCAAAAAAGGGGTGCCTTTCTAGTGGACACCAGCTTGCGAGAGTCCCTTCCCACAGGTTGGAATCCCAGTTGTTGGCAGCCCCTGTGCCTCGCACGTTTCGAGCCAACAAAGCAGATAGTTATTGCAACTGACGCATCTGATTCAGGTGTTGGAGGGGTCCTGCCACACAATTAGGCGGATGGCTCTGAGCACCCTGTCGTCTATGCATCGAAAACATTGACTGAAAAGCAACGCAGGTACTGCCAAACAGGAAAAGAAGCGCTAGCTATCATATCCGCGTTAATGAAATTCCACTTTCTTTTTTATGGCATAAAGTTTCACCTTGTCACAGAACATAAACCGCTGATCTCATTCAGTCCAGCAGCATAGATTCCAGACCAGACTGCTCACCGCCTCCAGTGCTGGGCTTTGTTTTTAGCGCGCTACCAGTATGAGCAACACGAATGAGCATGCCAACGCTGATGTCCTCTCCTGCCTTCCATGGAGACCCGATCCAGAATTCGACGAAGAAGAACACATCGATGAAACTGCAGAAGCCGCAGTAGATTCTTTTCCCCATACCAGCTCGGGGTCGCAGACGCAACCGGTAACGACGAGGTACTCCAACAAGTCAGGAGTCACATACTTCGTGGATGACCCGAACGACAACCTCCCAAGGCCCGCGGCATTCCGTCAGTTCTTTAATGCCTGCCATCAGTGCATGTTGATCGACGGAGTAATTCTACTCGTTTCCGACGAGCGACACCCCCGAGTAATCATTCATTCCTTATTCTTTACGACAGCACGTACTGCAACTATTGCACCAAGGTCGCTGGGGGTATTCCAAACTAAACTGGCTCGCAGGTTCACTTACTGGCCGGGAATGAACCAGGAGATCGAAATCGAACGACTCACCAGAAAGTGTCCATCCTGCCAAAGCCAGCAGGCAGCCCCATGACATTCGTTTGCTTCTTGGCCACCATGTGCTCGCCCTTGGGAGCGAGCACACATTGGTTTTGGCGGACAAGAGTTCAACGGCATGTTTGTGATAGTGTTTGATGCTTACTCCAGATTTCCTTACACCATCCGATGCAATGCGACGTCAACCGCCAACACCATCACAGCCTTAGAAAAAAAAATTGCAGTTAAAGGTCCGCCGGAAGTGCTCGTAACTGACAACAGTCCACAATTCCATAGCGAGGAGTTTCATATTTTCTGTGCCCAGCATGGCATTCGCCACATTCCAACGGCCATCTTCCATCCACAATCTAATAGAGAAGCCAAGAGGATGGTCCACAATTTCAAAATTCAGATGAAGAAATATCTACAGGATCACTCCAGCGTTGCGACGCTAACTTATTTTTTGAGCAGTTACAGGTCTACACCCATCGGAGACAAAAGTCCAGAGGATTCTCCATGGACGGCAGCCCCCGATCCTCTTGAGACCGCTCATGCTGACGCCATGGCGAGCACTACCACTGTCTGCTTCCAAGTTCCCCGTGGGACCTTGGTATGGGCGAAAGGATTTGGACGGCAACCAGCCTGGATTCCGGGAACAATTGTCCAGTATCAGGGACAGAAGGTCTTCAGGGTGCAGCTTCCGGACCGGGAGATTCTGCGACGTGCCAATTAACTCCGTCTCTGACCAGTTTCCCAACACTTTTTCCACCCCTCTCTCCGTATCATCGTTACCAGTCCCCTAGTAACCATCCTACCCCATGCCACCGAGCCAGTGCAACACAAGACTTATACACGCCTTCTGCGAACAGCCAGTTGACCAACACCACCCAAATAAGAGTGACTTACCCTAGACGTCGACCAGCCCCAGAGGCTGCCCTTCCCAGACTATGAGGTGTCGCCTGGTCACTAGCCACCAGTAATTCCAGATGAAGATGAAGACATGCCGCTGGCTCCTCCTGCTCCATCGGCTCCGCTGCCAAGGTCCACACCATATAACCTTTGCCACAGGCAAGGGCGTTATCGTCTGTACGCTCCTGTACCCTGAGTCATCAACGACGCTGAGGACTCGGAAGAGAACCCCACGGATGTGGCGTTCATTCGCAGCAGTTGCTTCTCCGCTTCCCCAAGCGAGAAGGGGTGTGGTATCCACCACTATTAAATCTCCGCACCGAGCAGTGGCGCGCTATTTATGCGCGGCCGAGAAACTCATCGTTGGCCGCACTTCTCCAAGCGCGGCCCGCTGCTTGAATCGCAAGCCACGTTCGCGCGTCCCCTTAAAACCACAGTGATTGGCCACTCATAACACTCAGCGATTGGCCGCCCAGAATATACAGCGACCCCAGCCGTCGTCTACATTAACTATGGAGCGTTATTTAACGCGGCAACTGACGTCTATAAGCCAGTTCTCACCGTGCTATGTTCTACTCCACAAGTAGGAAGAGCTATGCTGCGATGTACCTGCTGTTCGATGTAGATTTGGCTGCGCTCTGAATCCGAATGGTATTCTGGAAGTTGGGCTTCAATGTTCACTAGGCTTAGCATGTCAACAGACATGTGATTTCCGCCGGAATTCTGGATTTCATTGGCACTTCATGGACATTGGTATCACCACCATCAATTTATATAATTTCCATAAAATGTTCATCTACAACTTGGTGATTCGTAACAGACGTATTTTGTATCAGTGTTGTGTCAATAAACTGTAGAACTGTGATATATTTATTTTCTTATTCCTGGCTGTAACAGTAACAGATGAGGATTATCCACATTTTAACTTGAGAGGAATTGTTGACACTCTGTTAAGAAGAGGAAGAGGACACAAGCTACTACGAGGACTTTCCAGACGCTGGAAAATGCTTACATGTGCTACTGCTAGGAACAGAGACGAAAAAGAACAACGAACTGATAGTGGATAGTAAATCCAGAGATGATCTGTGGATTAACCTGTTCGATAGAAATAACTGGAGTAAATTCAGGAACCTTAAGAAACCTAGGGAAGTCACTCCAAACGAAAATTCTGTAGTGGGGTGTGAGAAAGAGTAGATAAAGACGATTACTGAATAAGAGGAATTGTAGAATACCCATCTGTTAGACATAAATGTCAGGAGAAATTGGTAAAATTAGCATTGGAGAGGATAACTGTAAAAGCAGAGCAGAGGAAGGAAAATCAGCAAGGACTCGTAAGAGAGACGAAGCTTACTGTGTGTGACAGTTTTATTACGGTCAAGGAAGCGATCAAAGAAGAGTTGATATTTAAGCGGCAAATTGTTTATGTATTTTGTGGACCTTTCTGTGTACAGAAAATTGTACAACACAGCGTCATAGAATTAGAGACTGTATGAAGCCGCAAATCAATTGTCAATGGCCACATTTCACATGTCAAAATATTTAGAGAATGAGAAGAATAAGAAATGACCGAAGACACGACATCCAGTCTAAGGTCTATTGTAACAAGATGTAATCTTCGTCAAATATGAAGATACCCTGAACAAGAAGCCACAGAGCTTGATAACTTAGAGTTTATGTGAGTGATGTTAGGTAGTAATGAGATGACGAGAGTTTGATAATAGGAGCCTTGAAGGATCGCTGTGCTGTAAGGATTTAGCAGACGTGAAGAATCGCTGTGATATGAGGACAGTATACGAGTAGAGCAATTCACCAATTTACATGAGTATTTGCTAGTTTGATGAGAATATGATGTGACAGTTTTTGTGTGTCTCCATGTACTATTGACAGACAGTCAGACAGTCAGCTGAACTTTTGGAGGAGGACTTGATGAAAGCAAACAAATATGAAATGATAAAAGAATGAACTTCACATGGTCCAAGTTGAAGGAACAGGTAAGTTAAACAAGGATTTTCAATAAAAGATAGACGGAGAACGAATCATTACAAATGTGGAAATAGGTAACCGATAGCGGCAAATGATAAGGTAAGGAACCACCGAAGTAAAAAAACGGGTCAAGTATGATAATTTCTGTATTGTGAATTTTAGTACATCAGTCGAGAACCATAATATTATGTTTATGCTTCAGATTATCACTGCACTTTAGAGGGCCCACAGTGCAAGAGGTAAAACGAATTCATAAGATAGAAGGTGATAAATGTATGGAGGTCATGAATTATCAGCAGAAAAATAGCGTATGAAGCGAAAAGAAAAAGAGGTAATAGTAGGTAATAGTAGAATATACAAGGTGGCCACAGAATCTACATCTACATCTACATCTACATCCATACTCCGCAAGCCACCTGACGGTGTGTGGTGGATGGTACTTTGAGTACCTCTATCGATTCTCCCTTCTGTTCCAGTCTCGTATTGTTCGTGGAAAGAAAGATTGTCGGTATGCCTCTGTGTGGGCTCTAATCTCTCTGATTTTATCTTCATGGGCTCTTCGCGAGCTATACGTAGGACGGAGCAATATACTGCTTGACTTCTCGGTGAAGGTATGTTCTCGAAACTTCAACAAAAGCCAGTACCGAGCTACTGAGCGTCTCTCTTGCAGAGTCTTCCACTGAAGTTTATCTATCATCTCCGTAACGCTTTCGCGATTACTAAATGATCCTGTAACGAAGCGCGCTGCTCTCCGTCGGATCTTCTCTATCTCTTCTATCAACCCTATCTGGTACGGATCCGACACTGGTGAGCAGTATTCAAGCAGTGGGCGAACAAGCGTACTGTAACCTACTTCCTTTGTTTTCGGATTGCATTTCCTTAGGATTCTTCCAATGAATCTCAGTCTGGCATCTGTTTTACCGACGATCAACTTTATATGATCATTCCATTTTAAATCACTCCTAATGCCTACTCCCAGATAATTTATGGAATTAACTGCTTCCAGTTGCTGACCTGCTATATTGTAGCTAAATGATAAAGGATCTTTCTTTCTATGTATTCGTAGCACATTACACTTGTCTCCATTGAGATTCAATTGCCATTCCCTGCACCATGCGTCAATTCGCTGCAGATCCTCCTGCATTTCAGTACAATTTTCCTTTGTTACAACCTCTCGATATACTACAGCATCATCCGCGAAAAGCCTCAGTGAACTTCCGATGTTATCCACAAGGTCGTTTACGTATATTGTGAACAGCAATGGTCCTACGACACTCCCCTGTGGCACACCTGAAATCACTCTTACTTCGGAAGACTTCTCTCCATTGAGAATGACATGCTGAGTTCTGTTATCTAGGAACTCTTCAATCCAATCACACAATTGGTCTGATAGTCCATATGCTCTTACTTTGTTCCTTAAACGACTGTAGGGAACTGTATCGAACGCCTTGCGGAAGTCAAGAAACACGGCATCCACCGGGGAACCCGTGTCTATGGCGCTCTGAGTCTCTTGGACGAATAGCGTGAGCTGGGTTTCACTCGATCGTCTTATTCTAAACCCATGCTGATTCGTACAGAGTAGATTTCTAGTCTCCAGAAAATGTTTCGGTGACAGCTAATTGTGAGATGTCTGCTATGTATCGGCAGATCTTTCTATTCTACCCAGGAATGCATGTGAACAATTAACAACTGCATGAAAATAATTAACCCATAACAAATCTCACCTGAGCTCCCAACCAATATCATGTGCAGAAAATTGTCTTTATGTGAAAAAAATGAGGTTTTAAAATGTTAGTAAGAGAGAACTGTGATTATATCTTAATTTTATCATTAAATTTTATTATATTATTATTATTCATGAATTAAACGAAATGTAAATATGAATCTTGGAAAGAACGAAGAATTAACAGAAATGATAATAATAAATTGTAAAAGAATTTATGCAATAAAATGTGTAAAGATAAACGTTTGATGGAATAAAAAGCCATTTAAAAATAAAGAGTAATGAAGCAATAAAAACTGACAAACTAGTTGAGTTAAATTAAAAAAAAATGGTTTGGAAACATTTTATTATTGAAGGAATGGGAATAAGAGCAGAATATTTATGTATTTTATGAGGATCATTTCCTTAATATACGTATTGTAATCTGTTTGAGGTCACATTAGTCACATGTTGGAACAAGGGATGAGAACACTTTACATGGCAGATGGGATGAGAGTTGGAACTAGTAAATGATGTGCTATGGCCCAGCAGTGGCAAAAGAAACTGGCATAGCAGGTTGACCAGCTGAAGTGCATTCCATAGCTCGGTCACTGTCCACCAATAGAGAAAAGCCTCTGTGACAATATGATCAGCACCTACCTGCTTGCCGCTGTTTGAGCCTGTCGTACAAGCTGAGGACACAAGGAATTTCCAGGACCACATCACCACCTCACCACAAACGAGTACACAGATGCACGTTCCGGTACTTCACTACTACAAGACAGGCGTGCTCCAGCAGTCCTGTTCATCTATGCAAAATGATGATTTCATTTGGGGACTGCGGCGGGGCAGGGTTGTTGCGCTGCGTCGCGATTTATTTATTGATGTCCACCTACCACAGTATAGCGTTATTCACCACCCGTTGCTCTGCGTTAGTAGGTACTATGTAGACGATCAGAAAAGCAGCGTTGAAGAAATCCACCGCCCATACTTACGATTACAAAGTCCGCTTAGCTCAAGTAACAAGATAAACCTGTAAATCTCTATTAATAACGGACAAAGTGGGTGCTTCCTCCCTTCATTGGAAATGTTTGTTTGTAGATACTGATGTTGTGTTACGGTGATTTCATTTATGGTGTCACAAAGCCCACATTTACGTTGCTAATACATCTACTAATAGTTCGTGCAACTTATATCACACGTGAGACAGCCAGAAATGTGCTAAGTCCAACCCGAAATATTACGAGATTCACTCAGGCAATACTCTGCTACAAAACGAGATCACATTCGGTCCTTTTCAGTGGATTCTTCGAAAGAAGATGCTCGCCAAAATGTTCTGTACATGCATACGGAACGCGCCACGCATAATTATACACAAAGGTCGACAGTTTCACACGTGGTTTATTCTGCAACCAACATTCCAAAACCACTCAAAACTTCACCGAAATGTCCGTGATTGTATCTGCTAGCACGGCGATATAAACTGAGCGCGATTTAACCGTCATTTCTTCATCTTACAGATAATTTTTTCGGGCATATTTGACATGACCTTCTCGTCCGACAACGACTCCACGACTGAGTGAATGAGTTGTGAGCTTGTGCACAAGAGGAATCTGATATATTTAGTAAATGAAGTCCACACTTCAACCCTGCAAGGAAAAAAAGTGTGTGATGGCTTATTATAATGGTAAGAATTATAATAAATGATATGTACTCTTGGAAAATGCTATCTTTCTCGAAATAGTATCACATATGAGCACAATGCCACGTTATGACAAATTACTTTGATCCACTTGCACTATAATAAGTTCTAAGCGCAACTGGGCGTGCATAAATTTAAAAAGAGCAGGAAGGCATGATGTTACATGAACGTTTTTCCTAAACTCTCCCGTAAGTGGTGCAAAAACCGAAATAAGAAAAATCAATATGCTATTCCCATCCCTCTACAAACTTCTCGGTACGTGTGTAAAGTGTATATTACGTGTAGTTTCGCTGTGGGCACAGCGATGATAAAGGACTGACTGCAGCAAGGTTGCTATGTACTCTCTGGCACGAGCGATGCTTACTCCATGGGATAGCGTTATGATCATAAGAGATTTACTTCCGATTTCTTCTAGTTAAAGGAAAAGATGTACTTTATCAATTGCGTCCGATGTGGGACGATAATCTACTCATTGTATTAAAGGATACTAAAGTTGTGAACTGTGGAAATTCTGAAAGACATAATTATCCACATTAATCAAGGTACATTTAGTGAATTCCTCCATAAATATTGAGCACGCTTCCACGTACCAGAAACTTTCACGACGTAAGATAGAGGAAAGAGTGAAGGCAACGCGGTCTTTGCGATTCACATAAATTTTTAGAAAACTGAATTGCATGTCAATGTACACCATTTGACTGCGTATTACAGTTTTTATCTTCTGCTCTATCTGGACATTATCAAGCGCAATGCTAAAAAATCTTAGACCATTAATATATCCTGTCTGTTAAGGCAATCCATAGGAGGTACCTGACAATGGCATAAAAGCCGAAATCAAGATAGTACAAAAGATAAATACAGTAATACGCAGGCAAATGGCAGTTTATTCTGTCAAAAAATATTGCGTGACTGTGACTCAACACCATTGAAAACTTGTTTTCAGGTCTCTTCGGCAGATATACACTCCTGGAAATTGAAATAAGAACACCGTGAATTCATTGTCCCAGGAAGGGGAAACTTTATTGACACATTCCTGGGGTCAGATACATCACATGATCACACTGACAGAACCACAGGCACATAGACACAGGCAACAGCGCATGCACAATGTCGGCACTAGTACAGTGTATATCCACCTTTCGCAGCAATGCAGGCTGCTATTCTCCCATGGAGACGATCGTAGAGATGCTGGATGTAGTCCTGTGGAACGGCTTGCCATGCCATTTCCACCTGGAGCCTCAGTTGGACCAGCGTTCGTGCTGGACGTGCAGACCGCGTGAGACGACGCTTCATCCAGTCCCAAACATGCTCAATGGGGGACAGATCCGGAGATCTTGCTGGCCAGGGTAGTTGACTTACACCTTCTAGAGCACGTTGGGTGGCACGGGATACATGCGGACGTGCATTGTCCTGTTGGAACAGCAAGTTCCCTTGCCGGTCTAGGAATGGTAGAACGATGGGTTCGATGACGGTTTGGATGTACCGTGCACTATTCAGTGTCCCCTCGACGATCACCAGTGGTGTACGGCCAGTGTAGGAGATCGCTCCCCACACCATGATGCCGGGTGTTGGCCCTGTGTGCCTCGGTCGTATGCAGTCCTGATTGTGGCGCTCACTTGCACGGCGCCAAACACGCATACGACCATCATTGGCACCAAGGCAGAAGCGACTCTCATCGCTGAAAACGACACGTCTCCATTCGTCCCTCCATTCACGCCTGTCGCGATACCACTGGAGGCGGGCTGCACGATGTTGGGGCGTGAGCGGAAGACGGCCTAACGGTGTGCGGGACCGTAGCCCAGCTTCATGGAGACGGTTGCGAATGGTCCTCGCCGATACCCCAGGAGCAACAGTGTCCCTAATTTGCTGGGAAGTGGCGGTGCGGTCCCCTACGGCACTGCGTAGGATCCCACGGTCTTGGCGTGCATCCGTGCGTCGCTGCGGTCCGGTCCCAGGTCGACGGGCACGTGCACCTTCCGCCGACCACTGGCGACAACATCGATGTACTGTGGAGACCTCACGCCCCACGTGTTGAGCAATTCGGCGGTACGTCCACCCGGCCTCCCGCATGCCCACTATACGCCCTCGCTCAAAGTCCGTCAACTGCACATACGGTTCACGTCCACGCTGTCGCGGCATGCTACCAGTGTTAAAGACTGCGATGGAGCTCCGTATGCCACGGCAAACTGGCTGACACTGACGGCGGCGGTGCACAAATGCTGCGCAGCTAGCGCCATTCGACGGCCAACACCGCGGTTCCTGGTGTGTCCGCTGTGCCGTGCGTGTGATCATTGCTTGTACAGCCTTCTCGCAGTGTCCGGAGCAAGTATGGTGGGTCTGACACACCGGTGTCAATGTGTTCATTTTTCCATTTCCAGGAGTGTATTATGTAGTGTTGGTGTTTGATGGATTACAAGAGCTAGCTACAAATATTCAACACCAGGTGGACGACGACATTGAATTCCTTTCTGCAAAAAGAGAATTCTAGGTACTGTTAACAAACATTATTAAATAGAGTTAATCTGCTTCACGTCCGATAGCCTATAAACATAAAAGCCAACTAGACAAGCAACCTGTATAGACTTTCAATTAATTTTTTTAACTTGTCCATTGGCATTCAATCACATATATATAGTTTGAATACTCTGATGAGATATAGTATATCAAATTGGTATCAGTTAATCTCCATCGATAAATGAAATACGGAGCAGTACGCTGATTCCTAGTACTTAAATATCTGATTATAATTTCCTATACTGATTTGCATGCGTATATAAATAAGAAGCCTCCTTGAAAGCATCATCCACTTGGCTGTAATGGAGGTGACGCCCTGTGAATCACAAAAACCAACAGGGAAACAGCCCTCCGGAAGAATTCGCAGACGGTCCACGAGCACACGTGCTCCACTTTTAGTCAGACTGGACACTGTTGTGACAAAAGTCGAATTTGCGTTTGACGCTCCAAAGTCACGATACAGACTGTATCTCCAGGTTGTTCCGGGACAATGGAGACCGTTTTCAGCGAGATGTGTGGTCAAGGAACGGGTGCTGTTTTGTCAAAGCCCCAGCAGAACTCCTCTTGTGGACAGTTCTGCACCCAATCAGAATTCGTCAAAATACACAAACCCTTAAGGTAACATCTTGGAGAGTGGAACGGGTTCAGAAAGGCTTGGGGCACCTATGAACAATGTGAGAAACTGATATTACGCTCAGGTCCCACAAGGCGAAAGTATTTAGTGAAATGTAAAAACAACTACCACTGGTTAACCTAAACAATTAGAAAAGGGAGTGAGAAACATGACTGTACTTACAGAGATCCACGCTCAATGGCCAGCAAACGCGGATAGACAGAAATAGGGAGACAGCTGGAGGCAAGTTAGTAGCGCCAAATACAACGAATTTTGTAACTGGTTAACTATACTCATGCTCATAAATTAAGGATAATGCTAATACATGGTGAAACAACGCTCTGGTGGGCGGTTTGAGGGTTTAAATCACCTCGGGGTATGACCATGCGGTGCATTTGACATGCGGTCGTCGCACGGTGGCGCTGGCAGCAGTCCACATACGCAGAGGTGTATTGGTGTATGTCAGAGTACGGTGCAGCGAGTAAGTGTGCAGACGTTTTCAGACGTGCTAATGGTGTTTGTGTGTTGAAAATGGCTCAAAAAACACATATTGACGACGTTATGAGGGGTAGAATACTAGGGTGACTGGAGGCTGGTCAAACACTGCAGGTCGTAGCACCGGCCCTCCGTGTGCCACAAAGTGTGATCTCAAGATTATGGCAACGTTTCCAGCAGAAAGGAAACGTGTCCAGACGCCACAGTACGGGACGTGCACAGTGTACAACATCACAAGAAGACCAATATCTCACCATGACTGCCCGCAGACGGCTATGGAGTACTGCAAGTAGCCTTGCTCGGGACCTTACCGCAGCCACTGGAACAGTTGTCTCCAGACACAAAGTCTACAGACGACTGAACAGACATGGTTATTCGCCCGGAGACCTACCTGCAAGGTGCATTCCGCTGAGCCCTGGTCACAGGAGAGCCTGTAAAGCCTGGTGTCTAGAATACAGTACATGGTCATTGGAGCAGTGGTCCAAGGTTATGTTCACGGACGAGTCCAGGTATAGTCTGAACAATGATTCTCGCTGGATTTTCATCTGGCGTGAACCTGGACCCAGATACCAACCCCTTAACGTCCTTGAAAGGGACCTGTGTGGAGGCCGTGGCTTGGTGGTGTGGGGTGGGATTATGATTGGTGCACGTACACCCCTGCATGCCTTCATAGAGGAACTGTAACAGGTCAGATGTATCGGGACATCATTTCGCACCAGTATGTCCGCCTTTTCAGGGGTGCAGTGGGTCCCACCTTCCTCCTGATGGATGATAACGCACTGCCCCACCGAGCTGACGTCGTGGAGGAGTACCTTGAAACAGAAGGTATTAGGCGAATGGACTGGCCTGCCTGCACTCCAGACCTAAATCCCATCGAGCACGTCTAGGATGCTCTCGGTAGACATATCGCTCCACGTCTTCAAACCTCTAGGACACTTCAGGAGCTCCGATTGGCACTGGTGCAAGAATGGGAGGCGATACCCCAGCAGCTGCTCGACCACCTGATCCAGAGTATGTCAACCCGTTGTGCGGCCTGTGTACGTGTGTATGGTGATCATATCCCATACTGATGTCGGGGTACATGCGTAGGGAACAGTGGCGTTTTGTAGCACATGTGTTTCGGGACGGTTTTCTCAGCTTATCACCAATACCGTGGACTTACAGATCTGTGTCGTGTGTGTTCCCTATGTGCCTACGCTATTAGCGCCTGTTTTGTGTAGTGCCACGTTGTGTGGCACCACATTCTACAATTATCCTTAATTTATGAGCATGAGTGTACATGAAATAAGAGTAAGGGAGGGAAACCAACACCTTTAAAGATTGCTTCTTACTAACTGAAACTCGGAATATTTACCGGACAGCCAATCAAAATTACACGACGCGAGAAAAACGCAGAGAACCGAGTTTTCCTTGTTGGAAGCAGACAGCAGAAAGGTACTCTTCAGCCGGGTACCACCTCGGGCAGACTTCACTTCGGCAGAGAGAAGCTCTCATCTGGTGGAACTGAACTTGACGCAAGTTGTTGGTACAGAGCCTACGACTGATTCTGCAGCCACTCCAGCCACCATTTACAGATTACGAGTATGGTTAAATACAACCGTGAGGCGAACTGTAGTGAAAATCTAATCTTTTTTAACGATATTCAGTAATTCCAATCTTCACTTTGGAGATTTGCTTGCAGTTAAATGTTCAACATGCTTCAACTGCAACAACAGACGCTAACGGATACCTTTCTGCAGAATTTCCTATTTTTTGCACTAACCTTTGGCAACCACGGTACGATTTAAACCAACGTAAATATTTTACCCAGATATCTATTCATTTGAATCACGTCCCAGATCCCACTGCCAGGTTTGTCAAGGCATTAACTTGTTATTTTCAGTGATATTTAAATCATTTCTTTTCCATTCTCATGAAATAATATAAGCCGACTGAGATCGTTGTTACGTTTAATAGTAGAAAGAACTCACGACTACCAATAAATCTAATATCTGCACTTGCAAAACCATGCAACAACCTACTCCTGTGAAGTGGTTCCACCCCAAAGATGTTGATAACACTGAGGAATGAGCAACGATATATTCAACACTACATAAACCTAGAGCACTGTCTCAGCTTGGGGATGGTGCTTGCTTAAACCACCCACGGCGTGTCCTTCAAGCAGTGTCGTTAGCCGAAGAAGTATACTGATGAACAGAGCGTTCCATAAAATTTTTGGTGTGCAGCCACATAAATTCTTCTTCTAATATTTCGACTGAATACCGTCCATCCATCTTCAGAGTGAGCTTACTCTGAACGTGGCTGGACGGTATTCAGCCGAAATATTAGAAGAACAAGTCGAATTTATGCGGCTGCATACCCAGAGTGAGCTCATTCTGAACACGACTGGACGGTATTCAGCCGAAATATTAGAAGAACAAGTCGAATTTATGTGGCTGCACGCCCACAGTGAGCTCACTCTGAACATGGCTGGACGGTATTCAGCCGAAATATTAGAAGAACAAGTCGAATTTATGCGGCTGCACGGCCGAAATTTTATGGAACGGTCTTTGCGCCGGAAATATATGAAGATGCACAATGAACAGAACATTTTTACAAAATAATGAACAGTTCACAATCCGCAAAAAACAATACCAAATTGTGGAAAATAGCGCGAAATTCATTTAGTTTACGATTGGAATGGGCATTATGGCGCGAGAGCTTACATAGCCAGGCCAAATATCAAGCAGATCACCATCTTCAATAAAGGACTATCACTCTGGAGACGGCAGAACATTCATTGCATTTCTCGAAACCTGTCTATATCGGTATGCACGCTCTTGACCTGTCCGAACTCGAAGTGTACCGATTCCACTATGAGTTTTCGAAGCCAGATTTCGCCGATTCAGTGTTACTGTATATGATACAGACATTTTCATCTACTGACTGTAAGGCTGCAACCCATATGAAGTAATTAGTTACAACCATGAAGAATTCGACATATCTCGATATGCAGCCGATAATCTTTGTGGAATAACATCTCAAAACAAGAAGGTTATCGGCTTCGTAAAATACGATGCCAATGGTTTGCAGAGTGTGAAGTCTGTGGAGCTCATGTCGAAAATGAATGCATACCTCATAGACGTGAGTGCCACCCAAAAGGGGTGGGGGGCTAAGAGTATGCACACTGTCGGCTCAGATTTTCTCATGATCGAGGATTACAAGAGGTGTCTGCACGAGAGCATTAGTGCTGCTCTGCATGTGGTGCGCTCAGTAGTTTTTATATCGTGAACCCATGAGTTACTGCACTGCTGCTCTTAGACAGGCTGTCACGCCATGACGACAAAATGTTAATCTGTGGGGACAGGACCTGGAGTCTCCCAAACTCACACTCTTCATGGAGTGATGGAGTGTGTAGCTGCTTAATTTATTTGTAAATAGTAGATGTCTGTGAGGAATAGCTGTATGGACGGCTTTTCGTAGTTGCGTGATTATGCATGGATGAGTGCACACTGTGTGTGCATGTAATTGTTGTATACCTCTTGTGTTGTTTTTCTTCGTCTGCTGCTGCTAGTCCTCGTTTCCCATATATACTGGATACAGAAAAATGATTAAAATACATGTAGACTGAATAAACCAATCAATTATTAAAATTTAAATATTGTTTATGGAATGATCTGTGATTAAAAACGCGTAAACTGTATATAGAATGAAAACACAATTAAAAATTCAATTGAAAACTTCGTTTTTAAGATTTTAGTGTATCTGATAGTAATTTATACCTTTGTAAATAAAGAAATTTACATATGTCATGAAAAATATCTTTGCAAATTTTTGTATTTGATGCATATATCTTCGTAAATGAACCAAAAACAATTATAAAATAAATAACTTTACAAATTCTTGTATATGAGAAACAAATTGCTTTGTAAACAAACCAACTGAATGATTGTAAATTAAAAAACCAAACACTACTGATAACTAAGTTTATTGCAAATTTTTTATTAATAACCAGTAGTTAATTCTTTACATCATAATTACACTCCTGGAAATGGAAAAAAGAACACATTGACACCGGTGTGTCAGACCCACCATACTTGCTCCGGACACTGCGAGAGGGCTGTACAAGCAATGATCACACGCACGGCACAGCGGACACACCAGGAACCGCGGTGTTGGCCGTCGAATGGCGCTAGCTGCGCAGCATTTGTGCACCGCCGCCGTCAGCGTCAGCCAGTTTGCCGTGGCATACGGAGCTCCATCGCAGTCTTTAACACTGGTAGCATGCCGCGACAGCGTGGACGTGAACCGTATGTGCAGTTGACGGACTTTGAGCGAGGGCGTATAGTGGGCATGCGGGAGGCCGGGTGGACGTACCGCCGAATTGCTCAACACGTGGGGCGTGAGGTCTCCACAGTACATCGATGTTGTCGCCAGTGGTCGGCGGAAGGTGCACGTGCCCGTCGACCTGGGACCGGACCGCAGCGACGCACGGATGCCCGCCAGGACCGTGGGATCCTACGCAGTGCCGTAGGGGACCGCACCGCCACTTCCCAGCAAATTAGGGACACTGTTGCTCCTGGGGTATCGGCGAGGACCATTCGCAACCGTCTCCATGAAGCTGGGCTACGGTCCCGCACACCGTTAGGCCGTCTTCCGCTCACGCCCCAACATCGTGCAGCCCACCTCTAGTGGTGTCGCGACAGGCGTGAATGGAGGGACGAATGGAGACGTGTCGTCTTCAGCGATGAGAGTCGCTTCTGCCTTGGTGCCAATGATGGTCGTATGCGTGTTTGGCGCCGTGCAGGTGAGCGCCACAATCAGGACTGCATACGACCGAGGCACACAGGGCCAACACCCGGTATCATGGTGTGGGGAGCGATCTCCTACACTGGCCGTACACCACTGGTGATCGTCGAGGGGACACTGAATAGTGCACGGTAAATCCAAACCGTCATCGAACCCATCGTTCTACCATTCCTAGACCGGCAAGGGAACTTGCTGTTCCAACAGGACAATGCACGTCCGCATGTATCCCGTGCCACCCAACGTGCTCTAGAAGGTGTAAGTCAACTACCCTGGCCAGCAAGATCTCCGGATCTGTCCCCCATTGAGCATATTTGGGACTGGATGAAGCGTCGTCTCACGCGGTCTGCACGTCCAGCACGAACGCTGGTCCAACTGAGGCGCCAGGTGGAAATGGCATGGCAAGCCGTTCCACAGGACTACATCCAGCATCTCTACGATCGTCTCCATGGGAGAATAGCAGCCTGCATTGCTGCGAAAGGTGGATATACACTGTACTAGTGCCGACATTGTGCATGCTCTGTTGCCTGTGTCTATGTGCCTGTGGTTCTGTCAGTGTGATCATGTGATATATCTGACCCCAGGAATGTGTCAATAAAGTTTCCACTTCCTGGGACAATGAATTCACAGTGTTCTTATTTCAATTTCGAGGAGTCTATTTCCAAACCTCTTCACTATTGATTATTGTTAATAATAATTCGTTTATAACAAACCTGAACCTTTCCCGATGGTGCACAGACTTCAAATGAAGAGACCCCATGATTCACAGAGCTCAAATGAAGAGACCTGCACAATTGAAATAGTTATAAAGTTTGAGGAGGTGAGTAGGAGATTGATTCTTGTTGGTCCAGTGGGCAAGGGGGAGTGGTGTCTCCCACCATTTTGATATGCTCTCAGTGGCTGAGAGAGACAGGGGTTTCCAGCCAGTTTTCTTCCACACAATGCCATGTGACCTGTATCGAGTTCCGTCATGGCCTAGAATATAACGAGTCCAATTACACAGGTGTTTGGGGAGGACAAGGCTTCCCCTGGGTGACCTTGAACAATTACCGGCGATTCTTTGGGGGGAGGGTAGTTTTGGGTTATGTGGAATATAACTAGCCCAAGTGTGTAACCTGACATCCTATAATCAACGCCAGCTGTATCTAAAAATCTCCCTGCCGCCGTTGGATAAGCAGCTGCCAGCAGCAAGTCGTATACTCCTAGCTTACTTATTTGTTACATAGTTTAATTTTTAATTTATTTGAATGGTTTTGGTACTTGCATTGTTTAATTCATAAATTATTTCTTTCTTTGCGTGTTTCCCTTGCATTATCTAGGCAAGGACTCATGTTTCAGTAACTGTTGTTCAACATCGATTAGAATGGACAGGGATTGTGATTGCTGTGTTCGGATGAGGGCTGAGTTGGCACCCCTTCGCTCACAGCTGCAGGCGGCACTGACTTCGGTCACGCAGCTTGAGGCTGTTGCCAATGGGCACCACTGTGGGGAGCCGGACTTGGGTATTACGGGGATGTCAACCCCATCCCGTCTGTCCCCAGATCGGTCTGCCGCTGTGGTGGCCCCGGTTGCTGCCCGCAGTGGGGCTGAGCCGTCGCCTATAGCTGATTGGGAGGTCGTTCCAAGGCATGGCAGGCAGCGAAAGATGTCCCCGGAGGCTGATCAGAAAGCCTCCCCGGTGCGTCTGACAAACAGGTTTTGGGTACTGTCTCTGGCTGAGCCAGATGCAGCTGCCTGCCCTATTTCAGAGGATGATTCTCAACCTTCAAGGTCTGGGCAATTGCAGAGGGTGGGCTTATTGGTAGTTGGGAGCTCCAATGTAAGGCGCGTAATGGGGCCCCTTAGGAATATGGCAGCTAAGGAGGGGAAGAAATCCAGTGTGCACTCTGTGTGCATTCCGGGAGGAGTCATTCCTGATGTGGAAAGGGTGCTTCCGGATGCCATGAAGAGCACAGGATGCAGCCAGCTGCAGGTGGTGGCACATGTCGGCACTAATGACGTGTGTCGCTTTGGATTCTCTCTGGATTCCAGCGGCTATCTGATTTGGTGAAGGCTGCTGGTCTTGCTTACGAGATGAAGGCAGAGCTCACCATCTGCAGCATCGTTGACAGAACCGACTGCGGACCTTTGATGCAGAGCCGGGTGGAGGGTCTAAATCAGAGGTTCGGACGGTTTTGCGACCGTGTTGGCTGCAGATTCCTTGACTTGCGCCATAGGGTGGTGGGGTTTCGGGTTCCGCTGAAAAGGTCAGGAGTTCACTACACTCAGCTGGCGGCTACACGGGTAGTGGAGGCTGTGTGGCGTGGGCTGGGCGGTTTTTTAGATTAGAAGGCCTCGGGAAAGTACGGGGTGGGCTGCAATCTCAAAGGGTGCATGGCAAATACAGGACGTGCTTGGATCAGGGAACAGTCGGAATTGTAGTTGTAAATTGTTGTAGTTGTGCTGGGAAAGTCCCTGAGTGTCGTCGTAACTGCCATCTGCTTCACGTCTGCTGTGCAGCGAGATACCATAATTTAAGTATTAACTGTATTTTTCTTACTTGTCACTTCTTCTTCCGTGTGTATTTGCTTTTAGGAAGCTTTAATTGTCGGGTGCTATTAATAGTGTTCCATAGATTTCGTGTTTGTTTTGAATACAGTCAGAGTGAGTCCTTTTAGTCAGCCATAGTGCCAGTAGAGTCAGTGTCGTCGTAACTGCCGTCTGCTTCACGTCTGCTGTGCAGCGAGCTACCATAATTTAAGTATTAACTGTATTTTTCTTACTTGTCACTTCTTCTTCCGTGTGTATTTGCTTTTAGGAAGCTTTAATTGACGGGTGCTATTAATAGTGTTCCATAGATTTCGTGTTTGTTTTGAATACAGAATCCCTTTAGTCAACCATAGTGACAGTAGTGCTAGTGTTTGTTTTCAATACACTCCAGAGACAGGTAGTGCTATTTTCATTGTTTTCTACAAGAACTGGCTAGCAACCACAGTTTAGTGAATAAACAGCCGCCTTTAGTGAATTAGCAGTCTAGTTAAAGGTTGATTAACTCTCTTCAGTAAATTGATTCCTTAGGATGGATAGGATGTGTGACTGCTGTGTACGGACGCAGGAGGAGCTGGCCACTGTTCGCGAACAGCTGAGCGTGTTGATGGCCGCGGTCAGCCGTCTTCAGGCTGCTGCCTCGGAGTGTAGCGGCAGTGGGGAGTCTGGTGCGTCGCAAGGTACACCCCAGGTGTTACATGCTTGACCCACTGTCCCTGCTGTCGAGACATCTTCGCGGGTACCGGGCGCGGTTGGGCCATCCTCTCCCCAAGGGGAGTGGAGGGTTCAGCGGCGTTCGCGGCGCACGAGGCGGAGGGTCAATGTGGAGGCTGGCCGTGTGGCATCGCCCGCTCTGCCTGTGAGTGGACATGTGGCTGCTCCTTCAGCAAGGTCCGAACAGGCACACGGGGTGAGGGCTTTATTAGTTATTGGGAGCTCCAACGTTAGGCGGGTGATGGAGCCCCTTAGGGAAATAGCGGGAAGGTCGGGGAAGAAGGCCAGTGTTCACACTGTCTGCTTGCCGGGGGGTCTCATCCGAGATGTGGAGGAGGCCCTACCGGCGGCGATAGAGAGTACTGGGTGCACCCGACTACAAATTGTTGCTCATGTTGGCACCAATGACTCCTGCCGTCTGGGTTCAGAGGTCATCCTCAGTTCGTACAGGCGGTTGGCGGAATTGGTGAAGGCGGAAAGCCTCGCTCGCGGGGTAGAATCAGAGCTAACTATTTGTAGTACCGTTCCCAGAACCGATCGCGGTCCTCTGGTTTGGAGCCGAGTGGAAGGCTTAAACCAGAGGCTCAGACGATTCTGCGGAGATCTGGGGTGCAAATTTCTTGACCTCCGCTATCGGGTGGAGAAATGTAGGGTCCCCCTGAATAGGTCAGGCGTGCACTACACGCCGGAAGCGGCTACAAGGGTAGCGGAGTACGTGTGGATTGCACATGGGGTTTTTAAGGTTAGAGAATCCCCTCCCTAGGCCCGACAAGACGCCTCCTGAGACGCGGCAAGGTAGGAGTAGGCAAAATGCAACAGGGAATAACAATATTAATGTGCTAATAGTAAACTGCAGGAGCGTCTATAGAAAGGTCCCAGAACTGCTCTCATTAATAAACGGTCACAACGCCCATATAGTACTAGGAACAGAAAGTTGGCTGAAACCAGACGTAAACAGTAATGAAATCCTAAACTCAGATTTGAATGTATACCGCAGAGACAGGCTGGACAGTGAAGGGGGAGGCGTGTTCATAGCGATAACAAGTGCAATAGTATCAAAGGAAATTGACGGAGATCCGAAATGTGAAATGATTTGGGTGAAGGTCACGGTTAAAGCAGGCTCAGACATGGTAATTGGATGTCTCTATAGGCCCCCTGGCTCAGCAGCTGTTGTGGCTGAGCACCTGAAGGATAATTTGGAAAATATTTCGAGTAGATTTCCTCACCATGTTATAGTTCTGGGTGGAGATTTTAATTTGCCGGATATAGACTGGGAGACTCAAATGTTCATAACGGGTGGCAGGGACAAAGAATCCAGTGAAATTTTTTTAAGTGCTTTATCTGAAAACTACCTTGAGTAGTTAAACAGAGAACCGACTCGTGGCGATAACATATTAGACCTTCTGGTGACAAACAGACCCGAACTGTTAGAAACAGTTAACGCAGAACAGGGAATCAGCGATCATAAAGCGGTTACGGCATCGATGATTTCAGCCGTAAATAGGAATATTAAAAATGGTAGGAAGATTTTAATGTTTAGCAAAAGTGACAAAAAGCAGATTACAGAGTACCTGACGGCTCAACACAAAAGTTTTGTCTCAAGTACATATAGTGTTGAGGATCAGTGGACAAAGTTCAAAGCCATCGTACAATATGCGTTAGATGAGTATGTGCCAAGCAAGATCCTAAGAAATGGAAAAGAGCCACCATGGTACAACAACCGAGTTAGAAAACTGCTGTGGAAGCAAAGGGAACTTCACAGCAAACATAAACATAGCCAAAGCCTTGCAGACAAACAAAAATTACGCGAAGCGAAATGTAGTGTGAGGAAGGCTATGCGAGAGGCGTTCAATGAATTCGAAAGTAAAGTTCTATGTACTGACTTGGCAGAAAATCCTAAGAAATTTTGGTCTTATGTCAAAGCGGTAGGTGGATCAAAACAAAATGTCCAGACACTCTGTGACCAAAATGGTACTGAAACAGAGGATGACAGACTAAAGGCCGAAATACTAAATGTCTTTTTCCAAAGTTGTTTCACAGAGGAAGATTGCACTGTAGTTCCTTCTCTAGATTGTCGCACAGATGACAAAATGGTAGATATCGAAATAGACGACAGAGGGATAGAGAAACAATTAAAATCGCTCAAAAGAGGAAAGGCCTCTGGACCTGATGGGATACCAGTTCAATTTTACACAGAGTACGCGAAGGAACTTGCCCCCCTTCTTGCAGCGGTGTACCGTAGGTCTCTAGAAGAGCGTAGCGTTCCAAAGGATTGGAAAAGGGCACAGGTCATCCCCGTTTTCAAGAAGGGACGTCGAACAGATGTGCAGAACTATAGACCTATATTTCTAACGTCGATCAGTTGTAGAATTTTCGGAACACGTATTGTGTTCGAGTATAATGACTTTTCTGGAGTCTAGAAATCTACTCTGTAGGAATCAGCATGGGTTTCGAAAAAGACGGTCATGTGAAACCCAGGTCGCGCTATTCGTCCACGAGACTCAGAGGGCCATAGTCACGGGTTCCCAGGTAGATGCCGTGTTTCTTGACTTCCGCAAGGCGTTCGATACAGTTCCCCACAGTCGTTTAATGAACAAAGTAAGAGCATATGGACTATCAGACCAATTGTGTGATTGGATTGAGGAGTTCCTAGATAACAGGACGCAGCATGTCATTGTCAATGGAGAGAAGTCTTCCGAAGTAAGAGTGATTTCAGGTGTGCCGCAGGGGAGTGTCATAGGACCGTTGCTATTCACAATATACATAAATGACCTGGTGGATGACATCGGAAGTTCACTGAGGCTTTTTGCAGATGATGCTGTGGTGTATCGAGAGGTTGTAACAATGGAAAATTGTACTGAAATGCAGGAGGATCTGCAGCGAATTGACGCATGGTGCAGGGAATGGCAATTGAATCTCAATGTAGACAAGTGTAATGTGCTGCAAATACACAGAAAGATAGATCCTTTATCATTTAGGTACAAAATAGCAGGTCAGCAACTGGAAGCAGTTAATACCATAAATTATCTGGGAGTACGCATTAGGAGTGATTTAAAATGGAATGATCATATAATGTTGATCGTCGGTAAAGCAGATGCCAGACTGAGATTCATTGGAAGAATCCTAAGGAAATGCAATCCGAAAACAAAGGAAGTAGGTTACAGTACGCTTGTTCGCCCACTGCTTGAATACTGCTCAGCAGTGTGGGATCCGTACCAGATAGGATTGATAGAAGATATAGAGAAGATCCAACGGAGAGCAGCGCGCTTCGTTACAGGATCATTTAGTAATCGCGAAAGCGTTACGGAGATGATAGATAAACTCCAGTGGAAGACTCTACAGGAGAGACGCTCAGTAGCTCGGTACTGGCTTTTGTTGAAGTTTCGAGAACATACCTTCACCGAGAAGTCAAGCAGTATATTGCTCCCTCCTACGTATATCTCGCGAAGAGACCATGAGGATAAAATCAGAGAGATTAGAGCCCACACAGAGGCATACCGACAATCCTTCTTTCCACGAACAATACGAGACTGGAATAGAAGGGAGAACCGATAGAGGTACTCAAGGTACCCTCCGCCACACACCGTCAGGTGGCTTGCGGAGTATGGATGTAGATGTAGACGTAGCTTCAAGCGCTAATAGAAAGCACAGAAGCTGAAATCGTTATAGGTACAGAAAGCTGGCTAAAGCCTGAAATAAGTTCTGCAGATATTTTTACGAAGTCTCAGACGGTGTTCAGGAAAGATAGATTAAGCAGAATTGGTGGTGGAGTGTTTGTGTCTGTCAGTACTGGTTTATCTTGTAGTGAAGTCGAAGTAGATGCTCCGAGCGAATTGGTATGGGTGGAGGTTATACTTAACAGCCGAACTAAGTTAATAATTGGCTCCTTCTACCGACCCCTATACTCCGATGACATAGTTGCTGAACAGTTCAGAGAAAATTTGAGTCTAGATACAAATAAATACCCCACTCATACGCTTATAGTTGGTGGGGACTTCAACCTTCCCTCGATATGTTGGCAAAAATACTTGTTCAAAACCGGTGGTAGGCAGAAAACATCTTCCGAGATTGTCCTAAATGCTTTCTCCGAACGTTATTTTGAGCAGTTAGTGCACGAACCCACGCGAATTGTAAACGGTTGCGAAAACACACTTGACCTCTTAGCCACAAACAATCCAGAGCTAATAGAGAGCATCATGACTGATACAGGGATTAGTGATCACAAGGTCGTTGTAGCTAGGCTCAATACCGTTTCTTCCAAATCCACCAGAAACAAACGCAAAATAATTTTATTTAAAAAAGCGGATAAAGTGTCACTAGAAGCCTTCCTAAGAGACAATCTCCATTCCTTACGAACTGACTATGCAAATGTAGACGAGATGTGGCTAAAATTCAAAGATATAGTAGCAACAGCAATTGAGAGATTCATACCTCATAAATTGGTAAGAGATGGAACTGACTCCCCATGGTACACAAAACAGGTCCGAACGCTGGTGCAGACGCAACGGAAAAAGCATGCGAAGGTCAGAAGAACGCGAAATCCCGAAGATTGGCTAAAATTTACAGAAGCGCGAAATTTGGCACGGACTTCAATGCGGAATGCCTTTAATAGGTTCCACAACGAAACATTGTCTCGAAATTTGGTGGAAAATCCGAAGAAATTCTGGTCGTATGTAAAGTACACAAGCGGCAAGACGCAGTCAATACCTTCGCTGCGCAGTGCCGATGGTACTGTTACCGATGACTGTGCGCTAAAGCGGAGTTATTGAACGCAGTTTTCCTAAATTCCTTCACCAGGTAAGACGAATGGAATATTCCAGAATTTGAAACACGAACAGCTGCTAGCATGAGTTTCTTAGAAGTAGATACCTTAGGGGTTGCGAAGCAACTCAAATCGCTTGATACGGGCAAGTCTTCAGGTCCAGATTGTATACCGATTAGGTTCCTTTCAGATTACGCTAATACAATAGCTCCCTACTTAGCAATCATATACAACCGCTCACTCACCGATAGATCTGTACCTACAGATTGGAAAATTGCGCAGGTCGCACAAGTGTTTAAGAAGGGTAGTAGGAGTAATCCATCGAACTACAGACCTATATCATTGACGTCGGTTTGCAGTAGGGTTTTGGAGCATATACTGTATTCAAACATTATGAATCACCTCGAAGGGAACGATCTATTGATACATAATCAGCGTGGTTTCAGAAAACATCGTTCTTGTGCAACGCAGCTAGCTCTTTATTCGCACGAAGTAATGGCCGCTATCGACAGGGGATCTCGAGTTGATTCCGTATTTCTAGATTTCCGGAAAGCTTTTGACACCGTTCCTCACAAGCGACTTCTAATCAAGCTGCGAGCCTATGGGGTATCGTCTCAGTTGTGCGACTGGATTCGTGATTTCCTGTTAGGAAGGTCGCAGTTCGTAGTAATAGACGGCAAATCATCGAGTAAAACTGAAGTGATATCATGTGTTCCCCAGGGAAGCGTCCTGGGACCTCTGCTGTTCCTGATCTATATAAATGACCTGGGTGACATCTGAGCAGTTCTCTTAGGTTGTTCGCAGATGATGCTGTAATTTTCCGTCTAGTAAGGTCATCCGAAAACCAGTATCAGTTGCAAAGCGATTTAGAAAAGATTGCTGTATGATGTGGCAGGTGGTAGTTGACGCTAAATAACGAAAAGTGTGAGGTGATCCACATGAGTTCCAAAAGAAATCCGTTGGAATTCGATTACTCGATAAACAGTACAATTCTCAAGGCTTTCAATTCAACTAAGTACCTGGGTGTTAAAATTACAAACAACTTCAGTTGGAAAGACCACACAGATAATATTGAGGGGAAGGCGAGCCAAAGGTTGCGTTTCATTGGCAGGACACTTAGAAGATGCAACAAGTCCACTAACGAGACAGCTTACACTACACTCGTTCGTCCTCTGTTAGAATATGGCTGCGCAGTGTGGGATCCTTACCAGGTGGGATTGACGGAGGACATCGAAAGGGTGCAAAAATGGCAGCTCGTTTTGTATTATCACGTAGGGGAGAGAGTGTGGCAGATATGATACGCGAGTTGGGATGGAGGTCATTAAAGCAAAGACGTTTTTCGTCGCGGCGAGATCTATTTACGAAATTTCAGTCACCAACTTTCTCTTCCGAATGCGAAAATATTTTGTTGAGCCCAACCTACATAGGTAGGAATGATCATCAAAATAAAATAAGAGAAATCAGAGCTCGAACAGAAAGGTTTAGGTGTTCGTTTTTCTCGCGCGCTGTTCGGGACTGGAATGGTAGAGAGGTAGTATGATTGTGGTTCGATGAACCCTCTGCCAAGCACTTAAATGTGAATTGCAGAGTAATCATGTCGATGTAGATGTAGATGTACGCTGCTACTTATAACTTATAACGTTATCTTATCAGCGACCTTTTCTTAAGTACAGTTGATGAGTTTTGTGACCCATAACATACACTGCCCTACTACTATAGACCCCGTGTGGGGTTGCTAGTCCCCATCAGGCGCCTCCCCAGGTGGCGGATAGAGGAAAGCCTCCCAGATATGGATGGTACCGGGGAAATCAAATACCCGGGGTGGACCAAAACTAGCGATAAGGGCGGCGTCTGTACTCTAGAGGGGGGGGGGGGGGGGGCAACCAAGAGCGTCTGTACCCCAGGTTAGGGGCGGCCTCAAAATAATATCGTCAATGCGTTCTGAAACAGACAGGACATATTGCACGAACGAAGGATAGAATATGGACAAAATCAGTTTTAGAGTTGAGTCCCAGAGGAAAACGAAGACCACCAGGGAGACCACCTGCTCGCTGGGACAAGCAACTCAGGAAAGTTGCGTGCTTCAATTGGCAGATGACAGCAGCGGACAGAGATGCCTGGAAAAACCTCGTAAAATGTATTTAATAACTTAAAGAGGCTACATCTTGTATAGAATGAATTAGCTGAACAATAAATAAATAAATAAACTACTGTGGACATGTTCTCTGATGAAATATGTGGAAGACGCTTAAGGTTCTGTTGTAAAATTTGCAGAACACAGTGGATTGACTAAAAAACTATTTAATATAAGAAATTCAAAAGAGGTAAAAATCACATGGTCAGAAGAAATACCAAGGCTGTATGAGCTACTCGGAATATACCCGATCGATATAACCATAAGATATCGAAGTGCAATATATTGCTTGAAGATTGGTAGATCCGAGAGAGTTGCAAATCACTGGGCAGCACACAGAAGATAGGCGTGTGGCTTGTAAAATAAACGTGAAAGAAGATACCATAGAAGGCATTGCTTTTGGAATCCTAGCTGCAAGTCGCACATTCGCAGAGAAAGCTAAATACCACTAGAAAACAGTGGACAGAGAATCTACAAGTCATGAAGAGATTTTGGAAAAAGAAGAAAACAAAAGGAAGCTGTCAGACCAAGCTAATAAGTTCAAGTGCGTTCTTTAACTGTGCATAACGAATAATTCTATAGATATTAATCTGTCCAAAACCCAGAGCTGGTTTTTATTGTTCGCCAATCAAGAATTATTTTTACTTACGGCTGTGAGTAAATATAGTTAACTCTGTACACTCTGTGCATTTTTACAACTGACTTTTGATAACATTTTCAGTTGTTGGTAAATGCAAGACTGGTGTGGCTGTACGGTCTTTATGAAGATGATGCCATTCAGGAAATATTAATTGGCGGCAAAGTTTGTTCTGCGAAAGGCTTTGAATTGTTATGTGCTTGACAAAAGACCTACTAACTACAAAGTCACTGAAAGGTAATTTGTTAAGTCGGATGTTGAATCTAAATTTAGGTTATTGTTGTTAGTCAGTAGCAAGGAGCCGACTCTGGAATGATCTCCTCCAGTATACTAGAGAACTCAATGATATCTTCAACTTCAAAAGACGGTTATGATTTATTAAATAAAAACTTTTTAAGTAAAACACTTTTAATGCCTAGAGGGCACATCTATGAAGACTACAATAACGTCCCTCTTTGTCCTGAACCCCTCAGCTAAGTACCACTATCTCCTATGAGGCATTTGTCGTTTCCCGAAGCATCTAGCTGGTGCAGTCTAT